>NC_142071.1:14987884-15599615 GCF_059756535.1 Pantherophis guttatus | reverse complement strand
CTAGTGTATAGAATGACAAAGCAAAGAGAGAGCTAAGTTTCTTAGCAGCGACATGAGAACCCAATGAATTTTCAGAATTTTTAGGTGTGTTCATTTCTAGATATGAAGAGAGTCAGAGCCAAAAGCTAGGTGAAGCTGAAGGTCCATATAGTTATGGTTATGGTGACCATGTAAAAAAAGATGTGTTAGATGCTAAGATTCAAACAGGCCTTCATCCAGGATGTAATTTGAATTAGTAAGAGTTAGTTTGATAAAACAAGCACCTGAGTCCGTGCCTTGCAGATTTATCTTGCTTCCTTCATGAAAAGAAACAAGATTTCCATAAAATATCCTCAAAGAGGTACACCTAGTGAAGACAATGCTAATTGTTAAACAACAGCAGTTAAACAGTGTGAGCCCAGGATTTTCAGTGTCAGAGATGTAAGATATTGTTGAACGGTGATATTGTCACTGAATTCAAGTGCAATACCAGATCACATGCACCTTGAGTAGTGCAACGGGGGATAAAAGTAATAATTTGTCAAAAAGCAGTGCCAACTCCAGATTAATTTTGGGATTAAAGTCAAGAATCAGGCATTAACTAGAAACCATTCACTACAGAGGTTCCTTTGGAAGGCCAATATTAGTCCCTTTGAAGCTCTCATCCTGGAGCAGTGGAGCAAGGTAAGCCCCAGGGGTTTGTGCAGGAGTGAACCCACACTGCTCCAGAAGATCTGAGCTGCAGCAACCCTCAGAAACCCTAACACAAATATTCAGACAGGAATTGTTTTGATGGGGCACTTCTTTTAACAGCAGGAAGAGGTTAATAACAAGCTCCTTAAATTAGTTTACAAGGTCTATAGTTAAAGACACAGAAAGGAAATGATAGATAGAAACACCACAAACACAGGGTGTTGGGACAGAACTAAGGTCCAGATGTATCTAAGACAAGTCCTTGAAAGAGTCGAGGTTGAAGGCCGTGTCCAGCAAGCGTTGCAGTTCGGTCAAATGATTCTTTTTGTTGCCTGTTGCCGGGGCAGCAGCAGGTTCTCGCCCAGCATACCTAAAGGGAGAAAAACAGACACACAATTACTTATTTGCAATTGCTGCTCTATTTCCCCCCCCCTTTCATATATGACCTATCATATAGCAACATATATTAACATTTCACCTAAATTAATAAAACATATTAAAATCTACATGTTAAAAAGATCTGGGTTCAAATACCAGTATCTAGGCCATCTAACCATTGAAGCGCAGCCTTCAGCTTACAGCTGGTCACAATGTGATCTCCAATTTGATGTGGGACCCCACAGTCACACTGAGGGGAGGATGCTAGGCCTCATTTATACAGAGAGCAGATGCCATGTGAGATGCATTTAGGACTATCCACTGCTGACGTGGTAGTTCAAAACCTGGCATCTTTTTTGTGGGATCATTTGTCTTCCTATGTCTGGGTGTTCAGCGACTCATTTGGCTTTCCATTGGGAATCAATGTTAAGTCGTGCTTAAATTGTTAAATTTTACTGGCATGTACAGGATTTGAGGGATTGTTGGTGCCCAAAAATAACGGCTGTGCTACTGAGACCTTCTGTGTCAGCATGTTGCTTCTTTTCCTCTTTTCTTAGAACAGACCACTCCTGTGCTCTCACTGGGATCAGACTGATTGCGCCAGAGGAACTATATAAACCTACCCCTCTATCAGAGTAGCCGAAGAAGCCCCTTACCACACTGGCTTTGCACGGTCAATGGTTGTGCGGAGTCTAGGCTTCACGTAATCATAATATCCTTGGTTTTTGTGCTCTTCTTGACACCAAGCTAGGTCTGCATTGGGGTATTTATGGAATTCCTTCAGCAGGAGGTCAAAAGGGAATGGTGACAGCTAGAAAGAAAAGGCTTCGTGTTTATTATGAACGATTTTCAGCCTTCTATCTTTATAAACAAATTGCAGTAGGAAAATTTAAAAAAAGGTCAGTCTGATTCACAAGCTCCACAGGGAAATGGAAAAACAAGTATTTAATCCATAGGATACTTATAGAGTTAAAAAAGAAGAAAAAAGGGACTGAGTAATATAGCAGAAATTTAAGAAGTTGTTAAGGCCAATAAAGGACTTTCATTTAGTAATAAATTGGGCCTAATCCAAATATTCTGCAGGCAAAGTCAGATCACTCATACTTTAACCTCCCTCTAGGCTCACTTGCTAGGAGGAAGAAGAGAAAATTCATAAGGCCTGTTCAGATATTTGCTGGACAAGCCTTTTAGGATTCTTTTCAGAACCAGACGTCTGTCAGAAACCTGCAAAGTGTTGCAGAAAACCTGACTCTACTTCATAACTGTAGTCCACCAAACAAAGCTAGAGGACTAGAACATGCTTGATAGTTAAATTTTACTTTTGCCAGTGGAAGACTTAGTCATTTGGAGTACCAGTGTGGAATTCTTTAGCTTCCTGTTCGTAAAATTCTATTGAGCTTCAAAATACTTATTGTTCAAAGCTCAAAAAGCATGCAGGAGTCTTACTTCTGTAACTCAACAATACCATTCCCACAAAAGCCCTACCTGCTCTACCCTTGTGATGGCCACATCTGCTTCCATATTCCGTGTCTTCCGCTCTCGAATAAGTTCATAATAAAGTTTACCAGTGCAGAAGAGAACTCGTTTGACTTGTTCTGGATTCTGTGCTACCAGACTAGTGTCTGGGATGACACGTTGGAAATGGGTGCCTGGAAAGCAGTGGAAGTTATTACTTTTTGTTATACATCAGTGTACATAGTAAAATCTGCTCCAAGGAGTTTATAAAATAGTTTATAAAAAAGAGGAAGGGGACAAATATGAGGAAGTTTATAAAGGGCAGAATTAATAGCAGGATATTTTTTCCATAAAGACCTGATTTTGTTGACAGAAACCACACATGATGCCATGCAGTTTTTTAAAATATCAAGATTAATTGTAATTGTTGGGGTACTATGGCTCCTACTTCGAAGCTTTTGTCAAGTACAAGTAGCAATGGAGCACTACTCCCTGCTCATGACTTTCTTCACAGGAAACTCCAAGTCAAAAGCAAAGTGCTGTGCTGCCCCTTGGAGGAACAACATCACAAAATTCATGACCTTAAGCCAATGTCTCAAGGCCTGAGTCAGAGACAAATGATAGCTCCAAATATTTTGCTACATATGAGCTCTTCCTCTGGGTATCATTTAGCGATGGTGATTATTTTTCCTAGCAGAGAAGACCCAGACATCCAAAACAGACTCTGCTCCTATGAAGGGTAACAAAACTTTAGGAAGGCTGGCAGGCAGAGTTGTCTTTGTGGCCTTGTGTTGAACTTCAAGAATTTCCTTGCCTAATTGTTCAGTCACATCTTCCCTTCTACCAAAGAAGACATTCCTCCCTAGCCCTGATCCCAAGTCTACTGTACCTGCCAGCATTTCATCAAAACTGGACCGAGCTTCAGGGTGACGCAACAAGGACTTTGGAGTGAAGACTATCAGCTAAAGAAAGAGAGTGGAAGGGAGGGGGAGAGAGGGCCAGGGGAACATAACCCAAATTAATATTGAGGTGTAAGAACGGAACTGTTCAGAATTTAATGAAAGAACAATAATCCAAAGTTAATTATTCAAAGGTTCTGTTTTTGAACATCAACAGAACTGCACTCAGTGTTTCTAGGAGAATATTGACCAAAAAGAAGTGCCAGGCACACAACCAGATGATGTTATATACCAGGATAAAGTAATTTTTCATACTCATCAGTAAGATATTTAGCAGGAATGCAAAACAATAAAAGTGTTCTCTTTGGTAACAATATATTTACTCTGAAATGTTTGATTTCAATCATTTCTTGAATATGACTCAAATGGTGGTAAGAGTGAAATCCAAAATGTGCACTTGCTGGGATGCTATAGAGATCCTAAAATATTTGGATCTGTGGTTTAGTTTTTGGAATAGTAATATATTTGGATTAGCAAAGTAAAGAAATGCTCTGAAGTAAGAAAGCCTCAAGGAGGTAAGAGTGGAAAGTATGCCAGCAGATTTCATGGATTCAGTGAGTAAAGGAATCAGGCTGAGATGGCTTTAAAATGCAGTCATGAAGGATTAATCTAGCAGCAGCTCTGGGGGCTCTGCAGGCTTCCCATCCTCAGAAGCTGTAAACCTGGATGCCAGGAAGGGGGTTGCTATGAGGGAGGGCCATAGTCTGAACTCTGGGTTTCTTGGCTTTCCAAAAGCACTGGGTTAAAGGCTACTGGAATCAGGATGCTGGACTGGATCCATTCTGCTAACACTGTATAGACAATCCTTCTTTAATGACTATTCATTCAGTGACTTTTCAAAGTTATGACAGTTCTCACCATTATGACTGTTGCAGTGCCCTGCAGTCACGTGATCAAAATTTGGCCCCTTGGCAATCTGTCCACATTTACAATTACAAGGTGCACTTCAGCTCCACCCACTTGCTTATCCCTCCTCCAGCTCTGGCCTTTTGATTGCCTGCACTTTGCCACCCTTGCTGCCCTGCACCCGCATGGCCTTGCACTCCACTGCCCTTGTTGTGCCCTCCACAGCTGGTTTTGCATCTTCTTCCTTAATGAGATGCACCCAGTTTGGCCCTTCAAGAAGCAGCTGTAGGCAGCTGCTGGCACACCTCATCAGCAGCAAGAAGAAAATAATGGTGAAAATCAGCTGTGGCAAGGGAAATGCAAGTCAGTCTGGCAGAAGCAGCAGAGGGAACAGGAACAGCAGGGGCAGTGGAGTGCAGGGAGGAAGGACAGCAGGAGTGGTAGATGCAGGGTGGCAGAGGAGACAAGATGGCAGGAATGGGGGATAGATAGGTGAATGGGGAGAGTTCAAGTGAAGGTGAGAACAGCAGGACAGGAGAAGTATGAGGTCTTGGCCTAACAAGTGCAACTGGAACTATTAAAATTGCCACCTCTAAGCAGGGAAGCCTTGATGTTTCACCTAAGGACTGCATCTCTTAACAACAGAAATTCTGATCCCAATTAGGGTTGTTAAGCAAGGACTACCTGTATCTGATACTTCCTTCATTATCTGCCACTCAGTTCAACTGCTCTGAAAAAACGTTCTTTTCATCAGCCAGAAAAGCAAGAGCATCAGAATCATTGGATTATAATATTTTATAAGAAACAATTTAAAATAATTTGCCTAAAAACTAAGATATTAATATTCAGTAGAACGTATCACCTATGACTAGCTAATCAACCTTTTCTAAGCAAAAATATGTATGTGGCATAAAGTTCAATGAGGCTTTTACTGGAAAGAGAATTCCTGGGTGGTGAACAGGGTGCTGTAAAAAATGCCATGGAACAGAACCAGCAGGATAGTCAGAATCTACCAAGCAAAACAGGCTCTTTGCAAATTAATCTTAGTTTATAGTTCCCCCATCCACCGGAGTGCTTTTTTTTGACTAGTGATAAGTTCAGAATTGTTTCACAATTTATCATGTGCCACTTTCTACTTTACTTCAGAGTCTAATGAAAGCTAAAAAGGCTAATATGGGAAGGAAGAATCCATGTTCTTCTTTGTACTAAGAAAGTCATTCTTCATACTGACTGGTTTCCGGAAGGGGAGAAGTATCTGTCTCCGCATAACGTGGAAAAAGTTTGCTGGAGTGGAGCAGTTTACGACAATCCAATTGCAGTCGTACAGTTGGCGCACATCAAAGTCGTCTAGTTTCTGTAGGAAAACAATGATGGAATTCAGAAAGATAGAAGAATGGCATGCATTGCCAAAGTGGTCAAAGAACCTGAAAATCAACTGTGAAATACATCTCTGGACTAGGGAAAGGGATTCCCCTTAAAAGATGAGAGGAAGCAAGACAGCTGAAACAGGTGAAAGCCAATTATGGTAGGCCAGATATTTTGAGGAGGATTTTTTTTCTTTGTAAGCATTATGTTTTATAATTCTTGCATTACCCATCTCAAACTGCTAGTAATCTTTTTAAAAGGATTGGATGTTGGATTGGAGGCTCTAATTTGCATCCTTGCTATCTCAGGTTGCCTACCCTGAAGTACAGCATTGAGGTGATTACAGAGTGTTCAGGCACTCATGGAGGAGCCATTCAGTTTACAACAGGCTGATACTGGTCTTATCCCCCCCACCCCCCCAATTATTCTCAGCATTCTTAGAAATGTGGCTAAGGGACATGTGGACAGAAGAAAGGTGTGGCCAACATGCACTCACAGCCAACTCACCGGGAAGACATCTGGATCATCATTGCACATTTGTAAGAATCGTTCTGGTCGAGCAGAAGAATGCTCAGGGCCCTGCAAACAGATACGGGACTTTCTTGAGTAATGGCTTTTCCTTGACTAAAGAGGGCATTGAGGCAAAACTGAACATTTCTTCTAGAAAGAGGATTGCTATAGAGCAATGGTTAAAGTAACTGGATATGAAGCAGGGAGAACCATGTTCAAGTCCTCCCTTGATAGAATAGAATAGAATAACAGAGTTGGAAGGGACCTTGGAGATCTTCTAGTCCAACCCCCTGTCCAGGCAGGAAACCCTACACCACTTCAGACAAATGGTTATCCAACATCTTCTTAAAAATTTCCAGTGTGAAATAGAAAGAATTAGCTGGAGGACTTTGGGCCAGTTATTTTTTCCCTTAACTTGCTCTATCTCGCTAGAGGTAAATGAGGAACAAGCCAATGTATGATGGCTCTGAAACGCTGAACAGGTAGATATAAAAAACAATAAACAAAGCAATAAAGAAATAAATCTAAATTCCAACCCCCAAATTCTAATATCCACTATTAGGCACTTTTCCAATGTGCTATTAGAACATGTTCTAATATAGGAACAAAAGTTAATATTATTTCTCATTTTCAATTTTGTTATGCTGACCCAGGCTTTAATGCTTTTAATTACCTCAACATATGCAAGAATTTTCAATGCAGGGCAAATCTATATGTAGGATCTACCGGTAATTTAACACCGCTTAAACATAGATATTAAGTCTAAATACATCTATCAGGCAGGTAAAAGGAGACTTATTAGAAAACAACACAAATGTTTCCTTACCATGCCCTCCATGCCATGGGGAAGAAGAAGTACAATGCCATTCTGCCTCACCCATTTGGCCTGCCCAGAGCAGATGAACTGGTCGATGATACACTGAGCTGTATTGTGGAAGTCGCCAAACTGAGCTTCCCAAACCACCAAAGCATTGGGACTGGCCATAGCAAAGCCCAGCTCAAATCCTGCATTGATAGAAAAGGAAAGCATTTTTGGGGGGAGGAAGATTATCAGGGAGAGATAGACTTAAAAATCAACAGTTTACATAACTCCTTTAAGATTTAGTAGAGAAAAGACATACCTAAGACTCCATATTCTGAGAGAGAACTATTGCAGACAGTGTAAGGAGCTTGATTTGGCCATAGATGATTCATGGGAATACAGGTTCTCTTGTCAACATTCTGATCATGCAAGACATGATGCCGATGGCTGGAGAAGAATACAAGTGAACATTTTATTTGGCAGAAAAGTACTCCTCCAAATCACGGGCCTCATGCTATACAGCTTTCATAGACTTCAAAGCAGCTTTGAATCTGATTTCTAGGCCAAACTTGTAGTGCAAATTGCAAAACTCTTCTGTAGACAGAAGTCTGCGCCTACTAATCTATACTGCAATCTCTATAATAAAAGTCCCATAAAAGTTAAATAAAGCTCCAAAGTGAGTCAGAGGACATACCCCATTGTTATTTAATTATTATATTAATGCACTAGTTGCCATGATCGATTACTTCTCTCATCATTCACCAAAACTAGCCAAGAAACATATTTCAATTCCATTATATGCAGATAATGTCGCATTAATTTCCCTGACAGGCCTATGATGGGTTTTGGCCAATTATTTCCAGTTTTGGCTCTGGAAATGAACTACAAAAAGACCAAAGTGGAGGTCTTTGCGAAATGCCATCATATTTGGATTCTAAGTAATCATGCTATTGAGCGGGCTAAATTGTTAAAATATATAGGCATAGTTTTCCATGCCACAATCTCAAGCACAAAGCACAGAGAATATGTACTACAAAATGCTCAGTCAGCCACAGCCACTTTGCAATCATTTTCTATACTAAAGGGGCCTGATTGATCCCACCTGCATGCCAAGTGTACTCAGTTAAATATGAAACGCCATTGATCCTCTAAAAAGAGTTATACTCCAATTTCTTAGGAACATATTTCAAGTTGACTGCTGGGTCTCAAACACGTCTGCAATGAGGATTGAGATTACTACTTGGTTACACCTTCATGTATTGGATCAAAGTATACTTTGCCCTTGTAGGTCTGATATCTTGGATTCTTATTGGCAACCTTTTGTCATTCCTAAAGCAATAGGAAAAAAATGGTGCTTCTGGATTTTTATTAACCCAACTTTGTACATTTGGATACTGATATCCACTTAGACCCATCATGTTTCTTCACATATACTATATTCCTGACCAATTTGTCACTCTCCTTAGATCAACTAGATACCTAAATCAAATTTCATTTCCTAAATGTAGGATAACATTTACATTGACTTGATTTGATGTCCCACTAAAATACAAAGGTACATCTCTGGCTGCTCACTATTATGGCCTAAGCTGAAGATAATGCTATCTTGACATTTTGCATTTGCCCCCAAATGTTATGGATTTTCACTAAAGTCCTGTATTGGTTAAAGAAAGACTGCCCATGTAAAAGCAACACACTTTACCTGAATGTTCCTCTTTCAACATCTTGTCCACTCAGCCGAATATGGATTCCTTCTTTAAGAAGAGAGCCAAATGCCATATACTCTGCTAAGGCCCAGTCTACAGTCCTATTGGCAACCATCTCTCCTCGTGTTTTTAGAATCCTGCTTAAACCTTTAGAGAAAAATAATAATCAATCTGTTTGAAAACTTTATGATAGCATTTTCCAAAATGTATAGATGCCTTTACAGATGCTTTGAAAGTCTGTTGCTTTGGGTAGCAAACAGTGAAGAATATTGTGTCATAGATCATTTCCATAACCTGAGTACCCTTCAGATGTACCGTACTTTTCGGAGTATAAGACGCACTTCTGCCCTCTAAAAGGGGGTGAAAATTGTGGTGCGTCTTATACACTGAATGTTGCCAAAGCCCCGCCCACCCCCACCCTTTGGCTGTTTTCGGCGTGTTGCATTTTCAGCCTCTGCGCACCCTGTTTTTGGCCTCTATGCATGGCATTATTGGCTGGTTCCAGGAGGCGGGGATCAGCGGTGGTGAATGGGTTGTGCTGAATTGGTGGCGGCAGTGGTGAATGGGTGCCGGCAAACAGGCGCCGGCGAACGGGCTGGTGATGAATAGGCTGCGGCAATTGGGCCGCGGTGGTGCCGAACAGGCCGCAGCGAATGGGCCGCGCTGAAGGCAAACAGGCCGCGGCAAACCTGTGGCAGCATATGGGCTGCACTGAACGGGCCATGGCGACAGCAAATGGGTGGCAGCAAACAGGCCATAGTGGCGAATGGGCCATAGCTAATAGGCTGCGGTGAACGGGCCAGATGAATACTGGATGGATGCTGGGAGGCAAAGGCAGATTTTTTTTTTCTTGTTTTCCTCCCCCAAAAAGGTACTGTAGGTGCGTCTTATAGTCCACAGCGTCTTATAGTCCGAAAAATACGGTATGTACTACAATTCCAGAATCCTCAACAGTAACCATGCTGGCTGTGGAATTTTAGGAGCTGAAATTCACATGCCTGGAGGGTGCTCAGGTAAGGCTGTTATAAATCAAAGCATAAGCATAAAATGTAGAAAAAGAGCAAAGACTAAATCTGAAAGATTAAGCTCTGAAGCAGAGTCTATTTTCATCTTAATTTTCTGACAGCTTGGATTGGCTATGAGGTAGGCCCAAATGTACTACGATATATAATACATGGAATCTTGTTAACTATCATTAAAACATCCAAAACAGAAGCAAAGTACTGATTGGTCCCTCAATTCTGAACATCTATCTAAGAGACGCTTCAAGGAAACTTTGCAAAAGACTCCTCCGTGCAAGTAAGACATTGCATTTTCTAATAAAATCATTAAAAAGTAAAGGGGGAAAAATATAGAAAACCATACCCCCATGAATGGTAAAATTTTCAACAGGAACTGAGCTGGCCACCTTTCCGATATGGACCAAATCTTCTTCAGTCAAGCCGGTAGAAGGACAAGTCATGCTCCGAGGTTGGCCATCCAGAGTGAAGAAACCTGGACATTTAAAGAGGCAAGGAAGACATTCACAGGAGGAACAAGCTCTAGCTAGAACAATTTCTTTAAAAAGATGCTCCTCACTGCCAAATTTCTTTTGAGAAGGTATTTGGCAAATAAACTCTGTCCAATTAAACTACTGGATCATCCTGTCAGAGCATCTGGGAGAAGAACAAAAATTCTTCATCAAGTGCCTCTTAGTTTAATGCAAGCATAGTCTGTTTATTAATAATGCTGACTACCTCTTATGATCTTTGTACAGAATTTTCAGAACTTGGAGTTCTAGGCAAGGACAACTCATGTTTGTGCCAGAAACTGCAAGTGCAAACTATTGGCCAAGTACTATTTTTTCTCCATGGCCATTAGCAAGTAGACAGTAACTTACCAGGCCATGGAGAGTCTAACCAATGCTTGATGTGAAGGATTTTTTCATCCTTGGATCTGGCATGAGCCTCTTCACAGATTTTGTCATACTTGGAAATTTCCTCCTGGAATACAAAAGGAGCATAATGTAGAGGTGACTCCAAGGACAAATATTATCAACACTTTACTCTAAACAAATGCCTTCTCAACCAAAACTGGTACTAGCAATCACTGTAATTTATCTACTGGGCTGGGAATATCAATTTCTGCTTTGTCTATAATGAAGTCAGAGCTTCTGCTGGGGCAAATATGTCCCTATTTATGAAAAGTTGTTTCCAAAGCCAGCAGAGTTGGCTTTCTGAAAGGAAGATATACACATATAAATATAATCATATAACAAGCCAGTTAATATACACAACGGCACATATCAAGTTAAACATGTTTCAATAAACTACACAATATCAGAGAAATGTTATCAGTTGCCATAGAAACATAAGAGATTATTTTACTAATCCTGGCTGTGCACAATGTTCCTGTATGGTGTCATGTATAACATCATTTATAAAATGCCAAAAGTCTCTGAAATTATGAAATGCTTGGTACCACAATGGGATGAGGAATATTAAGATATCTAAGCATGGCTGGGCTACAGAATGATTGTTAAACCATAAATGAAAGTACCTCATATTCTGGTTGATTTACTACTCCTTGTGAAATCAGTGTCTCAGCATACTTCTGGAGCACAGCTTTCTGTTTTCGGATCTGCTTGTACATCAATGGCTGAGTGAACATTGGCTCGTCCATTTCATTATGCCCATTTCGTCTGTAGCACACCTAGCATATTTGAAAGGAAGAAAAATCCTACATATTTATTTTTGACCTAAACAATTCATCTTTCCAAATTAAAAAGAAAGTTTTCAAACTCAGTAATTAGAAGGTAATGCTTGATTGAGAACAAGCATGGGTGTTAAGTGATGGCAAATGAACATAAACAAGATTCCCTGGAATGTTATCAGAAAAGAAAAAATGTTCCAGCTTTGGAAATTTTTACATTCAACTTAAACTTCTCTTTCCACCATTCCACTAAACGCTTTGAAAATGATCCTCAAAGGAGAAGTGGATATGGCAAGCTATTATTTATTTACTAATATAAATACCATTGACTTATACAGACTTCCAGCTCTAAACTATCCTTGTTTTCAACATGTCTATATACCATTTCAGATTCAGATTTTTGCTTTTTAAACTTAACCTCTTCCTCTTGAGGATCTAATGAACTGCATCCAGTCACAATTTTCTTAATGTTCCTCTCAAACCATTAATTTTTCCACTATATATTTGTTCTTCAATTCAACCCTCATGAATTTTCTCTATGTGACCAACCTGGTTTAGCATATTTCTTTTTAACTGATCTGTCACTTAGCATTCATTTAGAGGTAATTTATTCTAGAGTCCCTCTTGTCTGGTTTTGCCACAGACATTTCTCAGGTCCTACATTTCCACTCTTCTCAACTCACTTTCAATTTTCTCTTGACATGCCTCTTGACATCCCCCATTTCTAAATAATGAAGCCCATCAAAGCCCACACGGTTACAAGTAGTCCTCGATTTATGACCATAATTGAGCCCAAAAGTTCTGTTGGTAACTGAAACATTTGTTAAATGAGTTTTGCCCCATTTTACAACTTTTCTTGCCACAGTTGTTAAGTGAATAACTGCATATATTAAGTTAGTAATACGGCTTCCCCATTGATTTTGCTTGTCAGAAAGTCTCAAAAGGAATCACATGACCCAGGGACATTGCAACCATCATAAATATGAGTCAGTTGCCAATCCTCTGAATTTTGATCATGACCATGGGAATGATGCAATGGTTGTAAGTATGAAAAACGGTCACATGTCACTTTTTTCAGTGCTGTTGTAACTTTGAATGGTAACTAAATGAATTGTTGTAAATTGAGGAGTACCTGTATTTTTTTCTGCTTTTAGGAAAATAATACCCACCATCTTTCTGCTATCATTCAACATCTAAATCATTTTTTAAAATATTTCTTAAATAACCTATTATATAGCCCCAACTAAATGTATCAGTACGTCAGAAGAACCAGTACTACCTACCAGATCCACAACTACATCTTTGTGGAAAGTACTTCTCCATTCAGCTGCCACGTTGCACACATATACCACAGCCTCTGGATCATCAGCATTGACATGGAAAATGGGTGCATTAACCACACGAGCCACATCTGTTGGGTATGGGGAAGAACGGGCCATACGAGGATCGGTAGTGAATCCAATCTGAGATGACAACAAAAGCCATTTTAAAAAAATAACTATAACAGTAATACAGACTGTATGAGGACTTAATACATCATCACTAACTCTCAAGTTTTTAGGTGATAAATGGAAAAGTTAGTTAAATATTGAAGGAACGTCTTTTGAGGAATATTCCTTCCTGAGAATGATGTGCATATACAGTATACAAATACAGAGACTTTAACATGAGGCATGGATTTTAAAAGGAAATGTCTCCAATCCTGGTTCTGCCAAGAATAGTCAAAAGATGAAAACAGCACTCAGGATGAGTCAGAGGAGTTAAGAGATGTATACTGGATCTTGGGACGGCTGAACGCCACCACATGTTTATTGGACCCGTGTCCCTCCTAGTTGGTGCTGGCTTCCCGGGAGGTTACACGAGGCTAGCTCCAGGGAATTATCAATGCTTCTTTGAGTGAGGGTGTCCTGCCGGCCGCCTTGAAAGAGGCGGTGGTGAGGCCTCTCCTCAAGAAGCCATCCCTGGATCCGGCTGTTTTGGCTAACTATCGTCCAGTCTCCAACCTTCGCTTTATTGCGAAGGTTGTTGAGAGTGTGGTGGCGCGACAGCTTCCCCAGTACCTGGATGAAGCTGTCTATTTGGATCCGCTCCAGTCCGGCTTCAGACCTGGGTACAGCACGGAAACGGCATTGGTCGCGTTGGTGGATGATCTCTGGAGGGCTCGTGATAGGGGTTACTCCTCTATCCTGGTCCTGTTAGACCTCTCAGCGGCTTTTGATACCATCGACCATGGTATCATGTTGCGCCGGCTGGAGGGACTGGGAGTGGGGGGCACTGTTTTGCGGTGGTTCTCCTCCTATCTCTCCGACCGGTCGCAATCCGTGTTGACAGGGGGGCAGCGGTCGACCCCAAGGCGCCTTGTTTGTGGGGTGCCACAAGGGTCGGTCCTCTCGCCCCTCCTGTTCAACATTTATGTGAAGCCACTGGGTGAGATCATCCATGGTTTTGGGGTGGAGTTCCATCAGTACGCTGATGATACTCAGCTGTACATCTCCACCCCAGACCATCCCAACGATGCCTTGGAAGTGATGTCCCAGTGCCTGGAGGCCGTGCGGGTCTGGATGGGGAGAAACAGGCTTCGACTCAACCCTTCCAAGACCGAGTGGCTGTGGCTGCCGGCGTCCCGGTATAGCCAGCTGATGCCATCGCTGGTTATTGGGGGCGAATCACTGGCCCCCACAGAAAGGGCCCGCAACTTGGGCGTCCTCCTGGACGCACGGCTGTCTTTAGAAGGGCATATGACGGCCGTGGCCAGGGGGGCTTTTTATCAGGTTCGCCTGATACGCCAGTTGCGCCCCTTTCTGGATCGGGACTCCCTACGCACAGTCACTCAAGCACTCGTCACCTCTCGTCTGGACTATTGTAACGCTCTCTACATGGGGCTCCCCTTGGGATACACCCGGAGGCTCCAGCTGGTGCAGAATGCGGCTGCATGGGGGATTATGGGAGCGACGGGGCGCTCCCACGTGACTCCTCTCCTGCGCAAGCTGCATTGGCTTCCGGTGGACTTCCGGGTGCGCTTCAAGGTGTTGGTGATCACCTTTAAAGCGCTCCATGGCTTAGGGCCAGGGTACTTACGGGACCGCCTTCTGCCACCAATAGCCTCCCACCGGCCAGTTCGCTCCCACAGAGAGGGCCTCCTCAGGGTGCTGTCGGCTAGACAATGCCGGCTGGCGACCCCCAGGAGGAGAGCCTTCTCTGTGGTGGCACCTACCCTTTGGAACAATCTACCCCCAGAGATACGAGTGATCTCTGACCTCCGGACTTTTTGTCGGGCCCTAAAAACTCATCTCTTTCAGTTAGCCGGTCTCTCTTGATTTTATGATTTTATGGTTGATTTTAAATTTTGATATGGATTTTAAATTGATAAATTTTAAACTATGGGCCAAATTTAATTATTTTAAATCTATTTTTAATCGTACTTTATGTATAAATGTTTTATTTTGGCTGCTCACCACCCTGAGTCCGAAAGGAGAAGGGTGGTATAGAAATTTGAATAATAAAATAAATAAATAAAATAAATAATAAATAAAAGTAATTTTGCTGACAATTCTAAAAACCATTCTTTCTGGAAAAGGAAAAAAATTAAACTAGCCTTAATTACATAATTAACATTAATAATTTTTTTCCTCACGATATCCAGGATCCTTTTCTGCTTGGTGAGTCAAAGCTAATCCAGCAATGTTCTATCTTTTGTTTCATTTGTTGCTAGTTTTATACTTGCAGTCTCCTAAGACTTGCAATTTGGCATTTGCACTTCCGTTTGGACAACTTCTTTCTGATTCAAATAGTAGTGAATGTCCTAGAACCCTAAAGCTGTTCTTTCCTATAATCTTCCCAGAAGGCAATAAGTTAAAAGAGAGAAGCCCAAGGCCACTGCTTTCCTGTTCCAAAAGGCTTTTCACCTAGAGCAGTGATGGCGAACCTTTTGCGCATTGTGTGTTAAAAGTCTGCATGCGTGAGCGTTGTTGCGCTCCCGCGTGCCGGCACTCATAATGCAATGCACACCCCCATTTACGCATGCACGCATGCCCTCCATGCTCCTCCTGAGCATGCATCCCGCACTGTGCATGCGTGTCCCCGAACGTGCCCCCCCCCCACTTTTCCCAAGAGGGCTGGTGTTCCTCTTACCAGAGGACAACTAGGTACTGGCCCGTTCCCTGGCGAGACAGCCGTTCCCCAGCCAGCGCATGGTGCTGCCAAGATGGCAGGGCCAAGAGTGCTGCCGGGGAAGCTCTGAATGTGTGGCTTGCTTGGGCTCCTTCCCGCTGGGAGCCGTCATTCCCTGGCTGATGACTGCTCTCTCGGCCCCGCTGGGGAAGCTCAGAATGCGCGGCTTGCCTGGGTTCTTCCCTGCTGGGAGCCGCAGGCTGAGCAGGTGCAGCTGGCGGGGCTTTGATGGACCAGTAGCTGGTGAGCTCCAAACACACAGCTTGCCTGGGCTCCTTCCCCCTGGGAGCCGCCGTTCCCTGGCTCAGCGCGGCACCCCCACCCGACCCCCATCACTGCGCTGCCTGCGATTGGGCCCATCACCCGACCCCGTCACATGTGTGGCTGCGCCGCCAGCTGAGCCACTGCTGGGGAAGGAGCAGCAGGTGGGGCAGCCAGCTGCCCAGCCAGCAAATGCTGCCCCAGGCACCTGAGCCGACTGGTCGCTCTTGCCCTTCCCCCTGCAGCCTCCGGCTCCCAGCAGGGAGGAGCCCTAGCAAGCCACGTGTTTAGAGCTTCCCTGTTGGGGCCGAGAGCACTTCTGCAGAGAGCGCCTGCTTCCAAGGAAACGGCTTGGCTACTTCGAAGCGAGCGGCCAGGAAGCTTCCTCGCGAGAGACAGGCAGACAGATGCTGCTCTTGTAGGGGGGAGTGGCACCACACATCTCCCTTTCCCCCTGGCTGATTCCAATCCCGGCTCTGCCACTCCTCAGCCTCTTTCAGAGAGTTTGCTGCTCTCTGCAGCTCAGCACTGTTTTCAATCGGTGACTGAGGCAAGAGTGCACGCAGCATCCGTCTGCCTGTCTCTTGGTGAGGAAGCTTCCCAGAGAGGTGGCCGAAAGCTCTATATGGAGGCCGCCAATCACGAGCCCCAGGGGCGCCTGCTTCCAAGAAAACGGCTCGGCTACTTTGAAGCGAGCGGCCGGGAAGCTTCCTCGCCGAGAGACGGGCAGATGGATGCTGTGCTTGTAGGGGGGAGTGGCACCACATACCTCCCTTTCCCCCTGGCTGACTCCGTTCCCTGCCCTGCCACTCCTCAGCCTCTTTCAGCTCTGGAGTTTGCCACTCTCCACAGCTCAGTGCTATTTTCAATTGGCGAGTAAGGCAAGAGTGCGCGCAGCATCCATCTGCCTGTCTTTCAGCAAGGAAGCTTCCCGGCCGCTCGCTTCAAAGTAGCCGAGCTGTTCCCTTGGAAGCAGGTGCACCCGGGGCTCATGATTAGTGGCCTCCACATGGTGCTTTCGGCCACCTCTCCCCGGAGCCCCAAGGCATAGCAGGTGCCTGCTCCTCCCTCTCTGTCTCCCGCCTGCCCTCAGCCCTGCACTGAAGTTTGAGAAGCATCGGGGAAAGTTTGTGTGAGGCACTCAGGGCAGGAAAGCAAGCCACCGCTGTCGCTAGCATCATGGTGAGCAGGCCGGCCGGGTTGGAGGACGCCGCCCAACCAGCTCCCTGCTCCTTCAACAGCTCACTTCTTCCCTGGAGAAGGGATGGCGGCATACAGTGGAAGTGCTCTCAGCCCCAACAGAAAAGCTCTGAACGTGCGGCTTGCTTGGGCTCCTCCCTGCTGGGAGCCCCAAGCTGCAGGGGGAAGGACAAGAGCGACCGGACAGCTCAGGTGCCCGAGGCGTCCGGTTTGGCGTGGCGGCGAGACAGTCGGGGAAATAGCGGGCTCTGACAAGCCCCGCGAAAACCCTGGCTGCCGAACCGCTGCTGATGGGTCTTCGGACCGGAACCATCCTGCAGGGACAGGGAAGAAAGAGGGGCGCCTCGGACGACTGAGAGGAATAGGCAAGTTCCTCAGAGGGAACCCTCTGTGAATTGGCGGCAGGGGGCGGCAGCCATGGCGGCTGCCACAAAGCTGGGACAACCGGGCTAAGAAAAGTGCTGGAGGAAAGCTGAGTAAAACAGAGCTCTTTGAAGCCAGGTGAGTGACAATAACCCAGGCTTGCAACAACGTTTGGAGCAATATTAATATTTAGAAGACCCCTAGCCTAAAACAGTGGCTATGCAGCCAAGGGGTTTGGAAAATTTTTTAAACTGCAACCTTAAAGAGACAAAGACCCGAGAAACAACTAATTTTGGAGCAGAACTAAGGGAATTAATTATGGAGATATGGTAAAAAGATTAAACATTTAAAACTTGAATCGGATTTAAAAAAAGAAAAGAAAAAAAGATTTGTTACTTTTTAAATTAAAAGAAGAAGAAATAAATTGGATGGTTATATAATAGCAAAATGGAGTCTTGCATGACTAATGGAAAATGTGGATTATAAAGAGACACTATCTGGCCTAAAGAGGAACTTTGTAATTTAGCTTTGTTATGGGAAACTTTGAGCTTTACAGATAAAAGTTACTGGATTTTGTGGAGGAGGATTTTTTCCCTGTCTGCAGGCAGCTTTTGGTGAAAAGAAAAAGAAAAGGAATCTACAACGGAACTGCTACAGTTGAAATAATAATGATTCAAATACTGGCGCAGGAACAGAAGGAGGATTAAGCCCAGGCTCAAAAGAGATTTGATACATTATATCCGGAATAAAAATAAGAAAGAGAATTAACCTGATTTATGGAGAACAAAATTAAAAACTTGGAAAATGGAAGGAAATATACATTTGCAGATGAGGAAATGAAGATAATGTGATCAAAAATAAAATAAAGTAAAAGTGGATTGTAATAATAAAAGGGAGGTTTTTATAGAAATTAAGAATGTTAAAAGGAATTAATAAATATATGTAAAGGTATGTTTGAAGCAAAAATTATGTTTTAATGTTAAAATGTAAGAAAAAGAATAAGGATAAATATGATTAAATGAAAATGTTAAAAGGAATTCATAAATACATCTAAAGATATGTTTTGAGTAAGAACCATGTCTCAATGTTAAAATGTCATGAAATGTTATGAAAAAGGATAAAGATAAATATGATTAAGTGAAAATAAACAATGCATAGATGGATGGAAACAACAAAGAAAGGTTAAGTAGGGATCAATAGTTAAACCAACTATGAATATGCTGTGTTTAACAGTCAAAAAGTAAAAATAGATATGCTGTGTAACAGCCAGAAAACAAAAATGAATATGCTGTCTTGAACAGTCAAACAAAATGGATATGCTGTGTAATAGCCAAAACAAAACTGAATATGCCGGGTAACGGCCAAAAAATAAAAATGAATATGCTGTGCTTAACAGCCAAAATTAAAATGGTTACGCTGCGTTTAACAGCCAAGAAATAAAAATGATTGGTTTAACAACAAAAGTAAAGATAAAAATGCTGGTTTTTCTTAGTAAAATATAAAATGAGATGGGATAATTAAAGTGAGATGTATGTTAAGAGTGATAGTTAAAATAAAATGAATAAGTTAGGTTTAATAATAGTAATAAAGAGTATAAATTTTGAGTTTAATAGTAAAAATAAAATGAGGATGTTGAAATTAAATACTTTAAGAATGTTTATCATAATTGTATGACTTATATTGTTAAAATACATCCATCTAAGCAAATGAAAGAAAAAAAATGGAATTATAATTGGTTAGGAGTTAAGATTTAAGTAATGGGTTTTTGGGGATAATGGCATAGTTAAATAGCAGATCTGAGGGAAATATTTGTGTAAAATATTAAGTTGTGTTAATTGAAAATTAAGATTTGGTAGTGATTGGTATTAATTTGTGACCAGATTGCTAGCTGGGCGGCTGGCTGCCCCGCCCGCTGCTCTTTCCCTGGCGTTGGCTCGACCAGCGGCGCAGCAGCAGGCGTGATGGGGGTCGGGTGATGGGCCCAACCGCAGGCAACACAGTGGTGGGGGTTGGGTGGGGGTGCCGCGCCGAGCCAGGGAACAGCGGCTCCCAGGGGGAAGGAGCCCAGGCAAGCCATGCGTTCAGAGCTTCCCCAGTGGGGCTGAGAGAGCGGCCATCAGCCAGGGAATGGCGGCTCCCAGTGGGGAGATCAGGCCACAGGGTCATCTGTGCAGGCAGCCCACCACCATCACCCCGCCTTCACCGGCTGCTGGTCCAGACTGCCTGAGGCCGCGCAAGAAGCCCGCACGGGCAGGGAGGGAGGGAAGCCCTGGCTTACCTTGCTCTGCTCCCTTTGGAGCAACCACCAGGATCCCCTCTCTGCATCTTTTGGTACGTGTGCCTGTTGGTGTTTGCGCATGCATTCACACCAGAAACCAGACCAGCTGACTGGTGAGCATGCGCACTCTGGAAACAGGAAGATCATCTTCCTGGAGCGCACATGCACAATGGGCAGCTGCTCTTCCGGTTTCCGGCCTGCCGGTGTGCATGAAATCCAGCTGGCTGGCACACCGGAACCCGGAGGAGCAATGGGAGATGGCTCCACGTGCTCGGAGAAATGGCTCTGTGTGCCACTTCCAGCACACATGCCATAGGTTCGCCAACACGGACCTAGAGGAATAAACAGAGCTATCAAGATAGAACTGAAGGAAAATTTCTCAAGGACTACTATGCAAAGGCACATTATAACAATGAGGGTCTCACCAAGGAAAGATAAAAAAGGAATAATAATTGCAGTACAAGATGTAAGACCTTTATTTTATACCTAAGTTTCAGATGGGGTGGTTGTTAATTGGTACAAACAGCAGTATTATCTCTATTACATAAGTTCCATCCCCTCAAATTGCTCTGACAACAAACTAAATTGTCCCCTTCAAGAGGTTTTATCACCCATTAATATCATCATATTAATATCATCATGAATGTAGCATAACGTAGAAATTGATCCCTCAGTTTCATAATCACTGGTATTAAGTTTTCCTAACCATCAGGAAATCAGTTTTCATCTGACAAGTTTAAGTTTTAAGTTTCTCTCTGACCGGTCGCAGTCTGTGTTGACAGGGGGGCAGAGGTCGACCCCGAGGCCCCTTGTATGTGGGGTGCCACAAGGGTCGGTCCTCTCGCCCCTTCTGTTCAACATTTATGTGAAGCCGCTGGGTGAGATCATCCGTGGTTTCGGGGTGAAGTACCACCAGTACGCTGATGATACTCAGCTGTACATCTCCACCCCGGACCACCCCAATGATGCCCTTGAAGTGATGTCCCGGTGCCTGGAGGCCGTGCGGATCTGGATGGGGAGGAACAGACTCAGGCTCAACCCATCCAAGACCGAGTGGCTGTGGTTTCCGACATCCCGATATAGTCAGTTGGTGCCATCACTGACTATTGGGGGCGAGTCACTGGCCCCCACGGAGAGGGTTCGCAACTTGGGTGTCCTCCTGGACTCACGGCTGTCTTTAGAAGAGCACATGACGGCCGTGGCCAGGGGGACTTTTTATCAGGTCCGCCTGATTCGCCAGTTGCGTCCCTTTCTGGATCGGGACTCATTAAATACGGTCACTCATGCTCTCGTTACTTCCCGCTTGGACTACTGCAATGCTCTCTACATGGATCTCCCCTTGAGGAGCACCCGGAGGCTCCAGCTGGTCCAGAATGCGGCCGCGCGGGTGGTTATGGGAGCGACGTGGCGCTCCCATGTGACCCCCCTCCTGCGCGAGCTGCACTGGCTCCCGGTGGTCTTCCGGGTGCGCTTCAAGGTTTTGGTTACCACCTTTAGAGCGCTCCATGGCATCGGACTGGGGTATCTACGAGACCGCCTTCTGCTACCAATAGCCTCTCACCGACCAGTACGCTCCCATAGAGAGGGGCTCCTCAGGGTGCCGTCGGCCAAACAGTGTCGACTGGCGGCCCCCAGGGGGAGAGCCTTCTCTGTGGGGGCACCTACCATCTGGAACGAGCTCCCCCCAGAGATATGGAAGATCCCGGACCTGCGCACGTTTCGCCGTGCTCTCAAAACTTTTCTATTTCAGCAAGCTGGCCTGGCCTAACTCCCATTTTTTAAATTTTTTAAATTTTTTAATTTGTGATTTTATAAATTGGGTGTTTTAATCTGTGTTTCGGCCGAAATATTTAATAATTTTAAGGGATTTTTTTAATATTTGTATTATCTGTATTTTATCTTGGCTGTTCACCACCCTGAGTCCTTCGGGAGTAGGGCGGTATAGAAATTTGATTAATAATAATAATAATAATAATAATAATAATAATAATAATCATAATAATAATAATAATAACAACAACAACAACAACAACAACAACAACACTGAGTTGAATTTGCTTCAGTTTTTATTCTTGATCAACTCGTTGATCCCTTCAAAGTAAATAAACTTAACCAAAACTCTACCTTTAAAGTTCAACTAAGAATACAAACAATAACACAGTTCCTAACCTGTTGCTTGTTCTTGGTAAAATTTAAGTTAGAGAATCTAATATGGTAACAAAAGAACACGTATTTTACCTGATTGTTCACCACCACATGAACTGTCCCATATGTTGTATAGGAAGGCAGGTCACTCAAATGGAAAGTCTCGTAAACAATCCCTTGACCAGCAAAAGCAGCATCTCCATGCAGAAGGATTGACATCACCTTTTTAGATCAGAACATATTAAAGACGTGTTAAATACGGTAACTTTGGAGAATTAGGTGTCAAAGTGGCTGAAAAACGAAGCACCCACAACAGTGTCACTATAAAAAAAGGAAAAAGAATGTCTTCCCTTGGACACCTGCATGTACAAAACAGCAAAGAAAAGCACAAAGGAGAAGCTATCTCATATATGCCAACTTACTTTCTTTCCTTCAGTGTCCCCACAGTAAAATTGTTCTGCCTTTGTTTTGCCTTGAACAACAGGATCAGCAGCCTCCAAATGAGAAGGATTTGCAACCAGTGAAAGAGTGATGGTCCTGTCAGTGACACGGTTAATCCTTCGGTGATACATTCCCAAATGGTACTTTACATCCCCTGAGCCCTGAGAAAAGAGAGTATTATTAGGCAGATATATTTTTTTTCTGTGAATTTTTAGAGCTTCAAAATGGCTACTTTGCAATTTAGAAGAAAATGAACACGTATCCAAAATACGTTCACAATGGAGCAGGGGCAGATTCCAAATCCTATTGCTACCAGTTCGCTCATGCGCACGTGCTTGTGTGGCATTTCTGTGCATGTGCAGATGCATCCAGGACGGTGTGTGGAGCCTCCCGCCACTGCTACCATTTTGCCCAATCTGGTGCGAACCGGTAGCAACCCACCACTGCAATGGAGTCTGAAATTCAAATCGGAATTAAGACAGTAGTGGGGTTCCTATTTGAATTCCTGATACTGGTGTTCACTATTGATAGGATTTATCAGACTAAATCTAACTGGATTAAAATGCAGTATAGAAGAACTGTTACTCAAACTATGAATGGCACAGTATTTATTGCCAGGAATCACATATTTTCATTATTTTTGCACCCAGTTGTTTCTTTAAGTCATCTGATATGGTTTTAGGATTCACCCCTTAAACTCAAGCTGACATGAAAGCACTTTAATGCCATGGGAACCTCATTCCTGACATTCAAGAGCAATCTTGAAAACAACTGGAAAACTGAAGAACTGGAAAAGTGTTAGGGCATATTGTTGAGGACACACTCGACTTTTTTCAGTGGCGGATACAGAAGTTGTCACTGTGTTCAAAACTAAATACAGTGGTCCCTTGGTACTCAACTGCTTTGAAACTCATTGAATTTGGTACTCAATGCATTTTGATGTGAAAACTTTGTCCCAGTACTCATTATTTGCTTGGTACTCAATGTACAAGCTAGAATTTGTCGGTGTCAGCTGCCTTGTGACTCACTATTTCTTATGGGAAAAATCTGTTTGGTACTCATTATTTTTGATACTCATTGCACTACCTGGAACCAATTAATGATGAGTACTGAGGTACCAGTGTACAGTTGTTATTAACTAATATGAAGAAAGTTCCTGTCCCAATAAAATATATAACCCTAGTAAAAGTTGAACTCACTTCATCTGCAGCTTCTAGTTTAGAATCAAACTGGCAGAAAATTTGTTCCAACTCCTTTCTGATAACATTGGCAAGAACATTCAGACGCCCTCTAAAAAACCAAAACCATATTTAGTCAGATACTACATGGAATACATTGTCTAATGTAGGAGAAATAATAATTTTGATTAATAAATTAAATCAAATTTGACTTAAACAAGGTTTCAATTATTACTTTGTATACCTCTTTATGGCAACAGTTTCCTCCAAGGACAACTTTACCTGTGAGGCATTCCCATGATAACATAATCCACTCCTTTCTCACTTGACTTGTCAATTATTGTCTTTAAAGCAGGAATCAGAACCTCACAGCCTTCCAAGCCAAACCGTTTCTCAGAAGACCACTTTCTGTGCAGGAACTCCTCAAACCTGGAAGACATAGATGCTGTTTAAAGATACCTGTCACATAATCTGTATGAGTGTCTGGGCTCTTCTGCAAAGTCATGCTAATGTGCATCCCTCCTGTCCTTGTGAGAAGAGTATGTGGATGTAAATCATACTGCTCTTATCTTACTGCATCTCAGGAGTGAGGCTGGGAAGTGTTGCTGCCCTTACAGAATGAAATGTGGAGTAACTTGGAGACACTGATTAGTGGATTCTCTGCTTTCCTTCCTTCTGCCCCCGCCCCAAATGTCACCTATCAGGAGAAAAATTAATTACCATTTGCTCTCCTGAATGCATGTTGGCCTGGGTGACTACTTCAACAAATCCTGTTACTGTCAGGTGCAGATAACCATAGTCTCTCATTAATAGCCAAAGTTAGTAACTTTATTGTTTGCCACACATTACAAGAATTTTACCAGACCGCTTTCCTTACTCTGGAATGACCAGATAGGCTTCATGGATCTTGGAAGAGGTCAAGATTATGGTACTTGCGGCTGTACATGACTCCAAGCTAGGCTCTCGCTTGACCCCTCCTTCCAGCCTAGATGGCAGTTTCCCAATAGTTACCCATCTTTGCTCGTTATGTAAGAGAAGTTCTATATTGCCAATTGAAAGATTAGCCACTGTTTCAAGAGTGATCAAGAGTGATGGAAACTGCAGTCTAAACATATATGGAGAATATTTTCCATGAGATACAAGTTTTCACAAATGTCATTACTGACACTTTGTGGGGTTATAAATATGGCTAGGGTGGAATGTTTACATCTCAATTTACTGAAGGTGTTATGTCCTTGTGTCTATGAAATATGAACAAGGAAACCTTAAAACTGAACCTACCATAATCTTCTACTACTGGTACCTGTAATTTCAACCAATGACAGTTATGCAAATTAATGAAAAAGAAATACCTGGTTGAACGCACTAGTCTGGCCAGCAGGGTGCGCTTCTCCTCACTGGAGAATTGCATGATACCAGGTGTTTCAAATTTCTGCCTTATCCACTGACATTGTTCAAGATCATTAATAAACATGAATTCTACTCCAATGTGCTGACAGTAAGCCATCTGTTAAAGAAAGGAAATATGCAAGTTGGAGCAGAAGATTCAACCATTTCCAAGCACAAATTAAAAGCTTACTTTATGTGAGCTATGTCTTAATCTTATTCATAAGTTTTTCTCTTTCTGAAAACCAAGTTAATACAGCGACGATTAAGTCAATATGGAAAGTCTAAGCCAGTTAATGGAGTTTCAGATAAAGCAGGATTTCAGTCCAAGTGCTAACAAATCAAATCCAACAAATTACGCACTAGTTAGACATTGTATTATTCTTGAAAAATGTAAATAATCAAGATTTGGCCACCGAAGACTGTTTGCACAATTCTATTCAATTATAAAACAGAAAGTTACATTTAGTTATAAAATGAAAAGTTAGTTATTTCCAAGTTCTTCAATTAACAGTGGACAACAGGGGATCATTAAGTGGAAAGATCAGATGCAACAGTCAATTTTTCCTAGGAAAATATTATTAGCTTTGGATTTACGTAAGCAACATGCTGCAGCATCAAACATTGATATGCTTTGGAAGAGGTCTGGTTTACATGAGACACTGGGAAAGAGATGGTTTGAAATGTGTAGGAACATAGCTGTGGCATTTCTTTAAAAAGAGCCATGTGTTTCTCTTTCTTTAGTACTCTAGCTAAAAATTACCTGAAAAGAACTTGGCTGCTTTAAGGGGCTGACTTATTAAAGAAGCTGTACTTTAATGAGAATGGCCTGCTCTGTTTTCAAGCTTATGAGGAATCTGGAAAAAAGTTGTAGTTGCTTTAAAAAGGCATATTTCAATATTTTCCAAAGCACCTCTTTTTAATCATTTTCAAAGCAAGCACAGTTCTGCTGTCCAGTGCACTCTATAATCTGAATACTTGCTAAAATCAAAAAAAGATAAACCTAGGTGAAAAATGTTTCTTGAAGTCAGGAATTTGAAAACAACTGAATTTACACTCAAGGTAATGGAAAATACTGTGCCAGGGAGGGGTAGAGACAGAGAAGTAGAGAATGTTTGGCAAGAAATGGCATTTAAATAACCTTGCTGGAAATTATTTTTAGCCAGGGTTGTGACGCCGAGAACATGAGCAGGGCACAGAGAATTATTCCCTTCATCAGAAAGTACTGCTACTTAATAAAAGACAGAAATTAGAAACTGGCTTATCGGGAAGGAGAGAACAACTCCAAAACCCAGAATAAATGGGAAGCAGGGCCAGGGAAAAAGCACTGCTAATGAGGTAGCTGAAGTTTTGTTTCTACAGAAGGCAAATACAGCAGAGTCCTTAAAGGAGTTAAAATGACTTTGAGATACTGTATTTTTTTTCTTTCCAATTCCATTTCCTTCTTCTTTTAGTTTTTTTAGTCAGCAACAGCTTTTTTTTGTTTTTTTGTTTATCAGAGTCACCCATTATTGTCAAAGGAAATTATGTGACTGCCAAGAAACAAAGGAAGAAAAGTGCTTCCTTTGGAAATGACCATTTTAAACTTTCATGTGAGCGTTTTTCCACAATGCATCCTTTTTTAGAATAGAGAACTCACTAGAACAGCTTTGCTCTTTCCTGATTGTTTTTGAGGATATGGGGAAACCACGTTACAGTTTTTATTTTACAGATTTCTAAAATAGTGACTGGGCTTGCACAACATGAAAGCTAAAATGGGTCTTGGGCAGGGGTGAAATCCTACCGGTTCGGATGGGTTCAGGCGAACTGGTAGGGATGATTGGCATCGGTTTGCCGAACCGGTAGCAATCATCCCCACTGGCCACATCCACGCCCACCCGATTGCCTCTTCACTTGCTGCTCCTGGCCGCTCGGCGTTTCCGGCTGCTCGGCCCATCTACCCACTCCCGCCCTATATAAGTTCCCTTTACCATACGGCCCAGCTACTTGCCTCGCCTGCTCAGCTCACCAAAGGTAAGCAATGCATGCCTCCTGCTCACCCTTTGCCTTGGGTTGGGGCCCAGGATCCAGGGACATGTGATTCCCTGAGGCCCCGGAACTGCCGCCTGCTTGCTGCCCACCTCGACCTGGTCAGGGAATATACCATTCCCTGGCTCTGGCGCTACCCTAGAGCCGCCACCCACCTTGACCAGGTCAGGGAATGCATCATTCCCTGGCTCTGGCCTTGCCCTGGAGCTGCTGCCCGCTCACTGCCCGCTCTCCCTTTGCCATGTGACGCATCCTTACCTTGCTCCCATGGCTGGCTGCCAGGAAAGGCAAGCCAGGGCTGAGCTGTCGCCGCTGTGAGATGCCTGCAACCGTAGGCTCTTTTTTTTTTTTGTGTCTGGAGGCGCTTCTTGTGCCGAAAGATACAGCGGCTGCAGGCTTCTTGTAGCAAAAGTTACCAGAGCCGCTCCCCTTCTTAAACGCGTTGCTGCCATCGCTGCCCTGTTCCATGTGCTGGCCACACATGCACACACCATTTATTTATTTGTCATTCATCAGTGGCAGCATGCAACGGTGTCCGCATGCGCGGCTGGTGCATGGAACAGGGCGATGATGGCAGCAGCGTATTTAAGAAGGGGAGTGGCTCTGGTAACTTTTGCTAACAAGAAGCCTGCAGCCGCTGCATCTTTTGGCACAAGAAGCGCTTCCAGGCGCACCGAAAAAAAGAGGCTGTAGCTGCAGGCATCTTGGGGCAGATGAAAATAGGTAGAATAGAAGTTAAAAAATCTTTCCTACCAGGTTCTGTGGGCGTGGCTTAGGGGTGTCATATGATTGAATGGGTGTGGCTGTGAGTGACATTGAGTTGACCATGCCCACTCAGTCACAGGAAACCCCCCCCAAGCCATGCCCACAGAACCAGTAGGGAAAATTTTTAGATTTCACCATTGGTCTTGGCTATTTGTGTTTCAGAGTAGTAGTTAGTTAGTAGCCAGTTAGTTCAGCCCATTTATAGTTCAGTGTTTAGGAATTCAGGCAATTGGGATCATTTGGTAAACCATGGTTAATTATGCAGCAAAATGTTGTACAAATATGGCTACCTAATTTGATAATGGGTATCAAGTTGCCTCACAATTTATTTCCCTAAAATAGATTCTTAAGTTTAAGATTATACATGATATGATTATACATGTTTCCATAAGCTAAAATATTCTTTTGTTCATATCAAAGCTTGCAGGTCTTCTCTATGGTAGTCTGATGATGTCCACCCTACAGAACAATCTTCCTCCTATATTATGTAAAAGGGGCATTGGTCCTACCTGAGACGCACCTTCTCGTTGGGTGGAGACAGCAGCCAGGATGGGTGTGCTCGTCTGCTAAACCGATAGACTGAGCCTGTCAAAGTTGCTAAGTCCCGTCCTTGTTACTGGGCAGACCCAGCTTTTGGCGAAGACGAGAAGACAG
Organism: Pantherophis guttatus; assembly: GCF_059756535.1. Taxonomy (NCBI): domain Eukaryota; kingdom Metazoa; phylum Chordata; class Lepidosauria; order Squamata; family Colubridae; genus Pantherophis; species Pantherophis guttatus. The sequence goes on along the minus strand of NC_142071.1, from coordinate 15,571,362 downwards.
GCTCAGCGTGTGGGACACCAGATCAGGAGAGAGAAAGTATACAGGAGACAGAGACCAGACTGGGCAAGGGAGGGTCTGGCTGCTGTCTCCACCCAATGAGAAGGTGCGTCTCAGGTAGGACCAACGCCCCTTCTCCATTGTGGGTGGAGACAGCAGCTAGGATGGGACATACCAAAGATTCATGTCCCTACTATCGGGCGGGACCAGGCTGGTCCGAAATACCCTTCCCTGACACAACCCGCTGTAGCACCCTACGACCGAAAGCGGCATCTGCCGACGCAAACTTGTCCAGTTTATAGTGCAGGATGAACGGAGAGGGTGAAGTCCACGTAGCCGCCCTGCAGATTTCAAGTAATGAGGCCTGAGTGGCTCAGGCCGCCGAAGTCACTGCGCTGCGGGTAGAATGCGCCGTCAGTCGAGGAGGTCTCGGAAGGGAGCGTAGTTCGTAGGCCTTGGCGATCGTCTGGCGGATCCAACGTCCGATGGTCATCGACAATACCTTACTGCCCAAGGAAATCGGCAAGAAGGAAACAAAGAGCGATTCTGTCCGGCGGAAGACCGCCGTTCGTTTAATGTAGATTCGCAGTGCCCGTCGGACATCCAGAGAGTGCCACCGCCGCTCGAGCCTATGGGTTGGGCGAGGGCAGAAGTTGGGCAGGACAAGCTCCTGCATACAGTGAAAGGTGGTATTAACCTTCGGCAGAAAGGTTGGGTTCAGACGGAGAACAACACAGAGGTCCTCCCGGATGGAGAGGGCTGCCATCTCCGAGATGCGGCGAGCCAAAGTAATTGCAACCAAAAAGGCAACTTTGCACGTTAAAAGCCGAAGACTAGTTGACCGCAAAGGCTCGTATGGAGCAGTCGTGAGCGAGTTAAGAACAATGGATAGATCCCAAGTTGGGTATCTATGTAGAACAGGAGGGCGGAGATTTGTGGCACCTCGCAGGAAACGGTGAATCAAAGGATGCTGGGCCAGAGAGGATAGTGATCCAAAGGAAAGAATTGACGAGATTGCCGCTACCTGTCGTCGCAATGTGTTGGGAGAAAGCCCTTTGGCAAGGCCCTCCTGTAAGAAAACTAGGATATTGACGATCGAGGCTCGAAGGGGTGGAACCCCGTTCCGCTGACACCATGCACAAAAGGCCCGCCAGGTGGCCGAGTAAAGGTATGGATCCCATCTGCAGGAATGTTGACCTCCCCTAGGACACACCGCTCAACCGCCAAGCGGTCAGACGTAGCCACTGCAAGTCCAGATGTTTCACGGCCCCCTGAGTCAGTGCGTCCTCCGGTTGAAGAAGCTGCCAAGATGGGGCTATTGATAGAGACACTAGGTCCGCAAACCAGGGTCTGCGTGGCCAATGTGGGGCCACAAGTATGATTTCTGCTCGTTCCAGCAACAATTTGCGGATCACTCGGGGAATCAGAGAGACTGGAGGAAAGGCATATAGGAGCCCCGGGGGCCACGGGGAACGGAGGGCGTCGATGGCCTCTGCATGAGGTGACGGGTACCGCGAGATGAAACGCGGCAGTTGAGCATTGTCCAATGTGGCAAAAAGGTCGACCACCGGAGTTCTGAAGCGTGTCATGATTTGACGAAAAATGAGCGGGTGGAGACGCCATTCCGCATGGTCCAGTCGCTGACGACTTAGCCAGTCTGCTTGAAGATTGGTGATGCCGGCAATGTGTTCCGCACGCAACGAGGCGAGGTGAAGCTCTGACCAGAGACCCAACCGCAACGCCTCCGACATCAGGGAGAGAGACCGTGTACCCCCCTGACGATTCACATGGCCTTCACTGTGACATTGTCCGTCAGGACCAAGACGTGGGAACTGGCTACGAGATGATGGAAGGCTCGAAATGCCAGGTAGATCGCCCGCAGTTCCAGCCAGTTGATGGGATGATGGGATTCGGCGCTGGTCCAGGTGCCCTGAGTAACTTGGCCCAGACAATGAGCCCCCCATCCCTGAAGGCTGGCGTCCGTTGTCACCACTATTCTCTGTGGGTCGAAAAAGAGACAACCTCGAGAAAGAGCCTGAGAGCGCCACCACCTCAACGACCTGATCACCTTTCTGGGGATGGGAACGGTCACGTGAGAAGTGCCCCTGCCCGCCTTCTGTAAGGGCAAAAGGAACCACTGAAGCTCCCTTGAATGCAGCTTGGCCCAGGGAACAATGGAGATGGCGGATATCATTTTTCCCAGGAGCTGGGACAGGACAAGGGGAGATACAGACCTAGACTGTTCAACTATAGAAACCAGGGATCTCAAACTATCCTGTCGCTCACTCGATAGGTAGACCCGTCCTGCCACCGAATCTATCAGAGCCCCCAGATGGACCAAACGAGTAGAAGGGACTAAATGGCTCTTCTCCAAATTAACGGAGAAGCCATGAGCAGCCAGAGTCTGGAGTGTAAGTTGCAGGTCTGAAGAGGCATGCTGATGGGTGGAAGACAAAATTAAAATATCGTCTAAATAGCATAGTAGACGAACAGATTTAGTTCTAAGGGAAGCTGCCAAGGCAGCCAGTACCTTGGTAAAGGTACGAGGGGCCGACGAAAGGCCAAAAGGTAAAGCCCGATACTGGTAATGGCGCCCCCCGTAGCAGAACCTAAGGAACCTCCTGTGGGAGGGGAGGATGGGGATATGTAGACAGGCCTCAGTGAGGTCTATAGAGGAGAGGAGATCGCCCCTCCGAACACCATCAAGGATGGATTTCAACGACTGCATCTTAAACTTACGGTACACAACATACCGGTTGAGACGTTTAAGGTCCAGAATAGGTCTCCACTCCCCCGAAGACTTTGGAACAAGAAAGACACGGGAATAAAAGCCCGTGCCTTGCTCAATCTCGGGCACGGGTTGAATGGCCCGGATAGAAAGGAGATGCTGAACCGCCGAGTCCATAAGGGACCGTTTCCGGATGTCATTGGAGAGCGGACAGCGCACAAAGAACCTCGGAGGGGGAGGAGAGAAATTCAATGGCCAAACCAGATCGAAGGGTGGCCAGAACCCATTTATCTGAAGTGGTACCTTCCCAAACAGGGGCGAAAAGGGCCAATCTGCCCCCAATGGGAGGACCCGGGATGCAGTTAGTGACGGCGTCTGGAGAAACGACCTCCTTCCCCTCGAAAGGGCCGTTTGGAAACAAATGTCCTACCTCTGGGCGCCCTGTCTTGAACGCCCCACTGCCTAGGCTGAAAACCCCCGTGCGGCCTAGCAGAAGGAACAGAAAAAGAGGACCCCTCGTAGGGACGAACCTGTGGACGGTACGAGTAAGGATAGAACCTTGCATCACCTCTACGGAAGACCGCCTGAAGGACTTTCTTTTTGTCCTTGGTCTCCGTGAGGAAGGCATCGAGAGGGTCCCCGAAGAGCTTGGAACCAGAAAAGGGGACTGACGCCAGACGCCATTTATGCCTGGCATCAGCTTGCCAGTAGCGAAGCCAGACTAGATGCCGGGCGGTAACAGAAGAGGCGAGGGACTTGGCCGCAAAGCGGGCGGCATTAAGGGAGTCGTCCGCCGAGAACTGTGTGGCAGCGATGATCTTATTCAGTTCCTGTCGGACACGAACATCCTCAGTGGCCAAAGTGTTTTGCAAATGATGAAGCCAAAGAAGCGTCATCCAGTTGAAGAACGACGCAGTAGATGCCACACGGATGGCCCAGGCGGCCCCTTGATGTGCTCGTTGCAAAACCTGCTCCGCCCGACGCTCTTCAGGACGGAGGCTTTCATCTGAAGTTCCAGGAACCGGGGCGTGCGGCAAGAGGGCGGCCACTGGAACATCGACGGATGGAACCTGGAGAAGGTCTGCCAGATCCGGAGCCATGCAGTAGTTCCGTCGGTCCATAGAGGTGGGACTGATGCAGGAGAGGACCATTGCTTCTGGATGACCTCAAGAAACAAAGTGGGGGAGGGATTATGTCCACAGGCTTGGATGGTTCGGCAAAGAGTGAATTCAGAGCCCTTTGAGAGGTCGTAGGGACAGGCTGTGCCGAGGCCGGGGATCCCAGTTGAGCCGTGAGGACGGCCTTGTGCAGTAAAGATTTGAATAAAGCTTGGGGAAAAAGGCCCGTAAAGGCAGGCTGGTCTGGAGGAAGGCCCTCATCCTCTGACAGATCCAATTCATGAGAAACTTCCTCGGCCAGTGACGAAGCATGACTCGAAACAGACGCAACGGGAGAATCCGGGGCATCTATGGAAAGAATGTCGTCTTGTAAGACATCCACCCGAGAGGTAGAGAGGCCGGAGCGGATAGATGCAGCTCTGCTGACGGGCCCAACTTGGGATGCCAAGGACTGTTGCACCGCTGTGGCAATCCATCGATGAATTTGTTGTGGTGAGATGAAATCATGCTTTTGTGCCGCACCAGAGTCGGATACAGTTGGGGGAGGAGCTGAAACTGACCCAGATGAAACGGGCAACGCGGGAGGAGGCATGCCAGAAGACGTTGCCGGAACAGGGTCCGAAACAGCGGCGACACCCCACAGAGCGTCGGGTTGAATCACTGCAGGGCAGTCCTGGAGGGAAAGTTGATCCACTTGAACCCCAGGGGCAGCTGTTGATGTAGCCTGTGGAGAGACCGTAGTCATCTCCTTGAGTGATTGCTGATGCCCGCTGGCCTTGGCACATAGTTTTTGTAGTACTTTATTCCGGCGAACCTCTGCACGAGAAGAGCGAGTGAGAGGAGGATTTGTGATGGGGCCTAGCAAGGGAACCAGAAGACACCCCCTTATTGGCAGAAGAGGCCCCTAAATGCGGTGGATCCTCCGGGCGCCCTGCTTTGTGGCAATGCTTCGATTTATGCGAAGCCTTGGGCATGGTTGTGGACAGAGAGCAGAAAGTTATTAATCAGCCCAGAAGGCACAGGGTAACCTGGAGGCCTCAAACAATAATACCATGGCAAAGGTGAGAAGGTTTAGGAGCTGGAAACAAGCCAAATCCGCCCAAAAACGGGAGCGCAGACAACTCCACTTGAAATAAGCAGGCACAGGGCTGTAGCAATCCAAATTCGCCTTTTGACAGCAGCGGGCATGAAGCACAATTAAAGATGGGAGGGGGGCGCGAAGCTTCACCAATGCGAACCACCGAAATGGAAGAAACGGCTGTGCTGACAAGACAAGGGGGCGCTTAAAACCCCTCCAAGCCGTATATAATGCTGCTGATTGGATTCAAGGCTACAAAAATGGGGCGCTGCAGCGCGCTGACAGGAATTTCAAATGGCAGCCGACAAGCGGCTAAGCAGTTTTCGCGCCCTTTTCGGGCGACGCAGCAGCCGAGAGGAATGGCTAGACAGATTTTAACACAAAGCTGTCGTTTCCGAAGGGCAGCTGGAAGGCACTCTTCACAAACAATAGTTGGGGGCGCGAGGCTCCACTAGACGGCTCCGAAAGGCAAGGGAGAAAAAAGAAGCCGAAAATCAAGCCGATTAAAATGGGCTGCAAATGGCCGCCAGGCGAGAGTGAGGGGAGCGCGAAAACTCCGCAATTGCCAATCCGCCCCAGAAACTTGGGAAAAAACGGGAGCGTGAAACTCCACCAGCCCCTCAAAGAAACTTGGTCAAAAAAAGAGAAAGGGGGTCCCAGGAAAAGGCAACAGCCCCCCCCCCAGATAACCAGCAAGCTAGTTACAGGGGGAAGACTTACTGTAAACTGAGAGTCACGGAAATCCAGTAACAATCCAGAGTCAAGCCAATAAAATCCACGATAGAGTAAGATGAAATCTAAGTCCAAAGAAGTCCAGTAACAATCCAAGTCAAAACCAACAAAGCCAACCATAAAATGCGATCAGAAAGGATAGAAATAGCAAGAGAAACAGTCCCACACGCCTGTCTAGGCTGACAGACTGAGCCAAAAACTGGGGCTGCCCAGTAACAAGGGCGGGACTTAGCAACTTTGACAGGCTCAGTCTATCAGCTTAGCAGACGAGCACACCCATCCTGGCTGCTGTCTCCACCCACAATGGAGAATTGCAGTGCTGGCATATTCTTTGATTTTCTAGTTACTATAAAATTATTTCTTATTATTATTCCCTGATTCCTGATTATTTTACTGGATTGTTTACATCCACGTGATCCCCAAAATACTTAGCTGGCTTTCTTACCTCCAAACGGCGGATTATTTCCCGAAGTGGAAGAGCGGACTCATTTCCTCCAATGAAAGTTGTAGTTGGCAAGTGAAAGACTTTGTCGAGGTCCGATTCATCCAGGCCATAAAACCCTGCAGGATTTTGCATAGGTAGCAGAAGGCAAAGGAGGATTGGAGAAGGTGTTCAGTTCAAGACAGTCGTTACACAGGAACCAGGTTTTTGGTAGAGACGGGGAGGGACAAGAAAAGCAGCAAAAAGTAAGCATGAAGGAGGTTTGTATGAACAAAACACAAGCGGGAATTAAAATATTGGACAGGTAAAGTGAGAACAAAAGAAGTGTAAAAGTGCTTATGAACATAAGCAATATACTTGCCACAAAAAATTGGTAATTAAACCCAGGGAAGTGATTAACACGGAATTTAGACCTCCACACATACATTTGTAGAACATAAGGAGTACAAGTACAGCAAACACATATTCCCACCACATTCCACCACATATTCAAAATTAAAAAAAACTGAAGCAAGAAATGAAGAATTAAAGGACCAATTTCCCAGAACCAAAAGTATGAAAAGCCGCAGGATGATACAGGGTTCTGCAGAGGACTCTCCAGAATAGCTCACTACAAGGAACAAGGATTTTATATTGAAATGGTCTCTTATGTAGAAAAAACTCTTTCTACAAGCCTCACCAATACTTTGACTTCTGGAAATCTTGAAAGTATTGAAGACCTATTACCAAACATTCCTTTCCACACTGGCTACATATATTATGTAGCTAGACTATAACAGGACTAACATTAATATATTTTTGCATCAGATGCTGGAATAAGAGTCTTGGTGGTGCAGCGGACTAAGTGCTGTTATGTAGCACTTAGCTGCCTGCAATTAGTGCGAGTTCAAATCTCACCAGGCTCAAGGTTGACTCAGCCTTCCATCCTTCTGAGGTAGGTAAATTGAGGACCCAGACTGTTGGGGGCAATAAGCTGACTTTGTAGAAACACCGCTTATGGGGGGCAAAAGCCCTAATAAGCAGGTATATACAAAAGAATGAAGGCTATTGCTATAGTGCATTGTAAGCCGCCCTGAGTCTTCGGAGAAGGGCGGCATATAAATTGAAATAATAAATAAATAAAATACTTAAAAATTGTCTGCAGTTGATGATCAGATAGCTTTCAAAGCTGGAAAGATGACAAAAATGGAAACTTTCAGAAGTGCCAATTCTGTACTGCAGCCTAATGAGAACAGGCAACTACTATAGAGAAGTTTTGAAATTATCCCTCACCTTCCCTTCAACTAAATGCTAAACCCAAAACTACGAAGGATAAATCAAACAGAGTAACTAAATTATCACAAAATACAAAAGAAACTAGAAAAAAGATCCTCAGTTATATAAAAGGCCAAAATCATTTAAAGGCCAAATTCCTGATGGAGGAAAATTAACAACCAGAAGACGGCTGGTAAAGCTACTGGATTGCTAGAAGTGATATAGGACTCCTGGACAGCAAATTCCATAACTTGATTGTTATATCAAGAAAACTTTACCCCCTCGATTTCTACCAACCATGCATCAGATGCAGCAGGACACAATGGACCTCAATGCCTGATGAAATATTGTGTAGGAGGCAATTCCATTCTTCTCATTTTAACAAGATTACAAACTTTTGAAACAGATCAAGGAAAAAGAAATTTATATGATATAGGGCTATCACAAAGAAAAGACACTCTATTCTTGTTTTAATATTGTTTGGCACACGTTTATTCAGTTATACAAATCTGTGGCCATCAATGATGCAGAATGATGGCAAAGAAAATAGGAGACCAATGTAATAGGTATACTGTAGAAAAGCAATGCTTGGCTGATTAATTCAGTACCTTAAGTAGAGAATGGCTTGTTTTTAAAGTAGACATTTTGGGTCCAAATCTATATTCAGCTACTTAGGACTCATGAATAAAAGATGAGATAGACATCTACTGTAATAATTGTATTGTAGATAATTGGCCTGAAAAAGCCAAAAGTCATTCTTATTCTCAGGCTAAAATACAATTATATTGTGAAATGCGATTGGAAGAGTTGTTTATTATAGGCATCAAATCTGTACAAATGATAGAGAATTTTCTCAGGGTTAAGCATATAGCCATTGCAATCAGACACTCAGATAAACTGCTGAATTGCGTTTACATTATAAATCATTGTTCCTTTCAATCATTAGATTAAAAAGTACACATTTTCAGTTAGACGTTTATAATTAAAGTGCTCAGCTATTCTGCAAAAAACCAGAACAAGCTTATGAAAAGATGGCACTTCATTTTTCTTTTAGCAATGCAGATGCAGTTGTGAACAACTCACATCCTAAATTTCACTATCCACAAAGGACTTTCTGCACAAAAGAACACAAAACTCAGCTAATATACCTCAACCAATTTGATATGTGTTCTGATGAACATCCAGTTAACAATTACATTTCAACAGAGACCAATGTGTTAAAGCACAACAAAGCTTTCTGAACTATTCCAAATAAGTAAACAGAAAGCAAATAAAGAGAAAATAGCTACCACATTGAACACAATGAAAAAGAACATAATTGAGGTGTGTGACTGATGAAGCACTTTGATCACACACATTTCTCTGACTGTTAACACTGAAAGCGATTCTGACGGGAAAACAAAAGACCAAAAACACTGCTGTAAAACAGAGCAAGTTGTAACTTTTACCTACACTGTACATGCCCAGAGTCAACTATTCAGAGAGTCCTAAACTCCAGAAGGGTTAAACGCTCATTATTTGCATACCTCCTACTGTTAGCACTCTCAGCCGCTCCTTGAATACAGCAAGATCTGGGGAGGGAGGGAAAGGTCAGGTGCAGAAAGGAGAAGACAGAGAAACTGAGTCAAAGTTAGTTTCTTTTTAAATTCCGAAGAACTGAGAAAGTAGTTGCAAAAAGAGAAAGTAAGCTTTTAAAAACAACATCCGCACATACACAATAAAAAAAAAAATCACCAAAGAAAAGGGGGTTAAATGACTGTATGCCAGGAGAAAATCTGAAGAATCTTTCAGAACCAGCTATATTGACTGCAAAGAGAATAAAATAAGCACAGCAATTACACCTGAGAGATAATGGCAGTTAAGTTACATGTTTCGGACTTCATTGCTTATGCAAATAGAACAAAAATCCTAAACATTGAAGTTGTTAAATATCCTTAAGACAGGTTTCTGGTCAAAAATCACAAGTGAACAAGTATGACAGAATCGTGTACCCCTTCTACATGAGACTGTTGTGATTTAAGATTTTGTAGATCACTGCACTGGCAAGGAATAAGATAGCATAGGATTCATACACTTTATACTAACATATCCTGTGCTATAGAATTGAACTGAAAAGTAACAAAGATTAGGAAAAGTTACAGTCTTGTTTATGTACCTGAACCTTAAGTTAACAATCTATGCAAGGACAATTTTAGTTTTCCTATTCTTATCTATAATTTGTTTATATGAGAATCACAGTTCAACTGAAAACAAGTTTATATCTTTGACTCTATAAATACATAGAATTATTACTCTTCTAGATGGTCTCTGCACAAGAGAGAATTCAATTCTCAGACAAGATCTTCAACAATAATTTTATTGCATGTAGCCTGCAAATATAATACATTACTTTCGCTTGGATTTCTTCATAATAATATAGTAGAATCCCCCCCCCCCGCAAATGTTTTGTATTCTGCAAATTTACATTTAAAAAGTGCTGGACAAATGAATAGATGAAAAGATTCAACAGCTACTAGGGTTGTAACAGTGGTGGGTTGTTACCCTGGTAGCAGCCTGGTAGTGGCAGTGGGAGGCTCCACCCACCTGCCCGGACGTCTCTGAGCATGCGCAGAAGCTTCTGCGCATGTGCAAAAGTGTTGCGCGCGTACACGTGCCTATGAGCAAACCAGTAGCAATGGGATTTGAAACACACTACTGGGTTGTAACCTTTAATACCAGTATCAGATATAGTGTATATAAGTTATTAGGAAGAGGTTTTATTTTGCTCTTGGTGTCTAACTGGTCTTGAGATTAGGGCAAAAATCCTATTACATTTTTTAGAAAAGGATATGGTGTTGCATAGAACTTGCTTTTTGTCCAATGCATATCTCATCCTGCTTTTTCACTGCCTTTTCACAACTATGTTGGAGACATGCCATTTCAGTTCCAAATGATTCAGCTAATTATGTGGTTTTTTAAATAAGTGTATATAGAATCCTAGAAGTTCTGGATGACTTGCAATATTATATGTTCTGCATTGTCTAACAGAACAAGCAAAAAGGTTGAAGTCCTCAAACCCCTTTTAAATTAATATTATTGAGATTTTAAAAGATTGGGCAATTAGGAGTTTCCTAAGAATAACTCTCCCAAAGCATGTGTCATGGGAATAGAATAATGTTTATAAAATGGTGAAAGGAATTTAAATTATGATTCATCAAAATGATTATATGTCATTTTTGGAATCTTAGTTTTTGTGGTATGGTCCCAAAATTTTAAATCCCACATTTAGAAGCAGAGAACTTCAGAGGCCTCTGGGTTTTTCTGCTTACTTGGCTATGAGATGTCTTCCTCACATTCTCCCAAGTATCACTTCAACTCTCAATCCATTACATATGGTAAGAGCAGGGGCAATTACATTAACCTTGTTTTAAGAGGTTCTGATTTGTTCTGATTTGTTCTGAAGTTACAGACTACTTTATCCTCAGTTTGGCATTCTTCATATATGTTGGAATTTGATTCCTAGAATCCCGCACAATCACTGCGCTGCCTAGAGAATTATGGGAGTGGAAATCCATATATCTGGAGGGTGTTTTGGCTAGACAATGCTCTTTCAGATTAAAATGAAAATAAAGTGTGGAAAAGGGTCAAAGTGAATATGATTTTGTCTATTGTTTTTAGATAATAGAAACTTAGCTTCATTCTAAAACTATTGACCAGGATATTAGTTTCAAAGACATTGCACATCTCTTCAATAAACAATATCAGCCGTTTGAAAGTTACAGAGACAAGAGCAACCCTTATTTGAATCTTCCTGAACTAAAGTATATATCTATCAGCTACCTAGCTACCAATTATGAATGGCATCCACCATTCATGCAGTTTTCTTGTTCTGAATGTGTGCATATGGTTTCAAGCAAAGAATTTGCCTTAATTCATAAATATGTGGCAGTGGAATGTTGTAAAGAACAGAAAGAATGGCCTTGAAGACAGGATGAAGAATTGCTTTCAAGGCAACAATGATGTAAAAGGGGCCTGAGCCTGGTCAAGAAAGTAACTTGAGAAAATGATTAAGAGAAGCCCTTCCTTAGTTCACATGGGGATAAAGAGAGGGAGAGGGAACTATATTCAGGTCTGCAAGATTCTGTTATTATAGCTGTTATAACAAAAGCAGTACTGATCAACATGGTGTTACTTTCTTTGTTTGGTCTGCCTTGTAGGGATGACAATAACTACTATGCATGGAGCCCATGCTACTTATTTATACTTTATACAATGTATTTATATAATACACTGGTAAAATAAATAAAATACAATCCTCACATTTTTTAAATCATCTTCTATATTGTTCAATTTTTATTCAGAAAAAAATCATAATTTCTACATTCTAATAAAACATTCATGTAACAATTTCAACCATTCAGTAGATTTGACAGAAGACAAAGGTAATGCACAGATGAAACCACTTGAAGTATCCATTACACACACATGCACACACACACACAATTCAGAAGCCATCATCATTCCAGTGCACTCAAAATAGTTATGCCTGTCTAAGGTGAATCTTCAATCTTTGTGAAATGTGGAAGGAATTCCACAGTATATCTCCTCCCCACAATATTGAGGTTTTGTTAAGGCCTGGTACAGCCTTCTGAGTTTTGGAGTTCTGCTTAATATGGAGATTTAGTAAAGCAAACTGCACTTAATGTGTTCTTAGATATTCACCAAAGTTATATTGCTGTTTTATTTAATTATATTCATTTAAAATATTTATATAGTACCTCATCTTTCAACCAACTCTGGTTTTCTCAGATACTTTCCATTTCACCGATATACACATACACCATCTAGTTGGTACACACTGCCAATTCTGAATGGGTCACATCATTTATTTTACATGCACAAATACTCTAATCAAAATTTAATCTCGAAAGGGGTTAGTTGTCATTATTGTTATTCTATTCTAAGTTAGAAGCATGCTACTTAGAAGCATTTGCAGAGCCAGATTGATTAACCTGTGGAAAGCACCAGCGATCAGTAATGCTCAGCCACCACATCTTGCCCTATACTGAAGGAAAAAATAGTGGCCAAAATTAACAAACACAGTGAGCTCTACCGGAAAACCAAATTCCAAGTATTGCTCAGCAAGTGCACCCTCATCTGAAAACCACACATGCACCTCTCCAGCTGTTTCATTTCAGTATTTTGATTAGATGTGGGAACGCATTCTAAAGCTTCCTTATCATGATCACTGATGGAGTCATTAGTCAAAGTTGAAATTGTGTCTATGTGTTTTCTTAGCTGTGCAGCTTGCCCTAAATCATGCATTGACCTGAAGTGAATGAGGAAGACATCAGAGAAACTTGTCTATTTCCCCACTACTTCCTATAATAGCCATCAGTACCGAGCTCCAAGAAATCACCAGAGCTCTAAACAAGAGCTCTGTTGACCTTTAGAATACTTTCAGTTTAAGGGATACTTATATGTCCGTCACTCTAATACACTTATTTTCTTGGAGTGACAGAGTATTCACAGTTGCTAGTCACACTTTCTTATAGCTGAACTCCAAATCACAAGGACTATAAGGAGGAGACTGCAAGCTGTCTCGAACCGGGGATACGATTATTTGAGGCTACAGTGGTAAGTGACTAGGCCTAGGGACAGATCAACGCTGCCACCATTCCTTTTTTTTTTTTTAAGTGATCATTAGAAAGGAAACTTAAGACCTTTCCCTTCAAATTTAGTGAAGCAATCTATCTAGAAGCTGTGAAAGTGAGAGAGGAGCCCAAGCAATGCGGCACTAGCTGCTTTTTGGAGCCCTCACCCAGTTTGTCTGCGGAACTGATAATATCAGCTGGAACGGAAGAGTCCAGATCAGCATCCAAGATGCCCAATGGATCGAGCTGGGCTACATGATGCCCTCGAATCTATGAAATGGGCCAGAAATGAAAAAGATAGTGGAAACCAAAAGAGGGAAATGGGGGGGGAAGAGAGATGGAAAGGAAAGGGGTATAAAAGTTAAACGTTGTATTCAACTTGCAGAATAATTCTCACCAATGTTTGGCGAATCAGTTACTGTCGAATCATCAAAATTTACACAACTAATGCCGAGAGGATCAAGCTTGGCAATGTGGTGACCCCTGACCTAGAAACAACAACAAAATTAGTCACGAAATTAGGTAACAATCATCCTTCCCATTGCAGGAGTACTGAATTTATCCAAATCCACGCTATTGTATTTCAACAGAGTTATGAATTTATGAAAAACTAGCTTACATTTATATACAGAAGTATTTTTTTTCTTGAAGTAAGAAAGCTTGATGTATTTAATAAAAATCTTGTGACTCAGTATTTAAAAATTTCCCTTCATTTAATTAAACTGGAAAAAAAAGATAAGAAAAAACAAAAATAACATAAAAGGATATATACATGTACATATACAATTTTACACAAAAGTTTCATGAAATAATAACTATATTTCATTAGAATAATTGACATATAGTTTATTGCTACAAGTAACACATTTTAAAGTTGCAAATAGCCATAAATGTATCTTTCCAGTGTTGAAGCCCAATTCTCTTAGTAATAGGAAGGACTTGGAAAATCAATTTCCTTTGTCCAGTGGCTAATTTCTATATATAGATACATAGCCCAAACGGATGTGGACATCTGAATACAGATATACACACACAAAGAGAAAGAGAGATAGACTTCTTCACAGAATATAACTATTTTAAGAAACACAAGGGAAAATGTGTTTGAGGGAAACATTCCCATTGCATCATCAACAATACAATAATTTCCATTTTAATACAAATGCAATTAAGTCCAATAAATCCAAATATTATTCTTTATTGAATAAGCCTTAGTCTAAGATCTGTTGAAATAAGATGTTAAGACAGTATTGCAAAATGGAGATCTTTGCTCCTTATTTCATTCAATCTACTATTTGAGTATCACATAATTTGTCCGCAAAAGTATTTAAATGTTAATGATAGGGTTTTTCACTATCATATTTGGTGAAATGATGCCAATCCTAATCAATATACCATTTGATGTTATGAATATTGTTATTAGGCAACAAAATATTTATTTTTTTTAAACATAGGAAATAGACTAATAAAAGCTCACCACAATAATTTACTTTTATGGCTCATTATCACAATGCTTATTTGGAAAACAGAAACAAAAACACAATTTCTGTAGTCAATGTTTACAAGTTTATTCTGAGAAAGTCGTACAGCAAATGCAATTTACATTAGTCCAATTTAATTCTAATTCTCCTGTTTACGGAGTTGTATTGATTCTAATGCTGGAAAACAACAGAGATGAAGCCACAAGTGACTGGATTTTTAACACTGTCTACATATCTGATGGAAATTTGAAGAATGAGAATAGATAAAATCTTTGGTGATGTATTGTAATTTCTTCATTTGTGTACATACCTCTCAGTCTAGCAAGGGTAAAATATATTTTATTAAGTCATAATGATTTCTCTGGAACTGATCCTGTTAAGGTATCTTTTTCCTATTTCCCTATATTTATGTACAATATTTTAACTAGAAATCTTTTGTATAGGCTAAACTTCAAGAAAATCCTGTCCCCTCTTTCTTTGTAATAACAAAAGGTCATATGTAACTGTTCTCATAAAAACAATTTGGGCTATGCAATTTGAGTGGTAAGACCAGGATGCAGATTCGAAAATCAATGTTATGTCTAGTAATAGGACTAAGTATGGTAGCTAGCTTATCCGATCTACAATGAACAATTTAACCACAGCAAAATTATTATCTTTCTTCTAGTTTTATAAATAAGAATGATGTTCTTATTATTCATACATTTTTTATAGAATTTTATTGAAAGTATTCCTTTTAAACTGTGCTACCTCAAAACAAAACTTAATTTTGTTAAGGAAAAATTGTGTCTAAAAGATGCTTATGGAACAGGGATCCATATACTTGATTCTTGACAGCAATAGAATGTCCTATCTGGGATTAAGAGACTATACCAGGTGGTCTCAAGGGCAGAAGACTTGCCCAGTCAGATTATCAGTACTCTATTAAGTTCCATTTTTTTGCTCCTGCCTATCGTAACAAGTCAATTAGGTTAATTACATAGATTAAATGCTGTATAAAGGTACTGCATAAAACTGCATATTGAAAAAGCTCTTTCATCTGACTTCTCTGAAGCACTGTAAGTGATAAGTCTCAAAAGTTCAGGTCCATTCTTCTACTCAATGAATCTTTTTATGAATAGTATTACTATATAAAATAAAACACATGTGTGAAGAAAGCAATTTACCACAGCAGCTATTTGATATTAAAATGTGAACAATATAACAATAGAAATCAAATTCTTAAGCAGGCAATTTTCTGAAATATGAAGCTGTTAAACATTTCCAATTAATGCTTTATGATCCATCTCAAGAAGAATATAGAGTAGGAAAAATGAAGTAACAAAAACCAGTTTAATCAAGGGAGGAAAAAAGGCTTTGAAAAGGCTTTAAATACAATGATATACAATTAAATAAGTTTTCAAATCTTGGAATCCTGTTCAATTTTAAAAAATATTGTAGGAATCTCCTAAGATTTTAGCAATTTTATTTGCACAACTATACTAAAAAATACCTGAAATGAAGTAAGAAATGTCAATAAGACCAAGAATTAGTCCAATGATCATATTTGACTGAGCCTTCTATCCTTCTGAGATCGGTAAAATGAGGACCCAGATTGTTGCAATATGCTGACTCTGTAAACCGCTTAGAGAGAGCTGTAAAAGCATTGTGAAGTGATATATAAGTCTAAGTGCTATTGGTATTTTTTAAAAAGCCACTGGAGTATGAACTAAGACTAGATTCTGCTATACTACATTTCTATAAGGATGAAAAAGCCCTCCTTATTATTCTCTATTTTACAAAACAATCTGAAGCAATTCAGATTATTCTATGTACAGATGCTATTATCAGGTCAGTGTGATTCAGTTTCTATGAGTGCACAAATTTTGCTCTATTGTTTATAATACAAGACATACAACCAAGCATCAATTATCTTGCTCATATTTTGGTTTGTTTCATTTGTTATTCTTCTGGTTCAGTGACTGGAATAAAAAGGAAAGCAAGTTGACCAAAAACACTCCATTCTATTTAAGCACCAAGTTTAAATCTTATGTTTGAAACAATAGTTACCACATACAAATTAAAAAAATAAACCATTAAAAAAAACCCACACCCTTACCTGATATGCCCTGATAAGTGATTGGACTGCAAGATGATCTTCCACCAGCTTATCTACATTTGGCTGTGCTTGAACCAGAGACTGTGCATGTGCCAGAGTTGATAGGCTGGTATTTAACGGAGGGGGGCTTTGGTAAGCAGTACCTGGAGCAGCTCCAGCATTGGCATTGCGAAAGAATATGTCCCATGACTAAAGCAAATAAAAATAAAAGTCCATTTTATAGGGAATTACTTCTCCAAACAATTTAAATCTATTTTAATAAAGTCAAATTTCTATAACTTCTATAGTAGTACATACATTACTAGACATATTATTAGAAATATCCAAAATGTAGTTAGGAGACTGAATCTTACTGTCTCCTCTTAATTAATTTCATATGATAAGATTTGTAGAACGTATCAATGATAGTCCTTGACTTACAACTATTCCTTTAGTGACTGACTGACATTACAACGGTATTGAAAAAAGTGACTTATAACTGGTCCTCCCACTCATTACTACTGCAGCATCCCCACAGTAATGTGAGCAAAATTTGGCCCATGGCAATTGGCATGTACAGTATTTTTGATGGATGTAGTGTCCTGCTGTCATATGATTGCCATTTGTGGCCATCCCAGCCAGATTCCAACGAGTAAAATCAATGGGGGAAGCCAGATTCACTTAACTACTGCAGTTATTTCATTAACAACCATGAAAAAAGGTCATAAAATCAGATCTGAGTTACTTAACAACCGCCTTGCAACATAAATTCTGGTCCCAATAGTGGTTGGGACAATACAGGTTGTCCAGGACAACCTGTAGAAGAAGAAAAAAGATATCTATCTGGAAAATAAAAATAAACAGATTGAAACAGACAAAGATCAAAATCAGAAGTGTTACATCTCTTTCTCTGTTTAGTCCAATTTGAAGGACAGGTGTTTACAATACACCAAAACAATTCAACACATCTCTAGCGTTATTGTACTGATCAAACTGTGAAAACTAACTGAGCACAGCAAGGAAAGTAAGATTCATAGGTTCCAGTTAGGAACTTTAAAACATCTGCATGATTACTAAAAAAAATTTCAGGCTTGCTTCTGACATATATATATATATAGACAAAAGTTAAATGGAAAAGCAATGCTTAGGACCAGCATTATGCTTTTGGAAATCAACAAATAAACAAACACAAAGCAGTTACCAAATGTTGCTAATTATGTACATATAAGAAATACATTTTCCATTCTATGATATATGACTTTGCCTTGGTTAATGATGGTTAGGAAACAATAGTAACAACTTATCTACAGATTATTTTAATAATCTCACTTCTTTACACTAAGAGACATAGTTTATTCATATTCTCTCCCATTAAAAAAGATTACATTCTCAAATGAAATTTAGGTAATCAAAAAGTTATTTTGCTTCTCAAATTTAAATATTGCCAAGTTCTGTTGAACTTTTTACCTTTGGCTGTTATAGAATGACATATCCATATAAAATGGGCAAGAAATAAATACAGGAATCTGATAATCATATGCACTATTTTCCCGAAGATGCTTTTTTCAAGAAGAAACTGGACTTTCTGGTTTTTCTTTGAAGATGTTTCGCTTCTCATCCAAGAAGCTTCTTCAGCTCTGAGCTGAAAAAGCTTCTTGGATGAGAAGCGAAATGTCTACAAAGAAAAACCAGAAAGTCCAGTTGCCTCTTGAAAAAAGGACCTTTGGAATAACCATGACCTGGATGACTGAGAATCTCCATAAATATATACACTATTGTTAAAAAAGGTTCTTTGGATGTCAAAAGAGAAAAAGATATCTCATGAATTCCTGCTAATTTCATACTGCAGTGGTATCAGTCCCCATTGTTTCCTATTGATACTATTTTCAGCTTTATTTTTTTATGTAAACCGTGTATCACCCAACTACTGTATACAAGACAAAATCAGGCCATACCAACATGGATCTTGAAAAACAAAAACAGACTCTGGCTATGATTGTGCAGTGCTTCAGATTTGATACACAAAAAATACAAAGGTGGCAGCAATCTGCAATTTTTTAAAAGAATGCTTCCTGAACTTTTCCTTCATTACCAAAAACATTTTCAGGATTCAGCAAAGTTTCATTTTATGGCCTTTATGAAGACAAGAGTGGAAAGCTCTATTTCATGCATGTAGGTGCTTGAAAATGGCAATAATTGCATCAGGGTCTCCTCAGCTACCACACCACAGGATATAAATAATGAACTGTTAATCAGAACAACTCTGAATAGTCCTTTTTTTCAAATAACATTTTGTGCTGACAATTTGACCTAAGTTTGGATCATCTACTCTGCTAAACCATTAATCGGTTTGTCTGTTTTTACCTAAAAGAAAATCACCTCTATCCAATTTTGTGTAATTTAGCTGGGTTTGGGAAGTATTGGTTTAAAGCAAGTACACCTTTTCTTGGGATCAAATTTCTCTTCCAAATGATCCCCAAAGGGCTGCATAGCTTAGGACCCAGTTGATGCATTTCTTGACTATTAGTTTGGTATAGTGGTTAAGGTTCCAGGCTAGAAACCAGGAGACTGTGGGTTTGTCCTGCCTTAGACAAGAAAGCTGGTAGGTGATTTTGGACCAGTCAAGCTCTCAGCCCAGTTCACCTCCCAGCATTATTGTTGTAAGGAAAATAGGAGGAAGAAGTAGTATTAGGTATGTTTGCCAATTTTATTAAAATTATAAAGCGGGATTAAAAATAACTAATAAATAATTCGTCTATGCTTTGTCATGACATAAAAGAATTCTCTTTTCAAAATCCCAGACAAAACAGCTCTCAGTACTGCTTCTTTTGATAAGGTTGTATCTTATTGCTTTGCCAGATTCAAAGCAGTCAAGGATCAAAATGAACTCACAAGTCCTGATATAAAACTTTGACCCCTATTGCAATAAATTACTCAACTGACCATCATAAAATGTGACAACATATGATAAGAAACATTGGTTAGGACAAAGAATACTATTTCTTCATAGCCTCTCCACTATGGTCTCTATTTCATCAATACTTCATTAATAATTTAATTTAAAAGAAAAGCTTTAGGAAACAGATAAAATGCAGCAATATGAAAGCTTATAATTATTCTTACAGTACTAAGACTAGTGGCTATAAACAGGGCAAAAGAGAAAAGCGCACAAAATGCTTAATTATATTATTTTTAATTAATATTCAGCTACTATAAACCATGTTTACATTGCAAACATGTAAGCGCTTCAACTGTTGGTACCTAAATGGTGCAAGATATGGCATGATGAAATCCATAATGTTCAGCATCACAAAATAAAGAAAACCAAAATATTTTTTGAGTCTTGAATACCTGATGCTGCTATTAGATATTCAAAATATGAGGGAAAATTAACTTATGAAACACTTAAAGAGAAAAAAATGTCAAGCTGCAAACACAGGTATAGTTTTTTTTCTATAAAGGAACATACTAAATTCTTTATTTCTCTTCAATAGCTCAAGCAGTTCTAAATTGTTAAATGAGGTGATTGTAAGAATACTGTTGATTCTAAATGCTACACTTGTGCATATTAATATTGTGCATATTAATAGAGCAGAGGAAATGAAAGCAACACAAAACCTACATATAATCTATAGTTCAGAGAATTTATTACATGATCACTATTCTAAAGTACATCTCAAGCCATTAAAAAACTATACTAGATTTTACTGTTAATCTTGTGACTGCCTTAGTCCAAGAGAAAAAAAAATATTTTGCATTTGTTCAACAGCACCATCCCACTTTCCTCCATTCTCATTCTGTGGAATGAGCATAGTACAGCTATGAATAGAACCTGAACAGAGAATAATAAACTGCTTTTAGAGACATTTCCTGGCTGTCTGAAACAAATTAAACCTACAAAAAAACCCACAAGTGCAGCTGAATTATAAAACTCTTTAGGACTACTAAGTCATTTCCCTGGTCAGGCTAGTTTTTGCACTCTATAATATTCAGTGATGATAAACTCTAGCCATCTGTGGAACACCAATTATAAAGCAATTTCAGGAATTAGCATTGGATCACATTTTACTGTTGACAGGCTTAGCAAAGGAGTGATTAGTTAAACAAGTAGTCAAGTTATATGATTCCTCCCCATGTAGATGTTACATTGTTCTTTTATTTTAGGTAAGAGTGCAATTACATAGTTCAATTCAAAGATCAAGAGGACTGTAGGGAAGTTCCCTTTCAATGATAAACTAGGTCTTATTTCTTCAACCACCATCTTCCCCTTGATCTCCGCAAACAACTGTTCTGAGATTAGAATACCTGGCTTCTATCTCAAAATAGACATCTGGTGGGCTAGGGCAAGGCTAAAAAACTGTTAAGTGGATCCTCAGCAAATCTTTTGCTAAGAACCCAAATATTCACATGTAAACAACCAGAGCAACTCTTTCTCCTTCTGCCCCAAATAGCCTCCTTCTGCCCCAAAGGGAAAAAAACCCAGTACTAGTAAACCTGCTCTTTCGTAGCAAATAGTACTCTTAAGATTCGTTGAATTGCATGCTCACATTTTCGGTGCTTGGGCGAACGGGTTGTTAAATTTATATGTCGCCCACCTCTGTATAAAAGGGATACTATACTAAACAAAATGATTATCAAGTGTAATACTGAACAAGGAATATATTATATATAGCATAGAAAGAAAGTAGACAGATATGTTTTCAAAAGAGTAACAGGAGGATGGGAAGGGGTAAAATATAAAAAGTCTTTTATTGCAAAAATTGGAATTATTGGAAAGAGTCAAAGGAAATTACAGAGTAAATTGAGTTTAATTACTGGAAAAAAGTGAGAGGGAGAATTTAGAATGGAGTTACAGAATATGTTTTTTTTTTTAAAGTATCCCAAATTCCTCACTATTGGTCATGCTGCTTGAGGCATACTGAGTCAATCATATTCAGTAATGTCTTATGGCAATAGGTTTCCCAATTCTGATTTAAAGCATTCAAATATGTAGGGTGGGGAGAGAGAGTTGGTCTGCTCTTTGATGAGAACCCTAGTTAGTTGAGTGGATAGCATTGCATAGTGGCTCTTTTTATCCTGGTTTGTTTTATGATTTTAAGTAATCTAGAAACTATAATTTAGTTGGCATAGGAATGTGTATATCAGATTTTATTTGCAAACCATTCCATTTTTAAAGAATTTCTCATTATACAGAAAATAAGAGTCCAAGAGAATATTTGGACCTGCACTTTTATATTTAAATATGAAACTCCAAAAAATAGAGGGAGAAACCAAGTTGTACTTTTAGAATATTTCCCTACTGAATAGAGACACCTTAATTTTTATGGCACTTTATGGGCTTTTATAAGTGGTGTATATTCTGAAAAAAAGCAATACAAATTATGATGCCCAGTAAGTAGCAGTATTGCTTTATGATGCTTCATTTTCAGTGATGGTGAAGTATGGAATTAGTGAAAAAATACCGATACATTTCAATAGGCCAATACCAGTCAATATAATCAGCCAACTAAGTTTGTGTTGTTCTGCATTTCTCCTAAATTGTCCATAGTTTTTAAGTGCTTCAGACCAAAAGTTATTGTAATGCTTATCCATGAACTATCTCTAACATGAATTCTATCTCTATCTCTATTTCCCTTTTGCTCTGTCATTACCTTAGAAATTACATGTTGAATTAGCCAGTTTTACAATAGGTCAGCAGACCTGATTACCATGCCATAAATCTGTGACCTTCAAACAAGCCACCAGGTTTTTATTCAGTCTTATCTCAGGAGGCAGGGACTACTTTCTCTTAAGAAAATTTTAGAGAATCTATTGGTGTTGCAACTACCTTGAGCTGTGAACAGAAACTCGTAATGATCACCAATTAAATCCAATTGAGAATTATGGACTTCATATCCTATTCTAGCCCAATTCTTTCTCATGGCCACAGTTAGTTGTCCAATTTAAAGGATTTAACCAGTACTAATGAGTCCTCTATTATATAGGTTTCAAACAGAGCAATAGAAAAATAGGACCAGCTATGCATCTCATAATGTAGTTTTATCCTCTGGTATGTTGTAACATATAGAAATAATGTTAGCACCAGCTACACAGTGGTGGGTTGCTCCTGGTTCTGTCTGGTTCTATAGAACGGGTAGTATAAATGGCGGGAGGCTCTGCCCACCCAGCACGACATCGTCATTGGTGAACTGTGCATGCACAGAGGCTTCTGCGCAAGCATAGAAGTGTGTGCATGCGCACAAAGCGATCACGTGTGTGCAACCCTGCTGCAAACCGGTAGTAAAGGTAAGCGGAACCCACCCCTGGAGCCCTTGCAAACTGTACCTTGCACTAGTTCTTGAATTTGGTTTCAAATAATAAAACAGTATAAACAGTATAAAGAGTCATTATACAACAGTACAAACAGTTTAGAATATAAACATATAAACAATACAAATGCTTTTCTCCAATCCAATAATCCATCTCTATTACTTCAGAAGCAAAGATCCAGAGATATTTTCTGATTTCTCAAATAATAATGAAGGAAAATTGCTTTTTTTTGGTATCCTTGACAAAATTAGGAGAATAATTCTTCAGAGGAAGATGATCACAAACTTCACAAATTTGTTCCAATGTTGCCTTTCCCATCAGTTCTGTGCTGGGTTGACCATGTTTCTGTAGAACTGGAATGAATTGAAAGGTTCCAGCATCATCTTCAAGGTGGAGCTTCTGCTATGACCAACTATACTTACCTGAAAACGTTTAGCCTTAAACCATGAGTACCAAAGTGCAGAAGAAAAAGCTTTATTCTAAGGAGGCTACTCCTTACCTTATGTACACTTTTTGGATTTTCCAACCAAGCAAAGTACATTTCCTCCACATAATTTGAACTAGTCCCACTCAAAAATGGCTCAGCAGCAACAGGTGCACTGTAGCACCTGATCTGTTGAAACGTCCTTGGTGCTGCTGCTGGTTTGTTTAGAGAAACTGTCTTAATAGTCTGTGAGGCAGTCAATGGCCTTAGTTTACTAGCACAAGTCCTTAAGTGAAACATTTTTGTCCTGCAGCAACAGGCAAGTTCCTGTTGAGAGAAAAATAAAAACAGAGTCAGTGATTAAACAAAAGTACATAGACTATTAAATTAATCAAGTGGTCAACACAGACTATGCCGATTTATATTTAGAGTCTTTCACTATTCACATGGAGAATATAAGAGTTATGGTGGATCTGATTAAGAATCTCTTTAGTTCATGCCGTTTCTCTTACAGATTTAGAAACCAAAGAACTAAAAAATATGAGGTAGTGAATTATATAACTTGTAATGTCTACTCTTAATGGCACAACTACTTTCCATCTATCCTATAATTTAGCTGATGATGCAACTCTTATCCCAAAAGCAGAACATGAACAATATTTTCCAGACAGTATTCTCTATTCACACTTGTCCAGGTTTTCCCCATGAACTTTCAATGAATCCATTCACTATTTCAATGCTGCCATATGCTAAATAAATAATAACAACAACTGTTTCTAACTTTCCCTTCATACATAGTTTTGCACATCAACAAAGTCATGATAATGTGACAATTTGAACACCTGAATTTTCTCTAATACAATACTCTAAAAAGCAGTTGCTTATAATTAGGTTTAAAATGATTTTCCTTAAGAATTCTTGAATACTAAGAGATGGCTGTCACTCAATACAAGGCAGCTTGAAAAATTCCAACATGAAACAATGTCCAAAAGAGTAGTAGTGTTGTCAGTTCTTCATCAAAAACAGTAACAATCTTAGGACTCCTTAAAGCAGTGGTTCTCAACCTTCGTAATGCCGTGACCCTTTAATACAGTTCCTTATGTTGTGGTGACCCCTAACCATAAAATTATTCCTAAAACCATCAAAAATATGTGTTTTCCGATGGTCTTAGGCCAGGGGTTCCCAACCTTTTGGACCTCAGGGACCACCAAGTTCATAATTTTAAATTTTGCGGATCACTAATACGAATGCAGCGCGCTGCTTGCTGAAGCACCTGGACTCCCAGTGACAGGATGGGGTTCTTCAGGCACTCTCCCTCCTCTCTCTCTCTCTCTCTCTCCCCCACTCTTTCTCTCTCATTCTCTCTTTCTCTCTCTCTCCCTCCCTCTCTCTCCCCCACTCTTCCCTCTTTCTCTCCTTCTCTCTCTCCCCTCTTTCTCTCTCCCACTTTTTCTCATTCTTTCTCTCCCCCCCCTCTCTCACTCTCATTCTTCTCTCTCCCCCCTTCTCATTCTTTCTCTCCCCTTCTCTCCCCCACTCTCTCATTCTTCTCTCCCCCCTTTCTCATTCTTTCTCTCTCCCCCTTCTCCCCCACTCTCTCATTCTTTCTCTCTCTCCTTCTTTCTCATTCTCTTTGTCTCTCTCCCACTCTCATTCTTTCTCCCTTTCTCTCTCCCTCTCTCATTCTTTCTCTCCCCCCCTCTCTCCCCCCCTTTCTCACTCTTTCTCTCCCCCTCTCTTTCTCTCTCTCTCCCCCTCTCTCTCATTCTGATTCTCTCTCTGATTCTTTCATTTTGTCTCTCTCTCATTCTCTGATTCTGATTCTTTTTCATTCTCTCTCTCTCTCTCTCTCTCATTCTGTCTTTCTCTTTCATTCTTTGTCTCTTTCTCTTTCTCATTCTGATTCTCTTTCTCTCTCTCTCTCATTCTCTCTCTCTCTCATCTCATGGGCCAGCCAGTGTCTTGGGGCTGAGAGGAAGTCAAGCATTTCCCTGAGAGACCGAGGTGCACGGAGCACCAACAAGGGCTAGAAGAAGTGTGGGAGTGAAGCACTACTTGAACTTGCATGAGCATTCGCGTATATTTGTGCCGGCCGGTGGCCAAGTCAGCCCTCATCTCCTGCCGCTTGGGACTCGGAGCGGTAAATGGTGACTGGTCCAGGGAGCAGCCAGATTTTGCTGTCCATTGCGGATGCCAGATCGGCCCCCTGCAAGCTCTCGTCTCTCAAGGAGTGCTCCCTGAAGCGGCACTGGAAACTTTGGTCTGATTCCTTGAGAGACGAGAGCTTGCAGGGGGCCGATCTGGTGTCTGCAATGGAGAGCAAAATCCAGCTTCTTCTCTCTGCTGTAAGTGTGGCATCAGGATTCCGGCTTGGTATATTTGTGGCACAAGGCAGCCCTCATTTCCTGCTGCTTGGGACTCGGAGTGGTAAAGAGCATCTGGTTCAGGGAGCAGCCGGATTTTGCTTTCCGTTGTGGATGCCAGATCTGTCCCCTATAAGCTCTCGTCTCTCGAGGAGCCCAACCAAAGTTTCCAGCGTCACTTCAGGGAGCGCTCCTCGAGAGACGAGAGCTTGCAGGGGGCCGATCTGGCGTCCGCAATGGAGAGCAAAATCCGGCTGCTCCCCAGACCAGACATCATTTACCGCTCTGAGTCCCAAGCGGCAGGAGAGGAGGGCTGCCTTGCGCCACTGGCTGGCGCAACTATACCGAGGCGGAATGCTGTTGCCGTGCAAATGAAAGTAGTGCTTTGCTCCCGCAGCTTCCAGCCATTGCAAACGCCGCTTCTTCCCGCTTGTGCCGCCCCCTCCCCCCCACAACAGCACCATTCATTCCGGACGGCGAGGGTTGCACTCCTTTCCCATATTGCACCACCTGCAAAAATACGAAAATTTCTCCGCAGACCACCAGTTGGTGACCACTGTCTTAGGGGACCCCTGTGAAAGGGTTGTTCGACCTCCAAAAGGGTCGCCACCCACAGGTTGAGAATCACTGCCTTAAAGGATAACTCAGTTTATTATTGTCTGTATTTTAATGGCTCACAGTCCATTTCATCAGAGGAAGTATCAGTTATTATATATTGTATTATTCACTCACCCTTGTACTGATTATGCTAGGAGGGAAGGTCAGTAATCATAACATCCTGATTTCAGTAATGTGGATTCAATTAAAAAATGATGCTTCAGCGCATCTGGGACTATGAATATAGTACCTGTTAAAAAAATATTTAAAACACCTGAATAGTTTTGAAGTTTGTACACTATGCTGGGAAAAGTTGCAACTATTTAAAAGAGGTATTATGTTTGTGCTCCTTCATTCTCCAAAGAACACATTTTGAAAATGAATTCAAAACTCCGGTCACCACTAATAAACATACTGTGCAACTACCAAAAATTACTTGTTTCTAGTTATTATACAGTATTTATTAGACTTAAAAAAGTTCATAGTTTATGATAGATTTTAACTTGACTTTTAATATTTTGATTCTTTGAAACTTGTTGCTTTAGCTAAATCAGTTATTTTAAAATCTATTCATTTCTCAATCATCTACTTAAGTGTCTCATGAATATTAAACTAATCAAGGCTATTTAAATTATTAAACTATAGAATAATGCAATGCTTTAGTTTTCCTTGATAATGGTTTTATGTTTGATAAGTACAGATATACAGTATCCAAACAATACAAGTTGCTTTCCAATCATTATCTTACTTCTTAGTAGGTAAGCTACTGTTCCAGGCTCATTATTATCATGTTTTAAATTTAGATCCTGTGCCTATTTCCAATAATCATATAGAAGCCTAGTTATTGGTTACTGGTTTTGCAACCAAAAGCAAGCATGATTATTCTGGAAATTAGAAAATGGAAGCCTTTATTTAAAGCAGTATTTGAAAAAGAAAAAGGAGGGGTTCTTTGCAAATTAAATTGTCAAATTAATTTACTCTGCCATCACCCATTAATGAGAGGCAGTTTATTGATTAATTTATCTGGATACAACTAATACAAAACACTACTGCTATATTTGCATCTGCTCTATCCTGATACCACTATTTTGCTCTATAATTTGCCTGAAGAAGATGAATCTTTCTAACTTCATGGAGGAAATGCAAACACAGTATAGGTAGATGAGACCAATTGGGATAGAGGTCTTTAATAATAATAACAAATAATAATAAATAAAAACAATAATTACTCTTGAACATCTTGATGTTACTCTTACACATGTGACAGAAAGCTGAGTGCAGGGAACCAACTCTCATTCACTAACTCAGCTGAACCCTTTTCAAGATCCCTTTACAAAGAAAAGGTGTCAGATCTGGAACCCATCTTTCTACCTTTGTGCCTTCAGGCTTCAGGCCTGCCACAAATTCTACTGTGGGAAATTGGGAGGGGGGATTGTATAGAGTGAAGAAGATATGTAGTCAAAATAAAATTCTTTATAGAAAGTCAAGGCCATTGTGCCCTGCAGCTGTGTTGAGAAGAATGAGGAGGTATCTTCTGTTCCGGAGGGTACCTGATTGGACATGTGATGGACATGTGGGTGAGGGGCAAGATCTTGAACTTTCTTTTGGGTGTGGAAAACCCAGAAGTTCTCAGATTCAGGTTTTCCCAGCTGTGCCAATATGACATCTCTAATAAAAGTTAGCTTTGAGGAACTTCAAGCCTCGGAGTTTGATTTCATTGGGGTTGTTACTTGGAATCCTGACAAAAGGAAAATTCTGCTGACTTCCATCCCATTCAGAATTTTTGTGGCTGAGTGGGAATCACAGTCCTTTCTGTTGAATATTATATACTACGGAGAATCCTAAGATACTTTTAAGACAATTAATACAGTAGTATGACATTTTAGTATTAAAATGTATGTGTGGAAGACACAAACAATACTTAAGCCTCTTGTTTCAAAGAGATCTACTTAGTTATAATACACAAACACCAATATTCATTTTGCCCTGGTTTAAATGTTATGAACAGAGTTAAAGAGAGAGCATACTGCCCCTAAATGACATTCAATATCTCGCTATATTCAACTGATAAAGTGAATAGGATACATCCCTGAATAATCTGAATTATTTTACTAATAAAATCATCTGGCTCAATGGCAGATTATTATGTATTTACACAAAAGGAAAAATGATGAAACTTGGAAAAACTACCTCAGCACAAAGCGTACTGTACAATTTACATAAGTCTATTTGTTTGAAAACTACACAAGAAATCTGAAGCTCAGTCATATGGTTTGGTGATTCCAGAATGAAGTTCTCATAAAAGGGCACTGCAAGCTTCCCTTACCATTATTGTAAAGAGATCACCGAACAACACAAGGACAAGAGAAGCAGTAACATTTTAAAGTAGCTCTGAATATAAAGCAAGAAATATAATTGACAAGACTTCATCCAGCCTGATAAGAATCTATGCAGGTTTAATAACTAGGACCTTATACCCGGAACAGACACAGAGACCTACATTTTAAGTGAGAGAAAATCTCATTAGTTGATATTTCCTTCCTTATAACTACACAAGGAAGGGCATCTCAACTGAACACAGTCACCTTGGAGAAGAACACTGTATACGGAGGTAGCTTTGTTTTTCCATGAGGTATAGTAACCACAGTGGCTATTTCTGTCCTTCTTGTAACTGAACCAAATGGTTACCCCTTTATCTTCCTCCTGCAACATGTACCAAATAGTAAGTGCCTAAGATATACTAACATCAATAGTATGTCTGCTATTGGCTCAGCAAGCACATTAATACTTTTATTGTTTTTAACTCATTTCTTATGTTCTAGGGCCCCTTATAACACTTTGACTGAGTTCATGAAACACTATAAAACTACCTTTATGAAACACAATTGCTATCTTCATATAACATATAATATCACAAGCCATATTATAGTTTTAATGTGATGGCCTGATTCACACAACAGGTAAAGACAATGGATAAATTCCCACAGGAGGCTGAAGTACAGATCCTGTGAACTTAATTTTAGTTGAGCACAATGTGTTATGCACAAAATGATAAATACTATATGGTACAGTGCAGTGGTGGGTTACTCCCGGTTCGGTCCAGTTCTATAGAACCGGTAGTAAAACCGGTGGGAGGCTCCGCCCACTGACCACGTCATCATGAGTGATCTGCGCATGTGCAGAAACGTGCACACGTGCTCCTGTTGCAAACCGGTAGTAAAGGTAAGTAGAACCACCTGGTATAGTGGTTAAGTTCTAAAACGAATGGAGGAGACTCAATTTACAGTCATGTTGTGGAGTGCCTTTAAGTAAGTGTTGACACCTGGTGACTGCCTGCTGTTTTCTTGGCAAGGATTTTCAGAAGAGGTTTACTATTGCCTTCTTCCTAGCACTGAAGGGAAGTGGCTGGCCCAAAATCATCCACAATTTCCCGTTCTGGTGCCTTTACCATTACACCAAAGTGGTTCTCTTATATCCATCATCAGCAGTAATATTTGGCTAGGCTCTAAAGAATTTATTTTGTTTAAAGAATTCACTGATTCTTGCTAACCTGGTCAACATGCTGCTCTTCAGGTTTAAAAGTTTGAGACCCAAACATGTATGGAGATATATCCTGTTGCTATTCATTATAGAATATTCTTCATAAGAAGTTACATGTAGTGCCAATTTTACTGGGTTTTGGGTGCCAACCAAAACTTTTAAAACAACTATTTATATTATTTCATTGTTACTGTCCCCCAAACTGTTTTCATTTTATATGCTTCAATCTCTTACCTGAATTTTTCTCCCTCAACTTGTCTGGCAAATATGTAGATTAAAAATGAGGAGGAAGGGGGAAGAGAGCCAGGTATCCAATGTCTTTATGAGAAGGCCAAATATTTTATGTATTTTACAATATTTCAGACCTATCCCAAACCGTTAGGCTTTGATGTGAGGGTTTGATTTACATTTTGATTCACCTAGCCACAATTTATTGAGTAAATCACAACTTGCTAGATCCCCACATCCTAAACCAAAGACCAGGACTGACAATCCATAACAGTTCATATCAAGGACTAGACTAACCACAAACATGGATGGCTCCTATGGTTTGTGTTTAAATGTGCATAGGAGTACCTAGATTTACACTACATATATTCGGATCTCTACAAGGCAGCAAAGTGTTAAACAAGACTTTCCTGTAGCTCAGCACTTCTCAAAGCTGCCAATTTTAAGAAGTGTGGCTTCCAACTTCCAGCTGGGGAATTCTGGGAGTTGAAGTCTACCCCCCTTTAAAAATTGACAAGTTTGAGAAACACAGCTGAAGATCTAAGCTACACATTTTGCAGCCCACACAGGAATAACTAAGTGTGTATAGTAAAACTTTTCTTTCTCTCTATCAAAAATCACTGTCAGTATTGTTGTTTGATCAAAGTGGGACTTCAAAGAGGTCTAATTACTGGCTTGGCCGCTTCTTTCCCTCACCGTGACTGTCATTCATGAAAGGAAAAGGAAAAGGACAAGGGGGGGGGTAACCGAGTCCTCCGCCCAAAAACTGGCCCACCTGAGAGGCCCCAGGGAAAGGAGCTCGGCCCGGTTCTGGCAAAGGCGGAAGAAGCCGGCTCAGCCAGCCAGCGAACCAGCCGGCATTACTCCCCAGTAGGAAGCGGTGGGTGCGGGGGGGGGCGGCGCATGCGCAATAAAGTCGAGAAGGCGCGCGGGGTCTGACTGATTGCCCGCTCGCCCACCCATCCACCGTTCCATCCCGAGCGACGTCGCCTCAAGGACACGCCGGCCTGTAGGACCGCCCCGGCCTCCAGGAAGGGCGGCGTTAGCCGTCGCCGCCCCGATAGTTCCTCTGCGCCAGTGGCTTTCGGGGGGCCCGCTTAGCGCCTCAGCCCTCCCCCCACCTCACGGCCCGTTACCTGCCAGCGCCTCTTCGGTGTTCTCCGCCGCCCCTCGCGCGCTCGGCTTGACAGCGCCAACAGCCGGCCCCGCCTCTGCCGCTCAGTACGTCATCACGCACGCAGGCCAGCCCTAGAGTTAGAAAAGGAGGGAGAGACCTCCTGGCCTCTCTTGCAAGGGTGGGTGTGGGGGAGTTTAGGAAGGGAGACAACCTGGAGATCTTTGCGTGGGAGGCTCGCCCAAAAAATCAGAAGAAACCTTTCCGGCGGCCGCGCTGTAGCTGAGAGAGCTTAAGAGGCGTCTCCATGAAGTCACCTGGAGCTGAACTCAAGTGGAAGATTTTCACAAAGGCAAGTCAGAACCGGTTGGACGCTAAATGGGACACCAACACGAAACCCCGAAAAGTGATGGTCAAATTTAATGGGTTATATCGGCTTTTGTGAGCTGTAGCTCACTTTTGTACATCAGGTAAAGTCAACTATTGCTCATGAAAACATACTTTTTAATAAAATTGGTGAGTTGGGAAAGGTGCTGCCCAGACTCCTGACTTTTTTCCTTGAGAGATGTAAGCTATTCAATGCTCTCCCACAGTATATGGATGAGAAATCTTATGAGAACCTGCATTGTCATCTTGGAAGGAAAACTCCAGGTCCAGTTCTAAGCTGTAAGAAAAGTGCTGGAAATAAAATGGAGGGGGGAGACTGATTGGAAAGAGGGTCAGTTTATTGATGAAGCAGAACCACCAACCACATGTGATTCTGGGACAGCTGACAAAATGGAGTTGAGAGTGGGTGGATTTTTATACCTTCTGGATTCCTATGGGGCCATGTAGGGGTCATGGCTGGCTATATAGGCAAAAGAGAAATGCAAATCCTAGGTCCGTGATGGCGAACCTATGATATGCATGTCAGAGGTGGCAGGCAGAGCCCTCTCTGTGGGCACGTGTGACATCGCCCCAGCTCAGCCAGCTGGTAGTTGGGTTTCTGAAGCACACACGCGTGCCAGCCACCTGGTTATTGGGTTTCTAGTGCTCTGGTGCACACAGGCACATGCGCCTTCCGGTTTGGGCACTCTGGTTTCTCTTCAGATCGTATAAATCTTTCGCCTTTTTTCCGGTTTCCGCTCTGTTCCTAAAAGGTTTGCCATCACTATACTAGGTGTTTGTCTGAGCTAATTTTGTCAACCTTTTGTTTGTTGCTTGTCTGAGTTTCTGTCTTGACCCAGTCTTTCTGAATGGATTACCAAATCTGCATTTCTAAAAGCTGACTCCTCAATTTCTGCTTGGGGCAGAGCTGGTTTTTGCCTCCCTTAAGATTTTTCTCATTTTGGGGAAATATTCTATCCTGCCTTCCGAAAATATTTCATTGGGGGGGGGTGTCCCCACAGAATTATATTCCATAATGTAAGTATTAAACATTATGTCTATAAATCAATCTCTCCCTCTTCCCCATTCTCTCACGGGGGAAAAATACATGCTCTTGCAGTTTTCAGTTTTGCTAAATTCAACAGCTGTAGAGGCAGAGGCAGTTTGAAAGAACAAATCTTTTCTCCAATTTACAGAGGAAAACCATGTATACTTATGTTGACTTATCCAGGGAATCCCGCTATGCATCAGTGAGCTAGCTCCTCTGGAAATATATTCCTGCCAGGTTTTACTCCGCTTTTGTGTGCAACTCAAGGAACATTTTATGACCTCCTTCTGCCGCCGATAACCTCCCACCGACCAGTACGCTCCCACAGAGAGGGACTCCTCAGGGTGCCGTCAGCCAGGCAATGTCGGCTGGCAACCCCCAGGGGGAGGGCCTTCTCTGTGGCAGCACCTGCCCTCTGGAACGATTTGCCCCCGGAGATACGAAGGATACCAGATCTCCAGGCCTTTCGCCGTGCCCTAAAAACTTTTCCATCAAGCAGGGCTGGCGTGACCCCCCCCTCTTTTTAGTTCTTTTTAGCTTTTTAAGTGTAAATTGGGTTTTAATTGGATTGTTTTAAATTGTGGGCCAAAGCTGTATAATTCTTTTAATTGATTTTAAATTTTGTATTGGTATGTTTTTTATCCTTGGCTGTGCACTGCCCTGAGTCCAAAAGGAGAAGGGCGGTATATAAATTGAATTATTATTATTATTATTATTATTATTATTATTATTATTATTATTATTATTATTATTATTATTATTAATAATAATAATCCCAACAATGTCCCTTTGAAGTTGGACAGATGAAACACTAGCAACCAGAAGACTCCTTAGTAAACTATTGCCATGAAAAATGGAGAGATATTTGCATATCTCTCCAATAGAACAGAATAGAATTTTTTTTTATTGAAAGAGTTTTACAAATACAAATTTTCCCATTCCCCCCCCTTTCCCTCCCTAACCCTCCCTAACCCTCCCCTCCTCCCCTGACTTCCCCAAGGTGAAATCCAAATCCAAATCATATTATATCATAGTTTACCGCCCTTCTATCCCCTATCCCCCCCCCGTGTACTATACATTTCTACATGACATTGAACTATTCTACCCCCTATATACTATACATTTCTACACAACATTCAACTAAAAGCTATCTGGTACTTCCTAGTTTGGTATTTATTCTGCACATAATCTATCCATTTCTTCCACTCCCATACATAAGTCTCTTGAGTCTGGTCTTTTAAATATGCTGATATCTTTGCCATTTCTGCAAAACTGGCCACCTTCAAAGTCCATTCTTCAATAGTAGGCAAAACATCCCTTTTCCAGTATTGACCAATCAGTAACCTAGCTGCTGTCACCATATACAATATCAATTTTGTTTCACCCATTGAAAAACCCTTAACTATGCCCAATAAAAATAATTGAGGAGAAAATTGGAGTTTTTTCTTCAGAACATTTTGCATAACCCACCAAATTTTTATCCAAAAAGCCTTCACTTTCTTGCAAGTCCACCATATATGATAATATGTAGCATCCAAACAATCACATCTCCAACATTTTGGTTGAACATTAGGATACATGCATGACAATTTCTTAGGATCTAAATGCTACCTATAAAATATTTTATAAAAATTTTCCCTCAAATTCTGACTGCGTAAATTTAACATTCTGAACCCATATTTTTTCCCACGTTTCCATCATGACTGGTTCTGCAAAATTTTGTGCCCATTTTATCATACAATCTTTAACCAATTCGTTTTCTGAGTCTCTTTCTAACAAAACATTATAAACCCTCTTGATATGCATTGGGCCTCTCTCTTTTATCTGTCTAACCAATTCTTTTTCATGCAACATTAAACCAGTTTTTTGATCTTCTCTCCATCTCAGTTGAAGTTGATTATACTGTAACCAAGTTAAATTAATCCCTTCTTCCAACAGTGTGTTTAATGTCTTTAATTGCCATCTGCCCCATCATTAAAAAGTACTTCTTTGTATAAAACCCCCCCGAGTGACTTTATATTTATATTCCGTATGATATGACCAAGATCCAACCACAATGGTATTTTATAATCCCATTTGAACCAGTGCTTCTTCCATACTCTCATCAAGGAGTTTCTAAGCATATGGCTGTTGAATACTTTATCCACTTTATTTTCATAGAATAAATATGCATGCCAACCAAATTCAAGATCATAACTCTCTATATTCAATATTCCAGTCTTTGTCCTTCCAAACCAATCACTTGCTTGTGTCAACGCTGCTGCTTCATAGTACAATCGTAGGTTTGGAAGTTTAAGACCACCCCTTTCACGAACATCTTGCATAATTTTCAATTTAACTCTTGGCTTTTTCTCATTCCAAACAAACTTATTCACTCCTTTTTGCCATTCCATCAGCTGTTTATCACTTTTAAGCACCGGAATCGTTATTTTTTTATTTTTTTTTATTTTTTTTTAATTTGATTTATATGCCGCCCTTCTCCGGAGACTCAGGGCGGCTTACAGTGCATTAAGCAATAGCCTTCATACTTTTGTATATTTATACAAAGTCAGCTTATTGCCCCCACAAACTGGGTCCTCATTTAACCTACCTTAGAAAGGATGGAAGGCTGAGTCAACCTTGAGCCTTGGAGAGATTCGAACCAGCAGTAAATTGGAAGGCTGAGTCAACCTTGAGCCTTGGAGAGATTCGAACCAGCAGTAAATTGCAGGCAGCTGTGTTAATAACAGGGTGCTTTAAACCACTGTAGTACCAAGTACTTGAAACAAAAATAAAAATCTAGGTAGAACATTCATTTTAACTGCTGCTATTCTTCCAAGTAGAGACAGCTGCAGTTTTTTCCAGGTTTCCATATCCTTTTGTACCTTTCGCCACAACACTTCATAATTGTTTTGGAACAGTTTTATATTTAAATCTGCAACTTGAACTCCTAGATATCTCACCTTTGATACTATTTCAAAGATATCTCACCTTTGATACTATTTCAAAGCCTGCCTTCCTTTCAAGTTCCTTCTTTTGATCAACTGTCATATTTTTAACTATCATCTTGATTTTTTTCTGATTCAGTCTAAATCCTGATACCATACCATATTCTTCTATAATGTCTTTCATCTGAATTATTGATTCCATCGGCCGTGTTAGGGTTACAACCAGATCATCTGCAAATGCCCTTGTTCTGTAATCCTCTTGCCTTATAACTATTCCATTCAAAGTGCTCGAGTCCCGTATTGTATTCAACAAGACTTCTAGAGTTAAAATAAACAACAACGGGGATAACGGACAACTTTGTCTTGTGCCTTTTTCTATACTGAAATTTGTAGTTAAACTTCCATTAATGATAATTTGTGCTGTTTGCTCTTGATAAATTGCTGAAACCGCCTGCACAAACTGATCCCCAAAGTCCATCTTTCTTAAAGTCTTTAATAGAAAGTTCCAGTTCACTCGATCAAAGGCCTTCTCCGCATCCAAAAACACCAGCACTGCAGAGATCTGTTTATTCTTCTCAAGATATTCCAATAAATCTATAATTTGCCTCACATTATCCTTCATGTATCTGCCTTCTATAAATCCTGCTTGATCATGATGAATCACCTCTTGAATAACTGGCATTAGTCTGTTGGCTAATACTTTTGCAAAAATTTTATAATCCGTATTCAGGAGAGATATTGGTCTAAAATTTTCCGGTTTTGTAGAACCTGCTTCCTCTTTCGGTATCAAAGAAACAAAAGCTGCTTTCCATGAAGGGGGTATTTTGTTGTATGCTACAAAATAAGTCTTTAAGATGTTCAATCATTTCTGCTTGTAAAGTTTTATAATACACCGCAGTTAAACCATCCGTTCCTGGAGCTTTAGCTGTTTTCAGTTGTTTAATAGCAACAATAATCTCCTCAGCTGTTATTGGTAGACTCATTCTTTCCTTTTGATCCCTAGAGATTTTCATAACTCTCCTTTCTTCTAGGTATTTATTTATAAGTTCATTCTGTATATCATCTTTGGCATATAATTTGGTATAATAATCTAAGAAGGCTTCTTTAATTAGTCTTTGTTGAAAAACTTCCTTCCCTCCATACTCAATACTGCCAATAGTCCGAGTACTCTGTTGTTTCCTCAGTATGTAAGCTAACCACCTGCCTGGCTTATTAGCATTGCAAAATGTATTATGTTTCGCAAATTGTAAATTAGTTGCTGCTTGTTCCACTGTAAGCATTTGAAATTGGTCTTTCAAAAGTTTTATAATTCCTTGTAGTTTTTCATCTGTTGGGTTTTTTATGAGCAACTGTTTTTTTTTCTTTATCTCTCCTTCCAATTCTAATCTTTTTCTTTGTCGATTTGATTTATGTTTAGAATTCATATGGATCAGTACCCCCCGCATATATGCCTTACTCGCATCCCAAACAATTTCAAATTCATTTCAAAAAATTCCTTCATTTGTTTTTTAAGTTCACTTACATTCTTTTCATATCTAAACAAATTTTCATTTACTCTCCACGATCTCCTCTCATTCTTTCCCATTTCTATTTCTATCCATACCGGGCTATGGTCAGTTAAAGTCCTCGTAAATATCTTTGTTTTCTTTGTTTTTAAAAGTAAGTCAGCCATGAGTAGAATAAAATCAATCCTAGAGAAGGATCTATGTCTGTCTGAAAAAAAAGTAAAGTCCAGTTCTTTTGGGTTATGCACTCTCCATATATCTTTCAATTCCAAATCTTCTTTCATATCAAAAAAGATCTGTGGTAATTTAACACATGACTTTGCCAAGCTCTTTTTATCTTTTTGGGGATCTATTACTCCATTCCAATCTCCCATAAGTAAAATAGATCTGTAGTCCCATTGTAATATTTTAGAATACAATATTTTATAAAAATTTTCTTGTTGCTGATTAGGAGCATAAATTCCAATCACCAGAATTGGACCATTATCTGTAGAAAGTTCAATTACTATATATCTTCCACAGTCATCTGCTTCTAAAATTTTTGCTGGCAATCTTTTATTTATATAAATCACTACACCATTCTTTTTCTCCGAATTTGAGGCTATAAACTGTGCTCCTAATCTAGGATTTATCAAATATTTTTGATCTTGTATTCTAATATGAGTTTCTTGTAGGCAAATAACATCATTATTAAATTGTCTCAGATAATGAAATATCTTCCTTCTTTTCTGTGGTGAATTCAATCCATTCACATTCCAAGATAAAAACTTAATTGTCATTTGTAGTCTCCTGAAGCGTTAAGAGCATTTGCTGAAGTTTCTGTTCCAGACTGGTAGTCTTCGGCTTAGCTCCTCCCATAGCTTCGGATTTTTGTGCTTTACCATTGACTCCCTTCTTATCTTGCGATAGCTTAGATCTCTGCTGTTGTTGTTTCTCTAGAATTTGTTTATAAGCTGCACGAGTTATATGCTGGTCTTTAGCTTTATACGACATCAACTCGAGATCTACTGCCACTTCTCTTGTATTTTTGGGTGGTCCACCTAAAGCCTCTAAAGGAAGATCCAGCAAAGGTTCATCCAAAAAACCCCCTGTTGCTCCTTGAGTTTCCATTGCCTCCACCTCCATCTGTTTCCGCTGCTCTTCAAGCTCTTGTTCAAATTGCTTCTCTTTCTCACCCTCCTCTATACCTAACACTGAGGATGTACGTGGAGATGCTGCGCCAGTTTTAAAAACATTGAAGTAAAAATCTTCCGCTTTTTCAACAGTATTTAATTGATATCTCTCTCCTTGATACCTCAATATTATGCCAACTGGAGCATCCCATCTGAATGGAATTTGTTGTTTCTTTAATTCAGTCACCAAAAATCCAAAGTCCTGTCTATCTCTTAGCATTTTAGGCGGCAACTCTTTGTAAATCCCAATCTCCCTTCCATCCACTTGAATAGTAGAAACAAAAGACTTTTGCAAGATATCATTTCTTATTCTTCTATCTGTAAAGTAGATCACCACATCTCTAGGCAATTGCCTTTCCCTTGCCACCCAAGAATTCACTCTATAGACCTTGTCCATCTTGCACAAAATTTCCTCAGGGCTAATCTTTAGCATCACAGCCAGGGCATCAGCACAAACCTTTCTCAAATCTTCTCTGTTATTTTCTTTTATTCCTCTCAGTCTTACAGCAAACTCCATGAATCTAAATTGCATCATTGTCACTTCATTTTCAATATTTTGCATTTTATTGTCAACATTAGAAATTTTATAATCAGCTTCCTTCATTTTAGATTCTACTTCTGAACTAAGTTCTTCCACTTTTTTATCAATCTGGACAACTACTTCTGACAAGCCAGTTACAATTGTCAGTATGTCACGCTTCATCTTGTCATACTTTTCTTGAACCACCTCCTTAATTTCCTGTTGAGATTTTTCAAATTTCTGGTCCAAAACTTCATTTTGATTCATCAGAGACGCAGCAATAAATTCCTTCAAATCTTTAAAACCAGTCTCCTGCACTTGGCTCTGAGTCTGCAAACTTAATGGCTGCTCTTGTGACTTGTGGGTGGGGGAACCCCCCCCTGCAGCTTTAGTGGCTGGCTTTGTCTGCTTTGAAGCCATTCTGCCACGCAGTCTGATTCTTTCTAAGAAGGAAGTCCTCCCTCCCTTTTCACCACAAAATCCTTTCAAAAATTTCCCCAGCTTTAATCAAATCTCTAAGGGAGAAGGAACAGATCAGAATCACTTTTTTCCCTTTTCTTCTAGCCAGCGCTGTTGCTTTGGATACTTTGTAACGTATTAAAACACTCAGGCAAATCCACTTTCGCTTTCAGCTTTCTTCCTACTGCTGAAGCCGGACGCCATTTTAGCAGACTTTCACTTTTTCTCCGTTCTTAAGTTCAATCACAGGGCTAATACAAATACTTGCAGTTTTTTAAGTTTCAGGTCCAGATTCCACCCTGTTTATTCTTGATAATTCTCTTGGATTTCGCTGGTTATGTTGGTCGCGTCGTCTGGCTCTGCTGAATGCAGAGTTGTCCCCGGAATCTGGAGCCTCGGCGAGCTGGATAGGGAGCCTCACCCTGCTTCCTCCCCAGAAGCAAAAAAGACAATCTGGGGACTTCGCAGGGGGCTCTACCTGGTCTCGCCGGCTCTCCTCCCGATTCTTCAAGAACTTGAAGTTTTTCAAGCCGCCTCTCAGCTGTAGAGGCGGCTCTTTACGGGCGGCGGGGCTGGCAGTCTTAAAGAGACCGTCTAGCGACGACAGCGGCGCCAACTGGAATAGAATGTTTTATTGGCCAAGTGTGATTGGACACACAAGGAATTTGTCTTGGTGCATATGCTCTCATATTGTGCGTCTCTTAATTTTTCTTGCAGGGGCAAATGATGGCTGGGGTTTAAAGCAGAGGTAGAATATGGATCTCCCTAAAGTGGGGACATTTGATAGTGGAACTGGGTACTCTCATGAATCCAGGTTTTATAGTGGATGATGGAGTCCCAAATCCGGATGAGCTGGACTTCCAACTATCACAATCCCCAGTCTATGAATGGGAATTCTAGAATCTGATTGGGAAAGGCTGGAATACGGGATACACTGTACATTACAACAGAGCGCACATGATTACAGTACGATGCAACAGAGGTGCATCTACTTAACCTGGTATCTGAATTAACCTGAGTTCACACAATACCTTTAATTGGGTCATTTAGAAACCTAGTGCCTGTGCGTACCCATTACAGAGCTTCAGTAATTCTAATTTTGATTATTTTGGGGGGGGGATGGTTTGATGTAGAATAAGGGGGGGAACTCATGCCCACTAGGGTTAAAACAATATGGCTTATTATTTCGTGCAAATGCAAAACACTATGAAATTCAACCTTTGGATTCAACCCAATGCAGCCATCTCGGTTTACTGTGCACACTGAATCATAAACCAACCGGGCTGACTCCGCAGTTTGCAGGGCAGGCAATGCCTCAGAAGTCACACACCAACCAGTTTGTGGGGGCAATAAGCTGACTTTGTATAAATATACAAAAGTATGAAGGCTATTGCTTAACGCACTGTAAGCCGCCCTGAGTCTTCGGAGAAGGGCGGCATATAAATCAAATTAAAAAAAAAAAAAAACCAGGCTCAGCCAAACTAACTTCTACAGACTTCAGAGAAGAAGGCTGGAGCGCCGGCGCTCCTTCCAGCCAGTTCGTGGGGCTTGGCATTTTCTAGCTTGC
Source organism: Pantherophis guttatus (assembly GCF_059756535.1). NCBI lineage: Eukaryota > Metazoa > Chordata > Lepidosauria > Squamata > Colubridae > Pantherophis > Pantherophis guttatus. The sequence continues at coordinate 15,530,686 of NC_142071.1, read as the reverse complement.
CTTGCCTTGGGCAATGGCAATTGCAACTTTGGGAAGTCTTTGCCCAGAGGGGTTGTCCGGTTTTGGAGTAGGAAATGCCAGTCCGACCCCTTGGCAAGCCTAGCCCGGTCTTGTTTGCTCCAAGGCCATGTGCCAGGTTAGGCTGGCCCAGTTCCACATCGCACAGCGAGCCGCTTTTCTGTCTTCAGCTGTGCTAGAGATGCACTGGGCTGAGCATAGCCGAACTTTGCTCAGTGTTGGGCGTGGATTTATTTGACTTGATTTCCAAGAAACAGAAAGGACTCATGAAAATTTAATGGCTCTTGTGTATGGATATTCTTAGAGATATCAGTTATATAAATATATGTATGACATATATTTGCAGTTAACGTATTAAGCTTTAAATCGCTACTCTTACCAGAAGGAAAAGGATTAAACATATTCCGTGCAGTCAAAATATCTAAATGCAGAGTTGTCCCTGGAGTCCGGAGCCTCGGCGACCTCCTGTTAGTCCTTCTGGTAATAATAGGTGTGTTCCAATATAGAAAGAGGAAATTCTTTAGGCCTTTTTAGACAGTTGAAGGATAACAGATGCTATACAGTGCATCTGATGAAGTTACCTACCTGAAATGTTGCAAGAAAACAACCTGGCATCAGAGAACACCAAGGACCCTACAGTCTTCTTCTTCTTCCTCCTCCTCCTTGCAAACCCCACTCCCTTCTAGCACCAATGGTAGTTGGGTTAATGAAATGTCTGCAAGAAAAGAACCTAGCTCAGAGAGCACCAAGGATCCCACACCACAGTGCAGCTCTGAACTACAAATATTTTCTTCCATTTTTTTTACCCTTGTTTGTGGCTAGCATATTGACAGGACAAAGCAATAGGCTTATTCAAAGGAACCATGATTTAAAAAAAAACATAGTTTATGTAGGGCCAGCAGACCTGGGCTTAAAAATCTGGGTGACCTGTTCATGGCATCAGAAGGTTTTCTTTATCTCTCTTCACTGCCACGTTTGCAAACCTGAGTTTTGCAACCCACATCTGATACTCTTATGTATTTGCTACCATCTCTTGAAAAGAGTGAATCAAAAGTGAAAATAAAAGCAATCTCTTGTAAAGAGATTGCTTTTATTTTCACTTTGATTCATGAGGGGGAGCAAGAGGACAATCTGTTCATAAATCACAATGACTCAACTCCCTCCCCCATCCAAATAGTTCTAAGACAACTATTTCTTCATAATATGGAAACCAAGAGAGGTTTTACTTGGCACCAGACTTTGTGGGTTTATTTTAAAATGATTCCTGGCTTACCCCCAAGTCTGCCTGGGTCAGGAATGAGAAGATGGCTCATCTGCTTGGTTCTGTGACCTTAACATATTTTCTTTCCATAAATGCCCGGTGTATAGGGGGAAGGCAAGATTCTTTGAAGCCTATTTTTTAGAATGTCCTAAGATAGCTTTTCCGAAACCAATATTGTCTGGATGTCTGTCAGACAAATTATTTGGAAACCAAGATTCAAGCCATCTTGATAGGTTGGGAAAGGTTCAGGTTGTGACTATAAATGATGCCTGCTCATCACAGGTGTAACTTGTGACAGTCATAAATTGGGTCCCCCACATGACCAACCTGATTTTATAACCTTTTTTTGAGGCAATTGTTATGTGATTATTAGTGAACCAACAGCTCGCTATGGTTCAGTTTTGTCAAAAAACTGAGAGGAAATGTCGATTTTCAGGAAAACCATTATAAAACACGTGACCAAAGGATGTTACATGGATTTAATTTTGGATTTACAAAAGGTTTCTAAAGCCTTGAAGAAATATTTGAGAAGTAAGAAAAAAAATTTGCATGGAAATCCAAACCTTAAACAGCAATCTGATGAAAAGATCAAGATTGTCAAAACCAAAAGAAAGGAATATATTGACTTGTTCGACCAATGTTAAAATAAATATGTCTATAAAATTCTGAAAACCCTTAATGAACTTTCTGCCAGTACTTGGACAAAAATGGATGATTGTTGGATTTGTGAATGGATAAGGGTGGGATATTATGGGAACAGTGAAATGTGTATATAATCTTATGGGTATGGGGCAATATTATATTTGCCTGAACTTGTTGCAGGGAATATTGGGAATCTGGTCTTGAATATTCCTTTTTCTAAATATTTTTTCTTTCCTTTCTTTTGCTTTTTTCTTTCTGTTTTTGCACTTTGCATTTGTTTTCTATTTTTTTTCTCTTTCGTTTTAGTGTCAACTCTTGAAACGACTCTAGCTGAAGCCATAATTTTCTTACTTAATTTCTTAGTTGCCCCCTTCTTTTGGGGAAGGTGCACCTGGTTCCAGAATAGCTTCTTAAAACCGGTAGTCGATTCTGAACTGAGACCGATAGCTTCAGTGGCACGAAAGCTCATAGTGGTGGAAGGAGAGACCCATTATGAAGTAAAGCGGATTTTAGACTCGGCTTCACAAGGGGAAGTTGCAATATTTAGTGCAATGGAAAGGGTATGCTTTATCAGAGGCCACCTGAGTTAAGGGCACTGATGTGAGAAGAGACTGGCTAGTGAAGAAATTCCATGATAAAAACCCTCAAAAATCCAAAATGTCAACAGATATGGGGGGGAGGGCAGAGGGATAACTGAAAGGAGTTTTATTTCTGTTTGTGATTCATATTCTACAGATGCTCTTTTCCATGTAAGGGGAGCCGACTGTCAACTCTCAAAATGACTCTAGCTGAAGCCATAATTTTCTTGCTCCATTTCTTAGTTGCCGGGGGGCGGGGGGGAGGGACGACTTATGGAATGTAGAATGTTTTCCTCCAATGTTCCGGACATAACAATAATAAGGCTCCTGAGAACCAAGGCCAGATCAACGTGCCTTAGCAACAGCAGGAAGGAGAGCTGAGAAGTCCATCACCTGCTTGGTTGGCTAAAATGACCTGTGATACAAGGTGGGTGGCCAGTATCTATTCTTTAATTATACCAAAAACATGGGACTTATTCAGTGTTGGTTTCACCTCTGACCTGTCAATATGATGTACCTAATAAACAGGATTTTTGAGGAAGCCAAGGCCTAAGAATTGAATTGGTTGGGAGTATTTCTCAGAACCATGACATTTAGTTTATATTATTTTAGTATTGTTAAACTTTTCAATAAAAAGTATTTTTTAAAAAAAAAACTATTCTGAAGAAGTATCTGGTGTTCTGTCCTTATCAAGTAGACCTCTGACTGAAAAAGAAAACAGTGAAGGTCATTATTAAGATGAACTTGTTGACATGGGAAATCAGGAGTCCAGGCATTTCAAACAAATATGGGTTTACAGGTAATCCTTAAATTACAAAGTAATGGAGCCTGCTCATTCCATTAGTACCTTGAGGATTCGTAGGAATGAATCTCATAGCTTGTATGAAATCACTCCCTGCTTTCCGCCCATGCATTCACTAATCACATGCACGGTTCGTTAAGTGCACATGAGGTATCTCAGGATGGGGAAGGCCATGGGGGGGGGGCTAGTGATGGAAGAGGCCCCCAAGGACTCCCCAACCCACTAAGGTACCTCATGCTTCCCCTTCCCTTCTTGCACGCTGGACTCACAAGATCTGTCTCCTCTGTGCCGTGGTTTCTGTGCTTTTGAGGTAGAGGAGAGTCGATGGAAGCTCCTGGGTGCCGCAATATCGCATGAGTTCAGGCACCTATCCTCTTTTGCAGAGACTGAGTGCCTGAACTCTCATGAGATCAGTGACCCCAGAAACTTTCATTCTGGGCAGGAAAAGTGTTAGCAGTGTCTTTCTCCTGCTCCTCCCCCCCCAACTCCTTTCTGCCACCACCAGAACACTTTGGCTGGAAAAGTGAAAAGCCATCCACTCCGTTTTTAAGCACCCCTTTTGCTAGGAAATGAAGCTTCCAGCCCGCATCAGTTCTCCACCTGGCAAAAAGTGTGTGGGCACCTATGGGATTCTTGGAAATGGAGCAGATGGATCAATTTCTAAGCATCCCATAGGCACCCAAACACTTTTCACCCAAACAGAGAACTGATGTGGGCTGGAAGCTTTGTTTCCTTGCAAAACGGTCACTTAAAAATGGAGAGGATGGCTTTTCACTGGCTTCCAGGTGAACTGGTAGTGGTAGAAAGGGTGGGGGAGCAGGATAAAGGCACTGCAAACACAGGATGGGAGGGGGAGAGAATTGTGGGGAGCGGGGAAGGGAAATTGGGTGAATTTTGCAGACCTCTGCAGTTGTTTGTAAGGGCAATAACACATTTGACCCCCTCCCTCGGGTTCCGGCCTGGTCATTTCCTACATCATTTTATTTATTTCATACCAGTGGAACCTGAAAGGGGTTGGTGGGGAGAGTTCATTGGAATCACAGCCTACTATAGATCCAACAAAGAAGAGGGCATCAACCAGTTGCCAAAGCACCTGAACTCAGGACAAGAAGCAATCAACGGAAACTAATCAAGGAGAGAAGTAACTTAGAATTAAGGAGAAATTTCCTGACAGAACAATTAATCAGTGGAAAAACATGTCTGGAAGTTGTGAATGCTCCAACACTGGCGGCTTTTAAGAAGAGATTGGACAGCCATTTGTCTGAAATGCTATAGAGTTTCCTCCCTGAGCTGGGGGTTGGACTAGAAGACCTCCAAGATCCCTTTCAACTCTGTTATTCTGTTATACTCTTGATGTCCCTATCACCTACTACTACTAGCCTACTCTACTGATGAGTTCGTTTGAAGCTAACTCCAAATGATGTTGGATGATCAATCAATCAATCAATATGTAATTGTCCAGGAGTTTCATAGCATTGCTTTTATGTTTTTTGTAATGGTATATGAAAAATAAACAAGTTTAATTTATAAACAAGTTTAATTTACTTGGTTTATCGTAGCCATTTTACAAGAATCATTGTGTGAAGTCTCATGTTCTACACATCATAACTTGAGGCATATCCATTGAGGAATCTCAGGGAAGCAGTCAAGGCTTACAAGCACACCATGACAAATTGCCCTATCTTTATATACATTTGTTTATATAAAGTCCTGGTAAGTTAAATAGTAAAAGTTGGCAGAAAGTACATTGAACTTCTTATTTTATAGGAAGGAAACTTCCTGCTAAGTTTGCCTAAACTGTGCCTAACCCTGAAACTGCAACTTATTAATGAACTTTAACTACTGGAAAGCTGTTAAAACCTTATGCAAAACCATGGCAAAACCCAAAGTGAAAGAAAGCATAGAGTGGAACAGGACTCATTTGATCAGCTCAGGTACTATTTTCTTTAGTTCCTATTATCTTTCTTTTTTCTTTTTTTAAATGTTCAGATCTTTCTCTTCAGGTATTGTTATTAATTAGTTCCCATTATCTTTCCTATTACCTTTTTCTTTTTTAATATTCAGATTACTCTCTTCCGTTTATGCAATCATTTTGATTGTGAGACGGAAAATCAAAGAGTCCTCTAATTTTTCCCAGTCTAAATCTTTAATAGGAAATGCAGAGGGTTTAATTTAGATGGAAGGTGTTAGACAGGATTCACCACCCTGTCTTATGGAGCAAATATCTCAAGCAAGATTAAAGGATGCTGTGAGTGTGCTTTTGAATTGGTTTTGATTCCTGGCAACTCTTGGACAAGCCCTGGTAACTCTTGGCAAGATTTCAGAAGTGGTTTGCCACTGCCTTCTTCCTAAGACTATGAAAGAGAGAGGGACTGGTCATCCAACTTAACTTCTGTGCCTAGAGCAGGAATTGAACTCACAGTCTCCTGGTTTCTAATCCAATCCCTTGATCCCTGGCTCTCTTTTAAAAGGATGCCATAGAACTGGGGGGAAAATAGAACCAGAAGAACTTTCTAAGTCTCCCTCCCTGACAGGCACCACTTTTCAATCAATCTCTCTCCAACCCACCTTGATGCTCCTAAGCATCTCATGCGGGACAGCCAAATTGGGTGAACTATATTTTGTAAAGTTTGGGAAACATTTGAAAGGCAAAATGGAAACTTGACTATCTATGCAGTTCCTTATTTAAAGATGTCTTTGGATTTTTATTTTGGAACCAATAAGGTTGTGGGAATGGATTTCTTAATAAAGGATGGTTTCCCATTACAACATCTTCTTAGCTTCATAGCATCACTCTGCTATCATTGAAGATACAGTGATCTCATTTTATTTTATATTATATATCTCATATTTTGGCACTATGATTCTTAGATATTAATGCTATAGTATCAGCTATTAGTAGGAAATGATTAAAGTGCATAGCCCCCTCCATTTCATCCTCTTAACTATATTTGAAGAGATGAGATGAGATGAAAGATAATAACCCTTCATTTTATTCACCCACTAAACTTGCTGGGTTTGCTTCAGCCCTTGTAATCTTAATAATATAATATAATACCAATATAATACATATAATATAATATAATATAATATAATATAATATAATATAATATAATATAATATAATATAATATAATATAATATATAATAATTACTAGACTACAAATATCCTATTTGAATGCATAAGCAAGGCTGTCACCTATGCAAGTGTCTGAAAAGAAAACTCATTCTATTCTCCAGTGATGACGGTTAGGGTTTTTTTGTAGCAGATTGGCATATCTCCTACCAATTTAGCTGTCTTTGAAAATAGTGCTTTGAAAACAATTGCCAAATGCCTCACCCAATAAATTTCTCTCTGTATGTCTAAAAACCGCACAAGAAGAAAGAGAACTGCTTTGTCCCAGAAATACTATGAATGACAGCTTTTTCCGCAGGTGAGCCTTGCAAAAGATTATGAAATTGCTAACCCACTCTCCTATGACTTTAAAGCAGGAGAATTCACCTGAAAGTGTAAGGTTTTAGGAAATTTTGTTAAGAGTTTCAGAACTCTACTAAAAAAAATGCTACCAAAGAGTGACTTTTTCTGGGGTCCCACGCAAAACTGCGCATAAGCATTAGGCCACCAAATGTGCCTTTCTTTTAAAAGATGCACCTGAAGGAAAATTTCAAGGGGAGATACTGGAAAAGTTAATTTCTTGATTCTGACTTTACAAGAAATTCAGTTGTAAACCAGGCAAATGTTCCCCACAGCTTCTAACCCCCTCAGGAAAAATAGCAGTTTTGTTTGACCTCTTAGTTTGGGAATGTTTAAATGGATTTTTTAAAAACAAAACAAGGACATTAAGATTGGGTTTACCCGTTTTGTTTCTTATTTCAATAACAAATAAAAAAAGCCTCAATGCCTATCAAATTTTGATGTTTGCTGTTCAGTTTCAGGGTGCACAGTTCTAACTTCCCACTCTTGCTACAGACAATGTTGGGTTAGAGATGATAGTAGGCAGTTAGTTTGGAGAGAAATTCCAGAATAGGACCATTACTTGCCTACAATAACCAAGAAGAAAAATCTACTCATGTCATGCAAAAGGGGAACTTAAGTTAGCAGAACCGTTTTCAATCCTTCTCTTGGAAATATGAAGGTCAAAAGTTATTTAGATAGGCCAGAAGTTTTCTAGTTTTATGGAAGACAAGACTATTTCAGTTGACTGTGGGCATGTCCACAAATCTAGATACTAAGCTGATTTTTTGTCCTGTAGCTTTTTAATTCAGGCTCTTTTCTCTTTTGCCTCTTTTTTCCTCCCCCCCTTTTCCTCTTTTCCCCCCTCCCCTTCCCCTTTTCCCCTTTTCCCTTTCATTCTTTATCTAAAGCATTTTATTTCCCTACTCCCCCTTCTGCAAAGCCATAGTAAGAAATACAAATCCAAACAATCCTAGGACAACAATAAAGTAGTATATTGCCTTCATTCTCTTCTTAAAAACCAGTCTTCCTGGCTCTGGTTTCTATCCATAAGCAGCAAAACACTTGATCTCTTGTCATTTTTTGCTTAGAATGATTGTGGACTCTAATTCTCTTCTTATCATGAATGTAATGCTAATCTTTTCCAGTTGCTTCTTCTAGGATTGTAACTATAACTGCAAAAGAGACATCTAATCGCCTGAAAGGTGATCACAGAGACAGACAGCAGTAATTGCTTGAGTAAGTTACTCAGTAACTATTGAGATGGAACTGCAGAAGAGAATCGTGGATGGGGAATTGGAAGATTTATTCTGTGAATTTAAAGGTAAATAGCAACTTTAGGATTGCAATTAGGATTGCAATCTAAAACCTTCTTTGGCTGTGCATGCCCACAGTTTCATTGCAAGATGAACATATTAGAACTGGGAATTTAATAAATTGCTACATTGCAGTTTCTTAACAATTGAAAGATTTAGACTAAATGGGTCAAGAGAAATAGCAATATGCATATTTGTAATTATATTCAGTGTCTTTGCAATTTGCTTCGAGCCATGAATGTGAAAAATATTTGCAAGATGGTGCATAATAAAAGCCATCGGGATTGACAAAATCACTACCAGTCAATTACAAAAGGCAGCTTTCCTTAGAACAGGTTATATCCTAGACCCTCAGGACCCAGGCCTTCGGCTGATGCTGTGCAATGCCAGGTCCATAGTAAATAAAGCCCCCCTCATCTGTGATCTTGTTCAGGAGGGGGGTGCGGACCTGGCAGGTATTACGGAGAACTGGTTGGGCCAGGAGGGGGGGTTCCCCTCGTTGAAATGTCCCCGCCAGGTTTCCAAGCATTCCATCAGCCGAGGTCACAGGGGAGGGGTGGGGGGGGGTAGTGGTTATCATTAAAGAAGGTCTGAGACCGAGGGAGGCCACTGTTCCTCAGACGGCCAGCTGTGAATCCCTTTTTGTGAAATGGGGTCATGGGGTTCAGATGGGTTTGCTGATCACGTACCTGGCTCCCTGCCACGTGGCAACAGCCCTGCCCGAGCTACTCAACATCATCGCCGCGGTGGCGGTTGATACCCCTAGGCTTATGGTCATGGGGGATTTCAACCTGCCGTCCGTGGGGGAGACGTCGGAGATGGCTCGGGAGTTCATGGCTTCCATGACAGTTATGGACCTGACCCAGTTAATTCATGGCCCTACCCACACAGGGGGAAACACGCTGGATCTGGTTTTTGTCTCTGGACAGTGGTCGAGGGATCTTGAGATAGGGGATATAGTTACTGAACCCTTGTCATGGTCAGATCACTCCTTCGTCTTGACTTTTGAACCGCTGCACCCCGCCGCAGGGAGGCAGAGCCGGTAAGATGGTTCCGCCCCAGGCGCCTGATGGAACCTGACAGATTCCAGACAGAGCTTGGGCCATTTCCTGAGGTTCTGGCACACGCCTCGACTGGAGACCTGGTGGCCGCCTGGGATAGGGCGGCTGCTGGAGCTCTGGATCAGGTCGTGCCTTTGCGGCCTCTGACCCGGCGCCGATCTCAATTGGCTCCTTGGTTTACCGAGGAGCTGAGGGAGTTGAAGCGCCGGAAAAGACACCTAGAGAGTAGTTGGAGGGCCAGTCTTTCTGAATCTGACCGGACACTAGTAAGATCCCACATTAGGAATTACTTAGTGGCGATAAAAGCAGCGAAATGTAGCTATTTTGCTGCTCTTATTGCGTCATCAGATAATCGCCTGACCGCCCTCTTTAGGGTGACCCGCTCCCTGCTCCATCAGGAAGCGCGGGAGGACCCCTTGGAGGGTAGAGCCGAGGATTTTGTTCAGTATCTGTATGACAAAATCACTCAGATTCGGGAAGATTTGGACTCCGACTGGGTAGTCTCAGGGGGAGAGACGGGCAGGTCTTGAGAATGTTATCTGGGATGAGTTTGATCCTGTGACCCCTGAGGACGTGGACAGGATTCTGGGTAGACTGAACACGACCACTTGTTTATTGGACCCGTGTCCTTCCTGGTTAGTACTGGCTTCCCAGGAAGTGACACGAGGCTGGCTCCAGGGGATTATAAACGCTTCGCTGGGTGAGGGTGACTTTCCCGCCGTCTTGAAAGAGGCGGTGGTGAGGCCTCTCCTCAAGAAGCCTTCCCTGGACCCGGCAATGTTGGTAAATTATCGTCCGGTCTCCAACGTTCGCTTCGTGGCGAAGGTTGTTGAGAGTGTGGTCGCGCAACAGCTCCCCCAGCACCTGGATGAAACGACGTATCTGGATCCGTTCCAGTCGGTCTTCAGGCCCGGGTACAGCACAGAAACGGCATTGGTCGTGTTGGTTGATGATCTCTGGAGGGCTCGGGACAGAGGGTGCTCCTCTGTCCTGGTCCTGTTAGATCTCTCAGCGGCTTTTGATACCATCGACCATGGTATCATGCTGCATCGGTTGGAAGAGTTAGGGGTGGGAGGCACTGTGTTGCGGTGGTTCTCCTCCTTCCTCTCTGACCGGTCGCAGTCTGTGTTGACAGGGGGACAGAGGTCGACCCCGAGGCCCCTCATATGTGGGGTGCCACAAGGGTCGGTCCTCTCGCCTCTCCTGTTCAACATTTATGTGAAGCCGCTGGGCGAGATCATCCGTGGTTTCGGGGTGGAGTACCATCAGTACGCTGACGACACCCAGCTGTACATCTCCACCCCGGATCACCCCAACGATGCCCTTGAAGTGATGTCCCGGTGCCTGGAGGCCGTACGGATCTGGATGGGGAGGAACAGGCTCAGGCTCAACCCATCCAAGACCGAGTGGCTGTGGTTTCCGACGTCCCGATATAGTCAGTTGACGCCATCACTGACTATTGGCGAATCATTGGCCCCCACGGAGAGGGCTCGCAACTTGGGCGTCCTCCTGGATTCACGGCTGTCTTTAGAAGAGCACTTGACAGCCGTGACTGGGAGGATTTTTCATCAGGTTCGCCTGATTCGCCAGTTGCGTCCCTTTCTGGATCGGGACTTGTTACGCACGGTCACTCATGCCCTTGTCACCTCCCGCCTGGACTATTGCAACGCTCTCTACATGGGGCTCCCCTTGAGGAGCACCCAGAGGCTCCAACTGGCGCAGAATGCGGCTGCGCGGGTGGTAATGGGAGCGACATGGCGCTCCCGTGTGACACCTCTCCTGCGCGAGCTGCACTGGCTCCCGGTGGTCTTCCGGGTGCGCTTCAAGGTTTTGGTTACCACCTTTAAAGTGCTCCATGGCTTAGGACCTGGGTACTTGCGGGACCGCCTACTACCACCAATAGCCTCCCACCGGCCGGTACGCTTCCATAGAGAGGGGCTCCTCCGGGTGCCGTCAGCCAAACAATGCCGACTGGCGGCCCCCAGGGGGAGAGCCTTCTCTGTGGGGGCACCTACTATCTGGAACGAGCTCCCCCCAGAGATACGGAGGATCCCGGATCTGCGCACCTTCCGCCATGCTTTAAAGACCTTACTATTTCACCAGGCGGGCCTGGCCTAATTTTCTCCCTCTTTTATAAAAGATTTTTAATTTTTAAATATCTTTTAGTATTTTATACATTCAATTTTAAATTGGTTTTAAAAGTTTGGGGTTTTAAATTTGTCGGGGCCAAAATTATTTAATTTGATTTTATTCTACTTTTAAATTTTGTATGTATGTGTTTTATTGTTTGGCTGTGTACCGCCCTGAGTCCTTCGGGAGTAGGATGGTATAGAAATTAAATCAAATCAAATAAAAATAAAATAAAATATCCTGCAACAATATCTTTAACACCATCAGACAATAACATCTGCTTCTCCCAGCTCCTTGGGAGGGACTTGACAGGTAGATAAAAATGCCAAACCCAGTCTAAATGTCTGGCTGACTAAGCGATTAACCATAATAATAATAATAATGGACCTTGGAAAGAACTTGACAGGTAAACAACAGTGCCAAATCCAGCCTAAACATCTGGTTGATTGTGTGACCAACCATAATTTATTAAACTTGCTGCTGAATCCCAATGACTGGGTGGCTCAAAACAATCCAATCAATTACTGTACGTTCAATTCAATAAAACATAAACAATAAAGATAAAGGATGCCAAGTATGATGACATGTGGGGTCTCTCTTCTCATCAAAGGCCTGGATGAAGAGCAGGTTTTCCTGGCTTCCTTTATACAACAGCAGAGTGGTGAACATGCAGAAGCAGGAAGGGGAAAATCCATTAAATTATATACAGGTAGACCTTGACTTACAACAATTAAGCCCAAAATTTATGTTGTTAAGAGAGACAGTTTTAAAGTGAGTTTTGTCCCATTTTAGGACTTTTCTTGCTGTAGTTAGGGGAATCACTGAAGTTGCTAAGTTAGTAACATGGTTGTTAAGTGAATCTGGCTTCCCCATTGACTTTGCTTGTCAGAAGGTCACAAAAGTGATCACATGACCCCAGGACACTGCAACTGTCATAAATATGAGCCAGTTGCCAAGTGTCTGATCTTTTGATCAAATGAGTGTGGGGATATGGCACTGAATTATGTGAAAAGCGGTCATAAGCCACTTTTTTCTGTGCTGTTGTAAGTTTAAACAATCACCAAATGAACTGTTGTATGTCAAGGACTACCTGCATTTTCTTCTACTGACACCTTCTTTCTATGCTAATATCTTATGTATTTTCATCATTTTAAATATCTCTATTCACTCATAGCGGTGTCTTCCAGATAAAGAAGCTGTGAAAGACCCATGGAACTTTAGAATGTGGGATATCGAACAGAAATATTTCGTCTTTGAGAACAATGACCTGATAGCAACCCCACTGGATTCTAGGACACCAGGTATTAAAAAGCAACATTAGTACTTTAGTAATCCTCAAACTTTTCTTTATGCTGTTTGCAAAAAGATAATGGGCCAACTCTGATCACAATAATAAATTCTGGATGTTGCAAAGGTGCCCTTTTTCAACTGGATTTCCTTAGTTTTTTTTCTTTGAAAAACATTTTTGCTTACCCAGTTCAATTTCAAAAAAACTAAAACAAAACCAAGAAGGTCCAAATTCCAAGTCAACTTGAAATTTTGATAAGGCTTGAGAAGAGCCCTAGTGGTGCAGTGGTTAAAGTGTAGTATTGCAGGCAAACTGCCCACATCCTGGAGTTGATCCTGATGGGGCTGAAGGCTGACTCAGTCTTCCATTCTTTCAAGGTTGGTAAAATGAGGACTCAGAGCATTGGGAGCAATATGCAGATAATGCTTCTACCTTGTAAACCACTCAGAGAATGCTGTAAAGCACTGTGGGCAGGTATATAAGCCTAAAAGCTATTGTTTGTCAAGTGCCAGGGAAATCAGGAGATTCGGGCAGTTCAAATGAGTATAAAGATTTATTGCAACCTTAAGCTCTCTATAGGAATCTGATCTACTAATGGTCAATGGAAATAAGTGAGAATAAGAAAGTATTAAAGGTGGGCTGGACTTAGATCTCTTTTGGGTGTACAGGGACTCAAGACTTATAATACATTTGACCCCTCCTTCGGGCTCATCCTGGTCATCAGGAGATCACTATTGGTAAAGACTAAAGGCTAAAGACTAATACAACAGTGGACAAGAAGGGTGATATTTCAAATTATTTTCTAGTGACTTTTTCCAATCCTAGGGGATAATATAAAGAACTTAATATTTATCTCCCTGGTTTTATTGAAGACTTATTATGGAAACAGTCAACTAACTAACCAAAGTCCAAAATAATATTTCTGGTATATATTGCAAGAAATTCTGAGTCCAGAACTATAGGGAGCAATCTCGCAATTAAAATACAGACAAGTATTCCAACATTGGAGACTAGATGATATTTTAAAATCTAATCCAAATAGTCTTGCTGGAAATCTCACTGTGCAAAAAAGAAGAAGAAGAAAGAAACAACAACAAAACTCACAGAACCTCTTGATTGATTGTTTAGGGAAATAGCAATTACATCAAATGACTGGTGGGTTGAAACATGTCACTATAATCTGAGACCCACATCTCTTGTGGGAAAGGAATTATATAGTCCAGATGGATGATCCAAAGAGAAAGATCCCCAGTGCAGAAAGATCAATGCTTCTTATGATCAATAAAGGTCTTGTTACAGTATTTACATGTTATTAGTATTGTAGATGTAATAATGGGCACAAGCTGCAAGCTACCATATGATCTGAAAATTTATCAGCGTGGGCATAGAATAACTCAGGACCTAATGAACACCTTAAAACTAATATTTGCTTTATGGTTTATTTGATAGCTTATAAAAGTTTTATTGACATTTTTCCTCCAACAGCTTCTCATTCAAAACTCCACTTCCAAATAAAGATGCTTTTCTCTATTTTTGTTGACTCATCTATATTGTTATTGTTCTGCAGAGCAGTTGATGGCTGTGGTCCCCAATGACAACTTAGATTTTAAAAACCGACCCATCTTTATGGGACTCACTGGTAAAACCAAGGCCTTGAGCTGTCTGAAGTCAACTACTGGTGAGCCTCAGCTAGTGATATTGGTGAGGTTCATATTTTAATTCCTGAAGAATTGCATACTTATTCTCTCCTATTATAATTAACATTACCTATATACTGCATTGAAAATTACCACAGTAGGGATACTGCCAAAGCATATATTAGGGGATTAACTATATACAAAGGTGGCATTCAGCCGGTTCGCACCGGTTCGGGAGAACTGTTAGTGGAAATTTGGTGTGGTTTGCTGGTCGCCGGTCCCTGCTTGCTAACCCTGCCCACCCAATGCTTGACCGCCCTGCCCAGCCACTACTTGCAGAATCTAGCCACATACTTCTGCTAACTGCTGCTGGCAAAGGTAAGGCCGAAGGGCATGGACTGGTGGGTGGGTGGGAGAGGGAGAGCTGGTGGAGGGGTGATACCAGCGGCGGGTGGACCAATGCACGCAGGGAGGGAGGGGAATGCGTGGGAGATTGAAGCACCAGAGCTCTTCCCGTGTGTTTCCCCAAGCCGGCCTGGCCTGCGAGGGAAGCACATGGGAGATCCTAGCTGCACTTTGGGCAGGAGAGGCAGGGAGAAAGGCCAATAGTGCTCACTAATAAACTGAGGCTCCTAAGCGGGGCTGAGCCTCTCCACTCACAACATCTTCACCTGAGGGCATTGCTGGCAGCCGTTTCCTGTGTCAGGAGGTCTGTGCTCTTCTAGCAGCGCTCAGCCTCCTCGATGCACGGAGGCAGGAGGCAGCAATTTCTTTTGCTGCCTGCGAGGTGCACCATGCTCATGAGTAAACGTGCTCACGAATAAACTGCAGATTAGAGGCAGCCAGCAGAAGGGGCGACAGAGGTGTGTTTGTGTCCCTCCGCAAGGACTTGGAGGCAGAACCACGACTCTGAGGAAAAGAGGAGGCGAAGCCCTGCTGTCATCTGGGAGGGGACCGTGGTGGGACATGTCACATGTCCCTGTCGCCCTCGCCACCACTACTTTTGCTCTCGGCTTCTCTGCACTCTTAAAGTCGATCTTGAAGACCTGGAAGTTTTTACCTTAGATTGCCACCAAACTCATCTTTGAGAGAGGTAGGCTAGCCCCTGAATACACGAGAAGTCTTGGGCAAAGCTCTTCCAAAGTTAGGCCAAGTCTTCTCCTTCTTGGCCTTGTGCGTGTGTGAGCAAACACGCACATCATGAGGTATGTGCATCGTGAGTGTGTGCGACTGTGCGTCTTTGCTTTGTGATATGAGAAAGAGAGAGACAAGAGAGGGGGGAAGGGAAAGAGAGACAAGAGACACACAGGGGGGATGGAAAGAGAGAGAGAGAGAGAGACGAGACAGAGAGGGGGGGGAAGAGAAAGACAAGACAGACACACACACACACACAGAAAGAGATGAGAAGAGAGAGAGAGATGAGAAACAGGGAGAAAGAAAGAAAGATGAGAGAAAGGAGAGAAAAAGAGAAAGGAGATGACAGAGAGAGAGGGAGAAAGAGATGAGACATAGGGGGAGAGAGGGAGAAAAGAGAGACAGAGAGAGATACCTGTTTAAAAGAAAATTTAAAAATGGCTCTTTGAGTGTTTAAGGTTGCAGACTCCTGAGTTAGGCAAACACCATGGCTGTTAAGTGAACCTTGTGGTCTTAAGCAAACACTGTGGTTGTTAAACAAGTCCATTTTCCCAATGGGCATTTTTAAACGGAAACCAGAAGGAATTATTGGAAACTGGCAAAAACATAGAAAACCTCAGTCACATGAGTGTGTGGGATGTTGTAACTGGTCATAAATGTGTTTGTGTGTGTGCATGGCTGTCAAAACTCCAAAAACAAGTCAAGTAGTTCTGGGGAGGTCAATCGTAAATTTGAACACTTGCTAAGCAACTGGCCATTAAGGAGGACCACCTGTATTTGGTTTGCCTTAAGGGTTCAGAGCTGTATGGAATCTGGTTTTCTATGATCCTTTGGGGGATTACAAAAGGTCTGGATGCAGGAATCCTTGTAGAGGGAACTAGGATCGTGACCACCTAGCCATGCCCACCCAGTCACATGACCACTTAGCCACACCACCCACTCACATGACCACCAAGCCACACCACCGAGTCACATGACCAAGCCATGCCCATACAGTCACATGACCACCAAGCCATGTGCACCCAGTCACATGACCACCAAGCCACACCCCACCAAACAAGCCACACCCACAGAACCAGTAGTAAAAAAATTTGAATACCACCACTGAGCCATAACCTATTAACAACAAATTAAAAGAGGAAAACAAAACAATTTTGAAAATGCCAATCAACCAGGAAGATGGCTAGCATATAAACTGAAAAAGAAAAAAGAGAAGAAACTGATAAATAAATTACAAGATGAGAGGGATCCTACAACACCAAAATTGGATTAAAAAGAAAATAATTCAGGAGTTTTATGGGAAATTATATGATCAAGAAAAAAATTCAGTGGAGAAGATAAAGCAATATCTAGAAAAAGCTAAATTTCCAAAAATGTCTGAAAATATGAAAGCAATGTTAAATGAAAGAATAATAATGATAGAATTAACAGAGGCGATAAATAGACAACAGAACAATAAAGCACCAGGACCAGATGGATTACCTGCAGAAGTTTATAAATATTTACAGGATTCATTAAATTTGTCGATGTTAGAGATTTACAATGAAGTTCTGTTAGAAGCTAAGATACCAAATTCGTGTATAGAAGCAAATATAACATTAATTCTGAAAGATTCAGACTTAACACAGATAAAGAATTATAGGCCTATATCAGTACTAAATGCAGACTAAAAACTATTTGCATCAATAATAGTAGAAAGATTAAAAATATTCTTGAATGAATTTATTCACTCAGATCAAAATGGATTCCTACCCAAAAGACAAATTAAGAATAATGTAAGGTTTATTTTAGATACGCTGGAATATTATGAAGTACACTTTGAAAAACAAATGGCATTGATTTTCTTAGATGCACAGAAAACATTTGATAACGTAAATTGGCAATTTATGTTCCAACAATTAGAGTGTATGGACTGTGGCAAGAAGTTTGTAAACATGATTAAGACAATATACTCCATACAAATGGCAAAAGTGATAGTGTATGGGGCTCGATGGCAAATTTTAATATAAAAAAAAAGGCACAAAGCAAGGATGTCCGCTGTCCCAATTACTATTCATATTAACACTGGAAGTGTTAAATAGAGGCATTAGACAAGATCCAGAAATAAGAAGTCTGGAAATAAAAAGAGAAAAATATAAACTACAAGCATTGTAGTTGGTATTTGTACTAGAAGAACCATTGGAAACTGGCCCTAAGATAATGGGAAAAATAGAGGAATATGGAGAAGTGGCAGGATTGAGAATAAATAAAGACAAAACATAAATACTAGTTAAAAATCTTACAGATAAACAGAAAAATGACAAAGAAAACAGACCTTCAGGTAGTCAAGACAGTAAAATACTTGGGAATCTACTTAACAGCTAGATGTGCAACAATTAAAGAAGATAATTATACAAATTAATACAACAAATAAAAGTGGACTTGGAGAACTGGAAAAATCTGCAGTTGTCAATGGTAGGAAGAATAGCAACCATAAAAATGAATGTACTGCCAAAGCTATTGTTCTTGTTTCAAACAATTCCTGTAAAGGTAGAGAAAAGATATTTTGATGAACTAAACGCAATAATCTTGAAATAGTGAGAAAAAGACTGAAAATGTTGCAAGAATCAAAAAACAACAGGGGCTTTGGTCTGCCGGATTGGGAGCTCTACTATCAGGCCTTGGCACTAACTTGGGTGAAGGAATGGATAAATCTTAGAAATAGAAGATTGTTATTGCTGGAGGGACATGATTTCCAGCTGGGATGACATGCCTTTCTGTGATATGACAAAAATAAAATACATAGATACTTTCAAAGACATTATGTAAGGA
This sequence comes from Pantherophis guttatus, assembly GCF_059756535.1. Classification (NCBI taxonomy): domain Eukaryota; kingdom Metazoa; phylum Chordata; class Lepidosauria; order Squamata; family Colubridae; genus Pantherophis; species Pantherophis guttatus. The sequence continues at coordinate 15,512,555 of NC_142071.1, read as the reverse complement.
ACACTCTACGTCTAGTATGGGAAAAAGTTAAAGCAAAAAATTATATGAAAATACCAGTCTGGATTTCAACAATGGAAGTACTGAAACGTCCAAATGTGGTAAACTTGGGAAAATGTATAACATATAAAGATATTTTAAATGAGAAAGGGGAACTTAAAAGTAAATAGGAATTGCAAAATCAAGGGGTGGTCCTCGCATCGTGGCCACACTTGCAAATACAATCCAGATATGAAAAAGATGTAAAGATAGATGGTTTCTATAAAGAGCCAACAATACTTGATCAATACTATTAGGTGTGGATGAAAAGTTAATAAAGAAAATGTATAGCTATTAATTAAGCCTTAAAATGGAAGATGAACAAGTGAAAGAAACAATGATAACATGGGCAAATTTTTTTTGGGTATACTAGAGAATTAGATAAAAGGCAATACTTTGGGTTAGAAACTATAAATTCACAATGGCAACTAAATACAAGAAAAACCTGTATAATATGTTCTACAGGTGGCACTTGCCAGTGGCAAGGCTAGCAAAGATTTTTAAAAACATATCCGCCGAATGTTGGAAATGCAACCAGATGCCAGGCTTGTACTACCATACTGTAGTGGACCTGCTCAAAGGCAAAAAATTTTTTGGATGAAAATACATACATGGCTAGAAAAAACATAGAGGCAACATATAGATTTAAAGCCAGAAATATTCTTGTTAGGTATTTTGTCAGAAAAATATAATAAAGGGAATGTATATTTAATATTGCATGTTTTGACGGCTGCGAGACATTTACACAACATTGGAAAAATGAGGAAATATAATTTAAAAAAATATTAGATTGTGTGGAAATGAATAGGTTAACATTAAAGATAAAGGGTGATGTGGGTGCTTCATCACTGGAGGTTTTAAAAAAGAGCCTGGACAGCCACTTGTCTCAAATTGTATAGGGTCTCCTGCTTGAGCAGAGGGTTGGACTAGAAGACTTCCAGGTCCCTTCCAGCTCTATTCTATTCTGATTGATTTTCCAGAGAAAGCATAGATACTGTCATTGTCAAATCAATGCTCCCCACCCTTGTTTATGGTGATATACTTATCACAATAAAATGAAATTGTAGCTTTAGATGTCTTATGAAAAAATGGTTTGTGGTGAAGATATTTTTTTAATGAAGTGTTTCTGATTTGTTCAGTTTCTGTTATTGCTAGTTTACCTTGGCAAGATGATTAGCAATAAATTTCTTCTTAATATGGGAAAGAAATAATGTAGAAATAAATACAGTATAGCTTGTAAACCATGTAAACAGTAATGGCTAATCCTACTTGGGAGACTACATTTGGAAAATAAGCTACAATGGGAAATTTCCAGAATAGAATTTTAACTTGAACTTAAATTGAAGTAAGAATGACTCCCTTAAATATACTATATCACACAGCAAGGCAGAATTAAATATCTGGAATTAGGACTCAAATAGAAACTAACAACAATTACTAAAGCTTGATACCAAGTTCAAATATGTAAACTGTGCCCAGCAATTGTAATACAAATGGAATTGTATTCATTGCTTTATCGATGTGCTGGGTGGCATATAAATTAAACAAACAAATAAGCAAAGACCTGCAAATAGAAGTAGACTGATTGTGGAAAAATAAAGCAAAGGCAGTACCAATAGTAATAGGTGCCTTGGGTGCAATCCCAAAACAACTAGTCTGAACACCATAGGAATTGACAAAATCACCATCAGTCAATTGCAAAAAGCAGTTCATCTTGGAACAATTTACATCCTGTGATGATACCTTTGACACCAATAAAGAACAACATCTGCCTATCCCATGTCCTTAGGAAAGACTCAGTAGGTGGACAAAAATGATAAATTCTCTTTCTTGAACAAACATGGATCAGCTATACTAGCTACAAAATCCATAGCAACTATCTCATTAACAATACATTTATTCCACTTGTAACCTGACTGCTTTAAGCCATAAAGACTTTTCTTCAGTCTCCAGCAATCAGTCTTCCCATCAGTATTCAAATCTAGTGGCTTCTTCATATAGATTGTATGTTGTAATGGCGCATGCAGATATGCAGTTTCAACATTTATATGATTTATCCTGTATCTGTTCTAAGCTGTCCATACTAATGCTGCTCGTAAAGTAGTCGCCCTCAGACTAGGTGCAAACACTTCAAGATAGTCCTTATCTGACTGAGCAAATCCTTGAGCAACTAATCTTGCCTTATGGGTAACAGTCCCATCTACACCAGTTTTTAGTTTATAAACCCACTTGCAATCAATTGCATGCTCACCTGGTGGTAGCCTAATGTTCTCATAAACATCTAATTCCTTCAATGATGTCAGCTCTTTGTCCATCGCTTTCTTCCAAGCTACCTGATTCTTTTCAGGATACAGTTTAATTTCATTAAAGTTGGAAGGCTCTATGTTCACCTGACATACCACACTTGCTTGATACCTATCAGGTGGATGTTTCTCTCTAGTTGAATGTCTAGGCAGCTCAGGACTTGCTATAGGTATTTCCTCTTCTACCTCCCCTATAACCTCTTCCTCCTTTACAGTAACAGGTTCTTCCTCAACTATTTCATTATCAGGGATATCAGCAAACACTTGAGTATCCACAACAACGCTATCATTTACCTTGTCAGATTCCTGCTCAAGCTTACTCCAACCAACATGCTCCAGGAACTTGGCACTAGCACTGCAGTAGATACTAGTGGTACCTGGCGCCCAAAATCTATATGACCTGTGGTTGGATTCATAACTAACAAAAAACAGCTTCTTTGCTCTATGTTGCCTCTTTCGCCTCAATTGCGAAGGAATATGAACCCATGATGGGGCTCCAAATGTGTGCAAATAACTTAATTCTGTGTGAATGGTAATTCACCAGTTGTTGAATTAACTACGTTATTCAAGATATGGTTAGCACACATTATTGCCTCACCCCAAAGTGTTTCAGGCAAACCAAAATCAGATAGCATGATTTGAGCCATAGCCTGCAACGTTTGACCTCTGCGTTCAATATATGCATTCTGTTGCGGTCTATAAGGGGCAGAAAGCTTGTGTTCAATGCCAGCTTTCTGTAACATAGTTACAAACCTATTATTGGTAAACTCAGTACCATTGTCAGTTACCAGACAAAGAACCTTGTGTTTCTTTTTCCTCTCAGCAAACCTCAGCCAGTTTGAAAAATGCTGGAATGTTTCTGCTTTGGTTTTCATAAGATAACAGAAACCATAACGAGAAAAATGGTCTATTATACTCAATATATAACAGGCTCCTCCTAAACTAGGTTTTTTAGGATCAATGATATCTGCAAACACTACCTCTAAAGGTTCATTGGTTGTAAACCCATTAACTCTGTTTGCAGGAGTTACCTTATTCTTTTCTTGGTTACAAGCATTGCAGTTTAAATATTTTTTACAAGGTTTTAATTTTATCCCATCAGATAATTCCACAGTTTTCTTTAACATCTTAAAGTTTACGTGTCCCAAACGCCTATGAAGCAAGTGAATGCATTCATCATGTGGCTTCGTGTTATCGTAAACTGAGTTAGCATTAGCCATGATTAATGGATCATCATTCAGAACAAACAAATCATTCTCTAACTTTGCAATAACACTTGTACCATCTTTTTCAATCAGACATTTATCTCCCCTAAATGTTACTACAAACCCAGCTTTTAACACTGCTTTCACAGATAGCAGGTTAAATTGTAGTTTAGGTGCATACAACATAGGTAAATGCTCATTTATACATGAACAATATGCAGTACCTTCTCCAGATACTTTCATTTTCCATCTATTTGCTAATGATACATGTTGTTTACTCTTAGTCATTTTAACAAACCTCTCTTTACTATTAGTTATTGATTGTGATGCTCCACTGTCAACTACCCACAAATCATAGTTTACAGTTGTAGTTGAGCGGGATATAGCTAAACTAACATCCTTTTTAGCTCTCTGTTGACTACCAGTATTCAGTTTCTTGCCCTTTTTACAGAATCTTGTTATAGCCCCACAACAAAAACATTTTCTAACAATATAGGCAGTTGAAGAAAACCACAGGTTTTCTTCCTGTGGTTGTCTCTTTCTCAGTTGGTCTTTATCTTGCCTTCTTCTGGACTCTTCTAACAATCTTCCAGTTATGCCAGTCAATGTCAGTTTATCTCTGGCCACGACTTCCAGTGAAGACACATAATCATCATAACTTTCATCCAAAGAGGAAAGAATGATATAAACCTGATGAAGCTCTGAGAAAATCAGCTCCTTTTCATGTAGCTCTTGTAAAATTCCTTTCATAAACTCCAAATGAGCTAATATATCTCTACCTTTCAGAAGATGAGCTCTAAATAGTTTACGTGTAAGGTGTATGTGTGCACCCACACTATCACGAACATAAATCCTCTTCAAAGTGTCCCAACACTTGGCAGCAGACTCCTCACCACGAATATGGACTAGCTGCTGGTCACTTAGTGTCAGTCCGATTATACAAAGAGCCCTTTCATTATCCCGGTTAAATTTGGCTATTTTCTTTGCATCTTCATCGTCTGCTGAATTCCAAGGAGTTATATCTGGTGGATCATGAACTACAGCCCATAGTCCTTCCTTACTCAGAAGTTCATAGGCTGCACTTCATAGACCAGGAAAAGTAGTTTGTTCCATCCAACCGAGTTATCAGAGATATGCTGGTTGACTGTTCTTGTGCCATCTTCACTTGGACAATAAACCACAAAAACAGCTGTCTGAATATGGTACTGTGTATTCACACTAACTCTCAGTATCCTGGGCCATAACCAATGTTAAGGAATTCGCAGAGCAACCCTTGAGTAGCAAGGGTGTGCACATGAAAAGTGGTTGAGAGTAGGTACGATAAACACAGCCAACACAAAGATACACTGAGTTGTGTTTACTTTCAGGAAATAGTAAGGCACAGTCCAATAAACAGTCCAGGTCATACACGCATAAAGCAGTAGATAGTAAAACAATAGTCCAGGGATAAGCCAATAACAAAGTCTTCTTACCAGTTGTTGTAATCATACACAATAAACAGTTGCAAACAGTAGCAAACAGTAGCAAACACAGCAAAGAGCAGTAAAGAGCAATAAAGATCAGCAAAGATCAGCAAAGAGAAACAAAGAGAAACAAATGATGTTTCAAGCTCCCTCTTAAGGACATTGGCTACAGAGCTAACCAATCAGGACACAGTATGATGCAATACAGCAATACAGCAGTCTTAAAGCTATATTGAGGTTTATATATTGCCAATCCAACAAGTTAGGTAATATCATTTCCTAACAAATATTTTTAACAATTAATGTATGGATTAAAACAGAAGTAGCTAATCCTGCAGCTCTCCTAACCAAGCCTTGTATTTGTTTCAGGAAAACAACATCATGGATTTTTACAGTGACACTAAGGAATTCAAGAATTTTTCTTTCTATGTTTTCACTAGAGGCAGTAAATCAACTTGCTGCTTTGAATCTGCAGCATTCCCTGGTTGGTTCTTAAGTACCTCAATTCACCCAAACATGCCGGTTGGTCTTTGTAAGCTAGGAGGTCCTGAGATCATTTTATTTCATTTTGAAAAAGTTGCTTCCACTCCAAAGTAAAATTTTTAAGAAAAACGAATAAAGAGGAAGGCAGTAGTGCAGGCCTAGGTTGCCAGTGTATTTTGTATGTAGTAGAATGAAGCTTTAGTCATGATAAAGTAAGCAATAGTAATGATTTGATTAAAAATGAAATATCTAGTTGTGAGTAAAGTCAGAATTGCCCTCTTAGTGTTGTTTTATTTCTGGCCTCCAAGGAGCATGGAAGACGTAACCTGGCAGTGCTGATGGAAGAGGTGAAGCTAAAGTTGATTTCTTGTCTGTAACGCAACCTGGATGTGTTTAGTTTTGATTCAATAAGAACAGAAACAAAAATAAAAACTGAAATAAAAACCAGCATTTTGTTGCCGTTTCAGCATTTTGTTGCCAAGTTTCAATAATGTCACTTGAAGGAAACTTCAAGATCTATCCTTAGATCTTTTAGATTCAGGTAGGTGTAAGAAGCAGAAGGCTGCATGGAGGCTGTTCTTCTCACAGTTTAATTGGCACCTGGTAGGAAAAATATTTTGAGCAAGACAATAAGATATATTATACCCTTGAATACCTTTGTCACGATAAAGGGCCTGACTGATATTTTTCTATCTTGGAGAACAAGAAAATGGAGAAATCCTTCAATTTTATAATTTGTCTCTCCCAAATGAGCTAATTCTTTTCATACAATAATCTTAAAGCAAACTTGCTACCAGCCAAGTGAGATTACGAGCAGAGATGGTCTCCAAGAAAGGTGGCTGACCCGTTTTCTTTCTCAAAACACTTTTGTCATGCACAGAGAGATATAAAACAGACTTAGCTATCTATGTCAGAAAACACACAATTTGTGAAATCTGACCATTGTAAAACCTGTTTCTCCACAATTAGGAATCCACATAGTTTAAACGCATACACACACACAAACACTTGAAATGCTTCTAATGAGAATTCATCTCCAAAATAATAAGGGGGAAATACAACTAAGCATTCTTTAATGCTTTCAGATGAGGAAATTCTTGCAAAACAAACGTTTTGCATTGTCTAAATCATTCCTTAAAGAAGAAAAAGCTTAACACCAAACCGTTTATGGAACCATTTCCCATTCACTTAGAAGACACACCCACCAGTGTCATTGAGTGGCTATAAATGGTGTAAAATCTCAGAGGTGGACACACAGAAGGATTCTTCAGCCAAAGAAAAATTGTTAGACCAGGACAGGTACAATCTTCTTAATTATATTTTTGGACATTTTTTCCATGTCTGTTTCCAGGGCTAAGAAATTCCATAGTGCTAAATTCTTTCTTGGTCAATTTTGCCATCTATTATTGTGGTCATCTGAGGACCGGATTAGAATATGAATTAATTTTCTGGAGTTTTTAATAACTCGGTTCCTATGACTTTTGCGAGTTGCTATTCTCTTTTTTAAAAATCATCACTCTGCTGCTTGATTTTAATCAGTTTGGTCTTGAGGTGCTATTGCTGAATTTGCTATTAAACCTTTTTGTGTGTAGGTTTCTCTGTCTCTCTGTGTCCTTTGCAGAGAAAACTAATCAATTTATTAAGCAGATTTGATAAAACCTGTTGCCATGATATGCTACAGGCTATTTGTTATTTCATTCTGTAAATAAATTTCACTTTTCCAACTTTTCATTAGAAAATAGAATCTTGAATGGGTGATGGCAAGATTTGGAGGAAATGGACTAAACCCTTTTTGCAATATAAATTCTTACACTCTCCCAAATAATAATAAATTTGTACACTCTCCCAAAGTCACCAGCCTAAGGTAGGACTTGAACTCACAGTCTCACAGTTTCTAGCCTGGTACCTTCAGCACCAGACCAAACTGGCTTTGGAAATGATATGGAAATTTTTATACAGCTCCCAAATGGTAGAAGAAGGAGAAGGAGGAGGAAGGAGAAGGGAAAGGAGAAAGAAGGAAGAAGGAGGAGGAGGAAGAGGAGGAGGAGGAAAAGAAGACCTTGATTGCATCTAGACTTGAAAGAGTTAAATATTTTCTCTCCCTCTGAACAAAATAAGAATGCAATCTCAGATGCTTTATCTTTTCAAGAATTGAGTAATGCATCTTTGCTCTACTTTTTACCATTTGCTTTCTTAGCTAGTTTCTGGTCTTCAATTCCTTTTTAGAACAAGCCTATCTTGATATAGGGTGTTCTGATTTTTGTTCAAATTATAAAAACTGTGCATCTTTCTATGTTGCTGAACTTTATCTTACTTTGAAGCAGGAAAAATCCAGAAGCAACATTAAAAGCTGTGGAAGAGATTTATCATGTTTAAATAACTAAATTCCAAAATTTCTTCCTGCCCCCCCTTCCTTTGGTTGGTGATTCCACCCCACCAACCCATGATACTGACTCAATCATTCTGCATTGTTGCTTCACCTAACAGTGGCTCTTGAATCCACCTTCAAAGTCTTCCCTATTGAAGAACATAAGAGAGATACTGGTATAGGTAATTTCAGTGTGTGAGAAGTAGGGAATATAGCATCCAAATTCTTCCCATCAAACCTCCCTAACAAATGAATCAAATAGATTAATCAAACCAAATAAGGTTCTTTGAGAGAAATACATTTGTTAAACAATACATTTGTTTTGGAAAGGAGCTGCATTAGGAAGAAACATGAGATGAGATGGGGATGAATCTGTGGAGATTATAGAGTAATCTACAATAAACTAGATAATAGAAGATTTAGAAGTACTATAATATGAACGATAAGGATAGAAAAAAATATGAGTTTAAGAGATTCAGGAAGAGTAAAGTTGATGTGAAAGAAGCCAAGGATTTTCATGACACTGAGCAGCAGAGATTATATGGGAAGTGGGAAAAAATTCATGATAGACAAATGTAAAAAAAAAAAAAATTAGTGTCCAGAAACACCAACAGATCTCTTTCCAGCAGAAGAAATATTTCCATTTGGTGTCCTAAAGGTGCTTTTTTCAAGAGACAACTGGCCTTTAGAGTCCAGAGTTTTTCCTTGAAGATGTTTCCCTTCTCATCCAAGAAGCTCCAGAACAGAAGCTTCTTGGATGAGAAGCGATATGTCTTCAAAGAAAAACGAAGAAAATCCAGTTGCCTTTTGAAAAAACCTTTGGGATAACCATGTCCCGGATGATTGAAAATCCCCATAGACATTTCCATTTGGTGAGTGTTCAGAATGTGCTGAGTGGTATCTCTATTCTCTGTCTCTCTGGAATCACACTTTAGGATGCCAACTCCCTTTAACACATTCTCTTAGGACAGGAGTATCAAGGGTGGAAAAATTCTCCAAGAACCCAAAGCAACAACCAACCTGGAGTAACTGGGACAAATAGTAGAAATGGAGATCCAGAAGAATAAATGCCATAAGAAGAGCTGGGATGAGGAAATGAAGGAATTATTCCAACAGTTGAGACAACAGCAGGGTGAAAATTACTTAATATTTTTCTGTTTGTTTTTTTTTTGAAAGATATTCCCAATTTAATAATGTAAAATATATTTATCATAAAATACATATGGAATTATGATCCATAAACTAAAAACTAAAAGAGAATGAATTTATGAATCTAAAATCTATATGTCACCATAGGATTAAGAGAGTTGATGTACTGATGTTGAGCTTTAACAAATTAGAGTGATCATACAATTTTTTCCCCTGATAGTCTCAGAATTGAATATATCAGATGTAATAATAGGATCGCGTTGGTGGATGATCTCTGGAGGGCTCGGGACAGGGGTTGCTCCTCTGTCCTAGTCCTATTAGACCTCTCAGCGGCTTTTGATACCATCGACCATGGTATCATGCTGCAGCGGTTGAGGGGGTTAGGAATAGGGGGCACCGTTCTGCGGTGGTTCTCCTCCTTCCTCTCCGACCGCTCGCAGTTTGTGTTGGCAGGGGGACAGAGGTCGACCTCGAGGCATCTCGCATGGGGAGTGCCGCAAGGGTCGGTCCTCTCACCTCTCCTGTTCAACATTTATGTGAAGCCGCTGGGTGAGATCATCCGTGGTTTTGGGGTGAAGTGTCATCTGTACGCTGACGATACTCAGCTGTACATCTCCACCCCAGACCACCCCAACGATGCCCTTGATGTGATGTCCTGCTGCCTGGAGGCCGTGCGGGCATGGATGGGGAGGAACAGGCTCAGACTCAACCCCTCCAAGACCGAGTGGCTGTGGCTTCCGGCGCCCCGATATAGTCAGCAGGTGCCATCGCTGACTATTGGGGGTGAATCTTTGCCCCCCACAGAGAGGGCTCGCAATCTGGGTGTCCTCCTGGACGCACGGCTGTCTTTAGAAGAGCACATGACGGCCGTGGCCAGGGGGGCCTTTTATCAGGTTCGCCTGATTCGCCAGTTGTAGCCCTTTCTGGATCGGGACGCCTTGCGCACGGTCACTCACGCCCTTGTCACCTCCCGGTTGGACTATTGTAATGCTCTCTACATGGGGCTCCCCTTGAAGAGCACTCGGAGGCTCCAACTGGTCCAGAATGCGGCCGCGCGGGTGGTTATGGGTGCAACTTGTTGTGCCCACGTGACACCCCTCCTGCGCGAGCTGCACTGGCTCCCAGTGGTCTTCCAGGTGCGATTCAAGGTGTTGGTTACCACCTTTAAAGCGCTCCATGGCATAGGACCCGGGTACCTTCGAGACCGACTTCTGCCACCAATAGCCTCCCACCGACCAGTCCGCTCCCACAGAGAGGGTCTCCTCAGGGTGCCATCGGCCAAGTTATGTCGGCTGGCGACACCCAGGGGGAGGGCCTTCTCTGTGGGAGCCCCAACCCTGTGGAATGAACTGCCCCCGGAAATACGTAAGATCTCCGACCTCCGGGTGTTTCGCTGCGCTCTGAAGACCCTGTTGTTCCGCCAGGCCGGGCTATTAACATAACGTTTTAAATTGGGGTATTTTAAATTTCTGGGATTTTAAATTGGAGCCTAATTATTTAATGATTTTAAATTTTAATTGTTGTTTTGTTCCTGTGTTTTTAAATAGGCTGTACACCGCCCTGAGTCCTTCGGGAGAAGGGCGGTATAGAAATAAAATTATTATTATTATTATTATTATTATTATTAAAGATGGAACAGACATTTTTTTCTTCTGATCAATCATGTCTCATTCTCAGAGACTGACTGGATAAGTCTCTGAAGTTTTATTGGCAAGTTTTTTTCAGAAATGGTTTACCATTGCCTTCTTCTTAGAGCTGAGAGAGTGTGGTTGGCTCAAGATCACCCAGCTGGCTTTGTGCCTAAGGCAGGACTAGAATTTACAGTTTCCCAGTTTCCAGACTGATGTCTTAGTTGATAGCACAAACTTTAAAAAATCCCCAGTAAATCAGTGGTAAATATGCACCTAGCTGAACTTGGCTGATCTGGAAATACTAAGTAGGATTAGACCCAATTAGTATTTGGATGGTGTTAAGGATATTCTCTGCTCTGCCCATAACATCGGGAACCACCAGGAAACAGTAGTGCTGTTAGCTAGACTGGTAAATCCAAAGCCAGCTTGGTCTAGTGCTGAAGGCACTAGGCTAGAAACTATGAGACTGTATGTTCTAGTCCCACCTTAGGCTGGTGACTTTGGACCAGTCACTCTCTCAGCCCACCTCACCTCACAGGGTTGTTATTGTTGAAATAGAAAGAAAAAAAAGAATTAGGAATGTCTATTTGTGTATGTGTGCGTGTGTGTCTATAAAAATATGAGATCAATCAATCAATTGAAATTTCAGCAGTTGCAGATTTTGAGAAATATTAAAAAGGCAGAATTAAATATTTCCCCTGGAAAAGAAATAAAAGTCCTAAGGGCAACAGAAACTCAGAGCTCCAGCTCCCTGTCCCCAGCAGTTATTTGGTGCCCATTAAGAAAGACTGGTCCAGCCTATCTACAAGACAAAAGACCTCTAGCTCCAGGGTGATGGGGTTAAGATATGACCCTCCAGGACATAATAGGATTAACCCATCTAGCAGCAAAGCTCACCACATGGCACAATCTCCTAAACACATTGCATCAGCCAAGCAACCAAACCTGGGAACTCTGTGTAGCCCCATGGGAGTCTGACAGCAGCCAATAGAATACATGTTCTTGCACAGGAACAAGAAGCTCAAGTTCAAAGCCCAAGGAAATACATACACTCCCCACTCAACTCCATGTGGTCAAGGACCATCAATGTGGTTCTGCTTCATCATTAAACCATCTTTCCAATCAGCCTTCATGTTTCCAGTGTCTTCCTCCCGGCTTGGAACTGAACCAGATGGATATGTCTTCCAACAATTCCATACCGTTGCTAAGAAAACTACAAGAATATGCCCTTAAATCACCAGGAATCAAGCTTGACTCACCAAGGTTTTATTTGTATGCATTTTATTAAGTAAAACAGTTGCTTTTACCCTATAGGACAGGCAATGAGAGAAGTGACCTCCTACTGTGGCTGCTAGAAAAACCAGTTTTGCAAGCTGGGTCAATTTAATTGAAACAAAACAAATTCAATAGCAGTAGAGCTCAGGAACAGTTTGGCCTTGCCAAGTTCCCTACCAAGGGCAGGCCAGGAAATTGTGGGAAGCAAGAAGCAGAAGAAAGAAGCAGAAGAAGAGGATGAAAGTGTGTGTGTAAGAGAGAGGGAGGGAGGGAGGGAGGGAGGGGGAGAGAGAGAGAGAGAGAGATCCAAAGCAAATGGACCCCAAATAAGAGTCAACTTTAACAGCAAAGTTGGGGACAGTTTCAACTTTCAGGATCAGATTTAGAATTAGAAATCTTTCAGGTGCCACATCAATACCAATGGTGGACATAGCTCTTCCACTCCCATTTTTCATCTAAACTATACAATCTATACTATACTTTTTATTTATTTGCATCCCACTTTATTATTTTTACAAATAACTCAAGGTGGCAAACATATTCAACATATTTTCCTCCTCCTATTATCTGCATAACAACATCCTGTAAGAGGAGATGAGTTTTGGGTTGGCCCAAAATCACCCAGCCAACTTTCATGCCTAAGGCAGGACTAGAACTCATGGTCTCTAGTTTCTAGGCTGGTGCCTTAACCACTATCCAAGTGTTAGCAAGAAGTAAAAATAAATATTGCAATATCACTACCCGATTAAGTTATGTCATATACACATGAGTTCTATATTATATGGTGTGGAATCCAGTATTCCTTTGGCTCTTGATCTTCTCTTGAAAGGAAGGTGGGTTTTTTTGTCCCGAAATAAGAAGAAATCTTACGTAGAATCTTACGTGTCATAATGCACACATAAATATGACAAACAGATTATTCATCATGTCAAACAGTGATGTCCAGGGCCTATTGACCTTTTCCTTGCATCATTGAGCTGCATCCTCCAAATTAAATGGGGCAGTTGAGAAATGATACATCTGCTGAACAGAATGCTGAACCAAACTATGGTAACTGACCATACTTTTCCTTTGCTTGCACGGTTTAAGCAGAATGAATCTGTGTAAACTTATGTGTATCTTTTCCACAGCATATTCTCCAGATCTGAAAATGTCACATCTGAAACCCTCTAAACCATCTTATGTGCTTGAGCCTCAAAGATTAAGGGAACCCCGCTTGTTCCGAATTTGGGATATTAGCCAGAAATTCCTCTTTATGGTTAACAGCATGCTGATAGCAAACCCCCTGGATTTCAATTCACCAGGTACAAAACCTTGATAGATAGATTTATATTATCTTCTCCCAGTATGATTGATGGAATATTTATGGGCTTTTTGTTAGTTCTCAAGATTTGCTGGGAGACAGCGCAAAACAACTATTGTGAGGAGGAGGAGGAGGAAGAGGAGGAGGATTTATTTTGATCCCTTAGCAAGAGGGATCAACTCTGACAATGAGAACAATCAACCAATGGAACAGCTTGCCTTCAGAAGTTATGGGAGCTTCATCATTGGAGGCTTTCAAGAAGAGACTGGACTGCCATTTGTCAGAAATGGTGTAGGGTCTCCTGATTGGGCAGTGGGTTGGACTAGATGACCTACAAACTCCCTTCCAATTCTGTTAATCTAATCTAAGAGCTAGCAAGTTGTTTACAGTTAGATAAACCAAGTCTGGATTCTCCTGCCCTCTGTTGCTTCTTTTTGCTGATAATCAGAAGGGAAGGAATAAAGCCATGGCTTTAAAATTAAATTGTAGAAAGAATTCTACCGAACATTATGCATCTTAAATGTTCTCTAATTGCTCATTTATGAACTCTTTACTATTAATTTAACATGCATGTACACTGGTCTATTTCAACAGACCCTACCTACCCTTATTTGTAATTAAGATAAGGTCTAAAACATTCTCTTTCTCTTTCTTTCCCTCTCCCTCTCATTGGAAAATATAATTTTCATCTCTCCCACCAGCACTCATCTCCTTATCATGTCTCCTCTGCTTCTGAGAGTTTTGTCCCGTTCTCCTCTCAATAGCGTATCACTACTCAGTCCAATTCAGAACCTTCAGCCAACATTTCCTCCTTCCTAAAAATCTTCTAATGCTGTCATAGCTTTGGTTGCCAGCCATTACACCTCCAATAAAGGAAAATATTTGTAACTCAGGGTTGAAATGTGGGGTCCCTGGTGTTCTCTGAGCTTGGCTATTCTCCTGCAGATGTTTTATTACCCAAACTTGGTAGTGTTATCAGTGCTCACTACACCTCCACCTTGCCTTCTAAAAGCCTCACCTTCTTTCCATGAGTCCCTTTTTAAAGACTGTACCTGTGCCAGCTCAGCAGCATTCTTGTCCTTCTCCTATGAGGAAATCTTCCAGTGGAAATGAATATTGCTCCTGGTTTCAGTTTCTGCTTCTCATTTAATGTCTGTTTGGGTTTCTGGGAAGCTACATGATGGGATAGTAACAAGCATGGCAAGGCATCATTGATCAGAGGATACATTTTAAAATTGTGGATAATGGAAGTGTCAAGGGTTAGGATCTTTTGTGTAGGTACTGCTGTACCATCTTATTACAGGTTGTCCTTAACTTATGACCGCAATGGAGCAAAAAAATTCTGTTGCTAAGTGAGACCTATGTCAAGTGAATTTTGCCCCTTTTTATGATCTTTCTTACCACAGTTTTTAATTGAACCACTTATTCAGTCAGTAACCCAGTTCTTAAGTGAATCTTGCTACCCCATTGACTTTGCTTGTCGGGTCACAAAAGGTGATCACATGACCCTGGAACACTGCAACCATCATAAATATGAGTCAGTTACCAAGGCTCTGAATTTTCATCATGTGACCAGAGGATGCTGCAATGGTCATGTGAAAACAGAAATCACTTTTTTCAGTGCCATTGTAACTTTGAACTGTCACTAAATTAATTGTTGTAAGTCAAGGACTACCCATACTGAGAATGAAACTAGCTATATGCTCAATTCATCTACCACCTGCAATTCTAAAGAGGTCTCAGATATGTTCCTATTGGATGCTAAAGAGTTTACAGGTAGTCCTTGATTTATAACAGTCTATTTAGTGACCAAAGTTATATTGACACTGAAAAAAGAGATTTATGATGTTTTTCACACTTCCCCATGGCCATATGATCATAATTCAGACATTTGGCAACTGGCTCATATTTATGACAGTTTCAGTGTCCTGGGGCCTTTTGCGACTTTCTGACAAGCAAAGTCAATGGGGCATACAGATTCACCTAACAACTGTGTTACTAATTTAATAACAGCAATGATTCACTTAACAACTGTGGCACAGAGGGGTCGTAAAATGGGGGAAAACTCACTTAACAAATATATCACTTAGCCACAGAAACTTTGGGGTCAATTATGGTTGTAAGCTGAGTACTATATTATTGTTCTATAATTAGTCAGTGGATTTTTCATCCAATTTTCTGAACCAGCAGAAGAAGTATGTGACTTTAATCTTGGCTTTTGTCTACCATTCTTCACCAGAAGTCTGGATGGCTGTGCTCCCCAATAATGCCTTAGATCCAAGAAAGCAACCCATCTTTATGGGCCTCAACGATGGATTGCATACTCTGTCTTGCACATTGTCTAGCGAGGGTCAACCTCAAATACACTTAGTGGTGAGTTGTAATCCTAACTTGGCATTTTCTCTTCTATACAATGGCAGTATTTATGCAACACACACAACTTGCATATTATATTAACTTGTTTTTAAGGTTTTCCAAATATAATGAGCCATGCACCTAGCAATAGCACTTAGACTTATATACCGTTTCATAGAGCTTTACAGCCCTCTTTAAGCAGTGTACAAAGTCAGCATATTGCCTCCAACAATCTAGGTCCTCATTTTACTGACCTTGGAAGGATAGAAGGCTGAGTCAACCTTGAGTCAATGAGAATTGAACTGCTGGCAGTTGACAGAATTAGTCTGAAATATTGCATTCTACTCACTGAGCCACCACAGCTCTTATCAATTGTGCTGCGCTCACTTGGCATATTAAGTCCTCCCCCTCCCAAACACAATAACAAAATCTAACCTTAAACCAACAAAATCTAATTTCCTCTAAAACTTGCATAAAAACAACCGCTAGAGTCTTCACCTAAATGAAGTTGCTAAGTGGAAATGCTGAATTCCAAGACATGGAGAAGATTGCAACCCTGAGAGATTCTTAGGAACATTTTTCTCCCCTTTCACAACATTGATTGCTACATTTTGAAATTGGATAAACGTTTGCTCTTCTAAAGCTTGCCAGGTGTGGAGAAAGCTTTTCTTTGTTTTTAATTTTTGAAAAAATATGCTTATAGAATGGTTCATTGAGGTTTGAGGGCTACTGTGAAGTCTTAAATGTGGATTTGGCTTTCTTTAAATTAAAAAGACCCAGAAGAAGCAGAGAGCATAAACTCTTGTGATGCATTATGGCTGGTCTCCTGAGCAAAGTGGGAGATATCTGATTACATGGTAACCACATTATGTTCTTTATATTGTCCTTCCATGCTTTCAATTTGTTTTGTTTTTAACAGAATCCACTTACAGCATTAAGCAGTCCAACATTGAAACACAAAACCTGGTTTAAGGGCTACTAGGTCGCTAATTACACGTTCCTTATGTTTGAAAGTGAAATTTCAATTACTACTGTGGCGATATTTGTTATGAACAATTCCTGAATCCATCTGCTTCTCATTTTGAGAGATTGCAATTGTTAGTTCTCCCAAAGGTGCTATTTTTCAAAATGCAACTAGTCTATTTTTCTTTGGCGATGTTTCCCTTCTCATTTAATCTCCATTGGTGAAGAACTGGTTTCTGAAAGGCCATTCACCAGCTAACTTATTTTGTTCTCGAAGTCAAAAATCTGTGATAATCTTGGGTAGATGCTTTCTAGTAGTATTTTCAGATGATGCTTGCTCTGGTTCTTTATTTTAGTTCCTTCCTCTTTGCCTGATTCTTTGTGACAAGATAGGCTACGCACAATCTGTAAACCACATGGTTCCCCCTTGCTGTGAGGCTGGATCTAGCCACCCTTCTAATTATTCATAAGCTTTAGTTTAGCTTCTCACTAGAACATCATGAGAAAGGCGGGGATAGATGAATCAAAAGTTGGAGTTAAGATTGTCTGGAGAAATATCAACAATCTCAGATATGCAGATGATACCACTCTAATGGTTTCGGGGTGGAGTACCATCAGTACGCTGATGACACCCAGCTGTACATCTCTACCCCGGATCACCCCAACGATGCCCTTGAAGTGATGTCCCGGTGCCTGGAGGCCGTACGGATCTGGATGGGGAGGAACAGGCTCAGGCTCAACCCATCCAAGACCGAGTGGCTGTGGTTTCCGACGTCCTGATATAGTCAGTTGACGCCATCACTGACTATTGGGGGCGAATCATTGGCCCCCACGGAGAGGGCTCGCAACTTGGGCGTCCTCCTGGATTCACGGCTGTCTTTAGAAGAGCACTTGATGGCCGTGACCGGGAGGATTTTTTATCAGGTCCGCCTGATTCGCCAGTTGCGTCCCTTTCTGGATCGGGACTCGTTACGCACGGTCACTCATGCCCTCGTCACCTCCCGCCTGGACTATTGTAATGCTCTCTACATGGGGCTCCCCTTGAGGAGCACCCAGAGGCTCCAACTGGCGCAGAGTGCGGCCGCGCGGGTGGTAATGGGAGCGACATGGCGCTCCCATGTAACACCTCTCCTGCGCGAGCTGCACTGGCTCCCGGTGGTCTTCCGGGTGCACTTCAAGGTTTTGGTTACCACCTTTAAAGCGCTCCATGGCTTAGGGCCTGGTTATTTACGGGACCGCCTACTGCCACCAATAGCCTCCCACCGGCCAGTACGCTCTCATAGAGAGGGACTCCTCCGGGTGCCGTCAGCCAAACAGTGTCGACTGGCGGCCCCTAGGGGGAGAGCCTTCTCTGTGGGGGCACCTACCATCTGGAATGAGCTCCCCCCGGAGATACGGAGGATCCCGGATCTGTGCTCCTTCCGCCGTGCTGTGAAGACCTTTTTATTCCATCAAGCGGGCTTGGCCTAATCTCTTCCCTTTTTAAATATGTAAATTTTAATCTGTTTTTAAATTATCGGGGTATTTTAATTTGTCTGGGCCAAATAATTTAATCTGATTTTATCGGGTTTTTAAATTTTGTGTATTTATGTATTTTATTGTTGGCTGTTCACTGCCCTGAGTCCTTCGGGAGTAGGGCAGTATACAAATCAAATAAACTAAACTAAACTAAACTAAACTAAACTAATGGCAGAAAGTGAAGAGGAACTAAAGAGCCTCTTGATGCGGGTGAAGAAGGAGAGTGTAAAAGGTGGCTTGAAACTCCGCATTAAGAAAACTAAGATCATGGCATCTGTCCCTCTCAATTCCTGACAAATAGATGGGGAAGAAATGGAGATAGTGACAGATTTTATTTTCCTGGGCTCCAAGATCACTGCAGATGGGGACTGCAGCCAAGAAATTAAAAGACGCTTGCTCCTGGGGAGGAAAGCTATGGGAAATCTAGATAGCTTACTAAAAAGCAGAGACATCACCCTGACAACAAAAGTCAAGGTTATGGTTTTCCCAGTTGCAATGTATGGCTGTGAAAGCTGGACCATAAGAAAGATTGAGCACCAAAGAATTGAGGCCTTTGAACTATGGTGCTGGAGAAGACTCCTGCGAGTCCCTTGGACTGCAAGGTGATCCAACTGGTCAGTCCTAGAGGAGATCAACCCTGACTGCTCTTTAGAGGGCCAGATCCTGAAGATGAAACTCAAATACTTTGGCCACCTAATGAGAAGGAAGGACTCAATGGAGAAGAGCCTAATGCTGGGAAAGATTGAGGGCAAAAGAAGAACGGGACAACAGAGAATGAGGTGGCTGGATGGAGTCACTGAAGCAGTAGGCGTGAGCTTAAATGGACTCCAGAGGATAGTAGAGGACAGGAAGGCCTGGAGGAATGTTGTCCATGGGGTCGCGATGGGTCGGACACGACTTCGCAACTAACAACAACAACAAAAGAACATGGTAGGAAATGAGAAAGAAAACACTATGCTGAATCTGTCAGCTTTGCTTGGACTTTTATCATCCCAAGAGGAACGAGGAGGAAGTTGGACACATTGAGAGGCAAAGGACTTGCTTTCAGGCTTTTGTCCCCAGGACCTCAAACCCTGCAGTCAATTGCAGCCAATCTATTGTTGCAATATTACTTCTGAGGGGTCCTTGCTGCTCTCTGAGCTGGATTGTTTTCTTGCAGATGTTTCATTACCCAAACTAGGTAACATCTTGCACTGATGATGTTACCTAGTTTGAGCCATGAAACATCTGCAAGAAAACAATCCAGCTCAGAGAGCAGCAAGAACCCTTAATTTCAACCCTGAGCTACAAATATTCTCCTGTATAAATATTGTTTTTAACACTTTTTTCATGTTTTCTTAGGAGAGAAACCTTATGGAGCTATACAATCAAAACCAGAAGTTTTTGGACTTCAGTTTTTACAGCAAGATGGATGGCAGCTCAGAAACCTGCTCTTTTGAATCTGCCCAGTTCCCTGGTTGGTTCATAAGTACTTCTTCTGAACCCAATAAACCTATCAATCTCGGTCAAAAAGGAGGAACAGACATTACCCTTTTTTATTTTGAAACAAGTGAGAGGAAGGAAAAAGCGGAACTTGTCATCACTAGAATTATTTAAGGGGAATGCCTATTTCAGGTTTTATGGGAAATGTAAGTTTGTTAGTAAGTAAAAGTTTCAGTTTTATACAGTTGAGGCTGTTTTTAGCAGATTGAGCAATTTTTTTTGGAATTTCTCAGGTCATAAGACACTTAAGCAATGCCCGCTTTTTCATTTATCATCATTATTCTTTGCTAAACAATAAAAATAGAATAATATCCTGTGGTTATGTTTATTATTTGTTAAGAAACCCCCTTGGACCCCAACAATAGACCTTTTTGTATGTGTATGTGTGTGTGTGTATGAAAGTAAGAACGAATGGAAGAAGAAAGGAAAGAGGAAGTTGCAATAATGGCATATACAGGTAGTCCTCAATTTACAACCACAATTGAATCCAACATTTCTGTTGCTAAGGGAAACATTTGTTAAGTGAATTTTGCCCAATTTTATGATCTTTCTTGCCAAACTTGTTAAGTGAATCACTGCAGTTGTTAAATTAGTGTCACAGTTATTAAGTGAATCTGACTTCCTTGTCGACTTTCCTTGTTAGAAGGTTGCAAAAGGTGATCACATGACCCCCATTGCAACCATCAGAAATATGAACAAACTGTCAAGTATTCAAATTTTGATCACATGACCACAGGGATGCCACAATGGTTGTAAGTGTGAAAAATTGTCACTTTTTTCAGTGCCATTGTAACTTTCAATGGTCACTTAATGAACTGCTGTAAATTGACGACTATCTTTATACATTTTCTCCCTATTTTTCCACTTTGTATTTTCTCAAACATTTTAAAGTTTCAGTCCTCAAAAAAATAAATCCAAGGTGAATCGCTCCAAATCCATTCTGTCTACCTTTCCTTCTTTGCTCCTTAGTAGACATTCTGGATTTTGAAGTCCTGAGCTAAAAGGAATTCCTCTAGAGAAAACGAACACCTCCAGGGTCTTATGTTCAGAAGGAAAAAAAACCCTGTGATTGTATTTTGCCTCAACCGAGAGGTGAATAGTTGAGTGTGTTTTTGCATTTAAATGAATGCTGAGTTTTGGAAAAACAGCTTTGGCAGAGTCAGCAGTTATTTCCCCCCTAAATTTTGGCCACATAATAGGTTGGGCAATATCTCCAGCAGCTTTTTGGTCATATTGAAAGCATTGGTGGGCAGGATAGGAGAAGAAAAAAAGCAGTTGATTTTTCATTGAACCAACCAATGATATATTTGCTTGAAAACATGAGGCCCAATCAATTCTAATCAAAACACAAGTATTAGTCATATTATATTTGGGCATGTAAATCACATCCACTGGTTATAAAATGTAACACCAGGCCCAGAGGACATCACAGAAAAAGAGGTATCCATCAAGGCTCACAAAGTGTCCACATTTGCACAGGTATTCATTTCTCATTTCTCTGCTTGGAACTTTGGGTGCTGTATCCTCTGCTTCATGGGCTAAAGAAGATGTAAGGGAGGAGATTTGGGATTTGGCCATTTCCCCAGATCTCTTCCTAGTCAATTAGGGAAAATACTTGAGCTATTTCCTTCTAGTTTCTTTTAGGAACATCAAAGCATTACTGTGACAATATATCAGTAATGAGGAAATACCTTTTGCCATCTGAATGGCTTGGTAATGAGAGAAGATGCTAAATGTCACTAGTGAGGGTACAGTCTTCTACAGGTATGTTTACCTGAGATTTCTGTTGGCAACATTGATTCAGGCACCTTGTTTCATGAACTTTTTAAAAAGCCAACTCAAAAAATCCAGTATTTAGTCTGGTTCTATTCTGGTTAGTTTGAAGAGTTTGATTGCAAGCTCGCTCTCATTCTCTCTCCCTCCCTCCTTAATTCTGCAATTTCATTATCCTATGTATTAAAAATAATTTAAAAAACAAACAAGCTAAGGGACATTTTTTGGAGAAGGCAGTAAAATTCCATTACTGTTTTATTTATTATAGTTCTAGTTCTGATTGGTTTAATGAATTTATTGCAAATCATCTCTCTTTCACTACCTATCTATATCTGTCTGTCTATCTATCTATCTATCTATCTATCTATCTATCTATCTATCTATCTATCTATCTATCATCTATCATCTATCTATCATCTATCTACTCTCTCTCTCTCGGATGCTATGCATTAAAAATAATTAACAACAATTTAAAGCTTTACAGCCTTTGCAAAACACTCAACTAACTCTTGCTGAGGATTCTAGAAAAATCTGAAAATTTGGGAAAAGTCATAGAAATGGCAGGAAAAGCTGAAAAGAAGATATGGGATGAAGAAATGAGAGATTTATTCAAAACATTTAAGCCAAAACCAGGTAAAAAAGCACTTCTTTTTTGTCCTTCAATGCTCTGGAGATGTTTCCAAAGCATGCCTATATTCCAAATAACTTAGACAATGTAGAAATAAAATTTGTTTTTCCTATTCTTTACAAATGAAAAATATGCATGCAATCATATTTGATATATGATTGCATATCATATCAATCAATATTCTACTAGTTAACTAGTTACTGGTTAAGTATAACCAACTAATGTTTAATTTTGGATCAGATTTTAAACAACTGCCTGCTTATATATTATTACAAGTTTCTGCTTTCTCATTTAATTTTTGTAAGAAAGTAGTTTGAGACACTACATTTCCTTAGGAAAGTGGGTACAAACTCAGTTCTGGATAATGTAAATGAAGCGGGCTCTGATAGATGACCACTGGATAACTTTCTATTCATTCTATTCTAAAAAGCAATGCATCCGGTTGGAAAAAGTACAAACTCAGCCAAAATCCTTTTGGTACCTCTAGGAGGCCTCTAAGTTGTCAGAAGAAAGGAACATTCTAATGACATACAGCTTAAAGGTTGGTTAGGTCAAGGGAATCCATATGAGTTAAAAGTTGTCTATCATCAGAAGATAATTTGAATCTATGCTCCAGTAATTTACAGAAGAATTATGATTGTTTGGCAAGAATAATATGAAACTTTAGTAATTAGGAAATGTCAATTAAATATAACAAATGTATATGACCATATAAACTGCTGAGTTAACAGAATCCTTTGTTTGAAAATGTATAAAACTGGGATCTCAGGATCATAAAGTTGTTCAGATTTTTTGGTACGCATACCTCTCTGAACCTATTGCGCAATAAACTGGCTCTGGCTGACCTAGGAATGTTATTTGGTCTCACCATTCCACAACATTTATGGCACCCCAGATGGGACTAAGGAACAAAGAACTTTTGTTCTGCCAGACAGCCTGCCCCAGCGGGAACTGACGCCTCCCCAAGGAAAATCCACTGGCCGGCCATTAGGACTCCTTTGAAGTCCACGGAATCTTTCGGTGAGGAAGCTGCCGTAAACCCGCTGGCGAAACAGGCTAGTCAAGAATCCTTAAAGGTTAGCCAGACACAGAGACTCAACATAAATTAAAAAAAAAAGAAAGAAAAAGAAAGAAAGAAAAAAAGAAAGAAAGAAAGAAAGAAAGAAAGAGAAAAAGAAATAGGAGGAAAACAGGTAAGTATAAGTCAGGGAGTTCAAGTCTCTCTGTTCAGAAGTACCCACCAATTTAGTGGTGGAAGAGGGGGCCTGATGACCCCCATAGGAGACAAGGCGTCATCCTAAAGTCTCTGGAATTAAGTATTTAAGTATTGGAATTAAGGAACTAAGTATTGTGTGTGATCTTATGTGTGGTAAGAGAAAAGAACTAATTGCAGTGTTATAAATTGACATTCTTAAAAAGCCAGAGAACTCTGAAAGAACTAAGAATAAAGAAGACATTGTTTACTGTTCTTCTCACCCGGGGTTTAGCAGGCAGTAAAAAGGTAAAGCCTGCCTAAATGGGAAGACTCAGATAATTTGACTTGATCAATTTGATGTGATTTCTGTTAAAAAAATTCCTGGATGTGCATCTATAATGATAGTGTGTAAAATTGAATGGGATTGAATTGATTGTGATATGTTTGGCTGGCCAGCAAAGTAAGTAAACTTGTGCTTGAAGCTGTGGGAAATGTTTGATGATATGTGTGCATGTGTATGTATATAATCATTCCAAAACTGCAGGGAAGATGAAATCCTCTAATAATAGTGGCTTGTGAAAAAGCTCACTGAAATAATTGTAATGATTGGTTTGCATGAAGTGGGATTTTTGTATGTGAAATTGGTTTATACAAGAAGTCTGATTGCAGTACAAATGTGAATGTGTGTGTGTGAGGTGTCCCGAAGCTCATAAGGAATGATAAAGTGAAGTGATCTTGAGCCCTGTGAATGCCTGTGTGTTGATAATGTGGGAAATTAGAGAGAAATGCAGAGGGTTGTGTTGTTGAAAGGATGCTGAGAGGCGAAAGGAGATGAGAATTCTATGTAGTTTAAACATTTTTTCCCTCTCCCCCCACTTCCTTTGGAGGAGAGAAGCAGGAAAAGGGTGGGTTGCTGGGCTTTTCAGCATCTCCCTCTCTGCTGAATGAGCATGAGAAAGGAGGGGGAAGTGGGTGATCGCCTTATTTTCAGTCTCTTTAATTTGCATATGAAAGCTTTTTCTGCTCTGAATACAATTTTGATTTTATTTTTTCTGGAAATTTTTGAGGTTTAAAACGCTTAATTCAATCTATATAAAAGAAATGATTTTGAAAGACTTTTTTGAATCTGACTTGCATTTTACTAAAGGCAGAGAATTGAAGCTAAAGTTTGATCCAAATATATTTCAGATTTGTTTGCTTGTTTGTTTGTTTGTTAGCAGCATAAATTGTTGTTCCTTTCGAAGAAGGAGCTAATTTGTTTATAGAGGGATATACAAAGTAGAAGGGAGAGAGGAAGTTTTAGTGGGAGCCAGAAAGTTGCCTTTAAGTTGGTCTACACAGACTTGTGCTGACAGTGGTAGGAGAATTGAATGTTTTATAAGAAGAAGGAGTTAGAGAAAGTAGAATTGATGGAAGGGAGAAGGTATGTGATTTGTTTTTGGAAGGTTATAGATGTTGTATAAGAGGAAGTGGTGTTTTTAGTTGACAGAGATCAGATTAAGTGAACAAAGCATTTGAATACACTTAATTAGTGAAGGGAGTGTTGGAAGATATGAGAAGCTCAATATTAAAAGAGCAGGGAAATTCCCCTAAAGAAAATAAGCAGAAACTCAGGCAGAGTTTCAGCCCCCACCTTTACCAATGGGCCATTAAGAAGCTGAGACGGCCACCTTATTTTCCACAACAAAGGAAGAAAGAATAAGTAATCTCCCAGCCGGGAGTTTTGAATTCAGGAAGGGAAAGCTCTGCCTTTCAACAATCCTTAAAGGAAAAGGCTTCTTTTTTCCTTCCAACAGGAGTAGATAAAAATCACTCCTGATAGAATAGAAGGAGTGGTGTCTCAGCCTCTATCTATAAACAAGCAAGAATTAAGATAATTCTATGCAAAATTAATTGAATCTGGACCCTGGAGTTTGAAATGGGAGGGACATGAAAGAGGAAGCCTTGAAAATTTGAAACAAGCTTTAACCAAGGCTCCTGTATTAAGTTTACCAAATTTGGAAAAGCCATTCAATCTCTTTGTAAACACAGAAAATTGAATTGCACAAGGGGTGTTGGCTCAGAAAGTAGGAAATTGACCTTTGGGGGAGCCCTTATTGTAAGCACCCCGCATCAAGTCAGAACCATCCTTCAGCGAAAAAGCAGGGCGGTGGTTAACTGATTCCAGAATTCTAAACATAAATGAAACAATTTTAATGCAGCAGACAGACTTGATTTTAACTACAGATCACAATTTGAATCAAACACAGTTCTTAGCCAACACCAGATCAATGGATCAGTTTGGATTAGAACATTATGGTGCTGAAGTAATTGATTTACATACAAAAATAAGACCCGATTTGGAGGAACACCCCCTAGAGACAGAAGAAGCAATTTGTGACACACTAAAGAGATCCTGGAAACAAGGTGTTTGCCTCGAAATTGGTCTGCTCAAATCTTTGAATTGTATTAATTAAATTAAGCTCTATGGATAGGGAGCCTGGATAGCTCAGTAGACAAATGCATTGTAATTTAACTCCAGCTGTCTGTAATTAATAAATTTGAATCTCACCAGGCTCAAGGTTGACTCAGCCTTCCATCCTTTCTAAGGTAGGTAAATTGAGGACCCAGTTTGTGGGGGCAATAAGCTGACTTTGTAAAATATACAACAGTATGAAGGCTATTGCTTAACGCATTGTAACCCTGAGTCTCCGGAGATCATTTGGGTGAAATATGGGTGGAGTCATTGGGGAATTCAAGCTATTGGAGATGAACTTTTAAAAAGCTATGGTTGTATTGGGATATATCCTTTAGTAACATCAATTATAAACAAATGTTTGATTTGTAAAAAGGTGAATGAACAAGCTGTCAGGAAACAACAGATGGGTGGGAGACCACCAGCTTTAAGTCCATTTCAATGTATTCATGTGGATTTTACAGAATTACCAAAAGTGGGGAGAGTAAAATATTTATTGGTCATAGTGGACCACCTCACAGGGTGGGTTGAAGCTTTTCTCTGCAGTAATGATACAGCAACAGTGGTGTCAAGAGTTTTACCCAACCTAGAAAGATTACCATCATATGAACTGTTGTTTGGAGTAGTTTTCACTACAGGAAGCATATGCATTGATTCCCTGGAAACCAGAGACTAAGTATTGAAACAATATGTGTATAAACTGTCCAGATATTTTAAAGTTTTTAGGAAACAAGGATTATTAGCCCAAACACCACCTTTGAAGTTTCCAGTCCATAAATTCCACCACAATGATTGGATGTTGATCCAGAGCTGGAAGGAAGTTAAACCCCAAGTGAAAGGGCCTGTGCCAGCCCCAAAGGAGTGGAAGGTGGAATCTCACCAAGGAGATCCATTGAAGTTGACGATCCAAAGAACCCAAGGAACTGGTGGGCAGCAACCAGTGGGAATAGCGTTCTTCATCATCTGGACTATTTTTGTATTTTTTTCTTTCTTAGGATTGAGTGGTTGCCTATGCTGTTTCCCAACTGAAGAGGACTACAACTGATCAGATTCCTTTGCGCACTCTCCCAGATGTATTGGTTTTGTAATTGTGCTTTTAAGACCTTAGAAGGAAGATCCTGGATCCACTGGATGAGATTGAAGCCTGCAGACCAGAGTGATCCGGTCACATACCAGGTAACAAAACCTGACAGGCCATTGGTGCGGAAGTTCAAGAAGAATACACCCTGCTGAATCCTACCGGCAACGGACTCTCAACGCACGGTGGTGATCGTCAGCCTTGCTGAACCATCCCGGAAGCTGGGTCCCAGCGCACGGCTGAAGCTTGGAACGGAGGAAGACAACATTCCATGACTGTAGTTTGTAATGTAAAATCCATTAACTGTAATAGAATCCAGTGTGCACTACTTAAAGACACTCATGCTAGAGGAAGATTGGGTGTGGGGACTCTGGGCAACAGCTACTTTAGCCCTTTTGTTGGTATTGTTTTAATACGATTTAATACCCCAAGTTATGCATATCCCTAACCCTCTTCTTGACATGGTGAATTTGTAAACTATGGGTCTTGCACTCTTAAGGCCTTGTGGGTGTTCAAGAAATTCCCCTTGTCCCTGTAGAAGGAATTAAAGATGTCAAGAATCCCAGGGGAACTAACAGCATCAGGACACTGAATGGGGACACTTTGGGTCAAGTCCACTCCCGCCAACAACGTAGTATCAGAAGGTGGAGGGAAGCCTTAGACCTAAACCAACTCCTAGACCTGGGATCAAGAGTTTAACAATCCCGGTAGAGGGGGGAATAGAAAAGGAGAACGGGCCCCCTACAACAATTGAAAAGAGGAGATTGCATATCAGGGATACTGGAATTGGGTCGAAACCTTGTTAAATCATAGGGTCACCTTCCCTGTGTGTAAAGAGACATCAGAAACCTGGTAGGCCTATAGGATCCCTGATAAAAGAACAATGTCCATCAGTAGTGTACCTTGGTCCTAGAATGAACCTTAGGGATGTAAAACTAACCAAAGATCTTTTTCCTTCTGCACACCACTCACTTTCTCCTCACCACCAACTGCCATCATCACAAGATGGGGAGGGTGGAAGAGGTCCTGGAAGGTATCCAAGGAAAGGTGCACTAGTCTGTTCTAGCCCTCTCGCTTCACTATCTGGCTCTCCATTAGGTCCAACACAGGTTTATGTGTCTTCTTTCCCCCTGGAATACTACCTCCCGGTATCTTTTTGAAGGACCAATCCTCAGAGATAAACAAAAGGACCCTTCACTAGAAGTCCCATTGCAACCACTGGCAGGAATGTTTGTGGCAGGGACTTTGGGGGTCTGGACTAATGAAAACTACCGTAGGATCCATGCTTTCTCCATGAACATAGGAGGTATGTGTGTATTTCTGGGAGAAGACTGTTGTTTCTATATGAATAAATCAGGGATGGTCAGAGAAATTGCCAAGGAATTGCAGGATAGGGCATCCAAGATAAGTCAGAGGTTATAAACAACTGACATGTGGTTTTCTTGGTTGCCTGGATCCGGGTGGATTAATATGGCTGTGGCAGGCCTAGCTTTTATTCCTTGTGCAATCCCTATGCTGAAACAGCTATCAATAAGAGCAGTAAAGGAGATACAAATTGAAAAGGAACTAGCTTTGGCAGAACATTTTCTTAATCAACTTGGTCCTTATCCTGTGGAAGAACATAAAGGTTCTGAGGCAGACCCATATGAGGAAATGGAACCTGTAGAAAGAGGGAGAGAATCTCCCCAAGAATCAAGAGAGTAAAAACAATCAAGAACTACCTATCCTTTACTTTTATTAATTATATTTTGTTAGACCCTATATATGGTAGATTTGTTTATTGGAACCTTGTATACTCAGAAGTTAAACTTATATGAGAATAGTGAAAGTTTCTGCCTTGAAAAACTTTCAGAGGGGGGAATAATGTAAATGAAGCGGGCTCTGATAGATGACCACTGGATAACTTTCTATTCACTCTATTCTAAAAAGCAATGCATCCGGTTGGAGAAAGTACAAATTCAGCCAAAATCCTTTTGGTACCTCTAGGAGGCCTCTAAGTTGTCAGAAGAAAGGAACATTCTAATGACATACAGCTTAAAGGTTGGTTAGGTCAAGGGGATGCACATGAGTTAAAAGTTGTCTATCATCAGAAGATAATTTGAATCTATGCTCCAGTAATTTACAGAAGAATTATGATTGTTTGGCAAGAATAATATGAAACTTTAGTAATTAGGAAATGTCAATTAAATATAACAAATGTATATGACCATATAAACTGCTGAGTTAACAGAATCCTTTGTTTGAAAATGTATAAAACTGGGGTCTCAGGATCATAAAGTTGTTCAGATTTTTTGGTACGCATACCTCTCTGAACCTATTGCGCAATAAACTGGCTCTGGCTGACCTAGGAATGTTATTTGGTCTCACCATTCCACAACATGGACACAGTCTAGCTAAGACTGCCTTCTTGTACACATTTAACTATATCTCCTGTTGCTTTCAGGCAGAGGAGTATTAAAGGTATAAATGCCCAGGTAGTAGGTGATGGATCTCTGGCATTCTGATTGTAAAATGATGGTTGGCATCTTTCTTGATGTTTACTTATTTTCTTTTTAATGTTCTTTTTATTGTTGTGTTATTGTATCAGCTGCCAAAAGTTGTAACAGATTGGAACGGCCTAAATCAACTAACTAACTAACTAACTAACTAACTAACTAACTAACTAACTTGTTGGCAAGGGAGGGTCGAGCAAAGAGAAGGAAGGAATGGCAAAGACAGAATTAATTTAAACATGACTAAAGTTTATCTTTGTCCAGTCAACCACGCTTGGTTAAAATGAAGTTAAGTTTCTTTTGCAGTAAAGCAAATTGCAGTAAAATTGCTTTACTTTTGTAGTAAAGCAAATTGTGGATTTTTACCATAAAATAGTATTTAGCTGTGACTAGTACATTCTTGTTCTGAATATTTATTTGTTATTCAAATGGCATCCCATCTTTCAGTCCATAGGAATGAAAAATAGAAATAGAAATAATAAAACATTGAAAACTTCCAATACGGGCAGTCCTTGACTTACAACAGATCGTTTAGTGACCATTGAAAATTACAACTGCACTGAAAAATGTAATTTATGACAAATTTTCAGAGTTAGGACTTTTGTAGCATCCCCACGATCATATGATCAAAATTCAGATGATTGGCAATTGACTCATGTTTATGATGGTTGCAATGTCCTGGGGCCACGTAATCCTCTTTTGCCATCTTCTGCTGAGCAAACTCAATGGGAAAGCCAGATTTCACTTAACAACAGTTTGACTAATTTAACAACTACAGTGATTCACTTAACAACTGTAGCAAGAAAGGTCATAAAATGGGCCAAACTCATTTAACATTTTACTTAGCAACAGAAATTTTGGGCTCAATTGTGGTCGTAAGTCAAGGACTACCAGTACAAGTAAGATCAGAATTATTGTTGTGGAATAATTAGACCAACACAACTTTTCTAGGTTAGTCAGAGACAGTGTATTGTGCAATAGGTTCAAAGTTTGTACATGAAACTTTGAACAAAGACAGAACTTAGTTACAATGGTTTTATACCCTTCTAAGACAAAGGATTCTGTTAACTCAGCAGTTTTATCATTGCAGACATTCGTTACATCAAATGACATTTTTCTAATTATATTATCTTTGCCAAACAGTCATAATTCTTCTTGTAAATCACTGAAGCATAGATTCAAATTATCTCTTGTTGATATTTCATGTGGTCATTCTTGGTCTCTTTAACCTTCAAACTGTATATCACCAAATGTCTCTATCTCTGACAACTGAGGGGCCCCTCTTGTAGAATGTTTCTACTTCAAAGGAATTTCTCATTATCTTTGTACTGCTTCAACTGGATATAATTGCTTCTCTCAAACAAGCACATTTTCTTTCTTACAATACTATGAATAAAGAGAGCCCTTCAGTGATCATCCAGCTGGACCCGCATTACCTACATTATTATAATCAGTATAAAAATCAGTCCTAAGAACAATTAAAAATGCAGTGGAAGAGATAAAATTTAGCCACATGGAAAAAGTTTCTTCACCAAGAAGCCTCTCTTCCACATGTTGTATCAGATATCCTTCTGCGGTAGTTACACCTTTTAAGCTTAAGCTTACACTGTAGCTTTAATCATTTATTTGCCCAAATATGGGGTTTTTTGCTTACATTATATGAATGCAGAATTTTTTTCCTCAGAACCTAAACCCGGTGAATTTTATTCTGTTGGCGAATCAAGTCCACGTTTGTTCAGATTGTGGGATATCAGCCAGAAGATTTTCAGCCTGATGGGTGACAATAAGTTAGTAGCAAGTCCAAATGATTCAAATTCAAAAGGTAAAAAAAAAGAGCCCTTTTAAAAACAAAAACAAAACTGAAACAGTTCTATCCTTCTTTGGCCAAAATGATTAATGAAACATCTCTGATGTCCAGAATTGACAATGGAGATGTCAGAAATAACTGCCTACTGGTAACCAGTTTGGTAAAGCTGCCCTGAATTCTTGGTTCAAAGATTTACTGTGGAACGTTTCATACTCTAAATCTGGGTCCCCAGCATTCTACATGTGTTCCTCTGTGTGCCTTTAGATACTTAGATTCTTTAGATGTTTGAATTCAGAAAATTAAATAACTAGATAAATCCACAGGGGATAGATTGGTACTGGAAAGTAATCTTTCCATTCTGTGTTCTAATTGTTAGAAGTAGAAATATACACTACATTAAATTTTTGGTATTGAAATGCTGCCATGGAAAGAACCATAGTATTTCTCAGAGTTCCAAATTTCTGTCAGATTCAGATGTTCCTACAAGAAATCAGAAGGAGTCTGGTGGCACCTTTTCCAATTAATACATCTTATAAAAAAGCATAAGCTTTCATGAACTGTAGCTCAGGTGCATAAAGTAGCTAAACTGATGTACCTCTGTTCATTTCTGCATCTATAAAGTGAACCATTGACTTCTAAAACTGCTATGCCTTTTAGTAAAATTGTTCGTTAGGAAGGTACAAGTAAACTGATTCTTTGTTACCACTGATTAATACAGATCTCTCACAATATCTAGAGTGAGAGATGTGCCTATAAAGGCCTTATCTCAAGTTGAGGACTTGTAGTTCTTCTATTTTTTCTTGTTTTGGTATTCTTATTCTTAACCTGGCTTCTCATCCAAAACATCCCAACTAATAGAAAAAAAACCCCATGCCATTTTCTCTTGTCCTCTTATTCTGTTTCTTCCCGTGATCCTTTTCCAGAGCAGTTGATTGCTGTGCTTCCTAATAATGCTCTAGATCAGTGGGTCTCAACCTTCCTAATGCCGCGACCCTTTAATACAGTTCCTCATGTTGTGGTGACTCCCAACCATAAAATTATTCCTAAAAAGGGGCTGCTCCTAAGCCTACCATTCTGCCTTTGTTCTGACTTGCTGCAGGGAGTTTCAAAATATCCTGTCTTGAATGGATTTCTGCCTGCAGTATTTGCTTTGCTTATGGATAGAGCTATCTATATACTTGTCTTCCTCTTTCAATAAGCTCTTTATCTCTTAAGTGCTGGCATCTGCTGTGGACTATTAAAAAAAACCTTGAGGGCTGCTTCCTGCTTCTAAAAACATGTTTCTCCATTTTTCCTTTAGGGAAATATAATATTTTACCTTTTTTAATATTTCTCAAAATATTTCATTTTGGGGGGGGAGGCGCTTCCCACACAGCCATGACTTCTTTCTAATGACGCTGTCTATTAAAGCCTTCCTGTTTTTAGAGTGGAGACATTATGTATCTATACAAGCAAAATGAGAAGTTTTTGAACTTCAGTTTTTACAGCAAGACTGATGGCAGCCGAGATACTTGCTCTTTTGAATCTGCACAGTTCCCTGGATGGTTCCTAAGTACTTCTTCTGAAGCACATCAACCTATTGGTTTGAGTCAAAAAGGAGGTCCTGAAAACATCCTGTTTCATTTTCAAAGAATATACTGAGTGCAGAAGTTTTATTTTCAAAGAGAGATAGAGAAGTTTGTTTTGCTCTATTTTATATGTGATAGAAATATTTTTTGGCTTTTGGGTTTTTTAAAAAAAATAGATTGTGGTTGTGTTAAAGAAGCAGAAGGTGGGAGCAGAAGTAGAGATAGATAACAATTTGCCTGATCCAAAAAATCTGTTGTACTTGGTGATCTTTTGAAGAAAATACCATAAGGGTTGAACCAAAAATCCTCAGGCCAGCCATGACACTTGTTATGTAAACATGGTAGAGATATCTTCACCTCACAAGACTTAGAAAAGGATGGCTAAAATATTATTGACTTGAAAACATGAGGGAACAGACATAGTGTTTAAAGCTTGGGGTCAACATTTTTATAGGAGTTGATCTAGTGTCTGTAAAGGAATCCTTCCTGAGGCTGTGGCTAAGGGAGAACAAAGATTTGAAACTTGATACTCAATGCTTTGTACAGCTCTGCACTATATAGACCTGCAAAAATGGGTTTCTTGATGGGGATGGAAAAACACCCATCAAGA
This sequence comes from Pantherophis guttatus, assembly GCF_059756535.1. Taxonomy (NCBI): domain Eukaryota; kingdom Metazoa; phylum Chordata; class Lepidosauria; order Squamata; family Colubridae; genus Pantherophis; species Pantherophis guttatus. The sequence continues at coordinate 15,479,415 of NC_142071.1, read as the reverse complement.
GAGAAAGTAATAATGAACTAATAAAACCACTATAAAAACAAAAATGTTGGAAGTCAATGTCTGGTTTTCTGTGAATTTTATTTAGATTTTTTTAAAAAAGGGAATGCACACTCACCTAATCCTATCTCTTGGAGGCAGATAAAAGTGAAAGGACTTGCTTTCTTCCAAAAACTTTTCCTTCTTTATTAAACAAATTTATCTAGTTGCCCAACTCACACAGAGACTCTGGGCATGTTACAAAATTTAAAAAACCCACCATTATAATAAAACCCCATAACCCCCAACCACCATGGCACAATCAAATCAGCCACTTGATCTGTTCCATCTCCAGCGTTCCCTCCATTTTCTGGTAGATTCACTATAAAATCCATAGCGATTTCCTCCAAAGGTTTGGTTGGGTCAGCCACCTGCTGCAATAGTCTGGGGGTCTTTCCTGGCTGTTGTTTTACAGTCTTCAGATATGCCAGGTTTTTGTGATCTATCCACACTTCAAAAGGGACTTTGCTGTCTTCTAGGAACATGTTAGCAGGGCCCAATGAACCACGAAAATATCTTTCTCCCACACTGCCCAGCGTCTTTCAGTTTCCTTTAATTTGCAGGACATACAGGCACAGGGTTGCAACTTTCCCCCTATGTTCTTGTGGACCAGGACTGCCACCACTGCCATATCGCTAGTGTCCACCTGTATTATGAGTGGTTCATCTGGGTTTGGGTGTTTGAGCACCAGCTCGGCTGCAAAAGGCTGTTTGAGTTTCTTGAATGCCATCTGGCATTCCATAGTCCAGTTTAGTGGCTATCTGGGCTTAGGCTTCACTCTGCCTCCCCCTGTCTTGAGCAACTCTGTGATTGGCAAGGTGATCTGAGCAAATGAGGGAATAAACTACCTGTAAAAGCTCCTGCAGAAGAGGTGACACATGTGCAAGTCTAAGCTTCTGCCACTGGATTCAGAACTAACTGAAGCTTTTGAATGCTCTTCAGGGGTGTCCCCAAGAACCTATTACAATAGTCTAGATGGGATGTGACTAAGGTGCCTGAGAGAAGAACACATGGCCTAAAAATGGGCATACCTAACACACAACAAAAAGTTGTGCAAAGCCCTCCTGGAGATAACTGCCATTTATTCCTCAAATAAGAACCTCAAATCCAGGAGAACCCTGGATTATACACTAGATCAGCCTGGGTACAACCCATCCATGAACAAATACACCAGATATACCTGGTGGGACCCAGAAGAAGGGCCTTCTCTGTGGTGGCTCTCTCTCTCTCTGGAACATCATTCTAATCTCCCAGAGATTAGAACAGCCGCCACTCTAACACTGATCTGGAAGATTTTGAAGACCTGGTTCTGCCAATGGGCCTTGGGAACAGGATGAAGCCCATTAAATGGCTTGTGTGATCTGCTGTTGCCGAAGTGGGGGTGGTGATTCTATTCTATTCTATTCTATTCTATTCTATTCTATTCTATTCTATTCTATTCTATTCTATTCTATTCTATTCTATTCTACTCTACTCTACTCTACTCTACTCTACTCTACTCTACTCTACTCTACTCTACTCTACTCTACACTACTCTACACTACACTACTCTACACTACACTACACTTTTTAAGCAAGTAAAAATGCTTTAAGAAAGTAAAAAAAGGCTCTGACGATCACAGCTCTGCTGCATGATCGTCAGAGCCTTTTTTTAACTTTTAAAAATAGGTAGTTAAAAATGCTTTTAAAAGTAAAAAAAAAGGCTCTGAAGATCACACGCCACAGCTGATCACCCCCCCGTGAGCGTTGTTCTACTCACCCCATGACTCCTTTTGTGTGCATTTGGTGCATAGTGCGTACTGTGCATGCATGTGGGCTATGCACACATTTGGCACACAGCACTCAGCACTCATGCACAGCCAGTGAACCAATAGTAAACCAGTTCAGATTTCACCACTTTACTATACTATTCTATGCTATGCAATGCTATGCTATACATTATTAATTTATTTGATTCTTTTTATTAGTTTTATTGTTTTAAATGAGGTTTTATATTCTGTAAGCCATCTTGAGTTGCTATGGGCGAATAGGTGGCAATATAAATCCAGCCATGAATGGTGTGCATGGGCTTTTAATGTTTTTAAAATGTTTTTATAATGTTTTTAAATAATTTTTCTATGTTCATTGTTCGCATTATTTTTGCTGTAAGCCGCCCAGAGTCCCTTGGGAGTCGGGCGGCATAGAAATGCTATAAATTAAATTAAATTAAACAAACAAACAAACAAATATGAAAATTCTCCAAGAGCCAAAGAGCCCCTAACTCAGAGCCGCTCCATATTGCTAGGATTCAGTTTTAGAAAAGGCAAAACAAAGCATTGCTTAACTCATGATGGGCAGAGATGTACAGCTGAGTATCATCAACATACTGATGATATCTGATGCCATGGTGACGGATGACCTCCCACAGCAGTTTCATGTAGGTGTTAAACAGCAGCAGAGAAAGAAGCAAAGGCCAGGGAACTGACCTCTCTCCTCTGATCAGTGCTGACTGAGATTGGCCCCAGAGGAAGAAATGAACCAGGACAACACAGTGACCTCCATCCCCGATCCCTGAAGCCATTACAGCGGATGTCATAATTGATGGTATCAAAAGTCACTGAGAGATCAAGTAGAGTGAAATTGGATGCACTACCCTCCCATCTCATTTCCATTGTGTTACTGCCATTAAGATTCCCCCCACCCTTTCATCATCTTCTGGTCCAATTCCCAAGTGGTATCAATAGATCCCTGTAATCTCCCACTACTGGAGGTGCATTTGTGTGAAAGAAGGAGGAAACAAACCAGCCTTTGGGGAAAAGAAAGGTGCGGTTTGTCTATCCGGTTAGGTTGCATTCCACCCACTTTCTCTTCTCCGAAGTGAGAAGCAGGATCTGGGGAGGAGAAGGAAGAGAATACGGTTGACTAACACTCTGAAAGACACATGCTGTAGATGGGTGCAGTGCCGGGAAAAAAATGGATGTCTCCAACTGTGACCTCGATTTGCATGTCTTGGCTGCTTTCAACATCGAATTGCTAGATTGTCAGTAGAAGCATGAAAGGAGGGCAAGAATTTCCCGCAGTAGGTGCAGCATTTTCCATGAGTATCATGAAACTTCATCTTGGAGAAAATCTAGCCGAATTTGTAGGATGATGCTCAAACAGACATGAAGCATCTCTTTCCTATTTGAGATATTAGCCATTAAGGGGACTCTCAGGCCAATAAACTCAAAGTCAATGAATTAAGGAATGCAGTTGGAAGACTTCTACCTATTTGTGACCTTTTTATTTTAGGTAATATCATGTCCAGTTCATGTGGAGCTTGCAATGCCCCATCTTTAAAGCCCTTTATTTCATGTGTTAAGGAGAATTTAATCTTTCCCCTCAAATCACTCCTAAATATTGAAATATGAATTACAGTTTGAAATGCAGTGCAGCAGATCCTGGGTTGTTTACTCAACTCTTGTGAGTAATTTGAGCAGGACAGATGTGATGTCATGCATTAGTTGAAGCAACGTCAGGGTGTGTTAACCTTGATTAGGAGGCATCAGCCGTTGGGGATAAGCAATACTGCAGAGTTAGGAAATTTTGGATAGACGGATGTAGTGATAGATGATCTCTGACAGTAGTCATGAGGTTAATTCCCAAATCATCCATGGGCACATGAGGTAACACCCTCTGATAGATATAAAATCTTATGTCAGTTCTAGAGATGAACAAACAGAAGGAATCTCCACCCCAAGAAGGAACATCTCCACAGGTATTGTCACCTGATTTATGGGGCTAGACTACCTGCTCCTAGGAGCAACTATCTATAGAGCAGAGGACATTTCATTTTCTGTCCAAGAGTCATTGATTTTTTTGGTACAATGGGACTAGATCAGTGGTGGGTTGCTACCGGTTCTGTCTGCTTCTTACAAACTGGTAGTAAAAGTGGCGGGAGGCTCTGCCCACCTGTCCAGACATCATAATGGACGATCTGCGCATGCGCAGAAGCATGTGCACGTGTGCACTCCCATTGCAAAATGGTAGTAAAAGTAAGTATAACCCACCCCTGGACTAGATGATAAAATTTTCTTTTTAAGAAAATTACTTCGGAGAAGCCCTTGTATTTAATGGTTTAACTATATTTAGCTTGGTTTTCTATTTCACACTTTTAAAAAACATCTGTATGGCTTGTTTATATTTGTTCTGATTCTATTTTCCTTTCTTATATTTCAAGAGGTTTTTTTTAAAAAAATAAAGCAGGGATATAACTTATTAATGAATGAAGGTGAATATATATGTCCCAAGATAATGTTGCAGCATCCAATCTGGGTCGGTCAACGGGACTAGAGGTTTTCCAAGTCTTGCTTGGAAGATAAAAACTCTGGTCTTGGATCCTTATTAAAACCAGGTCTGGTAAGTTTGGGGGGAAAAAAAGACTAACTTAAAAAAAAAAATACAGCTCACAACACATTTTATAGTAAGTTAACACACACTGTTTTTTTGAAATCATAAGAAAAATTAAGAACTTTATGACACCAAATAATAATCAAAGAGCTTGAGTTTCCAAATGCATTAGACTGGTAAGGAAATCTGAAGTCTCTTGCCACCGAGCAATATTCAAAGAACTTTGAAAATTTTTATTCTGGAATGACAGGATTCAAAATGTCTTAATAAACTCTCATTCACTACTCTCAAAAGAATTGCTGTAGTGAATAAATCTAGTTTGAATGGGTATACTATAAAGAAAAATAATGAGCAATAATTAATAATCCTAATTTTGATGGTGGCGATGGTTTTATTTGGTTTGGGTTTTGTCTTTTCAGAAGAGGGGAAATTGTAGCACCAGATTTGGAATTTGGAATTTTGTGGGGAAAGTAGGCTTGGAATACTAGGATGCTATACAGTTTCCTAAATTCCTATAAGTGTGCATCTTGATCATTGATATCTACCTTCTGTTCCAGAGGTGGGTTTCGGCAGGTTTTGACCAGTTCTGGAGAACTGGTAGCGGAAAGTTTGAGTAGTTCAGAGAACCGGTAGTAAAAATTCTGACTGGCCCCACCCCCATCTATTCTCTACCTCCGAAGTCCCAGCTGATCGGGAGGAAATGGGGATTTTGCAGTAACCTTCCCCTGGATTGTGGACAGAATGGAGATTTTACAGTATCCTTCCCCTGCCACGCCCACCAAGCCATGCTACGCCCACCAAGCCACATCCACAGAACCGGTAGTAAAATTTTTTGAAACCCACCACTGTTCTGTTCCCTAATCAGTGGAATGACTTTCCTCTGGAAGTTGTAGGTACTCCAACACTGGTGTTTTAAAGAAGAGATTAGACAACCATTTGCCTGAAATGGTATAGGATTTTCTGCCTAAGTAGCGTGTTGGAACTAGAAGATCTCCAAGGTCCCTTTCAACTTTGTTATTCTGTTATTCCTACTTTCATCATATGCTGTACTTCAGTATGGCTGTTATTAGGCCGGAAGCTTCCATGTTGCCATTAGGTTTTCCACTTAGGTTTTCCATTAAGCAAACAGCTTCAAGAAAGCTAAAACACATTTAAAGATGCAGCAGTAAGCAAACATGTAATTTAAAGGAAAAACTATGTATAGACTAAAAAGATTTAGGCCAAGAATTCAGTCAGTGAAACAAAACCCAGCTACAAAGGTTTTCCTAGACCAGGAGTCTCCAAACATAGCAACTTTAAGACTTGTGGGCTTCAACTCCCAGAATTGCCCAGCCAGCATCACTTAAACCTTAAACTTGCCAAGTTTGGAGACCCCTGCCCTAGACCCTTCTCTGACGGTTGGAAAGACAAAAATCCATAGTTGAATGCTTCTAGTCTATGTGAGTGTTCCCTGTATCTATGGCTGGTCTTCCATATTGTCTTTTCCTCAGGTGTTCAGGGATGAGGATGGGTCTCATTTTCAAAAGTCCAGTCATACAGAACTGTTTCCTCGTGTTTTGTTTTGTTTCGGTTTTTTTTTTTTTTGCCATTTGTGGGTACTTTATTTGCTCTTTTACATTGTATTTGAGAAAATCAATCAACCAACATTGTTTGATATTTTCCATCTTTTGTTTGGAAGGAATTATTCCCTTCTTCTGAAGAACATAGAGAAATCTGAAAAAGTAGAACGGTTGGGGAGATGGCAAGTATGCCTCATAAGAAGACTTGGGATGAAGACGTGGCAGATTTATTTCATGATTCTGAATCAGGTGAGAAAAATGTAGTTCTGTTCATTTGCTGCTTTGGAAACATTGCCCAGTCATACATGTATTCTTAATTATTTGGCCATTGTAAAAATGAGCTTCATTAGTTCAATCCTACACAAATACAATCTTCAGTTTTTTACCAGTAAAAAAAATATTAGTACAGTATTACCCACTGGAGGAAGCTTCCCTATACCTGAACAAATGCAATATATTGTGTACATATGAATACAGAAAATGTTTACTTTATTCACTGTGTAGGTATATCAAATATAAGTAGTCCTCCACTTACATTCATTTAGTGACTCTTCAAAGTTACAACGGCACTGAAAAATGTGATTTATGGCCATTTTTTCACACAACCATTACAGCATCTCTATGACCACATGATCAAAATTTGGATACTCTGGTCATTGCATCATACTTTATGATGGTTGCAGTGTCCTGAGGTCATGTGATCCCCTTTTGCGACCTTTGGACAAGCAAAGTCCATGGGGAATCCAGATTCACTTAACAACCATGTTACTAACTTAACAGATGCAATGATTTACTTAAGAACGGTGGCAAGAAAAGTCATAAAATGTGGGAAACTCACTTAACAAAAACTTTATTTAGTAACATAAATTTTAGACTCAATTGTGATTATAACTTGAGGACTATCTGTAGATGGTCCATGGATTATTCCACTCACATACTGTGCTCAAATTTGGATTCTAATCTCTCTCTCTTTCTCTCTCTCTCTCTCTCTCCCTCCCTCCCTCCCTCCCTCCCCCCCCTCACACACACTTCTCTATTTAAAAAAAAAATCACTGTAAAGCAATTAGGATTTTTAAAGCTTCCATTAATGATGATCTTCTTAAAAGTCCAATTATGGCACACATTTTTAAAGCCTTCTCTAAAAAAAAAAGACCTTTCTTATTTCAAAACTGAATTGCAAAGTTATACTGGTTTATGATTACAGAATAGATTTGATTGGCTAATTGATTGACTGAATATCAGCAAGGTGAAGATAAAATGGGAAGGCGGGAAGGAGTCCCCTGATATTTTCTCAGTTGCTTTCATATTTACATTCCATAAGGCTATATCCAAGGATTCTTTTCTGCCTCTTGGTATGATATCCACCAAGAACAAACAACTTTTGATAGACACAGTTATTTAGTAGACCTGTGCAAATCATCTGAAAAAGAAGAAAATCATTAGTAATTCATTTTTCAGTGAGATATGTATCGTTCTAAACTTCTCTGATTGTTCTTTAGAATGTTTCCTTTGTTTGCACATATAATATGTGTAATGCATATCTATATTCCTTCCACAAATCCAGAAATGACGCCTTTAAAAGAAGATAATCCCCGATTGTATAAATTTTGGGATCTTAATCAGAAATACTTATTTTTGGTGGAGAACACTTTAGTGGCAGATGTGAAAACTTCTAATTCACCAGGTACAAATTAAGCTTCTTACCTTGTGCTTGAAAATTACAGTCTTCTCTTGGCCAAAATTATTGGTGGGATGCCTTGAATGGTGAAAAGCTGATGGCAGATATACAGTATCAGGACTCACTAGGCTGATGGCCACATTTAACATTATTGTATTATTAAATTTGGTTTTTAAAAAATGACTTGCTGCATATTCCATTCACTAATCCTGGGTCCTCAACATTTTTGCCCTGAGCATCAATGAACCGACAGACATAGCACCTTGCCTTCTGTGATATTTTAGGGAAAAAAGATTTAATTCAGAAACAATAAAGGGAAAGTGTTACATGCAGTATTTAAAAGGTCCTCTGGTTTTCATATAAGGTAGTAAGGTAGTCCTTACAACCATTTGTTTAGTTCAAAATTACAAGGGCACTGGAAAAAGGGACTTACACCTGTACTCACATTTGCTATCATTGCAGCATCCCCTTGGTCACATGCCAAAATCAGGCATTTTGCAATTGGCAGTTGCAGCATTCCAGGCTCATGTGATCACCCTTTGCCACTTTCCCAGCCAGTGTCCGACAAGAAAAATCAATAGGGGAAGCCAGATTTGCTAAACAACTGTGTTATTAATTTAACAACTACCCATGATTTGCTTAACAACCATGACAAAAAAGATAGTAAAATTGGTTGTAACTTGCTTACATATGGATGTAACTGTCTTGCTTAACAACATAAATTCTGGTCTCAGTTGTAATCACAAAGACTACTTGTATGTCTTAGATATTAGGGGTCCTTGATGCTCTCCGAGCTTGCTTATTTTCTTGCAGACGTTTCATTACCCAGACTAGGTAACATCATCAGTGTGAGAGGGGAATGGATTCTGAGTGTACACTGAGAGCATATGCACCAAGACAAATTCCTTGTGTGTCCAATCACACTTGGCCAATTAAAAATTCTATTCTATTCTATTCTATTCTATTCTATTCTATTCTATTCTATTCTATTCTATTCTATTCTATTCTATTCTATTCTATTCTATTCTATTCTATTCTATTCTAGAGGTTCCTATCTAGCATTCCCCTCTAGCACTGATGATGTTACCTAATCTGGGTAATGAAACATCTGCAAGAAAACAAGCAACTTCAGAGAGCACCAAGGATCCCTCATGTCAATCCTGACCTACAAATATTCTCCTTTATTAGTCTTATATATTGTTAGAATAAAGTACAGTGATTGACCTTTGCCCAATGCTCTGTTTATAAAACTGACCACCAGCCTAGAAAAGAGACAAAGCTAAACTACTGTGACAGATATCAAACTAGGAAGCTATCCAGTTTGAATTCCACAATATCAGTGTTTACTAATATATATGTTTACTAAGTGGAAATGTGAACTATTTTGGGGTGTTTTCTGTTGATGTACACAGGCTCAGCACAATTTTGACCAGTTCTCAATATGACAAAACTAGCCAAAATAGGTTGAAGACCACTAAATTACCTTCTGATGAGCTTCAGTCCCTCCCATTGCAAATCATTCCTCTTATATGAAGGCTTATATTTTTTTCTCCAGAGGCCTTTTGCTTTTATAAATCATATCCTTAATCAAATACCTGTGGTTCCTTATCCCAAACATCTCCATTAACAGAAAAAAAACCACCTATTCATTCTTTCTTAACTCCTTGACTTGTTTCTCGTTCTTTATTCTTCTCCAGAACAGTTAATTGCCATGCTTCCTAATAAATCTCTAGATACAGCACAAAAACCCATATTTATGGGCCCTCAAAATAAGAAGAGCTGCTTGTCTTGTGTGAAGTCTGGGAATGGCCAATATCAGATAGAGTTAAAAGTGAGTGTTTGACTTGCATTACAAACGTATTTTGCTTTCTCTAGGGAAATTGTCCTTTTTTATTTATCCTTTTATTCTCAGTGATATATTCTGTACTAGTATTGTATATGAGGAAGACTTCTAGAAGCTTTAGCTGATGGAATGAAATAACAAACCTAAGATAGGGCTATAACCTACCTGGTAATGATCCCCTTTCATTGGCTCATTTGTTATAGAGAATCCTAATGACACTTACTGATTGATCATATTTTATATATTTCTTGATATGTGGTTTCTCTTGACAAGATTGATGAAAGGTTTTTTTCAATTTTGGTTTTGCAAGAGAATGTAACCTTGTGGGGGGTCCTTGGTGCTCTCTGAGCTTGCTTGTTTTCGTGCAGACATTTCATTATTCTAGACTAGCACCGATGATGTTACCTAGTTTGGGTAATGAAACATCTGCAAGAAAACAAGCAAGCTCAGAGAGCACCGAGGGCCCCTCATGGATAGAACCTCTTCCTGGACACTTAGACATTAAATAAAGTTTAATGGCTGACTTGTGTTATTTATAAGTAAAAATGGAAAATATGAATTCTATCTCGATAGACCCTAGAAATCTTCTAATGGGCTGCTAATGATCATTTATGCAACTTGCAACCAGGTTGCCCTAGTGTTCCTACATAACTTCTTCTTTCTCATGGTCTCTCCCTTTTTTTCCTAGGAGAAAGATATTATGGATCTTTACAGAGATCCAAAAAACGCCAAAGCTTTCACTTTTTATAGTAAGAGCGCTGGCAACGCTGCTACCTGCTCTTTTGAATCTGCAGAGTTCCCAGGTTGGTTCCTCAGCACTTCTTCAGAAGCAAAAAAGCCTATTGGTTTGAGTCAAGAAGGAGGACCTCAGAACATCCTGTTTTACTTTGAAAGAAAATTATGAGTCAGAAACACAGTTCTGCATCTATGTTTCTAATAGACCTTGTGTATACAAATTGGAATGGAGCCAGAATATATGATTAGGCTGATGAGTAGACTTAGATAGTATCCTTCTTGCAATCAAAAAAACTTTGGAAGAACTATGTCATATTTGGGGGAAGGTGCATAGTATATATTGTATAGTCTTTATTTCTGTAGAACAATATGTTTTCAAACAGTAGGTTTGTTTGCCCATGTGAATGAAGCTGGTTGGTTGGCTGAGAGTAAGGAGAGTGATCTTTGATAATGAGATAGCAATAGCACTTAGATTTATGTACCACTTCATAGTGCTTTACAGCCCTCTCTAAGCTGTTTACAGAGTCAGCATATTGCTCCCAACAATCTGGTTCCTCATTTTACTGATCTCAGAAGGATAGAAGGCAGAGTCAACCCTGAGCTTGTCAGGATCGAACTTCTGGCTGTGGACAAAGTTACAGTACTAGTTACAGTATAGTAACATGTTATTCAAGGAGTGTCCAAACTTGGCAACTTTAAGATTGTGGATTTCAACTCCCAGAATTCCTCAGCTAATCATCAGACAAGCCTTAAAGTTGCCAAGGTTGGGCACATCTGTGTTATTTCATTCTGTTATGAGAATCAGTTTTCTCCACTACCATCTGGTCAGTGGTGAAATCTAAAAATTTTCTCTACCGGTTCTGTGGGCATGGGTTGGTGGGCGTGGCTTACTGGTCATGCGACCAGGTGGGCATGGCCAAATCGACGTCACTTCTTTGCCCTTATGACCTACAAAAAGAAGATATACCAATTATTTTATGCATTTAATACTTAAAAAAAAAGAAGATATACCAATTATTTCATGGATTTAATACTTAAATAAGAATAAACGAAGTACACAAAACAATAAGAGGTAAACAAATACTTACAAAAGAGCAATAGAAGTGCTGTCTTTGACATCACTTCTTTGCACCAATGATAATAATGACCTACAAAAAGAAGATATACCATGATATACAAATTTAACCATTTAATACTTAAATAAGAATAAAAGAAGTACACAAGACAAGAAAAAAGATACACAAATACTTACATAGAAGTGTTACTCTTTTACTTTAAGATGTTTCCACATCGTTTTTTCATTGGCACTCTCCTCACTTCCACTTTTCTTGATCTTGATTCTCGGATCATCGGCTGAGTGATGGTGTGCTCTTAACCACTTTTTCACTGCAGGTGAAAAATTTGATTTATATGCCGCCCTTCTCCGGAGACTCAGGGCGGTTTACAATGCGTTAAGCAATAGCCTTCATACTTTTGTATATTTTATACAAAGTAAGTTTATTTTGGAAGAGGTAGTCCAGTAACATTGATAATCATGAGGTTGGTTAAATTAGAAACGGTTAGGCGACTTCTGCTCTCTGAACATATGATGTTCATTTTCGAAAAACCCCTTTTCGCTTCTGCAGAACTTACAGCAATTGTTCTGACAATATCTTTAGCTTTTTTAATACTGTCAGGAATTGCATAGATCTTTGAATCTTTTAACATTTCTCCACAAAATCTCTATGGTCTTTGATGTTAATGTTGTAATTGAAAATGTCACCAAATGTGCACATTTGTTCTTTAGCTGCTGTCCATGGAACTACTACTTCTGCAAAATCCCAGTACTCTGGCACCAAAAAATGTAGAAATTGTAATTTATTCATGGTGTCTTGCAATTGGCTACCTGTTTTTAAATGTTCACACTCCATTGGTCTTTTCTGCAAATTTGTTATGATGCTTCCTAAAAGTCTTTCCTGATGAAGTCCAACAAATTGATATTTTCTACAAAGTTTATATTTTTGAAGGTTTCTGAAGTAATTAGTCCATCAACTTTTATTTCGTATGGACCCTTTCCCTTTATAAGCTGTTCAAATGCTTTCATTGATCCTCTCACCAGTTTTTCAGCCTTTATGATGTCCGTATTGCTTGCTTGCAGTGCAGTTGAAAGAAGTGAGATTTCTTCCAGAATATAAATCATCAATGCCAAATCATTTAGAAAATATTTATTTTTGGACTTCCGGTTTCATGTTGCAGCAGGAATAGCCTGGAAAGTAGTGGGCTCTGATGAGACTCGCAAAATCCAGCCAGACAAACTGCTGCCAGGAGGTTTTCAGGCCATAGCTGTCTTGAAGGGATGGTGAAGAAAGGACAGGCATTTTGTGGACTGCGGGGAATTGGCAATTTCCTTGCTGGAACAGAAACAGCTCTCTGGCAGTGGCGGCCATCTTCTGGTGGCCACCTTGAAGCTGGGACAACTGGACCCAAGATTGAGCTGCAGTGGTGTTTGGACGGAGTGCTGGAACTGGGTGAGATAGTTGCCAATCTATAATTAAAGGAAAACTTGAAAGTGGAGTTTTAAAAGAAATTTGGAGCTTGGATTAGTGACTATCTGGAACGTGGAAAAAATAAAGCACACACAGAAAATAAAAGTGGAGATTGTAATACAAAAAGCCCAAGAAGAAGTTCTGTACTTGGAAAATTGGGGAAAGCAAACATTTTAAAAGTGATTTTTGGGAGAAAATAGTATTTTGTATGAGTACCTTAAAATTCCTGGATATTTTGACAATTAGCTGGTTTTAAGAAACTATTTTGTGTGGAATGGAAATGGAGAGTGCCATCTGCTGGAGGAAAGAAAAAGTACTGTAATACTTTAGTTAAATAGACAAAAAAGAAGTAGCAACAGCTGGAAGACCTGACCTTGGCCATATAGAAGAAGATAATTTGGACACTGTGAGAACTATTAAGGAGTGATTGTGTTTTGCAATTGTTTTTTGTGTTTTCTTCCTTTCATTTCTCTCTTGGAAGACAGCCTTTTAATTGGATTTGATTATTTCTGGAGATGGATTATTAACAACTGAGGAGAATATTTTCCTTCTGAAGAAAAGAGGAATAATAGAAGAAGAAAGGAAGAAAAGAGGAGAAACAAAAAATTAAATAGACTCTAAATTTTGGCTAACTGTGAAGAGATATAAATGGGCAGGTTTTAATAATTTTTAAAATTGTTTTAAAACTGTTATAAAATGGAATTTTATGAAGAGTTATTTCTGATGTTTAAAAATATGCAAGAATCTTTAATAGGCAATAAAGAAACAGAAAATTCATTGAAATATATAGAAAAAGAAAGTGAAGAGGATTTGGAAGAGGAAAATTTAAAGGAGATACAAGAAGTTAAGAACATAGAAGAGAAATATTAAAAAATAAGAATCAGGTAGACAACATCACAGAATTTTTTTGTAATGTAGAAAGAGTAGAGAGGAAAGGAGGAACCCCCCCCCAAAGAAACAGTTAAAAGGGAAATACTTGGAAGAGACAAGGGAAAGTTCTGGTGAAGGATGCTCAAACAGTACAACAAAAAGAGATAAAAGGAATTCAGAAGATAAAATGTAACACATATAAAAATTAATAAAAGAGAATTGAGAAGTTAGAGAGAGTCAAAAGGCTGAGCAAAAAATCATTAAGAAATGGGATTAAAAAAAGATTGAGATTGATGGATAAAGGTGAATAATGTCATTAGAAGTGAGAAATAATAATGGGGTAAATATTAGTAAATTTATATAACAAGGTAGATCAGTAAATGGGAATGGGAAAAAGATAATATTAATAATATAGGTAATATTAGTAATTTTGATAGCTTTTTAAATTAGAATGGAATTTAAAATTTTATTGTAGTTGTAAGAGAGAAGAATTATAGAGCGCACTGTGATATTATTTATGTGAAAGAATTGAACATGAAACGATAAAGAAGGATGTAAAGAGAATAATAATATTGAAATTGGAATAACAAAGTTATGAAAGTGATTATTTTGTAAAGATAAATGATTAGAACTTAATTAAGATAAAACTCAGTAGATGGGAATGTGAAAACAAGTAATTTAACAATATTATTAATTTTGATAACAATGCAAATTAGGAAGAAAATTCAAAATACTAATGATTGGGAAGGATTGGGAAGAGAGGAGAAATATAGGGTGTAAACTGAGGTTATTTATGTATAAAAATTGAAAATGATAAAGAATTATGGAAAGAGAATAATATGGCAGAAACTGAAATGATGGTGAAAAATGAGTAATTTGCAATAAAGGATTATATAAAAGAGATAAGTATTTTAAAAAGTGGGAAGATTAGAAATATATTAAAATTATGATTATGTATAAGATGTATAAGATATGACCCGGTCAACACTCTGTTCATAAAATATGTATGATGAAAGAAAAATTGTAATAAAACTTGCTTTTAAAAAAAGAAATGAAATTATTTATTTTCCAGATGGGCAGCCATACCTGAGTATTTTGCATTCGCATGAAAATGCTGATGTAGCACTAAATAGGCATGCCAGACAGCTATGGTTGCCCTTAAACTACAGGCAGCCCATCTTGGCCCAAAAACTCTACCAAACTTTACGATGTTAATGTCAAGTTCTTTGGATATTTCATCAAATTCAATTTGGTTCTTATTGGATTGCTGAAAAATAAAGCATATCTTATCAATAAATATTTTTAAATGATTTACTTGCTTTATTTCCTTTATGGCGTCATCCAAAACAAGTTGGAGGTCATGGTTCAAGCAGTGCCATATGATGATGTTTGGAAACTTTTGCTATTCTAGTACTCACTCCAGATTTTCTCCCAAGCATAACGCTGGCACCATCAGAGCAAAATGCTATTAAATTTTTTTGTAGGTAGTTCTGGTACATATATGAGAACATATTGTCTCTCCATCTTGTTTCTTCAATTCAACAAGCTCGACAAAAATTGTTGGTGGGTTCTCTGAGTCCTCAACTTTTACGAAAACTATCAAAATTAGTTTGCAGGATACCATTGAGGCTTCATAAATGATCAAACATATTTTCAGATTCTGTGCAATGATGCTGGTAAACATTTCGGTTTTAATTTCGTTTGCAATGCACTCAACTATTTTCACAACTGTTGGCCTTGAATGCAATCCTATTCCCAAATCTACTCCATTTTCAGTTTGCAATTCTATCAATTCTTCTATGCTTGAAATTGGTCTACATGCTTTTGCCAGGCTGTAAACCGTTTTGAACATCTTTCAAGTGGTGCCTAAATGCTTTTCAGACATCTTGTCCATTGCTTTTGTTATGGCATCCTGCTCCCCTTGTTTTACATTGTCTCTACAAATGATGTGTGATTTCGATGTGAAATGTTCTCTCATTGTCTTCCTTAGAGATGCCTGCTGCACTTCCTTATTTTTCCCAGATGCCTCAATCTTGAAATGCTTCCATTCTTTGGATACATGAACACTGCTCTCTATTTGTGCAAAACTACTAAAAAAGTACTGTGCGAAAATCCTGTTTCGCACAGTACTTGCAATCTAATTTCTTGTTTGAAACTTCCAACATACTTCCAACATGAAACTTCCCTTATACTTCTCTTTTTTTTATTGCAAAAGTTTTACAATTACATTTTCACCCCTTTCCCCCCCCACCTCCCCCCCCAGACTTCCCAACCTCCCTAACCCTCCCTAACCCTCCCCTCCCCCCAGACTTCCCTATAATATACTCATACTCATAAAAAACCCTTAATATAACATATATAAACTTGAACCCCTCCCTCCCCTGTATAATTTTTCTCTTTACCTCATTACATTAAAATATTTCCAATACATTATTTTCAAATAAAAGCTATTTGATACTTTCTAGTTTGATATTTGTTCTGAACATATTCTATCCACCTTTTCCATTCCCATTCATAAGTCTCTTGTGAACAATCTTTTAAGTATGCTGAAATCTTCGCCATCTCTGCAAAACTGGCCATCTTCAAAGTCCATTCTTCAATAGTGGGCAAAGCTTCATTCTTCCAATATTTACCTATCAACAATCTTGCTGCTGTTATCATATACAATATCAATTTTGTTTCACCCAATGTAAAACCCTTAACTATACCCAATAAAAACAATTGTGGAGAAAATTGAATTTTTTTCTTCAAAACATTCTGCATGACCCACCAAATTTTTATCCAAAAAGCCTTAACTTTCCTACAGGTCCACCAAACATGATAATACGTAGCATCCAAACATTCACATCTCCAACATTTTGGCTGAACATTAGGGTACATACATGACAACTTTTTGGGATCTAAATGCCATCTATAAAACATTTTATAGAAATTTTCCCTCAGGTTCTGCGACTGTAAATTTAACATTCTGAACCCAAATTTTTTCCCATGTTTCCAACATCACTGGTTCTTCAAAATTTTGTGCCCACTTAATCATACAATCTTTAACTAATTCAGTTTCTGAGTCCCTTTCTAGCAAAACATTATAAAGCCTCTTGATATGCATTGGACCTTTCTCTCTTATATGTCTAACCAATTCTTCCTCGTGCATCATAATACCAGTTTTTTGGTCCTCTTTCCATCTCAATTGTAATTGATTATATTGTAACCAAGTTAAATTAATCCCTTCGTCCAACAGTGTCTGCAATGTCTTCAGCTGCCATCTGCCCGCATCTGTAAAAAGAACCTCTTTGTATAAAAACCCCCCGAGTGACATTATATTTGTATTCCACAAAGTATGACCAAGATCCAGCCATAGCGGTATTTTGTAATCCCATTTGAGTCGGTGCTTCTTCCAAACTCTCATCAAAGAGTCTCTAAGTATATGACTTTTAAATACTTTATCAACTTTGTCATCATAAAATAAGTAAGCATGCCATCCAAATTCAAGATCAAAACTTTCTACATTCAATATTCCAGCCTTTTTACTTCCAAACCAATCACTTGTTAAAGTTAAAGCTGCTGCATCATAATATAACTGTAGGTTTGGAAGTTTAAGACCTCCTCTTTCTGGAACATCTTGCATAATTTTCAATTTCACTCTCGGCTTTTTCTCGTTCCAGACAAACTTATTGAGTCCAGTTTGCCAGACTTTCAATTGTTTATCACTTTTAAGCACCGGAATCATTTGAAACAAAAAAAGAAATCTTGGCAAAATGTTCATCTTAACTGCTGCTATTCTTCCAAGTAGAGACAGCTGCAGTTTTTTCCACGTCTCCATGTCTTTCTGCACCTCTCGCCACAACACCTCATAGTTATTTTGAAACAATTTCATGTTTGATTCTGCAACCTGAACTCCTAGATATTTTACCTTAGGTACAGTCTCAAAACCTGCCCTCCTTTCAAGCTCATGTTTACGATCTTGTGTCATGTTTTTAGCTATCATTTTAGTCTTTTTTGGATTCAGTCTAAAACCTGAAACTTTACCATAGTCTTGTATAATGTCCTTCATCAAGATTATTGATTCCATTGGTTGTGATAGGGTAACAACCAGATCATCTGCAAATGCCTTTATTCTGTAATCCTCTTGCCTAATCTTTATACCTTTCAAGATATTAGAGTCCCGTATTGTATTTAGCAAGACTTCTAGTGTTAAAATAAATAAAAGTGGGGACAACGGACATCCCTGTCTTGTTCCTTTTTCAATTTTAAACTCTGTTGTCAGACTTCCATTAATAATGATCTGTGCCTTTTGCTCTTGATAAATTGCTGAAATCGCCTGTATAAATTGATCCCCAAAGTCCATCTTTTTTAAAGTCTTTAGTAGAAAATTCCAATCCACTCTATCAAAGGCCTTCTCTGCGTCCAAAAAGACCAGCACTGCAGGGATCTGTTTATTCTTCTCAAGATATTCCAATAAATCTATTACTTGCCTTACATTGTCCTTCATGTATCTACCCTCGATAAATCCCGCTTGATCATCATGAATCACCTTTTGAATTACTGGCATCAGCCTGTTGGCTAGTACTTTCGCAAAGATTTTATAATCTGTATTCAAAAGAGATATTGGTCTATAGTTCTCTGGTTTTTTAGGACCGATTTGTTCTTTTGGTATCAAAGATATGTAAGCTGTTGTCCATGATGGGGGTATTTTACCCCCTTGCTGAATATTGCAAAATAAATCTCTAAGTTGTTCCACCATTTCAGCTTGCAAAGTTTTGTAATACACTGCGGTCAAACCATCCGTGCCAGGAGCTTTGGCTGTTTTTAACTGTTTAATTGCTACTATTATCTCCTCCTCTGTTATAGGATAATTCATTCTTTCCTTTTGTTGATCAGTAATTTTTGTAACTCTTTTATCGTTTAAATATTTTTCTATAAGTCCATTCTGCACCTCCTCTTTAGCATATAATTTAGTATAATAGTCCACAAAAGCTTCTTTAATTAATTTTTGTTGAAAGATTTCTTTCCCTCCAATATCAATACTATCAATAGTCCGTATACTTTGTTTTTTCCTCAGTGTGTAAGCCAACCATCTGCCCGGTTTATTAGCGTTACAAAATGTGTTATGCTTTGCATATTGTAAGTTTGTTGCAACTTGTTCCGCCATAAGCATTTGAAATTGGTCTTTCAAAAGTTTTATAGCACTACGTATTCTTTCATCTGTTGGATTTTTAATAAGTAACTGTTCTTTATTCTTTATTTCTATTTCCAGTTCAGATCTTTTCTTTTGTCGGAACAGTCTATGTTTAGAGTTCATGTAGATAAGTACCCCTCTCATATAAGCTTTACTTGCGTCCCACACAATTTCAATTGGGGTACCTTTATTCAAATTTATTTCAAAAAATTCTTTCAAATGCTTTTTAAGTTCTGTTGTATTTTTTTCATATCTAAACAAATTCTCATTTAATCTCCAAGAACGTCTCTCAACCTTGTCCATCTCAATTTCTATCCATACTGGGCTATGGTCAGTCAAAGTTCTTGGAAAAATCTTTGTTCTTTTTGTCTTAACAAGTAAATCATCTGTCAACAAAATGAAGTCAATCCTAGAGAAGGATCTGTGTCTGTCAGAAAAAAAAGTGTAGTCCAATTCTTTTGAATTATGTATTCTCCAAACATCTTTTAGTTCCATATCTTCTTTCATGTCAAAAAAGGTCTGTGGTAATCTGATCCTAGACTTTGCCAAACTCTTTTTATCTAATTTAGAGTCGATTACTCCATTCCAGTCTCCCATAATTAAAATAGATCTGTAATCCCATTGCAATATTTTAGTATGTAACATCTTATAGAAATGGTCCTGTTGTTGATTGGGAGCATAAATTCCAATCAAAAGAATTTGGCCATTTGCTGTAAGCAATTCAATTGCTACAAACCTACCATCTTCATCTGCTTCTATAACTTTAGCTGTTAACTTTTTATTTACATAAATAACGACACCATTCTTTTTTTGCGAAGTTGAAGATATAAAATGTATTCCTAGTTTGGAGTTTATCAAATATTTTTGATCTTGAGTTGTGATATGCGTTTCTTGTAAACAAATTATATCATTATTAAATTGTTTCAAATATGTAAATAATTTCTTCCTTTTCTGTGCTGAATTCAACCCATTAACATTCCAAGATAAACACTTATACATCATCTCCCTCTTTCTGGAGCAAAGAGCAAAATAATTGAAGGTCATCCGAAAGCTTCGATCTCGCTCCCCCCATGGCTCCAATCTCTTGTGCAGTACTCTTAACTGCCTCCTTGTCTTGTCTTTCCTGTTGTTGTTGTTGCTTTTGTTTAAGTAACTTAGATTGAGCTCGAGTTATACGTTGATCCTTAACTTCAATCATCCGAACCGGGTCCAAGATTGGAGAAGATTCCAGCAAGGGCTCATCCAGAAAACCTCCTTCTGCACCTTGCACTTCCTCTAATTCCTGCTTAGACTGTTCTTGCAATTCTCGTTGAGGTTGCTTCTCTTCACTCTCTTTAATCTCCAAAACTGTAGATGTACGTGGAGATGGTGTTCTTTCCTTAAGAATAGTAGTATAGAAGTGCTGTGCCTTCTCCACGGTATTCAAATGGTATCTTTCTCCCTTGTATCTGAAAATTATGCCAACTGGTGCGTCCCACCGGAAAGGTATCTGTAAATTTTGCAATTCCTTAACAAGAAAGCCAAATTCTTTTCTAGCTTTCAGCATTTTAGAAGGCAATTATTTATAAATTCCAATTCGTGAGCCCCCCACTTGTACAGAAGTGTAAAAGGATTTTTGCAGGATATCATTTCTTATTTCTCTATCTGTAAAATATATGACCACATCTCTAGGTAGTTGTCTTTGTCTGGCCACCCAGGAATTCACTCTGTAAATTTTGTCTATTTTATGAAAAACCACATCAGGATTAACTTGTAGAATCTTGGCCAGGGCCTCAGAACAAACTTGTCTCAAATCCTGTCTTTCCTCCTCTCGAATTCCTCGAAGC
The DNA here is from genome assembly GCF_059756535.1 of Pantherophis guttatus. Classification (NCBI taxonomy): domain Eukaryota; kingdom Metazoa; phylum Chordata; class Lepidosauria; order Squamata; family Colubridae; genus Pantherophis; species Pantherophis guttatus. The sequence goes on along the minus strand of NC_142071.1, from coordinate 15,458,799 downwards.
TGTATAGCAAACTCCATTGCCCTGAATTGTATCATGACAATCTCGTTTTCAACTCTTTGCATTTTATTGTCAACATCAGCAATTTTATAATCATTGTCTTTCATCTTAACAATAACTTCTGATTTAAGTTCTTCAACTTTAAAATCAACTTTCCCAATAAATTCTGCCAGGCCAGATGCCACTTCTGATATTTTTTTGGTCACCTTGTTTTGGTTCTGTTTCACCATATCTTTAACTTCATTAATTTCCTGCATAAATTCCTGATGTGATTTTTGAAGTTTATCATCTATCTCCTGTTGAGATTTTTGAAATTTATCATCCAAAGTTTTAGAAATAAATTCTTTTAAATCTCCCACATCAAATTCTTTTTTCTGAGTCTGTAGCTGTTGAGCAGGGGGAAGCTGCGTTTCATGTTTGTGTGTGGGGGATCCCCCCCCTGTTGCCTTCCCTTCCTGCTTCTTTGAAGCCATCCTGCCACGTGATCTAGTTTTTCTAAAGAGGGAAGTTCCTTTTCCTTTCCCTCCTGCACAAAGACTTCTAAAAAAGTCCCCCAGATTTGATCAAATAAAGGTTGAAGTAAAGCAAAGTCAAGTATTGAAAAGGGAGAAATTTTCCACTTGTTTCTCTTATTACAAACAAGGCAACTTTGTAGCAACTTGGAAACTTTGTAACAAAGCAAGATAACTTCACCAATCCACACTCGCTGGCTCGTTAACTCTAAGGCTGAGCGCCATGTTTTTTCAAAGCACTTTCACTCATTCGCATTTTTCTCAGATTAAAAAGTCAACAAAGCGCTAATACTTGCGTTTCCAAGTTTCAGGCTTCAGGTAGTTTCGCTGTTTATTAAGGCTGATTCTTTTCGCTTTGAGTTTCCTGCAGCCGGCTTGTTCTGCAAAAGCAGAATCGTCCCACGTCGCCCGGAGTTTCAGCAGGTTGGGAGGGAGCCACGCCTGTTCTCTCCCCAGAAACTTCCCTGGGGGGTTACAGGGGCTCGACCTGTGCCCTGCGATCTCTACTTCATCAATCCTGTGGATTTTGAAGTTTTCAAGCTGCTTCTTCGTCGCGAAGCGGCTCTACAGGTGGCGGGGCTGGCGGAGCTTCAAAAGGCACCGCCGTTGCCGAAGACAGGGAAACCGGAAGTCCCCCTTATACTTCTCTTAAAAGTTGCTGTACTGTTGCAATGTCCAGCAGTCAGGAAGAATGATTTCAATTTCGGGCTTGGGTGACTCAATACTTGACTTGCTGCTTTCTCCAAGTCCAAGTTCAAATGGTGGAAGTGGTGGTGCTTGTGGTGCTTGGGTTGGTTTTGGATTATCCAAGGCCAATTTTGATGGTTGTTGTGCCAGTTTTGGTTTCTTGGCAAAGAAACTGACCAAAGTCTGCTGCCTTTTCATTCTTCCGGTTAAAGGCTGCTACTGCAAAAGGAAAAAAAAGGAGCTTTGTTAGCTGAGGACTAGTGACTCCCACACAATGTAAAAGCACACAAAATGGTCCTTGCAACAAGCAGGAACCTCACAGAGCCACAAAGAGCTCAAAAACCATCTTTCACACTTTACACACAAACAACACAAAAGCAACAGAACTGACTTGCACACAATGCAAAAGCATCTGGACTTCACACAAAATGGCCCCTGCAACAAGCAGGAACCCCACAAAGCCACACAGAGCTCAAAAACCAACTTTCACACTTTACACACAAACAACACAAAGCTGCACAACTTTGGCTCTGTGAGGTTCCTGCTTGTTGCAGGGGCCATTTTGTGTGCTTTTACATTGTGTGAGTCAATTGATGTAAAAGCACACAAAATGGCCCCTGCAACAACAAGCAGGAACCTCACAGTCACAGAGAGCACAAAAAACCAACTATCACACTTTACTCACAAAATGTCACATACAGTCTTGTGAGATTTTGTGTGTAGTGAGTGTGAAACATTACAGAAACACACAAAATCTCAGAAAGCTGCACAAACCCCCTACTCTTTAACATCTACATGAAGCCACTGGGTGAGATTATTTGCAGTTTCGGGGTGAGGTATCATCAGTATACTGATGATACCCAACTTTACATCTCCACCCCGGACCAACGCAGGGATGCCCTTTCCATGATGTCTAAGTGCATGGAGGCAGTGCGGGTCTGGATGGGTAGGAACAGGCTCAGACTCAACCCCTCCAAGACTGAGTGGCTGTGGATGCCGGCTTCTCATGATCTAGTGTCCCCATCACTTCGGATGGGAGTGGAATTACTTACTCCCTCTGAAAGGGTTCGCAATCTTGGCATCCTCCTTGACTCACGGCTGTCCTTGGTGGACCATCTGACAGCCGTGACAAGGGGGGCCTTTGCACAGGTTTGCCTGGTGCACCAGTTGTGCCCTTTCCTAGACAGTGATGCCCTCTGTACAGTTACTCATGCTCTCATTATCTCTTGGTTGGATTACTGCAATGCCCTCTACATAGAGCTGCCCTTGGGGTGCACCCGGAGGCTCCAGGTGGTCCAGAATGTGGCCGTGCTGGTTGTTATGGGAGCTTCCCGTTACTTCCATGTAACACCACTCCTGTGCAAACTGCACTGGTTGCCGGTGGCCTTCGGATCCGCTTCAAGGTGCTGGTGCTTACCTATAAAGCCCTTCATGGCATGGGTCCGGGGTACTTGCAGGACCACCTCCTACTGGCCTCCCACCGCCCAGTGCGCTCAGATAGGATTGCCCTCCTCCGGGTGCCATCGGACAGACAATGTCTGCTGGTGGTGCCCAGGATGAGGGCATTCTCTGTGGTTGCACTGACCTTCTGGAATGAGTTACCGGGCTCCAGACAGCCCCCGACCTCTGCACTTTCCACGGTGACCTGAAGACATGGCTTTTTCAGCAAATTCCATGATCTGCTGGGAGTTTTAATTGCTTGGGGATTTTAAATTGGATTATTTTAATATCATTTTATTGTCATGTTGTTTTATCTTGTGAGCTGCCCCGAGTCCTACGGGAGAAGGGCGGCATATAAATACGATAAATAAATAAATAAATAAATAAATAAAAAAAAAAATATAAAAATATAAAAGCAACTAAAACTTCCTAAATTTTAAATGCTATTTCCTTAAAAAAAACTCCTAAAACACCCCAATTAACTATTTTTTAAAAGAAAAAAAAAAAAAACCCCATCACCCATTTACTTACACAACTGAAGGCACAAGGTAGGTAGGCAGGCAGATTTAATTGTTTGCCAATGAAATGGATGCAGGCTGCAGCAGGCAAAGCAAGGCAGGCATTCTGTGACCAGTGGCTCAGGATTCCATCCAAAGAGTGAAGTTAGCTAGGTGGCTTAGGAAGGCGACCCTGGGGACCTGGAGGGGATGGCACGCTAGGCCACAACCGATCCCTGGTGACTGTGTGAACTACGTGAGCCCAGGGATGGGGAGAGGCCTGCACGCTGGGCCACAATTGATCCCCGGCGGCTGCGTGAGCGGGCATGGATGGGGCCACCAGGGATGATTGCTACCAGTTCGGCGAACCAATGCCAATCGTCCCTACCGGTTCACCCGAACTGGTCCAAACCAGTAAGATTTCACCCCTGCATCTGGTTCATTGTTTTAGAAGAATGACTCATGTTCTCCAGGGAATGGAAGATTTTGCCGAGAATCCAGACTTTCACAATGGGAAAGGCTGCTTAATAAATTGTATAATGAGCATTATTTAGCAGCTTCAGATATTGCAAATGGATTCTTAGAAAGCTAACTTTCTAACTTAATCAGCCTCCAGGCTGTCCAGTGTACCCCATCCATGATCAAATATGATAATTCTCCAAGAGCCAAAGAGCCCCTAACACAAGACCACTTCATATTGCTAGGGTTCAGTTTTAGACTAATGTTCCCCATCTAGACCTCAACAGCCTCCAGGTACAGGGAAAAGGCAAAACAAAGCATTGCTTAACTCATGATGGGCAGAGATGTACAGTTGAGTATCATCAACATACTGATGATATCTGATGCCATGGATGACCTCCCACAGCAGTTTCATGTAGGTGTTAAACAGCAGCAGAGAAAGAAGCAAAAACCAAGGATCATACCTGATCAATATTGACTGAAAATAATCTCAGAGGAAGAAATGAACCAGGACAACACAGTGACCTCCACCTACAATCCCTGCAGCCATTCCAAAGGATATAATAATCAATAGTATCAAAAGTCACTGAGAAATCAAGTAGAGTGAAATTGGATGCACTACCCTCCCATCTCATTTCCATTGTGTTACTGCCATTAAGATTCCCCCCACCCTTTCATCATCTTCTGGTCCAATTCCCAAGTGATCCAATAGATCCCTGTAATCTCCCACTACTGGAGGTGCATTTGTGTGAAAGAAGGAGGAAACAAACCAGCCTTTGGGGAAAAGAAAGGTGTGGTTTGTCTATCCGGTTAGGTTGCATTCCACCCACTTTCTCTTCTCCAAAGTGAGAAGCAGGATCTGGGGAGGAGAAGGAAGAGAATACGGTTGACTAACACTCTGAAAGACACATGCTGTAGATGGGTGCAGTGCCGGGAAAAAATGGATGTCTCCAACTGTGACCTCGATTTGCATGTCTTGGCTGCTTTCAACATCGAATTGCTAGATTGTCAGTGGAAGCATGAAAGGAAGGCAAGAATTTCCCGCAGTAGGTGCAGCATTTTCCATGAGTATCATGAAACTTCATCTTGGAGAAAATCTAGCCGAATTTGTAGGATGATGCTCAAACAGACATGAAGCATCTCTTTCCTGTTTGAATGGAAGATATTTGCCATTAAGGAGAATCATTAGGTACAGTATCTCTTGGCGCCCACATTTTATGGCTCTTTGATCAGAAAGACATGTTTTATTGTGTTGATAGTAAACTTCTATTTGATCAATAAAATTCCATTTGAGAGAAAGAGTCTCAGTTCAGTGGTGAAATCTAAAAAATTTTCCTACTGGTTCTGTGGGCATGGCTTAGTGGGGAGATTGTGACTGAGTGAGCATGGCCAACTCAACATCACTCACAGCCATACCCACTCAGTCATATAACCCCTCCCACTAAGCCACACCCACAGAACCCAGTAGGAATTTAAATTTTTTTTTATTCTGCTTATTTTCTTCTGTCCTGAGATGCCTGCAGCCGCAACCTCTTTTTTTTCAGTGCACCTGGAGGCGCTTCTTGTGCTGAAAGTTGCAGCGGCTGCAGTCTTCTTGTAGCAAAAGTTACTGGAGCCGCTCCCCTCTTAAACATGCTGCTGTCATCACTGTCCTGTTCCATGCGCTGGCCGCACATGTGCACACCGCTGCCCGCTGCCACTGATGAATGAAATAAACAGTGTGCGCTGCCCTGTTCTGGCCAATGCATGGAATAGGGAGGCAATGGCAGCAGTACGTTTAAGAAGGGAAGTGGATCTGTAACTTTCACTACAAGAAGCCTGCAGCTGCTGCATCTTTTGGCACAAGAAGCACCTCCAGGCACACCAAAAAAAAAGAGGCTGTGGCTGCAGGCATCTCGTGAGAAGGGGGGCGAGATGTGGGCTGGTGGGGAGCCCAGCAGCGATGGCTCCCTGGCAGCTAGCCATGGGAGGAAGGTAAGGATGCATCACATGGTGAAGGGAGAGCGGACAGTGGGCGGGTAGCAGCTCTAGGGCAAGACTGGAGCCAGGGAATGGTGCATTCCCCAACACAGTCGAGGCAGGCAGCAAGTAGGCGGCGGGTCCGGGGCCTCGGGGAATCGCACGTCCCTGGGCCCTGGGCCCCAATCCAAGGTAAAGGGTGAGTGGGAGGTGTGCATTGCTTACCTTTGGTGAGCTGAGCAGGCGAGGTGAGTAGCTGGGCTGCATGGCAAAGGGAACTTATATGGGGCGGGAATGAGTGGGCGGGCCGAGCAGCCGGAAGCGGCAAGCGAGCCGGAAGAGGCAACCGGACAGGTGTGGGCGGGGCTACCAGGGATGATTGCTACTGGTTCGGTGAACCAATTCCAATAATCCATACCGGTTCACCCGAACTGGTTCGAACCGGTAGGATTTTACCCCTGCCTCAATTCCAATTCAACACCAATTTCTTTAAATTCTTGCATTGACAAGTTTTGCTCCAGTACACTTGAAGTGTTTGATTTATTTCAGGACACATGGAAGCAAAAAACACTCAGGAAAAAAGAGCAGTTTGTTAGTAACTGAAGGGAAGGGGAAAATTTAGGAACATTTATGAACAAGAATATTAAGACGAAGATTTAATGCACCCTGAAGAGGGTCTGCATAAGACAAATTGAATTCCTCAAGAAAACAAATCTCAGGCCAATAAACTCAAAGTCAGTGAATTAAGAAACGCAGTTGGAAGACTTCTACCTATTTGTGACCATTTTAGGTAATATCATGTCCAGTTCATATGGAACTTGCAGTGTCCCATATTTAAAGCCCTTTATTTCATGTGTTAAGGAGAATTTAATCTTTCCCTTAAATCACTCCTAAATATGGAAAAATAATAATAAGATATGCTCCTTGTGTGTCCTACCATAACCTAAATAAGGCTTTGGTATTGGGGTGTAGCTTAGAGTGGCATGAAATTAAATAATTGCTTCCAGACTGAATCCATCCTGACTAACTTTCAATCCTATTTAAACCCTTCATGGACATGAATGTTCAGATTTATTGTTTGTGACTAAACCATAGGAAAGCCTTCTCTGAAGGCTTTTTGTGTAAAATGAAACATTGCTTTTGGACAATAAAAGCTAAATTGGAGTATATGAAGCTGGGGAGGGGAGGGGTTGGATTGTGACTCTTGGCCACACCTGAGCCCTCAAAGGACAAAAGTGTCCTCTATGGTTGAGAAGATGTTGTACAACCATGCATTACAATTTGAAATGCAGTGCAGCAGATCCTGGGTTGTTTACTCAACTCTTGTGAGTAATTTGAGCAGGACAGATGTGATGTCATGCATTAGTTGAAGCAACGTCAGGGTGTGTTAACCTTGATTAGGAGGCATCAGCCGTTGGGGATAAGCAATACTGCAGAGTTAGGAAATTTTGGATAGACGGATGTAGTGATAGATGATCTCTGACAGTAGTCATGAGGTTAATTCCCAAATCATCCATGGGCACATGAGGTAACACCCTCTGATAGATATAAAATCTTATGTCAGTTCTAGAGATGAACAAACAGAAGGAATCTCCACCCCAAGAAGGAACATCTCCACAGGTATTGTCACCTGATTTATGGGGCTAGACTACCTGCTCCTAGGAGCAACTATCTATAGAGCAGAGGACATTTCATTTTCTGTCCAAGAGTCATTGATTTTTTTGGTACAATGGGACTAAATGATAACAGCTAGATCTCCTTTTAAGAAGCCCTTTGGAGAAGCCCTTGTATTTACTTGTTTAACTATATTTAGCTTGCTTTTCTATTTACCATTTTTTAAAAACACCTGTATGGCTTGTTTATATTTGTTCTGATTCTATTTTCCTTTCTTATATTTCAAGAGTTTTTTTTTTAAAATTAAAGCAGGGATGCAACTTATTAAAACCATGAATGAAGGTGAACATACATGTCCCAAGATAATGTTGCAGCATCCAATCTGGGTCGGTCAATGGGACTAGAGGTTTTCCAAGTCATACTTGGAAGATAAAAACTCTGGTCTTGGTGACCAACCCAGATTGGATTCTTATTAAAACCAGGTCAGGTAGGTTTGGGGGAAAAAAGAAAATAACTAAAAAAAAAAAAACTACAGCTCACAACACAATTTATAGTAAGTCAACACACACTGTCTTCTTGAAATCATAAGAAAAATTAAAAACTTTATGACACCAAATAATAATCAAGGAGCTTGAGTTTCCAAATGTATTGGACTGGTGCTGAAATCTGAAGTCTCTTGCCATCAAGTTAAAAGAACTTTAGATATTTTTATTCTGGAATGGCAGGGTTCAAAATATCTTAATAAACTTTCATTCACTACTCTCAAAAAATTTCCTGTAATGAATAAACCTACTTTGGATGGTGGTGATGGTTTTATTTGAAAGGTTTTGTCCTTTCAGAAGAGGGGAAATTGTAGCCCTAGATAATTTGGAATTTTGAAGAAAGGTAGGTCCTTTATAGCAGGCTTGGAATAACATAAGGATGCTATAAATTTCTCCTGAATTGTTATACATTTCCATCTTGATCACTGATAGCAATCTTCTGTTCCCTAATCAGTGGAATGACTTGTCTCCAGAAGTTATGGATCTCCAACACTGGATACATTACATCAGGGGTCACCAACCTTTTGGACCTCAGGGATCACTAAATTCATAATTTTAAATCCCGCGGACCCCTAATATAATCTGCCTAATGACCAGGTGGGCGTAGCTAGATGAGCATGTGACTGGGTGGGTATGACCAACTCGATGTCACTCGCATCGAGGGGCACCTTGCCGGCCCCTACTTGGTCCTTCCCTGCCAATCACTCCTTGCCTCCCCGCTCAGGCTCCTTAGGGCCCCAACAGGAAGCAGTTGTTGGAGCTAAGCAGCCACCATGAGAAGGAATTGGCAAAACAGCTGGCTCAGTTCAAATTGGATCTGACGGAGAAGGAAGCTCAGCAGAAGCACCCCACTGAGGACTAGGAGCATAGGCTTTCCAAGCAGAGGGAAGATCTGTGGGAGTGCAAAGCCAGATACTGGCACCTGGAGGCTCAGCGGGCTGAGATGGTCAACCAGTTCCAGGCCTTGATGCAGTCCCACTGAAGCAAGGCCCTCCAGCTCTTCGCCACCAGCGGTGCTTCCCTCCAGCCTTCACCCAAAACCCCATACCAGGAGGTTGAATTTCTGCCCCCCTCCAACCCACACAAAAAGACACCAAAGGGGGAGACTCTCTGTAGCAACACAAATGTTCATTGCACGTATCCGGCCCAGGGGTCTGAGGACCCCTGATTTAGTGCAACATAAAAAATGCAATTAATTTTTCAGTGGACCACCAAAATTTTCTCACGGACTACAAGTCACAGACCTTCAGTTGGTGACTTCTCCATTACATTGTATTTGAGAAAACCAACCAACCAACATTGTTCAGAAGATGTTTGATATTCTCCATCTTTTGTTTGCCAGGAATTTTAAGTTAAACTATTCCTTTCTTCTGAAGAACCTAGAGAAACTTGAAAAAGTAGAAAGGTTGGGGAGATGGCAAGTATGCCTCATAAGAAGTCTTGGGATGAAGAAGAGGCAGATTTATTTCATGATTCTAAACCAGGTGAGAAAAATGTAATTCTCTTTATTTTCTGTTTTGGAAACATTGCCCAATCATGCGTATGTCCTTAATGGATGGAATGGATTAATGCAATGGATGGAAACCAATCAAAGAGAGAACCAATTTAGAACTAAGGAGAAATTTCTTGAGAGTGCGAACAATTAAACAGTGGAAGGACTTGCCTCCAGAAGTTGTGAGTACTCTAACACTGGAGATTTTAAAGAAGTGATTGGACAACCATTTGTCTGAAATGGTACAGGGTTTCCTGCCAGAGCAAGGCGTTGGACTAGAAAACCTCCAAGGTCTCTTCCAACTCTGTTATTCATTTAATTATTTGGCCATTGTAAAAATGAGCTTAATTTTTTTCCAATCCTACGCAAACACAATCTTTAGGGTTTTTTTTACAGTAAAAACTTTCTTATGCTACTCTCTGGAGGAAGCTACCCTATACTAGAACAAATGCAAAATGTTGTGTACAATACATAGCAATAGAGCTGTCCAGCAAAAGTTTGACTTATTCATTAGTTGATTGTGTATATATATCAGGTAGATGGTCCATGGATTATTGTACATGTACTCTGGTTTTATGTTGCAAAAAGTTAATTTTAGATATGCAAATGGCCATAAATTAATCTTGTCCATTTTCTATGCTTTAGAAAATCTTCTTTATCTGTGGGAATGCAGTGGCCATAGTACATGTATAGACCAGTTTAACTGGTTGGACACTTGTATGGAGCTTAGCAATGAAATAATCAAACTATGAAAAGTGGGTTCATATGGATACTCTCTGAAGGGCCCAATTCATTCTTTCATTGTTTTTAACATAGGACGTGCCTGCAAAAGTAAAGATATCTCCTTGTATAAACATCCTGGGATACAAAGTAAAGATATCTCCTTGTATAAACATCCTGGGATACAAAGTACCTGAGATACAAAGTAAAAATATCTCTTATCTCTTTGTAAACACATTCCTGAGAATCAGATAACAGAGATGGGCCTCTCGCCTGGTAGTATCTGGTACCAAGCAGCCAGAGTTAGGTTTTGCTTTTTATCTTTACCATTGTTTTCCTATCTCTCGTATGTAATATGAGATGTGTGGCCATAATAACGCCTTCTGATGACGCTGTATTTTGGTAACTAATAAAAGAGATTGTAGCTCTTTGTTTGCTGCTCTCTCATCCCGAGAAACACCTGTCCTTGTGTCTTCTCTAATCTGGACCATACATGAGGAGCCCGCCAGGATGAATTCAACATCTGGTGTCCCCGACGTGATTCATGGATCGAGCACGTCTCTTGGCACCCTCATACTCATTCGGCTGGAAGAGCCTCTGCAAACCAGGGCCGGTCGTCTGCGAACGAAGCACCCTCCCATAAATCGTGAGTATGGGGGCAGAATTCTCTAGTTCTCCCAGGTTACGTACCTCCACAAACTTAGAGAATTGGCCAAGTCTTCAATTATTGTTTTAAAAAGATAACGGGAAAGTCCTGCCCATGAAAAGAATTTGATCTACCTTCTAAAATACTTTTGGCAATAAAAGGGCTCTTTAAAAGTGAATATGTGGAAGCAGATGGGAACATGCCTCCACAAACCTCCCCAGCCCTGAAAAATTTTTTGCACTCTGGAGATTAGTTATAGAGTGTTTTATGATACATTAAAAAATAAATAAATAAAAGCCTTCAGGACACTGTTAATAGTTCCTTTTCAGACTTTGTTGAGAGATTGCTCTCACGTTAAATCACCCACGCAGACGCACGGCATGAAATTAAGCATCAGCTCATTCTGAAGGAGTCAGTTACACCCCCATTAAGCAGAATTTAAAGAAACAGTTAGACAAAAAAAAGGGGGATGGATAGAATAAATTGCTGAAATGCTTTCTGTGTGTCTACCGGCTGCAACTTTGCACGTTTATTTGGCAGATATGATTAAAGTGTGTCAGGATCATCGTATAGATGACATTTAAATTGGAGCACAAAAAATACAACCTAATTGGCTTTTTGAAAATACAAAATGATTTATGTGTAAATGAATTGCACATTGCCCCAGAAAAAATACAACTGTATGCTTCTTATCTGTATAGGGCATAAACTATGTGCAATCTCTTTCTGCTCCGGCTTTTAAAGTTACCCAAAGTTAAATTTGCAACAATTACTGGATACTATTAATTGGGACTGCTCATATTTCTCTTTACCTATGCATTTACTTAGTCCATTATTTGAGTTATTGACTAAAAGAAAAAGCCAGGAGATTTAATTCTGTTTTAGAACAGCAAAAGGTACATTGCTTTATTTGTCTTATTACCATCTAAAAATGTTTTACCCTTTATTTAAGCTATTGCTGAAATTATAACCATGGGACGTAATCCACACTGTCGAAGAAATGGAACTGATCTAATAAATATTATTCTTTCTATCTCAAAATCTGACTTTTACTTTTGTCTTCGAATGATTCATCTCTTCAGTGTGCTCTAACTGACTATGTAAACTGTATTTCATATCATTTGCCTAAAGATCCTAGGTTTACTTGCTTAATGATTTTCTCCAGAGGAGCCACTGCTTACAAGGATACTCATGACGACATCTGGAAAGAATCTTACACTAATTGTCTGCGACTATCTTAGCTTTCACACTTTTTCTCAACAAGCTTTTAATTTGATCTCTGACTCTCAGTATGTTTCTCAGGCTGAAAAAATAAATAAATAAATAAATAAATTGTTTATTGTTCTTCCCACCCGGGGTTTAGCAGGAAATAAAATTAGAGCCTGTCTAAATGGGAAGACTCAGATAATTTGAACTAATCAACTTGAAGTGATTTCTGTTAAAAATATTTTGTTGATGTGCATCTATAATGATAGTGTGTGGAATTGATATGCTTGGCTGGCCAGCAAAAATTGACTGGGTTTGAACTTGAAACTGTGGAAAACCGGGCAATGGTTATGGGCCCATATCACTTTTTGTGATTATGACTGTTGCCTGAATTTTTTCACTGTTTTGGGAATAAACTAGTTCATTGAAATAATTTGAATGACTGATTCGCATGAAGGATGTATTATACAAAAGGTCTGATTGCAGTACAGATGTGAATGGGTGTGTATTGGATTGCATGAAATGTAATTTTGTGTATAAGCACTTTTTTTCTTTTCTCTCCCTGCCCTCCGAGGAGAAGGGAGGCTTGGTCTGTTTTAAAAAATTTTTCCTTTCCCTCACCCCCTCCTTTTTTCCCTGGGAGATGAGAGGCACGAAAGAGGGGGGGGGCTACTTTGTACTTTTAACCATTTTTTTTTCTCTCAGAGAACGAGCCAGAGAAAGGCGGGAGTGAAAGGGTGATATCTGATACCTGCCTTTGCAGAGCACTGAACGGCTCAGAATGCAATTTTGATTTTTTTCCTTCTGAACATTTTTGACGTTTTAAATACTTTCATACCCAATTCTATTTCAGAGCATTGACTCAAAATACTCCTTAATGTTTTTATGTCTACGTGCATTTTGCATACTTAACAGATGGCATGTTTGTTCTTTGTTTGTCTGTTGTTTGTTTGTTTATTTGTTTGTTTCTTTGTCAGCAGCAAAAACTGCTGCCATTTTTAGGAATTATCACAGAGATGAGTTAGAAATTACAATATGTAGACAGAGAGATAAAATACTTGGGACATTTAATTAATGAAAGAAAATAACACCTGAAAAGTTGAGGAAATTTTTAGGATTGACTGGATATTGTAGGCTGTGAATAGATAATTGTGCTATTTTGAATAAAGACTGGTATGCAAAGAACCCAGTGTTACAGGAAATGTAAGAGAGAGTTAGTGAAGGAAAGCAGAAAGTTGTCTTTTGGAAGTATGCTTGTCTACAAGGAGATTTAGAAGGACGATCAGATATTGGTGCAGAGAAGGAGTTGAATTGTTTAAGAGAAAGTTGGTTTGCACAGACGGGCTGGCTTGGAAGTCAGAATGGCAGTGAGAGAAGGACTTGAATGTTTAGTGTTATAAGGAGATTTGTTTATTGGAAGGTTATAGATATTGTGGGTAGCAGAGACAGAGATTGGAAGAGGGAAATGACAAAGCTGCAACTGCGCTTATGGTTATATCTTCCATCACACCATGGGACAGTCATGCCTATTTTCATCAAAATAAAAAGCATTAGCGAAACAATTTGGTCTCATGGCAGCTGAAGTGACTGCCATCATACAACAATGTCCTACCTGTAGTCAACAAGCTCATTCTATCCCTATGGGTGTAAACCCTAGAGGACTTAAAGCTTGTGAAATCTGGCAAATGGATGTAACTCAATACCTTTCCTTTGCCCCATGGAAATATTTGCATGTTTCCTTGGATACTTATTCAGGATTTATTATTGGCATTCCCTAAAAAGGGGGAAGCAACCAAACATGTAATAAATCATTGTATTCGGACTTCTGCATCGATGGGACGCCCAATTGAACTTAAAACTGACAATGGACCTGTGTACACCAGTACTGCCTTTGCAGACTTTTGTAACAAGTGGTTCATCACACACACATTTGGCTTATAAAATTGAAAGAGGAAAAATGCCTCGGCCTCCCATCCATGCAAAACAAACTCAATCTTTGTTTATATACTTTGAACTTTCTTAATCTGACTGGACAGCCTCCCACATCGGCTGCGACCTGTCATTTTTCTGCTTATCCATCAGCTGCCCTAAAACTGAAGGTCTATTTCCACCAACTACCTGATCCTGCATGGAGAGGACCTGCTGACCTTATTACCTGGGGCCATGGATATGCTGCTGTCCAGGACAATGATCGCATCATTTGGATTCCCAAAAAGACACGTAAGACCATTTCATTTACAACAAAAAGAAGGAGAAACCCCTGGTGCTGAGATTTAAGAGAAAAAACATCTTGCTAAGTCCTCCCGGCAACAGACTCTTAACGCAAGGTGGTGACCATCAGCTTTGCAGAACTACACCGGAAGTTGGTCCCCTGCGCACAGCAAATATTCATCAGGAGGAAACTACCTTCATATTGTACATATACATTTTAACACTTTCTTATACATATTAATATTAGTAGAATTGTTTTTCTAATTTTGCTAGTAATTTTGTTTCACACGTATAAGTGACTATGATTTGTTTATGGCCTTGGACATTGTTAGCTTTGGGACTCTCAAGTGACCATGTAAGAATGCTCCTGCCACAAACGCATTGTCTATGCACAAGGTCCTTACTTTCTACCTAAGTCTACTCCACCACCTAAGGTTCCCATATTGACATTTCCAGCTGAGGGGGGAGTGGATAAGGACAATGGGCCTCTGTAACAATTGCATAAAGGAGACTATATATCATGGATTCTGGAATTAAGTCACGATCTTGCATCTATTGCCCCTACATCTCATGATCCTTCATGTCAGCAGCCTCTACATTCAATCATGATGGGACAGTAAAAGACATTCAAATAGCTGCTAATCGGACAAACTCCACTACTCCTATTTCCTAAACCACACCCATCACTGACACTGGGTGGCTCATTAAAAACTCAGATATCCAGAGGCATCTTGCCCAATCTCGGGTGGCAATGAACTATTGGGATCTTCATTTATTAAATAACTGGACAGTATATATGTTCAACGAGACTATCAAGGTGCTGAAGCTGATGAATAAAGAACTGGCTGAAATCAGAGAGGTAGTCTTACAAAACCGATATGCCTTAGCTAAAGGAGGCGATTGTGCCCTTATACATTCACATTGTTGTGCCTATGTATCTGATTATTAGTATAACATCACTCACACCATAGAACATATGGAAAACTTGATCAAAAAACAATCCCTTATCATCCAATGGATCTGGCGCCATTGACACCTGGACTGCTCTTTGGTCATGGCTCCTGGATGGTTCTTGGTTGAAATCGATTATGCCAAATATTGTATCTATAATTGTACTGCTTGTTTTGCTTTGTTGCTGTATCCAATGTCTCCCCTCCCTTCTGCAAATATGCAAAGGTTTTATTCCCTCCAATAGGAAGGACGTCCTGAAAAGTGAAATCAAAGCCCTTCTGGAACTGGAGGAACAAATCAGGTGTGGTCAGAGGAGGTGCTCGAGACTTGCAAGATAGGGCTTCCAAGATAACTCAGAGGTTACAAACTCCTGACATGTGGTTTTCTTGGGTGTCTGGATTCGGATGGATTTACAATTTGTGTGAGTGATTTGTGGAAATGTACAACTCAGAAACTTGATGGCCTACCTCGCTTGACATCTCCTGGCCACTTTTCCACTAACTTTGTTCACCATAATAAAAGGATGGGTGAGCTAAAAACATTTCCAGAAACCAGATGGATGAAGAACATGTTGTCTACTGTACTCATGATCATTGCTTTGCTTATTTCTGTATGTTGTAGTATTCAATGTATTACTGCTTTGTTTGCTATGATGATAGACATGTTTCCCAGGCATAAAGAGAACATCATAATAACAATACAGCTGAACCTAGTTGCAAAAAACAAAAACAGAGGAAATGTGGGAATGCAGTGGCCATAGTACATGTATAGACCAGTTTAACTGGTTGGACACTTGTATGGAGCTTAGCAATGAAATAATCAAACTATGAAAAGTGGGTTCATATGGATACTCTCTGAAGGGCCCAATTCATTCTTTCATTGTTTTTAACATAGGACGTGCCTGCAAAAGTAAAGATATCTCCTTGTATAAACATCCTGGGATACAAAGTAAAGATATCTCCTTGTATAAACATCCTGGGATACAAAGTACCTGAGATACAAAGTAAAAATATCTCTTATCTCTTTGTAAACACATTCCTGAGAATCAGATAACAGAGATGGGCCTCTCGCCTGGTAGTATCTGGTACCAAGCAGCCAGAGTTAGGTTTTGCTTTTTATCTTTACCATTGTTTTCCTATCTCTCGTATGTAATATGAGATGTGTGGCCATAATAACGCCTTCTGATGACGCTGTATTTTGGTAACTAATAAAAGAGATTGTAGCTCTTTGTTTGCTGCTCTCTCATCCCGAGAAACACCTGTCCTTGTGTCTTCTCTAATCTGGACCATACATGAGGAGCCCGCCAGGATGAATTCAACATTTATCTTCCATTGATATCCCAAATTTGGGTTCTAACCTCTCTTTTTCTTTCTCTCTCTCTCTCTCTCTCTTTCTCTCTCTCTCACACATACACTTTTCCATTAAAAAAATAAACTCTGTAGAGCAATTCGGTTTTTTAAGGTTCCACTGGTATTGCCAATCTTCTTTAAAGTCCAATTTCAGCACAGGTTTGCATAGGTCTACTAAACAACAGTGTCTTTCAAAAAACATTAATTGTATGCAGTTCTATTTTTAAAGACCTTTCTAAAAGAAGACCTTTATTATTTCAAAATTGAATTGCAGCATTATATGGTTTATGACAGTGGTGAAATTCAAATTTTTTTACTACCGGTTTTGTGGGCGTGGCTGGGTGGGCATGGTGTGGCTTGGTGGGCGTGGCTGGGTGGGCGTGGCAGGGGAAAGATACTGCAAAATCTCCATTTCAACCCCACTCCAGGGGAAGGATACTGCAAAATCTCCATTCCCACCCCACTCCAGGGGAAGGATACTGCAAAATCTCCATTCCCACCCCACTCCAGGGGAAGGATACTGCAAAATCCCCATTCCCACCCCACTCCTGGGGGAAGGATATTGCAAAATCTCCATTCCCACCCCACTCTGGGACCAGCCGTTTCTCTATTTGCTGTTTCTCCGAACTACTCAAAATTTCCCCTACTTGTTCTCCAGAACCTGGAGATCCTCCTGGATTTCATCCCTGGTTTATGACCATAATACAGATTTGATTGACTGATTGATTGAATTGTGAGAGATCTCACAAAGGTTGATGGTTCGTTGAGGTGCTTCCAAGAAAAAGGCAGCACGCAAGGATGCAATCAAGTTGAATCTTTATTTAGGAATAAAGTAGAGAAAAATGAGTTCCCTGGCATGGAGGCATCCATGCCTGGATTGAGCCCATGGATCATTCCTGTAGGAAGCTAGAACAAGAACCGAAGAGCAGCCCCTGTGCAGGGGTTCTTATAGGGGCCCCTCCCTTACCAATGTGTGTGAGGGAGCCGGAGGACCATTAACTCTCCCCAATGGGGCTGCAGGGGCCGGAGCCTCTTGACCCACCAGTGGGATCAAAGGTGCCTCTTTGCTCCCATCTGGTGGCCTCTTAAGAAACTGCCATGGCTGGCACAAAACACCTAACAATTCCCCTTCTTGCCAGCCAATGACAGGTACCAGTGAGTATGTGTGAGGGGGCATATGTGACAGGTACCAGTGAGTATGTGTGAGGGGGAGGTGTCATAGACATGCAGATGCATCATACACGTTTACAGGACCAAACACAAATGCTTGCACAGAAGGTTGTGTCGGTCAATAGGCACAGGATTTGTGAACAGGTCAGCTAACTGGTCGGTTGTGTTACAATGTTTGATATGTACAAACCCCATTCTGGCAAGCTATCTGAAATTTTTGTAGTGGATGTCTATGTGGGACATATGTTCATGGGGTACGAATCAGGAACTAAGGGATATCGTTTCATAGATAAAAACAACCATTTCATTGTGTCTAGATCTGCTGTGTTCCATGAACACTCTAATTGGTCCAAAATACATCTTAACAAATTATGCCCCGACTCAGAGAACACTACACCCACTCACAAAAAACTGAATTCACCAGTTACTGAGCCCAAGGTCATAAAGACAGGCAAACACAATTACCAAAAGGAAATTAATGAGGAATGGAAAAAAGGGCATCCTATCTTAAAAGTAGACCCATTAACTGAGAAGGAAGCAAAGTTTATGCAAGGTGATGAATCTCCTCCTGATAGGCCCATTAGATCAAGTAGAGGTACAATTCCTAAAAGATTTGATGACTACATACTATCTCTCAATGCCAAAAAATTAACACCCAATACGTATGATGACATACTTAAATTACCTCTAGAAGAGAAAACTAAGTGGGAGGAAGCAATGAAAAAGGAGATGGATAGTTTGAAGGAACTAAACGTGTACTCACCAGCAGATCCCCCCACAGATTTTAATTTAATTTAATTTAATTTCCAATTTATATACCGCCCTTCTCCCTGAGGACTCAGGGCGGTGTACAGCCAAGATAAGAACATAGAATACAAATATTAAAAACAGTTAAAAATATATATAAATTTGGCCCGAAAGTTAAGAAGTCACAAACTGATTAAAAGAATTTAAAAATTTCTTTTTAAGCCAGCCCGGCTTGCTGGAAAAGATGGGTTTTAAGGGCACGATGGAAGGCATTGAGGTCATGGATTCTCCTTATCTCAGGGGGCAGCTGATTCCAGAGAATAGGAGCCCCCACAGAGAAGGCCCTCCCCCTGGGGGTCACCAGCCTACATTGTTTGGCTGATGGCACCCTGAGGAGGCCCTCTCTGTGGGAGCGCACGGGTCGATGGGAGGTCGTCGGTAGCAGCAGGCGGTCTCGCAGATAGCTAGGCCCTAGACAGATAAGTCCCCCATTGGTACTAAATGGATATTTAAAATCAAGGAGCTAGAAGATGGCAAATTCCTGTATAAAGCTAGGTTAGTAGCTCAAGGATTTGCCCAAAGATTCCCTGATGACTATGAAGACACATACTCTCCTACTGTTAGAGCAGAGAGTGTAAAGACTGCATTAGTACTAGCTTCCATTTTAAATTTAGACGTGTATCAGTTTGATGTACAAACTGCATATCTACATGCTAATCTTGATAAGGAAATATATGTAAAGGCACCCCCAGGAAAGAATACAAAAAAGGGAGAAATTTGGCTGTTAAATAAGAGTCTATACAGATTAAAACAATCTGGTAAACGATGGTATGAACGTCGGTCAAAAATACTTAAAGATATGGGTTTTATAGCTACTTCATCGGATCTATGTTTTTTCACTAAAAGAAAGAATAATTCTATTGAATATGTACTAATCTATGTTGACGACATATTGCATTTTAGACATGATAAAATCAAATGTGATGAATTTGCTGAACAATTGGGTAAACATTTCAACTTAAAAATATTAGGAAAAGTAAACAAATATTTAGGAGTCCAAATTGATAAAACGGATAAGGGGTTCAAATTGTCCCAAAAAGAAAAAAATATAGAACTTATACAAAAGTGCAATATGATAAACTCAAAAACTTGCGAGACCCCCATGTCAACTAATTTCACTAGAAACATGCACGATGAACACGAGCCATTTAAAGAAAACACTTTGTATAGATCTATTATTGGATCATTACTGTATATTTCTAATTGGACCAGACCGGATATCACTCTTGCTGTTAATCTATTGTCAAGACACGTAAGCAACCCTAGTATATATCACTGGGAAGGAATCAAAAGAATTCTAAGGTATCTAAAATTTAGTGCTGATGTCTGTTTATATTTAGAACCATTCATTACAGAAAAGCCCACTTTAACCTGTTATGCTGATGCAGATTGGGCTGGAGACCCAAAAAGTCGAAAAAGTACCTCCGGTTATGTTTTCCTTATAAATGGTTGCACGATACATTGGTATACTGGCAAACAAAATTTAATTGCCACCTCTACAGCAGAAGCCGAATACGTTTGCCTATCTAAAGCAGTCAATAACCTAACCTGGTTTGATGATTTGTTGTCTAATATATGGGCTGAACCCATTTATCCCATTATCATCAATGAAGATAATAAAGCAGCAATAGATATATCAGCTTCCGAAGCAATAGGCCAAAGATCTCAACATATCGATATCAAATATAAACATGTGAGACAATTAACGAGTATAGGATTTATTAAAGCTGTTCATTGCGATAGTAGTGAACAAATTGCTGACATTCTCACTAAACCCTTAGCAACCAAACAACATGTATATTTAATTTCTAAATTTAATGTACATATCTAAAAACAATAATTTATTATTAGTTAGGTATTTTAGAGGGGGATTTGTTACAATTGAAAATACCTAACCTGTTTTCTGTAAATATGTATATTTGTATATATGTTATTGTGTGATGTCACTATGCTCCTTGCCATTGGTCCCTACTTACCTTTTGCCCCGCCTCCTCTGTATATAAGTTGTTGCTCCTGTCAGAACCCCAGCGGTCCAAATGTAATCCTGAGGAAGACAATAAATAAATAAATACCCTTGTTATAAGAAAGCCTCCAGTCTATTAAATTGGGCCTAACCAGAATAATTAAACAAGCAACAGATATTGTTTTGAATTTCATGTTTATTTATTTGTAGTGACTCTGCCAGTACTTCCGTCATGAGGTTACAGAGATCTTCTTCTTTGCTTTCTTTTATATTCTGAAATCTTAGGTAGAATGAAGATCTTTCTAACTCTAAATAGATTATAGTCTCTTCAAGCTCTCTATTTGCTGCTGGTAATTTCTCCTCCGTGTCTTTCAACTTCTTTTTGGTTTGTTCTGTTCTTGCCTCTACTATTTTAATTTTTTGCTTATTTTTTGCTATTGTTTCTTGAATCTTTTCCATTCTGTCATCCAATTTTTTTATATCTCCCTTTACTTCACCCACTTCTCCTTTCATTTCTTCATGATTGTTGTTCATGGACTCCTGTGTTTTCATCATTACTTCCTGTATCATGTTTAATGCTGTTTGTATATTCTGTAGTGTTGGAACTGATCCTAATTTCTCAGTATTTGGCATGTCCGTTATTAATTTTGGGGCTGCCTTCTTTACTGTTTTTGTAACTGTGGATGTGTTTGACATTTTAAGTAATTGAAAAAAGTTGTTCCACCAAACCATAAAGAATTTAATTCTATGTTGTGAGAAGATCTACCTAGATCACTGCCCCAGTTTTATCTCTCCAAAAGTTATACTGAGTAAAGTGCAAATTTAATCTGATAAACTGTAAAATCTATTTTCTAAACACCATTAATATACCAATCAACTATTGTATACAGCAATATTTTTACCTATTAAAGTTAAACATATTATATCTTAAATTAATCTACAATTTCTTCCAATTCAACTTATATAGTAGGCAAATAAGTAAAGCCAAATCTATAATCAATATATAAAAGAGTAAATGTTTCATAAGTAAGTATCAGTATATAGATGGGGGAAGGGGGAAAATTAATATGTTAGAATATATTTGATAGGAGATATATAGATATATAAATATATAAAAGATGTAAAAGATAGGCAATTAATTTATATTTAAGTCCAGTTCCAGAGTTATCACCCAGATATTCAAAGGTTTTTTCTTCTTTTTTTAATACTTAATTTTATGCTTTCTGAGTTCACTACTGCTTTTCGTTTCTCCAAGGTGAAAAATGGCTGCTGTCAATAGATTGCACAGTCACTGTCCCTTCTCCACAACTTCTTTGTCTCTTTCTTTTTTCTTTCCAAGTGAAATCTTTTTTGATCTGCTCTCAGCATTAATCTCACAATACTGTCTCTTTTGCATCAAATCTTCCAATCTTTAAACACAGCTGTCTTTCAGATCACCATTCACAATACACAAAACACTTTCATTCTAAGTCTATTCAACACTGTCTCTTTCTGCTTACTTTTTTCTTTTCCACTCTCACCACTTAGGCGCCGTTTTTCACACTTTGGAGCCTCACTCAGTCACTTCTAGTCAGATTTCCTCGACTTACAGAAGTAGTATGGTATTCTATTTTGCTTAAACTTTTACTGCCGATACCTCCTGCTGTTTTTCACCCTCTTGCTATTTACTCAGGCCATCACACCTCTGGACCTAGCCAAAGAAGCAGCTGATCTATTCCATGCTGGATTTCGGGGAATCCACCCTCCACCCAGTCACCTCTGAGTGTTCCCTTTTCTTTTGCTGTCCTCTATTGGATAAAAAGAGCGGAGTCCCATCTTCCTACACCAAACCAGCATGACATCACCACAGAAGTCTCTTATTTTATATATTTCTTGATACATGATTTCTCTTGACAAGATTGATGAATGGGTTTTTTGGTTCTGCAAGAGATTGTAACCTTGTGGGTGGTCCTTGGTGCTCTCTGAGCTTGCTTGTTTTCATGCAGACATTTCATTACTCTAGACTAGCACTGATGATGTTACCTAGTTTGGGTAATGAAACATCTGCAAGAAAACAAGCAAGTTTAGAGAGCACTGAGGGCAGTGGTGGGATTCAGCCAATTTGCACCACTTCAGAAGAACCAGTTGTTAACTTTCTGAGCAGGTTGGTGAACTGGTTGTTGGAAGAAATCATTAGGGCAGAGAACCAGTTGTTAAATTATTTGAATCCCACCACTGACCGAGGGCCCCTCATGGATCGAATCTCTTCCTGGACACTTAGACATTAAATAAAGTTTAATGGCTGACTTGTGTTATTTATAAGTAAAAATGGAAAACATGAATTCTATCTCGATAGACCCTAGAAATCTTCTAATGGGCTGATAATGATCATTTATGCAACTTGTAACCAGGTTGCCCTAGTGTTCCTACATAACTTCTTTCTCATGGTCTCTCCCTTTTTTTCCTAGGAGAAAGATATTATGGATCTTTACAGAGATCCAAAAAACGCCAAAGCTTTCACTTTTTATAGTAAGAGCGCTGGCAACGCTGCTACCTGCTCTTTTGAATCTGCAGAGTTTCCGGGTTGGTTCCTCAGCACTTCTTCAGAAGCAAAAAAGCCTATTGGTTTGAGTCAAGAAGGAGGACCTCAGAACATCCTGTTTTACTCTGAAAGAAAATCATGAGTCAGAAACACTGTTCTGCATCTATGTTTCTAATAGACCTTGTGTATACAAATTGGAATGGAGCCAGAATGTATGATTAGGCCAATGAGTAGACTTAGATAGTATCCTTTTTGCAATAAAAAAACTTTGGAAGAACTATGTCATATTTGGGTAAGGTGACCAGACGTCCCGCTTTTGGCGGGACAGTCCCGCTTTTGAGCAATTTGTCCCGCGTCCCGCGGCGTTTCAAAAAAGTCCCGATTTTTCTTGAGCCCCAGCTGATGGCTAGAAGAAAAAAAAACTGTTTAAACTCTTGCCCGGGGCTTCAAAGGGCCGCCCTACAGGCAATCAGTGTAAAGCAGTTTTTTTTTCCCCTAGCTAAGCTTCAGAAACGAAACCGAAACCAGGGTCTTTGGTGCAGCGTGACAAAATGAGGCAGAGAGAGATTTATTTTTATTTTTATTTTTCCTCCCCAAAAAAGGTAGGTGAAAAACTGCAAACAATGGGAAATTTAGGAGGAGAGTTCAAGATTTTAAAACACAAAGGAAAAAAAGCTGTATTTAACTAGGGAATTGTAATAATTGAGATACTATTAATTGTATATTGTGTTGAAAGCAGAAATGGTTAAGTTGTGGTTCGGAGGAATATATGGGAGAAATTATTTGGTTTATTATTATTGGTAAATATAATTAACTGATTTGTAAGAAATTGGATTGCATGGAAATAATTGGAATATTCATGTTCATATTGATTAATATACAAAAAAGATAGTTTTATAACTAATTGATTTATATTAAAATGTTGAATTTGTATTAAACAACTGTATTACATAATTACATAATTAAACAATGCGAGGATGGATATAAAAATAGATGACAATGGGAAGGGGTATAATATAGAATAGAAGGGAAAAATTGAATTTGATTAAGATTAGAGATGAGGATGAAGGGTAATATTGGTTTTTTTAAAAAAATAGATGAGGAATAAATATGGCAAAAAGGAAATATAGAAATTGTAAATTTAATTGAAGTGACTAAACACTGTTTAAATTTGTGAACCGGCCAAATACTCTGTTCAAAGAAAATAAATTGTATGTTTGTATGTGTGTTTCTAATTACTGCTATTTATTCTATTACTGCTATTTATTATTTATTTGTTCTCTTTTATTCTTTAAAGTTTAACCATTCATTCTTTATCTTAATATCTTTATATTTGTTTGGGGTTGGCTTTCTTCCCTTTCATCTTTTTTATTGTACAGAAATCTTTCTCCTCAAACCTACCACCTCTCTCTTTTCTTTCCTTCTTACTTTCTCTTCCCCCCACCCTCTTTTTCTCCTCCCTACTTCCTCTTTCTTTCTCCTTCTCCTCCTCTCTTCCTCCCTCTCTTACCCTCACTCCTACTCTAATTTCCATTCCTTCATCCCTCTCTATTGCTGTAATCCTTTAATGCATATGGACTACTCACAGGGCTGAAAAAGTTATTTTTGACTGGTCCTCACACTTTTGACCAGTCCTCGAACTTATGACTGTCCTCACATTTTACATTTTTGCCCTATCTTGTCATCATGGTGAAGAGAAGCAGTTGTGAAATGAGTGACATGGTTGTTAAGAATGCTGCATGGGCATAAATGTGAAGATGGTCATAAGTGTGAGGACCAGTCAAAAGTGCGAGGACCTGTCAGAAATGACTTTTTTCAGCTCTCTGGTTAGTCCTTTTGTGCATATGGACTACTCAGAGGGCTGAAAAAGTTATTTTTGACTGGTCCTCACACTTTTGACCAGTCCTCGAACTTACGACTGTCCTCACATTTTACATTTTTGCCCTATCTTGTCACCATGTTGAAGAGAAGCAGTTGTGAAATGAGTGACATGGTTGTTAAGAATGCTGCACGGGCATAAATGTGAGGATGGTCATAAGTGTGAGGACCAGTCAAAAGTGTGAGGACCTGTCAGAAATGACTTTTCAGCCCTCTGAGTAGTCCCTATACACATAGCCATGGCCACCCGGTCACATGACCAGGTAGCCACGCCCACCCAGTCACATGACCAGCTAGCCACGCCCACAAAATAAGCCACGCCCACAATGTCCCTCTTTACCAATGCTAAAATCTGGTCACCTTATATTTGGGGGAAGGTGAAATACATCTTATGGATGAAATGGACTTGGTTATATGGTCTTTATTTCTGTAGAACAATATGCTTTCGAACAGTAGGTTTGTTTGCCCATGTGAATTAATTTGGTTGGCTGAGAGTAAGGAGAGTGATCTTTTGGTAACGAGATAGCAATAGCAGTAGCAATAGCACTTAATCTTACAGTATATACCACCCCATAGTGCTTTACAGTATTCTCTGGGCAGTTTACTAAGTCAGCATGTTTCCACCAACAATCTGGTTCCTCATTTTACTGACCTCAGAAGGATGGAAGGCTGAGTCAACCTTCAGCCTGTCAGAATTAAACTTCTGGCTGTGGGCCAGAAGTCATAGTACTTTATGATGTTATTACAGGGGTGTCCAAACTTGGCAACTTTAAGACCTGTGTGGACCAACTCCAGAATTCTTCAGCCAGTCATTCAGACAAGTCTTAAAGTTGCCAAGTTGGGCAGACCTGTACGATTCCATATTGTTATGAGAATCAGTTTTCTCCACTACCATCTGGTTCATTGTTTAAGAAGAACAACTCATTTTCTCCAGGGAATGGAAGATTTTGTAGATGATCCAGTCTTTTACAATGGGAAAGGGTGCTTAATATATTGTATAATGAGCATTATTTAGCAGCTTCAGATATTGCAAATGGATCTTTGGGAAGCTAACTCAGTTTAATAAGAGAACCAATCACAGATGCTGCAGTACAAAGTGAGAGGAAGGTTAATCTGCTCCATGCTCTTGTCAAATCCTGAAAAAGTTATTCAGTAGGCTTCCCATTAACTTTTGGCTTGACTCCTGATGAAAGAGTCTCCATCATCATCACTATCATCTTCTTCATCATTATTATCAAACTACCTTCTAGTTATTCTTCCATTATAGTGTGATGAAATAGGGGGCATATCTACACTTTCTCTTTGGCCCATGACAGAGGGTGATAGTTTCCTGAATGCAAGAATGGATGGCATCTTTTTCCTCCCATGCCCAGCTCGTTGCAAAAGCATCCCATGCCAGTGTTTTCTCACTCAATTTCAAAAGAGCCTCAGTAGTACAGCGGTCTAAGGCACCCTGTTATTAAGCTGGTTATTAAGACCAGCTGCCTGCAATTACTGCAGGTTCGAATCTCTCTAAGGCTCAAGGTTGACTCAGCCTTCCATCCTTTCTAAGGTAGGTAAATTGAGGACCCAGTTGTGGGGGCAATAAGCTGATTTTGTATAAATATACAAAAAGGATGAAGGCTATTGCTGAGCACATTGTAAGCCTCCCTGAGTCTCCGGAGAAGGGCGGCATATAAATCAAATTAAAAAAAAAAAACCAACAGATGCTTTCTGGCCTGAACTGCCTTAGTCTTTATAGGCTAATGGTCTCTCAGCTTTTGCTCTTGTCTGGCAGTAGTACTTAAATAAGGTTTTATGCACACCTCCTACTATTTTTTGCCTATGACACAGAAATGCATGTCCACCTCCTGCATTTTTCAGAGTGAGTTTTTCTTAATATCAGATAAAGATCATTGAGGCACACATAAGCTTCAACTTTGCAATGGTGAATGACAACTTGGCAACTCTCCAGTGTTGAAAAAATAAACAAACCTGTGATAGTATCATCCAGATTGTCCTTGTGATATACAGAAAAGGACTGGCAGAGCCTCATCCTTTCCAGATGAAGCCTTACTCATGGGGAAGAATCCATGACTTCAGCTTTCATTTTATTGTAGTTTCGTGTTTGTGTGGGATCCCTAAGAAACCCAAGAGGTGTGCTTGTCACATCATAAGACTTGACTGGTTCATTGTGACCTGTCACTGTTATTTATTGGTGTGAGGTGGAAAGAAGATAACAGGCAGGAAACCAACCAATGATAAAACTCCATGAAAATGTATCTTAATTAAGAATTCCTCAGCTGTTACAAAACGTAGCATCTTCTGAGGAGATGACAGGAAATGAACCTTCAGACGAAGGCAGACATCTCCAGAGGTACTGTTTTCTGATGTAACTTTGTAGATTGGCAAGAAAATTTTAGCTGCAAAAACATACACTAATCCAAAATTAGTAAAAAGTAATATAAAATAGAAACCAAAGGCTTTCCTTTTTGGGATTGATGGATAGACAGCTAGGAAAAAAGACCATGAAACTTTGTTTTTATATATGATTAGCTGATAACCCAGTGTTGCCGGGTTTTTATTTATCCCATTCCTGTATTAGACATGAAAAGGCATCACTCACTGTGGTGAGAATTAGAGACCTAATTGCCCTGGCCAACAGCCTGGGAAAAATTCTACAGGTGATTATCTGCATTAACAGGCATCTCCCCTGACAACTTGCCCTCTTTGCTTGAACCTGAGGGCCTAGGGGGGTTATTTTTGTTTGTTTGTTTTTGTTTGTTTGTTTAAGAACCAATCCCCCTAACAAGAGGGATCCCCCTTGTGGAGTACTGTGAAGCTGTTACCATGACAACTCCATTGTGATGTACATTAGAAGCCATTTTAAGGCACAACAGGCTGTATATTAACAAAACTTGAATACAAAATGCACACTATCATTGTCAAAAGTACTGTGATTTGACACTATAGATATAATTCATTCCTTTTCATTTCAGCAGCCCAAGCATTCCAGAGTTATGCTGGAACACACACACACACCGAGGGGTGTTAGGTGTGTCTTACCCACATAGTATTTTTTTTCCAGAGAGTAAGTCATCTGTGTAGCAAGTTTGGTTAAAATTGCTCAAGGCGTTCTAGAGTTATGCTGGAACACACACAGACACACACACAACACGCCCCCCGAGAGGTGTTAGGGGTGTGTTACCCCCACAGTATTTTTTTTCCAGAGAGTAAGTCATCTGTGTAGCAAGTGTTATGTATGTATCTATTTTGTGCGGGAAATTCAAATGTACAGTGAATCCTGATTGGTTCTTGGTCACCCCTGAAAAGTATATAAAGAGGGCTGTTGCCTGTGTTCTTTTGCTGAAGTCTCACCCTGAATTAAAGAGCTGTTGTTACTAGCCTGCTTGTGCCTCTTGTTATTCCCGTGCTACAACAGCAAGTTTGGTTAAAATTGCTCGAGGCATTCCAGAGTATGGTGGAACACACACAGACACACATACCAGGGGTGTCTTACCACCCACAGTATTTTTTTCCAGAGATTAAGTCCTTATTATATCTCAAAATTGGAAGGATGTGGCACTACCCACAATGGAGGACTAGTTGGTGAAAATGTTGGAATTTGCAAACATGGCCAAACTGACTTCCCTGATTAGAGAAAAGATAATATGTATGTTTATTGCTGATTACAAATCCCTCGTAGACTTATTGCATGAAACAGGGGCAAAAAGGGGTTTTATGATTTTTGGCTTTGAGAATTAGACAAAGTAGATAATAGAAAAAGCAGAGCTTTTATTTTTGTAACCATAGAGTAAGAGGTTATTTTGTAATTGCATTTGCTACAAAGAAAATCATAAACTACTTCTTTCTACTTCTTTTCATTTCTTCTTTTAGTACTTTTTCACTTTTCTTTTTTCCTTTCTTTACTTTTTATCAGTGGTGAAATGTAAAATTTGTTATTACTGGTTCTGTGGGCGTGGCTTGGTGGGGGGGTGTAATGTGACTGGGTGGGCGTGGCCAACTTTTTTTTTTACTTTTAAAAGCATTTTTTCTACAACCTTAAGAGGTTGCAGAAAAAAATTGCTTTTAAAAGCCTCTGACGATCCCAGCTGAGCCACGTGATCATCAGAGGCTTTTTAAAAAACTTTTAAAAGCATTTTTTTGGCCAAAGAAGTTGTAGAAAAAATGCTTTTAAAAGTAAAAAAAAAGCCTCTGATGATCGCGCGGCTCAGCTGGGCATGGGGGGGGCAGGGATTTTTGTTACTGGTTCTGCGAACCACCCACCGCCATCGCTACTGGATCGGGTGATCCGATCCAAACCAGGAGCATTTCACCACTGCTTTATATTAGTTATTTGTTAATCTTTATCTTCTTTTCAAAACTCTTAATAAAAATATGTAAAACAATGTTATGTTTTTATCTTGGTTGCCCAGAGTTCCATAGGTTAAATGGGCAATTTGTTTAAAATCAATCCATCCAGTGGATCCATCATGTTTGGTAAATTTCATCACTTCAGAAATGTCCTTTGTTTGGGATAAACACAGATATTATCCTGTCTAAAACCAACCATTCTTCACACCTCACTTTAGAGCAGAATTCCCTAGCTTTGCAAAGCTGGCTGGGGAATTCTGGGAATTGAAGTCCGCCAGGCTTAAAGTTGCCAAGGTTGGAGACCCCTACTTTAGAGAACTTTCCTTTTTTTTCAAATACTATAGTGACAATTTTGTTTTCATTTCATTTTTTCATTCATTCAATTTACTGTATATGCCACTCTCTCACTCTGCAAAGTGACTTTTTAAATTAACTAAATATTTTAATACAATTTTTTAAAAAAGTACAATAGAAAAATAAATTGTTTTTTTTTTAAATTTGATTTATATGCCGCCCTTCTCCGGAGACTCAGGGCGGCTTACAATGCATTAAGCAATAGTCTTCATACTTTTGTATATTTATACAAAGTCAGCTTATTGCCCCCACAATCTGGGTCCTCATTTTACCTACCTTAGAAAGGAGGGAAGGCTGAGTCAACCTTGAGCCTGGTGAGATTTGAACTTGCAGTAATTGCAGGCAGCTGATGTTAATAACAGTGCTTTAGTCTGCGGCGCTACCAGGACTCTTAGTTTTTTAGAGTGTGTTTGATACTTTCAGTTTTTAGTCTACCAGGAAGCAAAGCTAAGGGAATCCTTTTTTTAAAAAAAGCTCTTTCTATCGTTGCCAAGAACAAAACAATGACACAACCTGAAGGTCAAGGAATCTTAAAGAAGTTTAAACAGTTTGAAAAGGGGAGACTTCCGGTGGTGATGTTGTGCTGTGGCAGTTCAGAGGAACATAAGCTCCGTTCCTTGTGCCGGATTTCTAGGGATCGGGGGCCTTGAGAGGCGAAGTTTTGTCCTGGAGGGACAAACAATAGAAGGAGGAAGTCTCTGAGGCAGCGAGGAAAGGTGCGGTTTCCTGCAGCACTAGGAAGAGAACCTCTAACCCGACCTGGAAGAAGCCTGCCTTAATGGCAGTCCTGGAGGTGTGATGCGCCAGCCAAAGAAAAGGGAAGTGAGGAGAGAAGACAGTACAGCAGGCATAACCCAAGCAGTGGATTTAGCCGAGGTTGGAAGACCGGTGAAGAAGTAGCCAGAGGAGCGATTAAAGAGACAGAGTGAGTCTCCAATAGAGAAAGACTACTTTGAACAATTGGCGGCATTCTGGCATTGGGAGCAGTATAGTGAGCAGAAGAGAACAAAAACATTTAAAAGGCGAAGGGAGCAGAGTTTCACTCTATGAGATAAACAAGGAACTGCAAATAAGGAACTGTACTTTGGACTTTGAATCTCAGAAACTTGAGCTCCAATGGAGAAACAAAAGGCTTACAGTCGAAAAGGAAAGACTATGAGAGAGTGACTGTGCAGACAGAGAGAAATTGACATCGTAAAATGGAAGCTGATGCAATAATGAATATAACGGGAATAATAATATTCAAAAATTCAAATACCCCTTTCCTTTCTTTTTCTTTGTGCTCTTATCAACTTTTTTAAGCTTAATATTCCCCCATATCTATACGTTTAAAATATTACTTAGTATTGTTAGAGCTGGCTATAGATCATATATAGTTTTTAGAAATATATAAATATTTAACCACGCTGACAAAAATATATCTATTTAAGAAACTTAGGAAATAGTCAATATAGAGTTGTGGTGATAGTTATAGAAAAATATAATAATATTTCTGGTACCCAATACCAACTGTATTTATTGTAATTATTAACTTTATTAACTTTATCAACTGTACTTGTGAATAATTTGATCCTTGCAATTAGACTGAAGAGTATTTATCATATTTATTCTATATATTGTATTTATTGTACTTAATACCCAATAGTTAATATTTATTATTCATATTATTGTTACTATTTTTATTATTAACTAACCTACTTATTGATTCGGTAGAATTATTATTATTGGAAGTATGTAATGAAGCCCTGAGGGAAGCAAAGTCACCAGAATCATGGAAGGAGGCATATATTACCTTGATTCCTAAAGAAGGCACAGATAATAAACAAATCAAGAATTATAGACCAATCTCACTCTTACATTCAGATTACAAAATATTTATGAACATTATGGCGGAACAGTTAAAAAAAATACTAAATGATAAGATGCATACAGATCAAAATGGATTTCTTCCTAAGAGACAAATTAGAAACAATACCAGAATAGCGATTAATATAATGGAATATTATGAGGCACATCCAGAAAGACAAGTTGCCCTTGTCTTTCTGGATGCACAAAAAGCCTTTGATAATGTGAATTGGGAATTTATGATTCGACAAATTAAAGCCATGAAATTCGGAGATAAATTTGAAAAGATGATTTAATCAATCTATTCCAAGCAAAAGGCAAGGGTAATAATAAACAGGGAGATTACAAATTCATTTAAAATAACGAAAGGAGTTAGACAGGGTTGTTCTATGTCACCTCTTGTTCTTTATCTTGACCCTTGAGATATTACAGAGAATTAGACAGAAAACAGAAATAAAAGGAACCAAAATTAAACAGGAAGAATTTAAAGTGCAGGCATTTGCAGATGATATGATATTTGTTATAGAAGACCCATTGGAATCTGGACCAATACTACTGCAAGAGATAGAGAAATATGGGGAGGTCGCAGGCCTTAAAATTAATAAAGGAAAAACTAAAATGCTAGTTAAGAATTTAATGGAAAAACAAAAAGGAGAACTTGAGGAAAGAATGGGACTTCAAACTGTAAAAAAAGTGAAATATTTAGGTATTTGGTTAAAAGCAAGATGTTCAGCATTAAAAAGGGATAATTATACGAAATTAGAGTCCCTTGGGAGATGGGTGGCATAGAAATGTGACAAAATAAAATTAATTAATTAATTAATACAACAAACAGGGGCAGACTTAGAAAGATGGGGGAAATTACAGTTGTCACTTTTAGGGAAAATCGCAACAATTAAAATGAATATCTTGCCAAAACTACTCTATTTATTCCAAATGATTCCTATAAAATTAGATTAAAAGTTTTTTAAAGAGTTAAACAAAACGATTATGAAGTTTGTATGGGCAGGAAAAAAGGCGAGGATAAAATTAATCTCACTTCAGGATAGAAGAAGCAGAGGTGGCTTTGGACTCCCTGCGTGGGAAATTTATTACAAAGCAGTGAGTTTAGTCTGGGTTAAGGAATGGATTAATTTAAAGAATAGGAGAATTTTAAAATTGGAAAGACATGATCTCCAGATGGGTGGCATGCCTTCATATGAAACACCGGAAATAAGAAACATTCACATTCATATTTTTATAGACATACAATTCAAGATTCACTGATACAGACTTGGGAGGGTATTAGGAAGAAACATTATCTCAAAATACCAGGCTGGTTATCCACTATGGAGGCAATGATCTATCCCAACATTGATATTAGTAAAACGGTAAAATACAATGAAATTTTGGACAAGGGAGGAAGATTAAAAACTAACCAAGAATTAAAGGAACAGGGAATAATCACAGATTGGTGGCCGTATCTTCAATTGCAATCTAGATACAGAAAAGATTTAGAGGAATTTGGATTTGAACCAAAATTTACACAATTAGATAAATTATTGACAGGCCCGGAAGAGAAATTATTATCTAAAATATATAATTATTTATTAAATTTTGACTTAGAAGAAGAAATTGTAAAGGGACCAATGATAGCATGGGCAAAAAATATTGGGCACAACATTGAGTTAGAAGAATGGGGAAAAATATGGGAGAAAAACTATACATTAACAAAATCCGCTGCATATAAAGAAAACCAGTATAAAATGTTCTATCGGTGGCATTTAGCCCCAACAAGACTCACAAAAATGTACCCCAATCTAAAACCTAATTGCTGGAAATGCAATCAAGTACAAGGCACCTACTTCCATGTATGGTGGCTTTGCCCAGAAGTTAAAAAACTCTGGATTAAAATACAAAAATGGCTAAAAGAAATTACACACAATAAAATAGAATTTAAACCTGACCTTCTCGGAATTATTAAAGAAAATTATCCTAAAAGGATATAATATTTAATTATTCATATAACTACAGCAGCTAGAATTGTACTTGCGCAAGCCTGGAAAATGTCCACTATTCCAGCAGACTGTGCAATAATCCGGAAAATTTTCGAATGTGCAGAAATGGACAAACTTACTTTAGAATTAAATAATAAGGAAGACTCGGAATATTACTTAACTTGGGATAATTGGTATCAATGGATAGAAATTAAAAATAAGGAATGTATAGAACAAAATAAGATATAAAATGTGATTAAATATGTCGATTAAGTAGGAATATGTGGGAATAGATGAAGAAAGTTAAGAATTAAGTACTGTCAAAAAGATATTGAATTGTATAATTATTACGGATGTATTTTTGTTATAGAGGTATTTTAACTTGTATATTTGGATTCTAAGTGTTAATAAAGGTTTTTCCAAAAAAAAAAAAAATTTAAAATAAATAGTTTGAAAAGGGAAGAGACATGGCAAATAAATTATATAAAATGTCATGGGAGAAGCAAATGGAAGATTTATTCAATACATTCAAGCCAACATGAGGTAATTTTTTTCATTTTTGTTGTTTTTGAGGTGTTCCCAAATCATGAATACATCCTTAATGATTTAGTCAATACAGAAGTGAAATGAATTTTCCTGATTTATGAGGCATATTTAATTTACCAAATTTATTTGCCACCCATCTTGCAGTTCAGATGACTCTGAAATGAGATTAGGGATTAGAGAAGTTTGGTTCTAAATTACTCAAAAAAATCCCTGTGTAGAATTTATGCCAAATATGATCCATGCATACATTCTGATGTCAGGTTAACCACCTACTTTTTTCAGTTTGTAGTTCTAAGTGTAACTGAGGGATGGTTCAGAGAATTCTTTGGAATCAATTTTAAGCAATCAACTGTACATTGCTTAAAACTGATTCCAAAGAATCCTATGAATTGATTCTTTCATCTCTTCAGAAGGAAGCCAATTCAAGGCACCAGTTTTTACAGAGAAACGTAGCAATAGAGTTTGCATTCTTGCAAATATTTGGGAATATCTTGTTGGAAGATGATTTATGAATACATAAATCTGTAGTTGTCAAAGGAATGAAGAGAAGGAGGGGAATGGTGAGAGAATCTATTTTTACTACTACTACTTCTTTTTAAAAAAATAAAATCCATTACTGTTTCTTTTTGCAATGTTTCAAGATTCTTCATCTGTATTTTAAGAATATTTTCCTTGGAATGTTCACTGGAATATTCAGCATTTGGAACATTCTCTTTGCTTGTGTTTCATATGTTGATATGTACATATGCACGTTCCTGTAGAACCTTCATTACCTGCTCCAGAAGCAATGGAAAAGCCCTGGCAGTTTAAATTTTGGGATATTAGCAATAAATTTCTCAGTGTGGTGAACAATGTGTTGATAGCAACTCCACAAAATTCAAATTCACCAGGTAACAGTAGAATCTTTTACAATTTGCTGGAATATTTAAATTCTAGTATTAGTCAAATTATTGATGGAACGTCTTTGATGGTAGTAATTATTGTAGTCACAAGATTCGGATTGATCCAAAGGACCATTATAACAATGATGGAACTGTCAGGATTTGCTGTTCACCAGTGAGTTACTAAAAACTTAAAACCATGGTTTCAAGACCTCCCCTGAATGGTCCATTCTCTGATATTTCATCCCCAGCATGACATTGTTGAGCACCCACTTATCCTGGGTACCTGCTTTTCTGCCAACCTGATTCCTGCACTACAGTTTTCAGGAGGATAAAAAAATAAAAACAAAATACTTTTTTTCAAAAAGGTTTTCATAAGTTTTTAGTATTACCTTCATTAGATATGCAAATGTGTTGTAGTAGGTTTATTGCTTTCATATAATTTAACTGCTGTCTAGTTCCTATTAGTTCCTTTCTTGTTCCTTTCCAACAAGAAAGATGGTTTCTTGTGATCAGCCTTCTTCCCCTGAGTTGCCGTACACACACACACACACACACACACACACACAC
Organism: Pantherophis guttatus; assembly: GCF_059756535.1. Lineage (NCBI taxonomy): Eukaryota > Metazoa > Chordata > Lepidosauria > Squamata > Colubridae > Pantherophis > Pantherophis guttatus. Next base: position 15,423,653 of record NC_142071.1, on the reverse strand, counting down.
ACACACACACACACACACACACACACACAAACATTGGGTAGGGGCAAGCAGTTCAGTCATTTTTAGGAGCCTCTACAATATTCTCTAAACATTCCCACTAGGTCTACACTGATCTAAATAATTTGGAACTCCCAATGTTTCTTTGTGTCATGTCCACTTTCTCCTACTCCATTTCAGCTACAATTATCTGCTATTTATTTTGGTAAAGCATATTGTTAGCCTTCCATCAGTGGTTTCTCATTCAATATTTCCAAATCAATGAAGCCATTTAACTTTGCCACAAATGCATGACTCTGTTTCTTTCATTTTATTTTTCCCCAGGAAGTTCTTTTGATGTTATTCCTAATACCTCATTAGATTCAAAAAGGAATCCAATCTTTATAGGTGCTGATAATTATGTTGTGTCCTGTATAAAGTTTGGTGATGAATAGTTTCAAATACAGCTATGGTGAGTATTTCATTTATACTTATTCTTTTTTAGAATACAAGGAATGAGCTGGAAGGGACCTTGGAGATCTTCTAGTCCAGCCCCATGCTCAAGCAGGAGAACCTATACTATTTCAGATAAGTGACTGTCTAGACTCTTCTTAAAAACATCTAATGATGGAGCAGCCACAAGTTCTGGAGGCAAGCTGTTCACTGGTTAATTTTTCTAGAAAAATAACTGGTTCTCCTTTTTCACTAGGATTAGGATTGTGTCTAATCTGTGAAATAAGAGGATTCACAATCTGCTCATAAACAAGCATGTGCCAGATTATAGTAAACGCTACCTTTCTCTGTCATTGTTTCTTCCTCATATAATTAGTGACAGGGTTTTTTTGTGTTTTACTTTTCACAAATGAATTAAATTGTAGTTCTGGGCTTCATAGCATGGAAAAGCAAAGTACTGCTGAGACTACTACACTTGTAATTAAAAGCTTCCTGTGATTCCAAGTTCTAAATCAGAAGCAATGATACTCTTTTAGTGGGAAGAAGCTTTCTGCAAGGCCATTCTCCATTAATCTTGTAGCCATTATGTCATGTGATATAATATTCTTTGTTTTGCTAAAGAACACTTCCATTTTTTAGGAGGAAAATATTATGATATTGTATAGAACACCAGAAGAGTTCAAGAATTTCACTTTCTACATTAAAAGTGATGGCAGGCCAGAGATTTGCACTTTTGAATCTGCAGAGTTCCCAGGTTGGTTCATAAGCCCTTCATTTAAGCTAAATAAGCCTATTGGTTTAAGTCAAAACGGAGGACCTGAAAATGTCTTGTTTTATTTTACAAAGATATTTTAAATCAAATTTATAAATGGAGAAGATAGTTATTTCGGTGTAGGAGGAGGACAGGAAGAGCCTGGAGATGGAGTCAAGAAAGGATTCAGCTTAGAATTGTTATGTTCCCATAAGTGGTCCAAGTCCACCCCCTCTTGATTTCTATTAGCTCTTGATAGCACCAATTTAATGCTGACTGTTAGTTAAGTAGATTCTTGTCAACTAATATATTTTGCACCTTTGATCTAGGAATATGTAAAAATTAGCATGCACAAAGTATACTTTGCAACCAATATAATTTTCCAGCTTGTGGGTGAGACTTTTACATTGAGTGAATTAATTTTTTGCATTTCTTTTGGCCCACATTTTGTACAAAGAGCTACTGGTATTTCTTATTAATAAAAATATGTTTCACAAGTATGCTTGGTTCTTTATCTTGCTAATAATTTCCTATTGGAAAGAAGGATCCTCATTTAATATTCACTTGATTCCATTGAAGTTGCTGGCCCCTGTTTCACTCATGCCTGTACTGTTTCATGTATGGATGCCAGCAGGGGTGAAATGTAAAATTTGTTACTACCGGTTCTGTGGGCGTGGCTTGGTGGTGGTGGTGGGGTAATGTGACTGGGTGGGCGTGGCCAACTTTTTAAAAAAAACTTTTCAAAGCATTTTTTCTAATGCTTTGAAAAGCCTCTGCCGATCAGGAAGCTCAGCTGGGATCGTCAGAGATTTTTCGAAGCATTTTTTTACCACCTCTTTGACCAAGAGATTGCAGAAAAAAATGCTTTGAATAGCCTCTGACTATCCCAGGTGAGTCGCGCAATCATCAGAGGCTTTTTTTTTTTACTTTTAAAAGCATTTTTTTGTTGGAAGAGGTTATAGAAAAAATGCTTTTAAAAGTAAAAAAAAAAAGCCTCTTATGATCCTGCGGCTCAGCTGGGCATGGTGGGGGGTGCGCAGGGATTTTTGCTACCGGTTCTTCGAACCACCCGTCGCCATCGCTACTGGATCGGGCGATCCGGTCCGAACCGGGAGCATTTCACCCCTGGATGCCAGGATATGTGACAGTTAAAAGCAAAGCAGCAACAATGGGTTTTAACCAGAAAAGCAGGGATAAAATGACACAAATCCAGCACACCAAGGAGAGAAGGGGAATCCTCTAATTAGTGTTTCTCAACTTTGATGACTTGAAGATGGATGGATTTCAACTCTTAAAATCCTCAGCCAGCATAGCTCGCTGGGTGATTCTGGGAGTTGAAGCCCACCCATCTTCAAGTTGCCAAGGTTGAGAAATGCTGCTGTAACTGAAAGGAATGAGGGTAATTTAGGAGTGCAAAGAGTAGCTAAGAAAGATGTGGAATTGATAGAGTTCCACTTCCACTCCTTTATAACGTCTTTAACAGGAGAAAATTTCTTCTTCCTGACCTCCTTGTCTATAGCTGAGGTTGAAGTTCTGGTTTGAGGAGAGTTGCTTAGCAGCAGCAACACAGATAAATGGATATCTTATCTGATCATCTGAGTTTCTCAAATGAGAGTATAAGGAAGGAGAGAATAAAAAAGTCCTGGCATTTCCAGAGCTAAGGGAGTTATCTAACAAAAGCTAGAAACATCAGAAGCAATGTAAGACCAGGCGAGTATAACCACATTTCACTTTGGGAAATGAATGGCTCTTAGTCTGTTATGACACAATGGAGGGAAGAAGAGATATAAGTTTTGAAAATGTCTAGTTTAATGAAAAGAAGGACTAGGGGTGACATGATAGTGATGTAAATATCTAAGGGACTGCCCCAAAGAAGAGAGGAACAACCTATCTCCAAACCACCTGTAGGCAAGACAAGAAGAATGGAAACTAATCAAGGAGAGAATCATCCTAGAACTAAGGAGAAATTTCCTGACAGTGAGAACAATTAATTAGTGGAATGATTTGCCACCAGAAGCTGTGGGTGCTCCCATCACTGGAGGTTTTTAAGAAGAGATTGGACCAGAGATGGTATTCAGCCAGTTCACGTGAACTGTTGGCAGAAATTTGGCCAAGGTCACCAAACTGGTAGCGATGGCCAGCTGGCCACACCCCCAAACTGGTCCCCCAGTCGCCACTCGCTCGCCCCGCCCACCGTGTTCATCACCGCCATGTTCTTTGTGCATGCTTATCCCATTGTCTTGCAAGTCCAATGGGATGTGCATGCACAAAGAACATGGCAGCGATGGCAGCAGCTTTTTCTGTGACCTCTGGTACTTTTCGGCGGCCTGTGGCCAGCTGCTGCAGACACAAAGCATCTCTCAAAGAGGTGGTGGCTAGGAGGCTTCTTTGCCAGCTGCTTTCCAGCAGCGGTGACTGGCTAGGGGCCACTGAAAACACCGATCAGCTTGCCTTCCGGACTCTGGACCAGCCGCTGCAGAAGGTAAATAGCCCAAAGAGGCAGTGGTTGGGGAGGAAGCAGGGCTAGGGCCGGGGTTTCTAAAGGATGGGAAACAAGGGCGATTGGCGAAGGAAGGGCGGGGGTAGATAGGTGGAAATTCCAAAAATTTTCCGACCTTTTTCTGTGGGCGTGACTAGATGGGGGGGTCATGTGACTGAGTGGGTGTGGTTTGAGTGATGTCAAGTTGGCCATGCCCACTCAGTTGCATGTCCCATCTAGCCACGCCCACCAAACTGGTAGCGAAAATTTTTGAAACCCACTGGATTGGACAACCATTTGTCTGAAATGGAACAGGGTCTCCAAAGTTCCTTCCAACTCATTTATTCTGTTATTCTGAACCTCAAGCCTAATCTCTCTCTCTCTCTCTCCCTCTCCCTCTGTCTCTATGTATATGTATATGTATCTACTTTCTTATCTATTTTCTGTATATGTATATGTATATGTGTGTATGTATGTATGTATGTATGTATGTATGTATGTATGTATGTGTTAGATATTGACAGGATAGTTTTCCCTCTGGTCCACTGTTTGAGTGGGAAGAATGCTTAAATGTGATTGGCTGGGTTCTCTGACAGCTCCCTATAAAAGGGCTGGCTGTCTGAGAGGCTAGCTGCTGGATTGTAAATAGTTGCTGAATAAAGAGTTGTTGTCTGAAGCCTGTCTCAAGTCTCTTCAATCCACCTATCTAACATTGGCGACGAAGGTGGGATCCTGAAGAAAACACTGGAACCAAAAAGAGCTGACAACGAAACAATCCAGCCCAGCAGCAAATGCGAATGGCAGCCGTCTTGTGTGCCAAATTCAAAATGTCACGGTGCAGATTGAAAGGTCGCTCTGTGATATGGAAATCGACACTGGGTCATCTGTAACAATTGTCTCATGGCAAGCATCGAAGGCTGCGATTCCTAGAATCCAATAACACCAGCTTGAACGCCAGCACATGTGGCTCAGTGACTACCAGGGGACTTGGATCCCTGTCATCAGCTGCAGCACTTTCGAGGTCCAGTTTACTCTGACAGACGTTGGTGGAACCCTGCCAAATTTGCTCGGGTTGGACTGGTTTGAGTCCCTTGGACTAGGAGTGACTGGCATCAATGCTATTGCCAGCTTGTGGGCCGATGACCTGATTCGGGAGTTCCAAAACATGTTTAGCAAGTATGTGGGCATCTTGACCCCAAGGTAGCACCAATTCAATTGAAACTCCGGAGGGTCCCCTTTGCTTTAAGGTCCAAGATAGATAATGAACTTGATAAACTGATCCGGCAGAGTATTCTTGAGCCAATTGACCATGCAAAGTGGGAAACCCCTATTGTCACCCCAGTCAAAAGTGATGGCTCTATGCGCATCTGTGCTGATTATAAGTGCACATTAAACAAGGCCCTCCAGCAGAGCACGTACCCAGTACCCATAGTTCAGCACCTTTTGCATTCCCTGTGCCCCGGAAGAATCTTTGCAAAATTGGACCTCATGCAGGCATATCAGCAACTGCCAGTAGATGGTGCTATTGCCGAGGCCCAAACCATTGTCATACATAGAGGGGGGTTCAAATGTCACTGTTTACAATTTGGCGTTAGCGTTGCCCCGGGTCTTTTCCAGAGTGTGATGGAAAGACTATTGCAGAAAATTCCTGGGGTAGTGCCATACTTTGACGATGTTCTAATCACTGCCGGTGACGAACAGCAGCTTCACTGAGGGACTGAGGGAGGTGCTGTCAAAATTTAGGGCTGCAGAATTCCAAGTAAAGGGCAGCAAATGCAAGATCGGGGTCCCTGAAGTTGAATTCCTGGGGTACAGGATAAATGGGGAAGGTATACATCCAACCCAAAGCAAAGTCAGGGCAATCCAGGAAGCCCCTGCCCCAAGGAACCGAACTTCAGGCATTCCTGGGGTTGCTCAATTTTTATAGTGTATTTCTAAGAAATAAGGCCACCGTTGCTGAACCACTCCACAAGTGTTTCTAATGGTGGAGAAAAGTGTTTGGGTCTGTGGCCACAAGGAAGCTGCCGCATTTGCTGCGGTAAAACACCTCCTTTCTGCTGACAGTTTTTTAATCCATTATAATGACACTCTACCACTGGTTCTCGTTTGCGATGCCTCTCCCTTCGGTGTGGGGGCTGTACTGAGCCATCTTCCTCCTAATGGAACTGAGGCCCCGGTCGCCTATTTCTCCAGGATGCTGTCCACCACAGAAAGGAACTATAGCCAGCTGGACAGGGAAGCACTGGCTGCTGTGGCCGGGGTCAAGCGGTTTCATGAATACTTGTTTGGGAGGGATTTTGGGACTTTTGGTAGTCCCCTTTTGGGACTTTTGGTAGGCGACCGCCCCACACCGGTGATACTGTCCCCTTGTTTTACATGATATTTATGTCGGTGTACTCCTATCGACTGATTCACAGGCAGGGGACATGCCGATGCTCTCAGCAGGTGCCCCCTGCCTGACTTGCTGGACAACCCAACCCCAGGGATTCCTGTCCTCCTTATTGACTGCCTGGACTCTGGCCTTGTGACTTCTGCTGTTGTGGCAAGCCACTCAGCTAAAGACGCAACGTTCAAAAAACTTTTGAACTGAGTATGGAGGGGGTGGCCAAAGGGCCCGTTTGGTGCAGATTTTAATCCATTCACGATGAGACAACATGAGATATTGGCACAAGGGGGTTGTTTGCTATGGGGAGACCGGGTAATTATACCACCAAGTCTAAGGTGTTCAGTACTGTCTGCATTGCATGAGGGACATCCGGGGATTGTCCGGATGAAAGCCCTGGCTCGTAGTTTTGTGTGGTGGCCCAATATGGAGCAAGAAATACAGGAATGGGTAGCAAGGAGGCGGGGCTGGTGTTGCGACGGGACAACAGGAAGATTTGGGGCTCCGAAACTACCGCCGATATCTCCACCGCTGGACGGTCCAATTTGGACCTCATTGTCCTGTTGAGACAGTGATAGAGGAGGGCACATCCTGCTGATCCCAGGGATACCGCAAAGTCTCTGGTTGATCCAGGAGAAACTCTTTTTTCCGGCGATGAAGAGGCAGCCATTAAGCTGCTGAAGTTGGGACAGCCCCGAATGGAAGAGAATGAGTGAAAGTGTTACGATCTGGTGAGAGGCTTTTTAAACTTGGATTTTAAGAACACCCTGAAGAGCAAATGTAACTAGAATTCAATATAGAAGTAATTTACCAGAAGAAAACACACACAAATCGCTATCTGCACGCACTCTCACACCACCACCCAGCACAGATCAACTCCATAGCCAAGACACTCATCTCCAGAACAAAACGCTTAGCTGACGAACAACACCTAAAAACCGAACTACACACTCTCACTAATATACTAACATCCAATGGATTCCAAAGAAATAAGATTACCAACCTAATCCAAAAAGAAACCCCCACTAAAATCCAAGACAGAGAACAAGAAAACGGCAAAGCCCTCCTCCCATACATAAAAGGCACCACAGACAGAATCAGCAAGATCCTCCACAAACACAACATCAAGACAGCATTCTGCACAAACCAAAAAATATCCACCATCCTAAGAAACCCCAAAGACAAAATTGAGTTAGAAAATCAAGGAGTATATGAAATCCCATACACCTCCTGCCCCACCACATACATCGGACAAACCAACAGAAGAATAAGTGCACGCATTGAAGAACACAAGAACTCAGTCAGAAAATAGGAACCAACTTCTTCCCTGGTCCAACACCTCAAAGCCACAGGACATGATATTGACTTTAAAAAGACCAGAACTATCTCCAAAACCGAACACTTTAACAACAGAATAATCAGAGAAGCCATCGAGATAGAAAAACGTCCACAGCATGAATAAACGAGATGATACCTCCTGCCTACCAGCCATTTGGAAACCCGCCCTTATTGACAAACGAGTCCCTAACACAAGGAATGACACCAGACCCACACTCACAAGAGCCACACAGGATGTAACCACCACACATCCACGCAGAAAGCAGACTCTATCCCACACGGATGATGAGGCACGACCACGGACCAGAAGCCAGACCACAGCTGCATCATTAGCCACTTTAAACCCCTCCAATCCATACATGAAGCAGACTGACACCCACCATGAAGAGGTGACACGGCCACAAACACGAAGCCAAACAACAGCAACACAGCTCACCAGCTCAAATCCCCCTGCTACTCAGACTAACCCGAGCACAACCAAGCCCCCACTTAAACAGAACACACACCCATCCAATCAGAGCACAGCCAACCCCCCATCCAATCAGAGCACAGCCAAACCCCCAACCAATCAGAACACACCTCCACCCAATCAGAACACAGCCAAGTTCCCACCCAATCAGTTCACACACCCACTGGCAGTTAAAAGGAAGAAACAGCTGCGATCACACACATTGCTCCTAGAAGCACAAAGCCGAAAACACCAGCCTGAAGATGACGAATGAGACTTCGTCAAAACGTTGCCAAGACACCTCCAACTTTACGCAGGAGAAAACCCGAATAACCAAAGACCTACATACAAAAACCCGCGAAAACCTCAGAAAACACACACACACACACACACACACACACACACACACACACACACACACACATATATATTTCTTTTTCGTAGGCTTTTACGTAAACGTAGGTAAAACCTGGCTAGAAAGAATATGCATATTCTTATATATATATATTCTTTTCTTCTCTCTCCCTTTTCTTTTTTCTTCTTTTATTCCTCCACAAACAGTCTTTATTCAATTGGATTAAGGCATACAAGAGCCTGAAAAAACTTTTTTCTTTTTTCTTTTTCTTTTTTTGGCTTTTTTCTTATTTACTGATTGGAGATTGCTATTTGAATTTGTTTTTGGCTATTTCATGTGATTGGATTAGGGCACACAAGAGTCTGAAGAGTGTTTATTCAAATGGATTAAAGCATATAAGAGCCTCAAGAAACTTTTTTTTCTTTTGTCCTTTTTTTTCTTTTTTTGTCCTTTTTTTACTTACTGATTGGAGATTGCTATTTGAATTTGTTTTTGGCTATTTCATGTGACTGGATTAGGGCACATAAGAGCCTGAAGAGTGTTTTTTTCTTTGTTTTTTTTTCTTTTTCCTTTTTGATCTTTCCTTGTTTCTTTTTTTTAAACTTTTTTGTAACCTCCTGCCATTTATAAAAATGGATTAGGGTTGAGAAGAACCTGAAGACACTTTATCCTACTGTTTTGATTTGGATTACCTATAGAAATGAGAAAAAAGGAGCAGTTGTTAGCTCTGCTGGATTGACCCCTTCCTCTTCACCAGCAGGAAGACAATGATCAATACAGGCAATGATGTAGCAGGAAAAAGAGAAAAAACATGAGAAAGAAAAGGATGTGACAATGCAGATAATTTTACAAGGAATACAAGATATAAAATTAAAAATAGAGAAAAAAGATGAAAAAGTGGAGAATATACAACAGATGATGAAGAAATATGAAGACAGACTTGAAAAAATTGAAGAAAAAGAGGAACAAAGAGATAAAAAAATTAGAGACATGGATAATAGATTAGAAGAAGTTGAACGTGATAGAAGCGGCTTAGGATGGGAGATGGATAAATTAGAATTTTACTTAAGATTTCAAAATGTGGAGGAAAAAAAGGAGAAAATTTGGTGGAAAAAATGATAGAAATTCTTGCAGGAGCTCTAGAAATTCCTAAAGAAAAAATGTCGGACGGCGTTGATGAGATGTACCGAGTATATACTAGGTATGCAATGAGAAATAAACTACCAAGAGAAGTCCATATAAGATTTACTAAAAAATCAATTAAAACACAAATATTGCAGATTGCAAAAGAGAAAGCATTGCAATACAAGGGTAAGGAAATTAAGGTGCTGAAGCAAATACTGAGAAGAGTAAGAGAGTTGAGAAGAGAGTATCAATTTTTGACAAAAATATTGCTCCAGAAAGGAGTGAACTAAAGATGGCTGATACCAGAAGGATTGGTGTTTACATGGCAAATGCAAAGATTTAAAATAGATTCAATCAATAAAGCTAAAGCATTTTTTGTGGAATATTTAAGAAAAAAAGACGTTGAGCCAAGAAGGGAAGAGACACTGCTCTAACTACAAGAGGAGGATCTAGTGATGATAGAAAAGGAGGAGGGTGCACTAGAGGGTGCAGTAGGAGGTGCCATAGAATATAAAGAACAGCGTGAACTGAGATCCACTAGATCAGCAAAACCTCTATATAAAGTATAAACATGGAGGAGAAAAAATTAATTACAATGAACATAAATGGACTTAATATAGCAACTAAAAGAAGGAAAGTATTCCACAAATTGGAGAAATTAAAAATGGATATAATTTGTTTACAAGAAGTACATATCAAAAAGCAGCATGAATTACTTTTGGTTCAGCCTAAACTAGGGAAATTATTTGCTTCATTGCCAAGAGGAGTGGTTTTGTATATCAAAGACACAATACCAGCAGAAAAAATTTATGAAGATAGAGAAGGATGAATTCTGATGGTGGAAATGACAGACAATAATAGGAAAATATTGTTAACAGCGATATATGCTCCTAGCGACAACCAAGAAAATTTTTATAGAAAATTACATATGAAATTAATAGAGCTGGATTATGACAACATCTGTATGATGGGAGACTTCAATGGAATAGTAGATGAGAAAATGGACTATAATACACAAAAGACAATAAAACAAAGTAGAAAAACTTTGCCGAAATCCTTTTTCAAGATGATAGAGGAAATAAATTTAAAAGATATATGGAGAGAAAGAAATGCAAAAAATAGAGAATACACTTTTTATTCTAATAGACATTTATCATGGTCCAGAATAGATATGATATGGTTGACAATGGACTTGACCTCGAACATAGAAGAAATAGCCATAGAGGCTAATACTTTGGCAGACCATAATCCAATGACAGTGAGATGGGAAGGACAAAGGAGAAGGTCTAGATGGATTCTAAATACTACAATATTAAAAGAAAAGGATTTCTTTTACAGAAAATGGAGAAAGAATTAGCTTTTTTCTTCAAAGAAAATAGAAAAGAGGATACATCAATGCAGAATCTGTGGGACACTATGAAAGCCTATGCCAGAGGCCTGATTATTGACTATACAAGAAAAAGAAATATTAAGAAAAGACAAGCATATAAAATGTTAGGGGATGATTACAAGAAATTTGAAAAATAACTGCAGAAGTTCCCACAAAAAAAAAGACATTAAAATGGGATTAATAGAGAAAGAAGATTTAGCACAAAAAAATCAGGAATGCTAAACAGAAATATTTTGAAGATGCTAATAAACCAGGCAGATGGCTAGCATATAAACTGAAAAAAGAAAGGGACTCAAGGAAAATATAACAGCTAATAGATGAGCAAGGAAAAATTAGATTTGGAAATGAGGAGAAGAAAAATATTGTACAAGACTATTACAAAAGACTATATGAAAAAGAAAAGATAGAAGAGGAAAGTATTAAACAATATTTACACAAGGCGAATTTACCCCAGATTCCAAAAGATGTTGAGATGATGCTAGAAGAAAATATAATGATGATGGAATTGACCAAAGCAATCAAAAAACAAAAAAGTGGGAAGGCACCAGGTCCAGATGGACTACCAGAGGAATATTATAAGACTTTACAGGAATCACTGAGTCTCCCATTATTAGAAGTTATGAATGAAGTAATGTTAAAGAAGGAAATACCCAACTCATGGTTAGAAGCAGCATATATTACACTTATTCCAAAAGAGGATAACGACCTACAACAAGTCAAAAACTATGGGCCCATATTTCTGCTAAATTCAGATTATAAAATCTTTGCTACAATACTAGCAGAAAGACTTAAAAGATACTTAAATAATTTTATACACTCAGATCAAAATGGATTTCTGCCAAAAAGGCAGATTAGGGGCAATTTGAGGATAATTCTGGATACTTTGGAATATTATGAGGTGCACCCAGAAAAGCAAATGGCTTTGATGTTTTTAGATGCACAGAAAGCCTTCGACAATGTGAACTGGCAATTTATGATATTACAATTGAAACAGACGGGCTTTGGAGAGAAATTTGTTCAAGCCATAGAAGCTATATATTACAAGCAAATAGCAAAAGTAATGATAAATGAAGAGCTGACAGAATTCTTTGAAATACAAAAAGGAACGGGACAAGGTTGCCCATTGTCACCACTGTTGTTTGTATTAACATTACAAGTACTAAACAGAAACATTAGAGAAGAAAAAGGAATAAAAAGAATGAAAATTCAAAACCAAGAATATAAATTGCAAGCATTTGCGGATGACCTGGTGTTTATCTTGGAAGATCCACTTCAATCTATAAACAAACTGATAGATAAAATAGGAGATTTTGGGAAGGTGGCAGGCTTGAAAATAAATAAAGATAAAACAAAGATTTTGACAAAAAATATGCTTAAAAAACAGAAAGAAGAGTTGGTGGAAGCATCAAGTATGCAGGTCATGAACAAGGTCAAGTATTTGGGGATACATTTGACAGCAAGATGTGGTACTTTAAGGAGAATAACTATGATAAGTTTAAACAACAGATAGCGACAGATCTGGCAAAATGGGAGAATTTGCAATTATCATTGATAGGGAGAATATCAACTATTAAAATGAATATATTGCCCAGACTCTTATATTTATTTCAGACAATTCCAATTAAGTTGGGAAAAGAATATTTTGAAGAGTTAAATAAAATTGTGTTAAAATACATATGGCAGGGTAAAAAGGCAAGGATAAAATTAAAACTGTTGCAAGATGTTAGACTAAGAGGAGGTTTTGGTTTGCAGGATTGGGAATTATATTATCAAGATTGTAATTTGATGTGGATTAAAGAATGGATAATGTTAAGGAATATTAGATTGTTGACTTTAGAAGGACATGATTTGTTGTTGGGCTGGCACGCTTTTATATAAAAGTACAAAAACACAGGGTTATTCTAGAAGGCATATGATATGAGAATCTTTGTTATTAAATTGGGAGAAGATCAAAAAATGTCATTATTTAAAAATTCCAGTCTGGTTATCTCCTATTGAAGCAGTCTCACACTCAATAACATTTAGAAAGGAACAAATTGTCAGATATGGTGAATTATTAAATGAAAAGGGTGAACATAAATCAAAGCAAGAATTAGAAGAACAAGAGATCGAAATGGATTGGTTTTCATATATGCAAATACAGTCTAGATATGACGAAGATTCTAAAATTGAGGGTTTTTATAGCAATTTGATGAATTTAGATAAAATTCTAACAGGTTCTGATGACTATGTAATTAAAAAACTGTACGGTTACTACAGTTTTACAGAAGTAAAATTGGCAGAAGAACAAGTTAAGGAAACAATGATTGCATGGGGGAAAAATGTTGGTCATGGGATTGATTTAGAGAAATGGGAAAAACTGTGGTCACAGAATTATAAAATGACAATGTCAACAGCATATAAGGAGAACTTGAATAAGATGTTTTACAGGACTTCCGGTTGGTGATCCGCGGCGATATGGCGTTGGGTGAGTGACCGCTGCTCCTCAACCCCCTCATTCGCCGTGTTTTGGGGATCCCCTCGGGGGTGCAGTGCCCGGAGTGCCCCGTGGGCTAGAGAGCGAGCTCGGCGAGCGTGAAAGCGGAGCGCAACGCTGATCGTGAGACCGGGCAGCTCTGTCAACTCAACACGCGCGAGTCAGCCTGTCAATGGCTGGCCTGAAGCTGCGGAAGCCAACAACCAGATAGGAAGCATCGGAGATCGGAGGCTACAGTGCGAGATAGATTTGGGCGATTAGGCGATTTCCCCATTGTGGTGCAATTGGCATCTGAAGAAGAGCCGGTGGAGACAGGAGAGAAGTGCTCGGAGAGGGAGTGAACGGAGATTACTAGGAGTGTCAGGGCATTTATTAATCCCATGTTTGGCTCTGGGACTAATGACCCTGGTTTAGAGGAGATGAATCGAGGCTTATCCTTGTTTGCAATATTCCGAAAAGAAACGCGAGGAAAAGCTTCTAATAAAACTCATTTATTTGTTATAAAGAAAATAAAACACCTCACTAACTAAGAAAAGTTAATTGCTACATTTTTGAAAGTAATTCGGGCCAGTTGCTTTTCACAGCAACCGGCACTCCTGGCAAGAGAAACAAAGGAAAAAGTGTGAGAACAAGTGAAGGAATGTGGGTGGATTTCGGAAACACGTAGCTTACTGATAAGTTGGCAAAGCTACGGAGAGTCTGACAGTCCAGAAATGATAAGTTCAGCTAGCAAATAAAATAACACAGTGACATTCCCCTTCTTTGCCGTTGAGCGAATATCAGTTCATCATCAAATAAGGCACATCTTCTTACACAGATACTCATGTTGAGCTGCTGGAAGTGGTTTGTTGAGCATATCAGCAATTTGATCATGTGTAGATACATATTGCATTTTGACAAAACCTTTTTTCACTAAATGCTTTATGTTTTGGTAACGAATGTCAATGTGTCTGGACCTAGAACCTGTAAAATGAGATTCAGAAATATAAACCACCGATTCATTGTCTTCCATCACGGTGATCGGTCGGATCGGGTGTGTCCAAATATCTGTGACTAAAGCATCAAACCAAGTTAGAGAATTACATGCATCTGAAACACAAGCATATTCAGCTTCAGTAGATGAACAAGAAACAAAATTCTGTTTACGTACTTGCCAATAAACAGGACATCCATTTAAGAACATCATATAACCTGAAGTACTTTTGCGTGATTTCTTATCACTTGCCCAATCAGAATCTGCATAACAACATAATTCTGCATAATCAGTATGTGTTGGTTCTAATAATAACTTCAAATGTTTGGTGTATTTTAGGTATCTCAATAATTTCTTAATACATGTCCAATGAAACTGTTTTGCCTTACCTACGTGTCGAGATAAGAGATTAACACTAAGTGCAATGTCGGGTCTGGTCCAACTACTAATGTACAATAGTGACCCTATGACTGAACGATAAAGTGTTTGATCCTCGAACTCAGGACTTTCTTCTTGTGTCAAGTTGTGAAAATCTGTTTGCATGGGTGTCTTTGTTGTGTTAGCATCTTTCATGTTGCAATGATGCAAAACTTGTTCAATTTTATCTTCTTGTGAAAGACTAAACCCCTTCTGTGTTTTTTCAATCTGAACACCTAAATAAGTGCTAATATGACCTAATGATTTCAATGTGAAGTATCTCTGCAAAGCTTTGGCAAAAATTTCACTCATTTGCTTATTTGGACCAATATAAACAATATCATCAACATAAACAAGAACTATCTCATATGCATTGTTAGATCTTTTTGTGAACACGCACTCATCAGTTTCGGACTTAATAAAGCCCATTGAATTTAGTTTGTCAGTAAGACATTAAACCAGATTGTTTCAGACCATAGAGACTTTTGTTTAGGAACCAGGTATCCCCTTCTTGCTGTCGGAATCCTGGAGGACTTCTCACGTAGATCTCTTCATCTAGGTCTGCATGTAGATAAGCCGTGTCAACATCAAACTGGAAAACTTCTAAACCAAGGATAGTTGCAGTTGCTAAAGCAATTTTTACACTCTTAGTTCTGACTGTCAGTGAGTAGGTATTTGTGTAGTCCTCAGGATAACGTTGAGCGAAACCCTGAGCTACAAGTCTGGCCTTGTACAGTGACTCACCATTTGGTTTCTTTTTGATTTTGTAGACCCATCGAGTGCCAATGGTCTTTTTGTTTGCTGGAGGTTTTGCAGGTGTAAATACCTTAAGTTTCTTTAGACTGTCCATTTCAACCTGCATTGCATCATACCATTTGTCTTGCTCTGAATCAGGGAGCTGCTTGATTTGTGTGAAATTATCAGGTGGAAGTGTGACATTGCAAATCAAAGGCAAGGGTGCTTTTGTCAGTTGCCAAGAATATCGTTGTGGAGGGATTCCTTTCGTGGCCCTCTTGGAACGTCTCAGAACAACTGTCCAATCTTCTTCTGCTTCGTCCTCGTCCTCACTTTCGTCGCTAGCGTCAGCATCCGCGGCTTGCAAAGACGGAACATCGGGTTGAGAAGAATCAGTGGAATCTTGATCATCAATCTGCGTGGCATCAGCAGTATCATCTCTGGGAAAATAAACTCCAGGATCATTGGAATGAATCCTGGACCAGTCAATATCTTCTTCAAAATTAGCAGATTGAGAAATCACAATTGCATGTTTAGAGTCAATAAATTTGCTCCACTTTGAATTATCATCAATACCCATAAATCTCAGTCTCTTTGCTGTTGGACTTCCTTTTCTTCTTTGAGCTAAGGGAATGTTCACCATAGCATATGAACCAAAGATATGAATGTTTTTAAGATCAGGCTTGTAGCCATACAACATGAAGAAAGGAGTCTGATTTGTTACACTGCTCCAAGTATGATTTACAATGTAATTTGCATACTTGATAGCTTCACCCCAGTATATCTTACCAAGGTTGGCGTCTTCTAGGAGACAACGCATCATGGTTTGCAGTACCCCTTGTCTTCGTTCTACGACTCCATTATGAGCCGGTGTGTAAGGAGCCGAAGTCTGATGAATAATTCCATTCTTACGCATCCAGTCCTGGAAACGCTGAGACATGAATTCGGCACCACGATCACTCTGGATTCTGGCGATGCGAACTTGGTGTTGGGTAGAAACAAGGGTTGCAAAGTCTTTAAAGATCTGAAAAGTCTCTGATTTTTCTTTCATAAGATATACATATCCATATCTAGAGTAATTATCAACAATTGTTAGAAAATATTTTCTACCACCAAATGATGGCGGGAAAGGACCAACTATGTTAATGTGAACCAAATCAAAAATGCGTGTTGACAGGCGTGTAGCGCGTTTGGGAATGGCTGCTGCTTTGGATTTGGCCTTTTTGCATACAGCACAATCCAAAAACACCTTACACCCCTTTAGATCCAAACCTTTTGCGAACTCCGGCATCTTCCTAAGAACACGGAAACTGGCATGCCCCAATCTTCTATGCCATTTGTGGATACACCTGGAATGCAAAGGTTTACCTGTTAGTGAATTCTCAACATTAACATTTTTATGCGGAACCTCAGGTTTGCTCTGAGCAACCTGTTTACCAACTCTATTTTTGTTGGCTTTAGGAGCCTTAGGGGTAGCAACAGGATCTCTCACTGGAGCATCTCTCTCTGGGCCTGTGCCCTGCCTTTTTGGAGTTTGCATACTTGCCTGTGTTTGTGTTTTAGGCTTTGGTTTTAAGTAATAAACACCACCAATTAATATGGTTTCAGCAACAATATCTCCATCTTTAACTATGTAACTTGCTTTTTCAAAGTGGTGAACCTGGAACTTTAACATTCTAGACAAGTGACACTGACTAAGCAAATTACAGGTTGCTGTTGGTATGTAATAAACATCAGGAATGAATGTATCGAGCTCTTCAACATAAACAGTTCCTTTTCTTTGACCTGACAAGGATGATTTGAAAAAGAATAAAGTTCACGTAGTTCTGGTTCAGGCTCGTGCATTTCTGTGAAGAGTTCCTTTCTGTAGGTAACATGCAATGCTGCACCACTGTCCAAAGTCCACAGGAGTCGTCTGCAATACTCTGGTTGAGGTTGTGGATCATTGGTTAAAGCCAATGTGGTGAGTGGAGTTTGTGGATCACGCTGGGGACCACGACGACCTTGTCTTCCGCCTCTGCCTCTGCCTCTGGAATCTGTTCCTCTGGGCTGGTACGTGACGGGAGTTGGAACTCGTTGGGGACAATCCCAGGTGGCATGTCCCACACGATTGCAGGTGTTGCATCTTGGCATCCTTGGAGCGTAGGTCCTTCCTCGGAAGGGGCGCCTAGCTGGAGCTCTTGATGCGGGTGGTCCTCTCAAGTGTGGTGTGGCCAGCATGAATGCCTCTTCTTCAATTAAAAGTCTACAGACATTGTCCACTGTGCGTTGAGCAATTGGGACTTGGTTAATTTTTGTAACAGCATCTTTCCATTCATAATTCAAACAGTTAATAATGATGCTGATCATTTGAATATCTTCAATGTTATGGCCTCTTTCTCTCAATTCTGTTCTCAGACCTTTCAGTTTGGTCAAATGTCCTCCAATTTGTTCACCGGGTTTCAATCTCGAACCGTGGAGTTCAGACATGAGTAAACATGAAGATTCAATTGAGATAGGCCTGTAGCAATTTTCCAATTCAGCCCAAATTTGTTGGGCTGTTGTGTTTGGTGGAAAAGTGACCTGCAGTTCAGTATCCATGGACATCAATAATGTTGTGCAAGCCCTTATCTCTAAATCTCTTATTGCATAAGTCCAAGGTGGAGCAGGTGGGTTAAATACCATACAGTGCGTGCCTTCTCTAAGAAGCAATAGTGTAATCTCACTGACCCAGGCTTTGTAATTGTGTCCTGACATTTTTAGTTTTGACTCACCAGTTAGTGGAGAGACAGAAAATGCCTGGTAAGGAGCCTGCACTTGGTATGCTGGCTGTGCTGGCAGAAATGCCTGTGGTATTTGCTGTGCCTGTTGTGGACCTAAAAATGGTCTTGGTTGTGCCATTGGAGGTGGGCCAGGAGGTGGCCCTCTTTGCACTTGTGGCTGGGGCACATATGCAGGCATTTGTAGCTGCTGTGGCTGATGCACTGGAATCTGCTGTATTCCAGTTGCCATTTGTGCTTGTTCTGCAATATTGGCATGACCTGCTGGAGATGCAATCATTTGCCTTTGCTGCATAAAGTTTAATTGTGTTCCATCTAAAAAGACACCAACACCGCCAGGGGGTGTTTGAGTTTGGGCCTGTGGAAACACTTGTGGTATTTCAGTTTCCTGTAGTAAATTACTTTTGCCAGCAGATGGTGCTGCACCTTTGGGCAGCTTTGCATACGGGGCATTGTATGCTTTAGAGTAGGAGTGGTTATGTAAGACATGTGTAACTTGATCAGGGAGACTTTCATGTGACGTATGCAGTGCTCTTTGCCTTAATTGGCCTGACACAGGATCCACCAGGGGGAGTGTCTTTGGCTCTGAGCAAGAAGACAATATGGCGCTTTTTGAAAAATTTAAGTTATCTCCCTTATCTTGCTCAAGCATAGATATAGCCATTTTTGCCTGGGATAGCTGCTGTTCATAGAGTTTTATACGGTCACGAAAGGCTTTCATAGCCAGCTCATCCAGGGTGAGCTTAGAGCTTCGAGGAGAATAATGAATTGTTTCTCTCTCTGCGTGGGAGGAATTTTGCTCAGCAGTGTGCTTTGGCCTTGCATCGAGTGTTACAAATTCAGAAGGTTCTGGGAAGACTTTTTCAGAGCTTGGAAGATCAGAAGAAAATGTTACTGACCTCAGTCGTAAATCATCATCTTCAAAAACAGCTTCTGTCTTATCTGTCTCCATTTCTGTTCCCACGGCTTTTTCTTGTTCCAGGCGTGTGGCTGTAGTAAGGGGCTGGAAATCTGGAAACCTCCTTTCTGCCATGTGGTCGACAGGTAAATCCCATTATCGTTTTAAAGAGACAAAGACCAAATCCTGGAACAAAGTTTATTCTTTGCAAAGGGCCTTTCTCTCTAAAGTAGAGAAAGACGGAAATAAAACAATTTACACAAGTTTTTATAGTCTTCAGGACATTCAAAATACACGTCAATAAAGTACCTTGGGAATCAGTTCCAGATCTTACATAACATCTTATATAACATATGCAGTACATAATTCCACCCTGGAAATTCCCCAATTCCCAACAGAAATACCCCTCAAAAACATCAATTGCGTACTTCCTTTAATTAATAAGGGCAAGTTAACCCAGGAACGTATTTCCTGCAAAACAAACATCTTCTCAAAAACAGGAATTACACATTTCCTTTCTCATATTCTTAAATGTCAGCTAAATTATATAATCAAGTTATACAAGGTAAAACAAAACCTTAACATGATTTCAAAATGGCGTAACTCAGGTTATGCTTTTCCAGGAATAATTCCTATTTTTCTCACATGCCACCTTCTCAGCAAAATACATTTTGTATTTGTTTTACTTCTGTTTCGGCATCTCAGCAATATAATTAGCGTACCTCAGTAGCTAAAAACTAATTGCCTATGTGCTCTTATCAGAAATAACAAAACAAGGAAAAAAGCCATAAATCAAACTGTCCGAGAGCTACCAGATGTCAGGGCATTTATTAATCCCATGTTTGGCTCTGGGACTAATGACCCTGGTTTAGAGGAGATGAATCGAGGCTTATCCTTGTTTGCAATATTCCGAAAAGAAACGCGAGGAAAAGCTTCTAATAAAACTCATTTATTTGTTATAAAGAAAATAAAACACCTCACTAACTAAGAAAAGTTAATTGCTACATTTTTGAAAGTAATTCGGGCCAGTTGCTTTTCACAGCAACCGGCACTCCTGGCAAGAGAAACAAAGGAAAAAGTGTGAGAACAAGTGAAGGAATGTGGGTGGATTTCGGAAACACGTAGCTTACTGATAAGTTGGCAAAGCTACGGAGAGTCTGACAGTCCAGAAATGATGAGTTCAGCTGGCAAATAAAATAACGCAGTGACAAGGAGAGAGCTGATCGGGAAGATAAAGTGCCTGACAAGCCGGCGAGGAACTTTAAAAAAAACCTGAGGTGGCGAAAATACGCGCACAGGGTGAAGATCGGAGAAAAGAATAAGGAATTCAAGGAATACTGTTTTCTTTTTTCTCGGTGAATTAGAGCTTTAGAACGATCGGAGGCTGTTGCTGGGAGTTTGTGGATTGCGGTTTGGAGTTTGTGGATTGCGGTTTGGAGTTTGTGGATTGTGTTTGATCAACCTAGAGACCGGAAGCGCAGCCATCGCAGAGACTGGCCTGAAGAACTATTGAAAGTGCTGACTCACTGACAGTCCAGATCTAAGAAATATTATTGAGCTTAGGCTGTGACAATCTGCCTTTGTGGAAAAAAAAAATCTATATGCACAGTTAACTTTTATATTTACATATTTATATTAACGTGATTAAATTATAGTATATTATTATAATATTTAGCAATGATACTTTTGATATTTTTATATAGACACTGATCTCTTACAGATAATATATCAATTGTTTATGCATGCATTTGATTACCTTCTTAGGAATTAATTAATTAATTAAGAAGCTAATTTTCTACCCTATCTAAATATTTTCTTCTGTGAACTTTTATAATGATTATTCAATTACATTGATCCTATTGTATTTATCTAAGCTATTAATAGATTTAGGTTAAAATTAAGTAAAATCTTTTAGATATAATATTTAAAGATATAATTTGACAATATAGGACTAGATTGCCAAAAGTGATTGTTGTTTGTTGGAAACGTTAAACTATCCTACTATATTAATTGGGAAATTAAGCATCAACTAAAATCTATTAAGAGTTTATTGGGAATTAATAAAGGAGGTTAACAAGGATTTAAGAAAGCGCCCCTGAGCAAAAAGTGGCAAGTGCCATTGGATGATTATCTGGAGAAAGGTAGAGAACATAATAAGAGACCAAAAATTGCTTTTGAAAGAAATGGCAAGTTTGACATCAACAATTGCAAAAACTGGTAAAAAAGTGCCATCCAATCCTACGCTAGCAATGTCATCCCCAGCTACCCAGAAATCAGTAGAAGGTCTCCAGAAAACAGACAAACCCCCAGTAACCCCAACGCTGCAAACGATACAATCTTCTCTGCTATCAATACAAGAAACCATGCTTGCGATGCAAGAGAAACTATTGAACAGCCATTCTGAATTAAAATTGAACATACACGCACTAGATTCCAAAATGAATGAGATTCAAATCTCTATTGCCAGTAATGAAAATAGAATCCAAAAAGCAGAACAAAGGATTGAAAAAAACGAGAAGAAATTGGATATAGTTGACCAAACTCTGTTGGCGCAGAACAAAGAAACGGAAGATGCCCTGATACAACTCGAGACCAGATACTAACATCAGGAATGAACGATACAAAGATCTTATAATTAAACGTTAATGGATTAAATGATTATAAAAAGAGAAAGATAATATTGTCCAAACTGGCGAAACAGAATCCCGATATAATCTGTATTCAGGAGGTGCATATAAAAAAAGATGAAGCCAACTATCTAAATTATACCAAATTCGGTAAAGTATTTGTTTCACTAGCTGAGAAAAGAAAAAGGGGGGTTGCTATCTACGTCAAGAAAAGAATAGAAGCAGAATATAAGGATGAAAAAGGGAGAATACTAATAGTAGAAATAATAAGAGGTAATTCTAAGATGTTATTGGTAGGGGTCTATGCCCCAAACAAAAAACAAGGGAAATTTTATCGGAAATTGCATGAACAGCTTGCAAAATGGGCACATAATGAAATATGTATGTTAGGGGACTTTAATGGAATTGTTGACCCAAATAGAGACTATAAAAGTGATATAATTAAAAAGAATAAAAGATCTCCCTTACCAAAGAGTTTCTTTGACTTGGTGGACGAGATAAACTTAATAGATATGTGGCATACTTTACACCCCCAGGATAGACAATTTACATTCTATTCAATGCCGCAGAACTCTTGGTCCAGAATAGACATGGTCTGGGCTACTAGGAAATTAGGCCTGGAAATCAAAAAGGTTGATATGTGTACAAATGCCTGGGCAGACCATAAGTTTCTTGAAGTTAGCTGGCACCACGATACCAAGAGAAAACAACAGAGATGGAGTTTAAGGACCAACCTGCTAAATGATAAAGAGTTCACACTGAAACTGAACGAAGAAGTAAAGTGCTTTTTCATAGAAAACGGGAAACAAGATACAGCCAAAGAAATTGTTTGGGACACCATGAAGGCTTATGTGAGAGGGGTAGCCATCTCATATACAGCCTTTAAAAACAAGGAAAAAAGGAAGATCAGGGAAGAGCATACTAAAAAGTTAATACAAGCTGAAGATGAACTCCAGCAACGTCCAAAAGATGAGGCGATCAAACAACAGTGGTCGATTGCGAGACACAGACTGAATCTATTGGACCAGGAGGAGATGGCACAAAAAATAAAAAGATCTAAACATTATTGCTTTGAGAATGCCAATAAGTCGGGGAGATGGCTTGCTTATAAATTAAAAAAAGAGAAGGAAAAAAAAATTAAATATTGGTATTAGAAGACTCTCAGGGCAACCTTCTGACGAAGGAAGAAGACAAATTAGAAAGCATAAGAGAATTCTACGAATGCCTATACAAAAATGAAGAAATTGAGTCAAATAAGGTGGAACAGTATTTGATGGAAGCCAGCTTACCCCAAATTACAGAAGAAGAAAAGGAAATGTTGAATGAAAAGATCACTATAGAGGAATTAAAAACCGCCCTCTCTAAAATAAAGAAAAACAAAACCCCAGGCCCAGATGGTCTTCCTGGGGAAATATATCTAAAATTTGATGAAGCCCTGAAACTAGAACTATTAGAAATATTTAATGAGGCTCTGGCTGGTACAACAATCCCGGATACCTGGAGGGAAGTGTATTTGACGCTCATACTGAAAGAAGGTGCTGACCCGAAACAGATATCTAATTATAGACCCATCTCCTTGATGAACGCAGACTACAAACTTTATATTCTGGCGTTAGAGGTGCTACTTAGAAAGATCAGAGCCAATAAAGAAATTAAAGGATTAAAGATCAGGAAGGAAATATTCAAAACGCAAGCTTTTGCAGACGACGTAGCCCTCATAATAGAAGATCCATTAGAAACCGGTTTAAAATTAATGCAGGAAATACAGAATTATGGAGAAGTGGCGGGCCTTAAACTCAATAGGAAAAAAACTAAAATAATAGTGAAAAACATGACAGATTCACAAAAAAAGGAATTGGAAGACTTATTAGGCCTCCAGGTAGTTAAGAAAATAAAATATTTGGGAATATGGATCACTGTGAGATTCTCATCATTAAAAGAAGACAACTATATCCCTCTATCGCAGAAAATATATCAAGACCTAGAAAGATGGAAAAAGCTAAAACTGTCTCTGATTGGTAAAATAGCAGCGATTAAAATGAACATCCTACCTAAAATTCTGTTCCTATTTCAAAATATCCTGATAACCTTAGATAAAAAATTCTTTCTGGACCTGAACAAACACATTAGAAATTTTTTATGGGAGGGTAAGAAATCGAGGATATCCTTCAAGATACTGCAAGGAAAAAGAAATATGGGAGGATTCGGGCTCCCCGATTGGGAAATATACCAAAAGGCGGCGAAAATAATTTGGATTAAGGAGTGGATCACGTTACGAAATAGGAGAATCCTGACATTAGAAGGACATGACCTATTGGAAGGATGGCATGCTCACCTGTGGGACACAAAGAGCAAGAAAAAATCCTACTTTCATAAACACAAAATTAGGGAGACACTTATACGC
This sequence comes from Pantherophis guttatus, assembly GCF_059756535.1. Taxonomy (NCBI): domain Eukaryota; kingdom Metazoa; phylum Chordata; class Lepidosauria; order Squamata; family Colubridae; genus Pantherophis; species Pantherophis guttatus. The sequence goes on along the minus strand of NC_142071.1, from coordinate 15,399,666 downwards.
ACGTGGGACGAAATTAGACAGAGGATTTATACTAAGGTACCTAATTGGCTTTCCATTACGGAAGCGTTGGCGGCCCCAAACAGGAGAGATGATTATAAATTGGGCACATATAAAGATATTCTTGATGAAAAGGGGAAGCTCAAATTTTTGGATTTATTGAGGGACCAGGGTTTTAACTTGGATTGGTGGAATTACCTGCAGATTAATTCAAGATTCCAAAAAGACAGAGACCAATTTGGTATAGAAGCTAAATATGGAAATTTTGACAAAATTATTTGGGGAATAGACAAGAAAATGCTAGCAAAAATATATAACTTCTTATTAGATGAGGATAGGGCAGAGATTATAGCAAAAAATCAGCTAAATATTTGGGAAAAAAATTTGGGATACAGATTAAATTTTAACGACTGGGAGATAGCCTGGAATAGGAATTATAAAATGACGAAATCGGTAACATTCAGAGAAAACCATTATAAAATGCTACACAGGTGGTATCTAGCACCAGCTAGGTTAGCGAAAATATTTCCCAATCTCTCAGCCACGTGTTGGAAATGTGGAAAAACGGTCGGCACCTTCTATCATCTATGGTGGACCTGTCCAGAGACCAAAAGGTTCTGGTCAAAAATTCGATATTGGCTATGTGAAATAACGGGACAGGAGATAGTTTTATCTCCAGAAATCTTCCTCCTGGGTATAATCGGAGACGGCCTCAATAACAACAAAACTCAACTCATAATCCAGATTACAACTGCGGCTAGACTAGCCTTTGTGAAATACTGGAAAAATAAATCCATACCCTCAGAAGAAATACTAATAAACAAAATCCTAGAGTGCGCAGAAATGGCAAAATTGACAAGTGAGATAAATAATGAGGAGAAATCTAAATATTATGAAGTATGGGGAAATTGGTACAATTGGTTGAAGAACAAGACAAAAACATGATTTTAGGATATGACTTGTTATGCACTTGAAGTACGAGCTATATTGCATAGAATATTGAACAGCTAAGGATGAAGTTTATTTGACGTATGATTCCGTAAATTGTATAAACACTGTACCTCTGAAGGAGATAGAGATTGTATATCTTTTTTTTTCTTTCTTTTATAATGGTAAAATTTAATAAAGTATATTTTAAAAAAAAAAAAGATGTTTTACAGGTGGCATTTACCCCCGGCGAGAATAGCCAGAATGTACAAGAATAAATCGGAGAAATGTTGGAAGTGTCATCAGATTCTGGGTTCATACTACCATATGTGGTGGACATGTGCAGAAGCCAAAAGATATTGGACTAAAATCCACACATGGCTGGAAAAAATGATAAAGAAACACATTGACTTTAAACTAGAGATATTTTTATTAGGAATCTTACCAGAAACATACAACAGAGAATTGAGATATTTAATTGTGAATGTTTTAACGGCAGCTAGAATTGTATTTGCTAAAAACTGGAAAGGAGAGAAGATACCTACGGATGACGATGCTATTAAGAAAATTTTGGAGTGTGCTGAAATGAGTAAATTGATATTTGAATTAGGGAACAGGAAGACAATATTATTTGATATGGGATTTATTTTATCAATGGTTAGATAAGAAAGCATGGAAATGAAATATGAAACATGAAATGGATAAAATAATAAAATATATAAAGAGGGGTTCATTTCCCTTATGGAGGATAAGCTACTGTCAAATAATTGGTAAATGAGAATAATAATGTAATAAACTGTTAAATAAGAAAATGTTGGATAGAGGATTAAGCACAAAAGATTTGTAACCGATCAATACACTTTCTGTAATTGTAATGGATGATAATTGTTTTATGTTTTAAATTTTGTTTAAAAATAAAAAACTTTTTTCAAAAAAAAAAGGAATGGGTAGCAAGGTGTCAACCCTGTCAGGAGTCACAACCCATTCCTCCTAAGGCACCTATCAAAGAGTGGGATCTCCGAAGAGCCCCCGGTCAAGGATCCACATTGATTTTGCGGGATCCTTCCATGGCCAAGCCTTCTTAGTGGTCGTGGACGCCAATTCCATGTGGATGGAAATTATCCTAATGGGCTCCACTATGGTGGAGGCAGTAATCAAAGTACTCCACAAACTATTCGCTACTCATGGTCTCCCTCATGTCCTTGTCTTGGACAATGGCCCGCAATTTACAGCCACCCAATTTGAGGGATTCCTAGCAGAATTAGGAATATGCCATGCCCTCATAGCACCCTTTCATCTGGCCAGTAACAGACTGGCTGAAAGATCTGTAAGATCTGCCAAGGAGGCACTGAGCAGATTGGCACCTGGGGATTGGCAAGAGCAGGTAGACAAATCCCTCCTGTACCAACACATAACACCCAGTGTGATCACAGGCAGAAGCCCAGCAGAACTGTTAATGGGCCGCAGGCTCCGATCAGTATTAAACCGCCTGCATCCAAATTACGACCCCGAACCAACAATCGAAATGCAGAACCGCACCAGGTCTTTTAGCATCAGAGACTTGGTTCATGCACAAAACTTTGCCAAAGGACCCCTATGGCTACCTGGCAAAATAGAAAAAAAATCACAGCCCCAAAGTCATATGTAGTTAGATTAAACGATGGGCGCCAATGGAAGCAACACATAGACCAACTACGTAGCCACCTAACCCAATCAACGACAGTCTAGAAACTGAACAACAAGAATTTAACTCTAATTCCTTCCTAGCAGACTTAAGTCTATGGAACCGGAGAATGCACCTGAACAACCAGGAATCCAGCGACGCTCCTCCAAAGAATCGGTTCTCATAGAATCTGAGGCCCCGCCTGAAGGTTTCCAGGACTTTCCAAGAGTGGAGCAAGAGGCAGCAGCAGGCAGAACCTCTCAGCCTGCCACCACCACGCCAGCTGAACTGCGCAGGTCAGATAGAACTAGTAAACGCTCTGCCCACTTGCGTATGCTAATTGGATTGCTCCAACTAGGAGGGAGGGGTGTTAGATATTGACAGGATAGTTTCCCTGCTGTTTGAGCAGGAAGAACGCTTAAATGTGATTGGCTGGGTTCCCTGACAGCTCCCTATAAAAGGGCTGTCTGTCTGAGAGGCTAGCTGCTGGATTGTAAATAGTTGCTGAATAAAGAGCTGTTTTCTGAAGCCTGTCTCCAGTCTCTTCAATCCACCTATCTAACAGTATGAATGATTGTTTGTCTGTCTGCATCTGTCTATCTGTCTATCTATCTATTGATCGATCGATCGATCAATCAATCAATCGATCTCTGCAGTAAAGTAACCTAACAGAGATATGGGCTGTAAATATGTTCTTCAAATTTTGAATTTTGGTCTGGGTGAAGTCTGACCACACAACAAAGACAAGTGTCTAACTGTCTTAGTAAAGCCGAGTTTTAAAATTTTGTGGGTTGTATGTATCTACTGATTGTAGTTTGCAAATCATAGCTTATGGTTTAGCACATTGTGCAAACTGCGCCAAATTTGTTTACAGTTAACTGCACTTGCAACAATGAGCATCAAGAAATATTTGATATATAGCACTAATATACCCCCATACGCCAGCTAATTCCAGATGGTACTTGAATATTTCTCTCCTTAAATTCTTTTTTTTTTTTGTGGAATGTATTGAGAAATAAATTGGTTTCTTTTTAAGAAATTAATTAGAGTTCAGCTAATACTTTAACTCTCTGGAATGCCTTTAAAACAACCATTAAGGGATAATGCATAAAAGCATAAAAGAGACTTAGGGACTCCAATTTTATAAAGCTGGAACACTTGGTTAACACTGACTTTTGTTATATGCTAGAAATCCTGTAGACAAATCAGATGAAGTATTTACAGCAGCAAAGTTTAAATTGAATATTTTGTATTCAGAATAGTTTAAATATCTTTGAAATGTATTAACCAAAAATACTGGGAATCAGGAAGGCAAGCTGAAAATTTATTGGCCTACCATTCAAAGCAATAGAAATCACAAAACTATACATCTAAAAATCAGACTAATGATGGACACTTATTTACCAAAACAGAATCCATTTTATGTTTCTTTTATACTCTGTTATGCCAATTAGGGACTTTTGCAACTAGATGGCGCATTTTTAATTTCCCAGGACTCATTGAAATACATCAGATTTCTTAAGAATAGAAAATATATGGATACAAACAATGACATGACAAGAAATCACAGATTGCAGTCTATAAAATCACATAAACTCTTTGAACTGGATGGATTTCCCATTAAATGTTATAGAAGTTTTATAGACTTACTGGCACCAATACTGTTGGAAGTCTATAATCAATAATTTAATCTCTTCCTTCATTGTTTTACAAGGCTTATATTACAGCAATATTACAGCCTTACAATCAGCCTTCAAAATGCAAGGTATTGTTGTGACCCAGGCCCAAGTAAGTAGTAGGAAAATCAGTCAGTGAAAAAACAAATAAACTTTATTCGAACAGTTGAGAATTACTTCATTCCCAGCGTCATTCAACTAAATTAAAGCAAATTCCTACCAACACAAATTCTTCAGTCCTATCGCAAACCTTGGTCCAATTAGGCAAACTGCTAAAGGCCTTTCTTGGCAAACATTTGGAAGTCACAGATACAAAAATAAATACAAGACATAGACTAAGAAGAAGACGAAGCTACCAACATTGTTTTCCGGCAAAGCCCAAATGCCGTTGCTGGTCTGTTTTAAGGCTTATGGGAGGGGCCAATCATCTCTTGGCCCTACTCCCGAGTCCTCTTTGCTTGAGCTGCTCTTGCTTTCTGGCAGCTCTTCTCATGCGTGCATTAGGAACAGGCTCCTCCTGTTCCTCTGCCTCACTCCTATCAGGCTCTGGAGGCTCTGATGGCCCTGGCCCCGTCTCTGCCTCTGATGTAGAGCCCTCATCCGGGCCTTCCCCAGCCTCCAGGACTGGCTCATGTTCTTCCTCAGCCTCATCGCTGTTCGACTCTGCTGCCAGCTTCGCAGGCTGCTGGCAGACCACAACAGGTATCTTTCTTGGCTTAAAGGGGAAATTAAAATATTAAAACAACAGAAAGTAAATACCTTCTATAATACATTAACCCAAACCTGAATTCATAAAAAAATAGACAAACATCTTACAATATTTATCTGATGATTGTTATTTCTTCCGTTCAGTCATGTTGATTCTCAGAGTTGGCCTGGATGAGTTCAAGGTCACTCAGCTGGCTTTGTGCTTAGGAAGGATGACAGGTCATGGACTCCTGGTTTATAATAATTTTAAGGTTGATGCCTTAACTTAGTGTTTCTCAATCTTGGCAACTTTAAAATGCATAAAACTTTCAGAATTTCCATGCTGAGCTCTCATTTAATTCTCAACTTTTCATGCTGACTTGGAAATTTTGAGAGTTGAAGTCCACAAGTCTTAAAGCTGCTAAGTTTAAAGACCTCTGATTTAAAGTATAGAAAGAACAGAATCTCAGGAATGATATACTTTGCCTCAGTTTAATCTCCTTCTTTCTCCTTATGGAAACCTACATTTGTCTGAAATGGTATAGGTCTCCCGCTTGGGCAGAGAGTTGGACTAGAAGACCACCAAGGGCCCTTCCAACTCTATTATTCTGTTACATGCAGACATATGGTTCAGCCTTCCCCTTGTCTTGCAAAGCAGCTTGATGCCAGAATCCTGAAAAATTCTGACCAAAGCTTCATTTTTCTCCTAACTCATTTTCTCTAAAGAATTACCTTCCCCAAAACATTACCTAGCTTCAGTCTTAACCATAAGTGACAGTGAAGTCATGTGCATCATGCAAATTACATAACATGCATGTATGGGGATGTCATGATGTGTATGACATCACTTGCCTTCAACACTACCCCACTGCAGAGACCTTTGAGTTCAATTTCTTAAGTTTAGTCCTTGGGTCACTATACAGGTAGTCCTTGGCTTACAACTACAATTCAGCCCCTCATTGCTGTTATTAAGTGAGACATTTGTTAAATAAGTTTTGTCCCATTTTATGACCTTTCTTGCCACAGTTGTTAAATGAATCACTGCAGTTGATAAGTTAGTAACCTGGTTGTTAAGTGAATCTAGCTTCCCTATTGATTTTGCTTGTCAGAAAGTCACAAAAGGTGATCATATGATCCCGGGACACTGCAATCATCATAAATATGAATCAGTTGTCAAGCATCCAAATTTTGATCACATGACCATGGGTATGCTGCAAAGGTCATAACTGTGAAAAATGGTCATAACTCACATTTTTCAGCACTGTTGTAACTTTGAACAGTCACTAAATGAACTGTGTTAAGTCAAGGACTACGTGTACTACTATTGACATTTGTGATTTTTTTATTTTGGAAACAATCTGTACATTATCTGTCTTTACATCTGATTTCAAAATGCTAAAATTGCTTGCATCTATTACTACTCATAAAGGCTTCTGGGAGTTGTATTTCAATAAAATTTAGAGGACCACTGACCATTGTATTATTTTATTTTATTTTATTATTGAATTTCTATACCGCCCTTCTCCCTGAGGACTCAGGGCGGTGTACAGCCAAAATTAAAAAACATGCAGGACAAATATTAAAAAACAATTAAAAGATATATAAATTTGGCCCAATTAAAACTCATTACCAATTAAAATGTTTAAAACATTTAAAAACAATTAAAAATTTCATCTTAAGCCAGCCCGGCTTGATGAAAAAAGAAAGTTTTAAGGGCACAGCGGAAGGCACCAAGGTCTTGGATTCTCCTTATCTCAGGGGGGAGCTGATTCCAGAGTGTAGGTGCCCCCACAGAGAAGGCCCTCCCCCTGGGGGTCACCAGCCTACACTGTCTGGCTGATGGCACCCTGAGGAGGCCCTCTCTGTGGGAGCGCACGGGTCGATGGGTGGTCGTCGGTAGCAGCAGGCGGTCTCGAAGATACCTAGGCCCTATGCCATGGAGCGCTTTGAAGGTGATAACCAACACCTTGAAGTGCACCCGGAAGACCACCGGGAGCCAGTGCAACTCGCGCAGGAGCGGTGTTACATGGGAGCGCCATGCTGCTCCCGTCACTACCCACGCTGCTGCATTCTGGACCAGCTGGAGCCTCCGGGTGCTCCTCAAGGGGAGCCCCATGTAGAGAGCGTTGCAGTAGTCAAGGCGAGAGGTGACGAGGGCATGAGTGACTGTGCACAGGGAATCCCGATCAAGAAAGGGCTGCAACTGGCGAATCAGGCGAACCTGACAAAAGGTCCTCCTGGTTACAGCCGTCAGATGTTCCTCCCAGGACAGCTGCATATCTAGGAGGACTCCCAGATTGCGAGCCCTCTCTGTGGGGGCCAATGACTCGCCCCCAATAGTCAGTGATGGAGTTAACTGACTATATCGGGATGCCGGGAGCCACAGCCACTCAGTCTTGGAAGGGTTGAGCTTGAGCCTGTTCCTCCCCATCCAGACCTGCACAGCCTCCAGGCACTGGGACATCACTTCAAGGGCATCGTTGGGGTGGCCTGGGGTGGAGATGTACAGCTGGGTGTCATCAGCGTACTGGTGGTATCTCACCCCAAAGCCAGGGATGATCTCACCCAGCGGCTTCACATAAATGTTGAACGGAAGGGGCGAGAGGACCGATCCCTGCGGCACTCGACAAATGAGAGGCCTCGAGGCCAACCTCTGCCCCCCTGCCAACACAAACAGCGACCGGTCGGAGAGAAAGGAGGAGAACCACCGTAACACGGTGCCTCCCACCCCCAACTCTTCCAGCCGGTGCAGCATGATACCATGGTCGATGGTATCAAAAGCCGCTGAGAGGTCTAACAGGACCAGAACAGAGGAACAACCCCTGTCCCGAACCCTCCAGAGATCATCAACCAACGCGACCAATGCCGTTTCCGTGCTGTGCCCAGACCTGAAACCCGACTGGAACGGATCTAGATAAGATGTTTCCTCCAGGAATTGCGGAAACTGTCGTGCGACCACACTCTCAACAACCTTCGCCATAAAGCAAAGGTTGGAGACAGGACGATAGTTGGCCAATATTGCCGGATCCAGGGACGGCTTCTTGAGGAGAGGCCTCACCACCGCCTCTTTCAAGGCGGTGGGGAAGTAACCCTCACTCAATGAAGCGTTAATAACACCCTGGAGCCAGCCTCGTGTAACCTCCCGGGAAGCCAGTACAAACCAGGAGGGACACGGGTCCAGTAAACATGTGGCCGCACTAAGTCTCCCCAAAATCCTGTCCACATCATCGGGAGTCACAGCATCAAACTCCTCCCAGATAACATTCTCAAGACTATTCCTCGTCACCCTGCCCTGATCTACCCAGTTAGAGTCCAAATCCCCCCGGATCTGAGCGATTTTGTCATACAGGTATTGTCCGAAAACCTTCGCCTTGCCTTCCAAGGGATCCTCCCACACTCCCGGATGGAGCAGGGAGTGGGTTACCCTGAACAGGGCGGCCGGACGATTCCCTGATGATGTAATAGAGGCGGAAAACTAATTAAACTTTGCCGTCTTTATCGCCACTAGGTAGGCCTTAATATGCGACCTTACCCGTGTTCGATCAGATTCAGCGAGACTGGCCCTCCAACCGCTCTCCAGGCGTCTTTTCCGGCGCTTCATTTCCCTCAGCTCCTCAGTGAACCAAGGAGCCGCGCGGGATCGGCACCGGGTCAGAGGCCGCAAAGGCACGACTCGATCCAAGACCCCACCAGCTGCCCGGTCCCAGGCGGCTACCAGCTCCTCGGCCGAGTCATGTGCTAGAACCTCAGGAAATGGCCCAAGCTCCGTCTGGAACCTCTCAGGATCCATCAGGCGCCTGGGGCGGATCCATCTAATTGGATCCGCCTCCCTGCGGCGGGGGACAGCGGTTCAAAAATCCAGGCGAAGGAGTGAGTGGTCTGTCCATGACAAGGGTTCCACGTCTATATCCCCAATAACAAGACCACTCAACCACTGGCCAGAGACAAAAATCAGATCCAGAGTGTGACCTCCCCTGTGAGTAGGGTCATGAACTAACTGGGTCAGGTCCATGGCCGTCATGGAAGCCATGAACTCCCGAGCCACCTCAGACCTTTCACCAACGGATGGCAAGTTGAAGTCACCCATGACTAAGAGCCTGGGTGTATCTACTGCCACCGTGGCTATCACGTCGAGTAGCTCAGGTAGGGCTGTTGCCACGCGGCAGGGAGCCAGGTACGTAAGCAACAAGCCCATCTGAACCCCACGACCCCACCTCACAAGGAGGGACTCACATCCGGCTATCTGAGGCACAGTGGTCTCCCTAGGACCCAGATCCTCGTTAATAATAACCGCCACCCCCCGCCCCTCCCCTGGGCCCTCGGCTGATGGAATGCTCTGAAGCCTGGTGGGCACATTTCAACCAGAGGGACACCGCCCTCCGGGCCCAACCAGGTCTCCGTAATACCCGCCAGGTCCGCTCCTCCCTCTTGTATAAGATCGTGAATGAGGGGGGCCTTATTTACCACGGACCTAGCGTTGCATAACATCAGCCGAAGGCCCAGATCCTGAGTGTCTAAGCCACCTAGTCTCCGAGAGGAGCCATGGGGACCGGGGCAAGCAATTGCTCTCAAACAGCGAGTGGGAGCCCCCAACACATGATATGGTCCCCTGCTCCCGCCATATCTGCCCCTCCCATCTACCGTGCTGATGGTACAGACCTCGTAGGTATCGTCCCCCATCCCGTTCCCAGTCCCTAGACCAGCACCTCCCAAGTCGTTACCCTGTGCCGGGCTCGGCTCTGACCCTGGTGGATTTCCCCCCCCCATCCCCCAGAGTCTTCTTCCCAATTTCTCTAGAAAGATCATTACAAACCCCCCTCCCAGAACCCCTTAAAATCTTAAAAAAATTCCCTAAAAAACCTCACAAATTCTTCCGTGCTCCATGCCATCTCTCTGGACTCCAAAGTCCGTCATCGAGATAGGCCCTCGATAATGTGGAGGGCCAAACCTGCGAGAGGGGAGAATCTCGCAGGGAGAGGAGTTCCGACACCGAATACATATAATCATCAGGGGAGCCAAAGTCCAAGGGTAGGGGGTATCACCGATGTTACAAACATAGGGAGAGTTCCAGTCCATGGTCAGGCCACCAAGCTCCATTGTCCTCTCACGACAATGGCAAAGGAGGTGTATATCATTCGACCCCGGAAGTTTCCAGGGCAGCCATGCTCTCACCTAGGTCACCCATGGAAACTCTGATGGAAATCCGGGCATGAAGGTAGCCATAATCCGCCTCCAACTGGCCTTACGTCCATAGAACCAGTATCCCTCCTGGGATTAGTAGCATCCAGGAGTCCAAGTATCCTGCTCAAAAGGAGGTTTAAGTTCGTAAATTCACGTCAAAGAAATTTTACATGGCAGGGAGTTCAGGCAAGCTAGATGGAAAAGGGGGAAATTAGGAATAATTCAGCAGGCCAGGTTAGATGGGTAGCTGTAGCCGTATTGTATTCATTTTCTCATACAATGTATCCCATATTTTCATTAGAACTGTATGTGCTCATCACAAGATGAGAAATTCTAAAGTACCGGTACTTGAAACTTTCCTCAATGTTTTTTGGCAGTTTGGTTGATTCCAGTAAATGTTTTTTGGATTTGTATTAATTTATTTTTCTTCATAGCCGTGAGAAAAAAAAAATCAGGCTGCCCTTAAAGTTGTTTATGTAGCTTTCAATAAACTGATGGGAGATTTGGCCAAATAGAAGTACATGTATTGCCTGCAGCTAGAATAGTATTTGCACAACAATGGAAAAGTGAAGAGATTCCTACAGATGAAAACGTGATTAAAAAAATACTAGAATGTGGAGAAATGGACAGTCTAACACTTACAATTAAGGAAAAGAAAGAAACCAAATACTTTTTGACCTGGGATTTATTTTATCAATGGTTAGCTGATAAAAACAGAAGTTAGAAAAAGAGAAATATAGGGAAAGGATCAATGATATAAGGAGGTATGTTAAAATGGATAAGTAAACATTATTATTATTATTATTATTATTATTATTATTATTATTATTATTATTATTATTGAATCAATACTAATGTAATGAAAAATGTTGTAAATATTTTGATTTCTATTTCCTATTTGTACCCAGACAACACACAGTTTAATTGAAAATGGAATTTTTTAATGTTATAAAATAAAAAACTTTATGGCAAAAAAAAGATAAGTGAGCACCTTCTTCTTTTGAAATGAAGGAATTTAATAGTAGCAAAGATAAGTCACTTACCAAGCTTACTAAGGCCTAGTTTACTTAACCATAGTATGTTGAAGAAATTGCAATTGTGTGGTTTTATAGAGTGGCTTTTGCCATTAATTTGACTCCGGGTGATCTTACGTTCTGTTTTGTAGCTCTATATGTAGGTTTTATATAGTATGTTTAATGTAGGTTGTTGACCGGTTATAAAGAATTTGACTGACTGGGAGTGGGAAGGGAGAAACAGTGACTGTAATTTGTGATTCAGAGACAAAAATATGGATCTTTATGCACTGCATTTCATGTCAGATATGGTTTGGACCATGATTTTCAACAGACTCTGAAGATTTAATTATAGAGAAGAAATTTCTTTTTTATTCCACACAGTGGAGGTGTTGTTCAACTATTTACTCAAGGGTATAGTATAACTGAGAGCCAGTTTGGTGCAATGGTTAAGATGCTAGGCTAGAAACTGGGAGACCGTGAGACAGTGGTGAAATTCAATTTTTTTTTACTACCGGTTCTGTGGGCGTGGCTTGATGGGCGTGGTGTGGCTTGTTGGGGGTGGCTTGTTGGGGGTGGCAGGGGAAAGATACTGCAAAATCCCCATTTCCTCCCCACTCCTGGGGGAAGGATATTGCAAAATCTCCATTCCCACCCCACTCTGTGACCAGCCAGAAGTGGTATTTGCCGGTTCTCCCAACTGCTCAAAATTTCCGCTACCAGTTTTCCAGAACATGTCAGAACCTGCTGGATTTCACCCCTGCCGTGAGCTCTACTCGCATCTTAGGCACATAGCCAGCTGGGTGACCTTGGGCCAATCACTTTCTTTTAGCCCTACGATGGAGGCAATGACAAAACATTTCTGGAAAATGTTGCAAAAAAACTGCAGGAACATGTCCAAGCAGACTCTGAGAATCAGACACAAATGAACAGAAGGGTGAAAAAAATGATATAGTGAGAAGACAAAACATTTTCTGTTGAAATCACTCAATAGTAGTAACTGCAAGAGGGATCTTGGAGTTCTAGTGAACAGTCACCTAAATATGAACAAGTATTCTATTGACCTATTAAATGTACTCTTTTACTACTTGTTAAAATGAATAAAATAGATTTAAAGCAAGTAAGTAACAATTTGTTCTGGCACAAAGTGATTAACTAAAGTTTATTTCACCCACAGTTAACTCTAGAGCTCAGCATTGCCAACTCAAAGGGTTGTAAAGTTACATTTTCATACCAGCTTGATTCAAGAGGAAAAAGATGCTTGAATGGATGGCAAGGCAATTAGTAAAATGAATACTTGTGAAGTACTATGGAGACAACCTAGAAAGAACCTGAATATCAGCCTCTGCTCTTTCATTGCTTACTTGCTCGGCTGCCATGAAACAGGGGGAGGGGGGAACTGTTAGAATTCTTGGGAGGGGGAAGCGAACTGGAGGAGAAGGAAAGTAAAACTTTGCTGTAGCATTTTCTTTGAAGCTGATAACGTCTCAAGGTCAACGGTCGTGGCATAGCAAGAGGATGACACTGCCAGATGTTTGCACCCACATGACCCCTGAAGAACCTGTGGATTGGATGATTTACGCTGGACAGTTGGGCAGGATGCTTTCTATATGTGATTTTTGCGCCTTTACTTCAGACCTTGCTTTTCTTTGGTTGCATTCAGTTCTCACTCAGTAAAAGTACCTTTCTCTATGAAAATGGAGTCGGGGTTTTTCTTTCTTGAGTGCTGAAAGAAGGCATGCCTCACAGTGAACTTGGAGCAGGGGTGAGTAATTGCTGGCTCAGGATGTCAGGATTCCAAATAACACCCCTAACGAAAGAAGACTCCAAGGCTAGAAGTTCTCAAAGTTGTATTTTATTAGAGACTAGCTGGATACCTGTGCTTCGCTACAAAACTATGTGATTGGGCTTGATAAATCGACACTTACAGCTTGAAAATTAATGAGTAGTTACGATTGGCCTCTCCTCTTCGCTTCTCTCCCTCAGCCTTGCCCCACAGAACCCTATCCTATCCTAGCCTTTCCCCTTCTCTCCCTCAGGCTTGCCGCAAAGAGGCCTCTCCTATCCTATCCCCTTCTCTCACTCAGCCTTGCCCCACAGAAGCCTCTCCTATCCTATCCAGTGGTGAAATATAAAATTTGTTACTACCAGTTCTGTGGGCATGGCTTGGTGGAAGGGTGGTGGTAATGTGACTGGGTGGGCATGGCCAACTTTTTTTTTCTTTACTTTTAAAAGCATTTTTTCTAAGAGGTTGTAAAAAAATGCTTTTAAAAGGCTCTGACAATCCCAGCTGAGTTGCCTGATTGTCAAAGGCTTTTGTTTTCTTTTAAAAGCATTTTTTTTTTGCTTTTAAAAGAAAAAAAAGCCTCTGATGATCAGGCAACTCAGCTGGGATCGTCAAAGCCTTTTAAAAACATTTTTCTATAACCTCTTTAGACAAAGAGGTTGTAAAAATGCTTTTAAAAGGCTCTGACGATCAGGCAAGTCAGCTGGGATTGTCAGATCCTTTTAAAAGCATTTTTTTCTACCGAAAAGATGGAGCTGAGTTGCCTGATTGTCAGAGCCTTTTAAAACAATGCTTTTAAAAGTTAAAAAAAACCCTCTCGTGATCTCACGGCTCAACTGGGCATGCTGGGGGGTGGGCAGGGATTTTTGCTACCAATTCTCTGAACCACCCGCCACCATCGCTACCGGATCGGGTGATCCAGTTCAAACCGGGAGCATTTCACCCCTGATCCTACCGCCTTCTCTCCCTCAGCCTTGCCCCACAGAAGCTTCCCGGTCCTATCCCCTGGTTGCTGCTGTGAAAGTAAAACTGAAAGTGAAACTCCTGTCCTCTGCTTGTGTTTTGCATTTGGAACAGATTTCTTTTCAGGTGGGGAGGGAGAGTAGAACTCTTTAGCATCAGAGAGCTGTTTGGAAAGTGAAACAGTATTTGCTGTGTGAGCAAAAAGGAAGCAGGAAGGAGCCTGGCTGTTGTTTAGCTCAAGTGTTCTGTATTAAAGCTGCTTCCTGCTGTGAAAATAAAACTGAAAGTGAAACTCCTCTCCTTATTGTGTTTTGCATTTGGAACAGATTTCTTTTCAGGTGGGGAGGGAGAGTAAAACTCCTTAGCATCAGAATGTGTTAATATAGGAAATACTAATGCTCTGATGGTCATTTCAAAAAATCCTTTCTTAGTGAGCACCTAGACGCAAGGAGGAACATATGTGGCAAATTTCAAGTTTGTAGGTATTACGGTTCTGGAGATTTTGTGAGTAGAAAGTGAGATGACATCTACATATATATAAAGGCAAAAACCACTCATGCTGTACTCACAAAATCTCTAAAGACCCAACCAATCCTTCAAAAGTAAGCATCACTTGATTGCCTGATTTACTCTACTCAATTTCATTCCTTGATCTGGAGGATGAGTATCAGAGCACCTCCAGATCTCAGAAGAAAGGCCATTTTGTAGGATGGGCATTGCAATAGAGAAGGCATATCGCCTACTAGAAGGACTGTTTCATAGAAGGAAACTGGAGGAGTTGAGTTTAATCCATTTTTGACCCAATAATTCTCCAAGTATGAGTTTGGCTTCTATAGGGGGCATAAACAATGGCCAGTATATGAAGCCCAAAACATTTTTAGCTACCTGAATTTCCTCAGTTTTTTCAGCTTTAGAATACTTGAGGCTAAATATAGACAAGTCATCTGATGAACTTTATAAGGAAAGGATGAAACTGTAAGATAAACTCTACAGATAACCTTGCTTAACAATTTTAGTTGTTTAGCAATTGTTCAAAGTTACAGCAGCACTGAAAAAGCACTGAAAATTATGGCCAGTCTTTGGGTTTATTTATTTACAAATATTTTATTTATTTACAAATATTTATATGCCGCCCTTCTCCCAAAGGACTCAGGGCAGCGAACACAAGTTAAAAAACATACAATAATAAAGGAAAATCCTAATTAAAAACCAATTAAAACAGGGACAATAAATAATAAAACCCAAGAATCAGAATCAGCCCATTTGTTGAAACAGCCAAGTCTTTAGGCCTCGATGGAAGGAGCGGAGATCAGGGGCCGTCCGGAGCTTGGTGGGTAACTCATTCCAGAGGGCAGGAGTGCCCACAGAGAATGCTCTACCCCTGGATGTCGCCAGCCGACATTGTCTGGTCGACGGTACCCTGAGGAGGGCAGCCCTGTGTGAGCGGACAAGACGGTGGGAGGCGGGCAGGAGATGGTCCTGCAAATACCCCGGACCTAAGCCATGTAGGGCTATATAGGTAAGTACCAGCAACTTGAAGTGGATCCGGAGGACCACCGGTAACCAGTGCAGCTCGCGTAGGAGAGGTGTTATGCGGGAGTAATGGGGAACTCCCGTAACAACCCACGTGGCTGCATTCTGGACCAGCTGGAGCCTCCGGGTGCACCTCAAGGGCAGCCCCATGTAGAGGGAGTTGCAGTAATCCAAGCGAGAAGTAACCAGGGCATGAGTGACCGTGCGAAGAGCATCTCGGTCTAGGAAAGGGCGCAACTGGCACACCAGGCGAACCTGCGCGAAAGCCCCCCTGGTCATGGCCGTCAGATGGTCTTCCAGCGACAGCCGGGAATCCAGGAGGACACCCAAGTTGTGGGCCCTTTCAATGGGAGCAAGTACCTCCCCCCCATCAAAAGTGATGGGACCTCTAGAAACGAGGTGCCAGCATCCACAGCCACTCAGTCTTGGAGGGGTTGAGTCTGAGCCTGTTCCTACCCATCCAGGCCTGTACTGCCTCCAGGCATTGGGACATCATGGAAAGGGCATCCCCAGGGTGGTCCGGGGTGGAGATGTATAGCTGAGTATCATCAGCATATTGATGATACCTCACTCGGAAACCACGAATGATCTCACCCAGCGGCTTCATATAGATGTTAAAGAGTAGGGGGGAGAGAACTGACCCCTGAGGCACTCCACAGGTTAGGGCCCTCAGGGTGGACCTCTGCCCCCCCACCCATACAAACTGCGAGCGACCTGAGAGGTAGGAGGAGAACCACTGTAAGACAGTGCCTCCTACCTCCAAGTCACTGCAGTAAGATACCATGGTTGATGGTATCAAAAGCCGCTGAGAGGTCAAGTAGGACCAGGATGGAGGAACAACCTCCATCCCGGGCCCACCAGAGATCATTCACCAGAGCGACCAATGCCGTTTCTGTGCTGTGCCCACGCCGGAACCCTGATTGGTACAGGTCTAGGAACTCCATTTATGATAGTTGCAGCATCTCACGGTCACATGATTGCCATTTATCTACTCCATGGCCATCTTACAACTAGCAGTCAATGGAGACGGTAAAATCACAAATTGTAGTCACATGAAGTCTCACCTAATGACCATGCTGTTTAGCAACAGAGTGCCAGTTCCAATTGTGTTTGTTAAGCGAGGACTACCTATATTCATTAAGTCTGGTGTAAATCCATTGCTTTCCTCCATCTAAGAATCTTTAGATTTATATCTATACCACCTGCCCACCTAATAATGAATATTGTTTGAAGCCCACATTGTCAGCTTCGAACTGAACCTGGCCACAGCCCTCTTTCTGTTCCTCAGTTGCCACACAGAGGAGGAAAGGGTGGGAAAGGAGGTTGGAATGCATTACAGCTAAATTCTGGAGGAAGTTCGTAAAGTCAATTGGGTCTTCCCAGGGGCTTAGCTCAGCTTTTCATCTGAGTATTAATGGGGCAGCAGAATGTGCAAATGCAATGATAGAGCATTACTTGAGGTTTATGTAAACTACCAACAAACCAATTGGGCTGATCTGCTACTTTTCACTGAGGTAGCATACAGCAACACCATACATAGCAGCACAGGCTTCATGCCTTTCAAGGTGGCCACAGGGGTAGAATTTGTCCCAATGCCTGAGTTCCCTCAGGAGCCCCCTCCTTCAGTAAACTTGACTGAATGGGTAGACTCCCTGCAGAAGGCTTGGGGGAATGTGAAATGGGTGTTCGCCAAAGCCACCGAGATGCAAAAAGAGCAGGCAGATGAAAGGCGATCCCCTCATTTCATATAGGAGAGAAAGTTTACCTCTCCACCAAATACCTGAAACTAAAGCTGCCATGTAGAAAACTGGGCTCTAAGTTTATAGAATCCTTTCCCATCATAAAAAACATTAATCCAGTCATGGTAGAGCTGAAACTCCCATGCCTGTTGGGGAAAATAAACCCGGTTTTCTACAGTAGTCTATTGAAGCTGGTAATAGGTTCAGAGCTAAGGACAGTAGCTCGGGAAGCCCCAGGTCCCATCGCAGTGCAGTGCAGTGAAGTAAAAAGGATCCTAGACTGTACAAGGGGTGGTTACAGTGATTAGTACAGTGGAAAGGCTATCCTGTTTCAGAAGCCACTTGGTTGAAGAATCAGAACATAAGAGCAGAAAGGCTGGTCAGAAAATTCCATGAGAAAAATCCTCAGATGTCAAAAGGGCAGCCAGATGGTGGCAGGGGTGGCTAAGAGAAAATTAACTTTCTGCATTTGGTATTTTCCAGATAGTCCTCACTAACTGGGTGGGGGTGGGGGTGGGGGGTTAGGGTCATTAAGTTTGGTGTAAATCCATTGCTTTCCTCCATCTAAGAATCCTTAGATTTATATCTATACCACCTGCCCACCTAATAATGAATATTGTTTGAAGTCCACATTGTCAACTTTGAACTGAACCTGGCCACACCCATCTTTCTGTTCCTCAGTTGCCACACAGAGGGGGAGGGGGGGGAAGGAGGTTGGATTACATTACTAGACACAACAAAGGGTTTTCTCATGAGAACCAAGGTCATCTCTACTGACAACAGAAGGTTGTGGAAGGAGTGCCTGAAGAGCCTGCCAATTAACCCAATTAGCAAAGGTGACCTGTGACATTTCGGGATGGGGTAATTTCCTAGTTTAATTAAATTGAAACAGTGGGAAAGATTTAGATTTGATTTTCCATTGAAGCTGTGCTGATATGATGTACTCATTAAAGAAGATCTTTGAAAAGGAGCCAAGTCTCAGAGTTCTGATTTGCTTGAGTTGGTTAGTTGGAGCCTTGACACATACTACTTCAAGAGCCTCAGTGAAATGAGATGACATTTTTGTGATTTGCACTACAAGGTGGATGATATCCAAAGGAATTTTCCATAGGAAAAGGTCCTTAAAATAAGCAAAACAAGAGGACCCAATTTATCCCTGGCAGAAACACAAGGGGGTTTAACCAAGTGGTAAAGATGCCTTTTTTCCAGATGGACGCTGTTAATCTAGCTGATGGACTTCGCATCCCATTAAAGTGCTACACCACTGTGTTTATTTTTTTTCGGGATTAAGTGTCAGGTATGTGATGACAGCTTCCAGGGTAAATGGAAGCTTTCTCTTTTTTCCTCTGTCTAAAACTCAGAAGAATAGTCTGAGCTTGTTTTGTCATGTTTTGATTGCCTGAATGGACCATGTACACTGTGCAGAGGGCACTTAGCTGGGTACTAAACAAACAGCCTAATATGTCACATCAAGTGAGGCAACAGGTAACACATTAAATGGGACCCACAATCCTCCCAGCTGCTGCCCTGGTGTATTTCCTCACTTTAAGTCTTAATTTTTTGCCAAAGTACCAATTAATGAGGACTGCCCACAGGGTCTGTCCTGCCGCCATCTGATGTCAGTTCCTTGGAGAGACAAAGAGCAGCTGGCTCTTCATTAAAGGGACAGAGCAGAACAAACATTTATTCTTGCCCCATGCTTTCCCCAAGGGGACTGATGGGGCCAAGCTGGCAGATGCAAGGCAGGGAACACTGTTGAAGGAAGTGTGCCGAGGGAGGAGATGTGCTGCGGAGGATTTTCATGTCAAAGAGGAATTTGTAGAAGAGGAGAGTTACATCCCCTATCCTCTGATCAAGAAGAACATGTTTCTAATCTAATCACAGTCCAGCAGGAAGGGAAGAGCAGAGCAGAGGGTAAGAAATTAAAAGGTCTGAAGCTAATTCAAATGATGCTACCTTTATCTCATCATTCCAATATCAGCTAAAACTTTAACCATAGATGGAAAACGAACCTTCAAAATAACACTGGAAAAAACTAGCATCAGTCTTAAAGTATTTTGCACTGTGTACAAGTGCAGTCTTGATTTTGCCTCCTGATTATCAACTAGGAAGATCAGGAGATTCCAAGTGAACAACAATCTTTGATGTAGTCATTGTTTCCATGGATATTCCATCCATCTCTCCAGAAGAAATCATTGATGTTTACCGAGACGGCCCTGAGTTTAAATACGGTGATGGCTCAGTGGCCCCACATTTCTGCAGAGTAATTTGCAAAAATGAGACCAGCAAAAGGAAATTCATTCATACTATCAACTCAATTGCAAGAAGCAATTCAAACTATAAGAAACTTTGCTCAAGGCCAGACCTATCTACACTTCAAAGAATCCGCTCCCATGAACTACATGCTGAACTCAAAATACGCCAAAACCCGGGGAGAAACTGACTTATACATTGATTATCGTGCCGACTGTCTTAAAAGTAAGAACAATGGCCCACACCCCAATAACTAACTTCCTCAAAATCCACCGCCACAGACCTTAAATGCAAACTACTTAATTCACGAAGCCTTGTAAAGAAAATACCAGAATTCCTCCTCTACTAAATATGACTATATTCAACATTATATTTGTATGTGAGACGTGGCTGAATTCATCACTACCAGACTCCATTACCACAGTAAGAGACTATCATGTGTACAGGTCCAACCATGAAATCCGCAGGGTGGGTGGTGTTGCTATCTTTTATAAAAGATCCCTAAATCTAAAAAATATTCAAGTTACACAGGAGTTAGCTCTTCCTGAGACCATTGTACGCGACCTTTCCCTTAACACCACAATTTGCTTCATACTCTGTTACAGAGCCCCTGATTACGACTTTGTACATGTGAACAAACTAATATCACTATTAACATGGGCAGTCTCCTGCCCACACCCTCTTATCTTTCTTGGTGACCTAAATCTACCTCTATTAATTGGACCCTAAACGAATGTACAACTGAACCCATACATGCAACCCTGTACAATGCTGTAACTAATCTGGGACTAAATCAACTAGTAACTAATAACACTAGACTCAACAACTGCCTTGATCTCATCTTCTGCAACAATTTAAATTCAATTTATGGACTACAAATAAAAGAACCCTTTTCCAACAGTGACCATAGCATGATAGACTTTTATCTCAATTTATGACCTCACATAGACAATCATAATGACGGAATACTGAAGTATAACTTTAGAAAAGCCAACTATGATCTCATAACTGATGACCTTTCATCTCTTGATTGGCAAACTCTATTCACTGGCTGCATCACTGCCGAAGACCGTTATAACATTTTTTTTGCAAGAAGTCAAAAGAATCATCTAACTATACATACCACTAATAACCCCCAAAACCATGAAAAATAAATTACCCATAACAATAAGGAAGCTTCAGACAAAAAAAAAAAACCCTCTTTGGCGCAAAACCAAAACTGCCTATGTAGCTAACTTCAAAAGTCGCTACAAAACCGTATGCCAACAGATAAAAGCAGAATGCATCAGTTATCACAGCAAACAAGAGGAAAACCTAATACGCACTAAATCCTTAAGCAATCCTATTGCTTAACGCATTGTAAGCCGCCCTGAGTCTCCGGAGAAGGGCGGCATATAAATCAAATAAAAAAAAATCCACCCAGACCTTCTACAATTTTGTAAACAACAAACTTAAAGACTCAAGATCCATCCCACCACTAAAAGGGCCAAATGGGAAAGATTGTAATGATGAAACCGTTAAGGCCAACCACTTCAATGCATTCTTCAGTTCAGTCTTTGTAAATGGCTCATGCCATTGCTACTCACAACGATCTACTACATGTCGATTTCATAGAAAATGCCGTTGAAAAGGCACTACGCAACCTGAAACCATCTCTATCTGGTTGATGGCCCTGATGGATTATGTGCTTACTTCCTAAAGAAGCTCTCAACTACTCTTCTCTCGGAACAAAATACCTTATGCCACCAGATTCGAAATTTTGGTCTTAGACAACTTAGAACTTTGCCGTCTTCGGTCTGACCTGAGGATAGTACATAAAATCATCTGCTACAATGTCCTACCAGCAAATGAATACTTCAGCTTCAATCAAAACAATACAAGAGCACACAATAGATATAAACTCATGGTAAACTAATCCAAACTAGACTGCAGAAAATAGGACTTCAGTAACAGCCTGGAATGCACTACCTGACTGTGGTTTCTTCCCCAAATCCCCAAAACTTTAACCTTAGACTGTCTACTGTAGACCTCACCCCATTCCTAAGAGGTCTGTAAGGGGTGTGCATAAGCGCACCAGCATGCCTACCATCCCTGTCCTAATGTTTTTTTTTATTCATATCCTTTTCATGTGTTTATAATTACGTTTACATTTGTATCTGTCATAAAATACATGCTTGATGAAGTAAATAAATAAATAAATAAAATAAATATGGAACTCTCAGTTCAAGGCAATTGCTTTCTCTGATACTGAAGCCATGAAAGCATAAAGGCAGTAAAGGCAAGCCTTCTGAGAGGGGAGTTACTAGTCAATTTCACCCTTAGGTCTACTAGATTATACTACAGATAGTCCTCCACTTACAACCATTCATTTATTGACCATTTGAAATTATAACGGCACTGAAAACAGTGATTTATGACTGTTTTCTCACTTACGGCCATTGTGGCATCCCCACAGTCACATGATCAAAATTCAGACACTTGGCAACTGGTGTGTGTTTATGATGGTTGTACTGTCCCAGGCAGGGGTGGGTTCTACTTACCTTTACTACTGGTTCGCATCGTGCCCACGCACACGCAGAAGCTTCTGTGTATGCGCAGATCACCTATGATGACGTCTGAATCAGTGGGCAGAGCCTCCTGCCAGTTTTACTACTGGTTCTTGCCAACTAGTCTGAAATGGGGGCAACCCACCATGGTCCCAGGGCTGGGTGATCGTCTTTTGCAACCTTCTGACAAGCAAAGTCAATGGGGAAGCCAGATTCACTTAACAACCATGTCACTAACTTAATGACAGATTCATTTAACAACTGTGGCAAGAAAGGATGTAAAATGGGGGCAAAACTCGCTCAAATGACTCACTTAGCAACAGAAATTTTGGGTTCACTTATGATCGTAAGTCGACAACTACTTGTACACATTTAAAGGGTTACAAAAAAGGGAAGTTGGATGACAGAATTATCACCAAACAGAAAAGCTCAGATCCATTTTGGGAATAAGTAACATAAAGCTTGGTTATGTGAAAGTGTCCCCAATCAGTCTTGAAATCTGGAAGAAACTGCTTCCGATAGCTCTGAACACCTCTAAACCTTTTGGATCTCATTGTGATCATTTATTCCCTGCTGAAATGCTGCCAGTGGAGGAAAAAGGATCTGCTACTTCTCAAGAATTTAGACTTTCTTTAGACCTATATAGACCTGTCCTCCCTCTCCACCTATATCATCTCCTAGGCCAGGGGTCCCCAACCTGTGGGCCACTACCAGACAACTGGGACCTACTTATGCTCGTGTCACAGGTTGTAAGGTCCTGCCTCTACTCCCCGGACTCTTGAGACAGCAGCATTTCAAAAGGAACCTTTTATTGAAGGGAGTGATTGCAAGACAAAAGCAAAGCAGGGTCTGAGTCCCCCCGAAGCAATTCCGTTAGGATAAAGTGGTTAGAAACCCCTCCTCTCAGTTTGATGTTGAATGAGCCAATCTACAGGTGTGAAGATGTTGTGGAAACATCTGAGAAAGAGATAGGGATTTTTTCCGATGTGTTTCTTCTGGGAGGCTTCCAAACTGAAAGAAAACAGATGGCCCTCCCTCCTTATACACTCCCCAAGGTAAATCAAAGCACAGGGCAGAATAGGTGACAGGGTAAAAGTTATAAACTAGGGAATTACAGGATACATAGGAATGAGAGCAATACATGAGTAAAAGGATCCGGGGTACCCTCTCCACTTGAATGGCAGTATCATGAGAGGGATCTGACACAGGTGCTCGCGGCCCACAAGTACGAGTGCTCATGGGCCCATTCATACAAGCATCGTGGGTACTCATGGCCCCACTCGTGTAACGGTTGCTCACCAACTACCAAATGGGAGAAGTAAATGCAAGCCATTCTCCTGCTTTAGTGAGAGAGCAAGAATGTCTTGCTTGCCCTAAATGTCTATGGAGAGTCTTAGTCATCCAGGTCATGGTTGTCCCAAAAGTGCTTTTTCAAGAGGCAACTGGACTTTGTTTTTCCTGGAGGACGTTTCGCTTCTCATTCAAGAAGCTTTTTCAGCTCTTGCTTGACTAGTCACTTAGTGACACTCAAGGGCTGATACTCAGGTGAATTAAAATGTAGCTTAAGAAATTAGGTGTTCAGCCATCAATAAAAAGAAATGCAAGGCTTGGTTTCTTAGATATGCTGGTTAGAATTAGTGAGAATTGAATTCCAACACACTGACGAGCATAGGATGAAATTGATCTGAATCACACCTCCATTTAGATATTGAATGGATCCCTGAAGGAGATACTGGAGGTTTTGTTCATTTGCTTGTTTGTTTAAATAATGAAATTAGTTTGATTCATCCAGGGATTATCTCCCTGTCCAGAGGTCAAATACTGTTGTTACCTCTGTTCTCCAAAGATTCTTCAGTCTGGTTTGAAAAAAGCAAAAAAATCAAGAAGAGAAATTGGGTCGTCCATCCCCCTCAATCATATTATTGAGGCAGCAATAGCCCAACGTGGTAGCAAGAAATCAATGGGCAAAGGTTTCCCAACATTCTTGAAACAGAGTTTGCTCATTTATCCCATAAGGGTTTCACAGGTAGCAGATGGGCTCCTTCTTGTTTTGTTTAGTGTGAAGTTCCTTTTTGTGCTGAGTGATTAAATGGAGGAGCCTGTATGTGTAGGCATAAGGCAGCATCTGCCATAAATCAGGAATCTGAGCAACTAAAGTATGGGAGAGGAAGGGGAAGGAGAAGGAGGAGATATCTAAAGCTCTTGTCACTTTCAGTCTTATTATAAGAGCTTGCTAGACTCATACTGTACTTTCCCTTGCCAAAGCCATAATGTCTTGCTAGGTTTCCTTTTCCCATGGGAGATCACACTTAATGTGTTAGTTCCTGTTTCTTCATGGCTTCCTTGTCCTTCATGCTGTCATGTGGACATTGAGGTAATTAGGAAAACAGATTATCCTGATTTATAAGCATAGGGTCTATTCCAATTCAATGGACAGAACACAAGACCTTTCCAACAGCTTGACTCAGATTTTTACAAATTTATTTATACATAAAAAACATAGAGTCCATTTACATTGCTCACCAGAAATTACACTTTAATACATGAAAAACCAGCAAGAGTTATACTGAAGAAAAGACAATGTGATGGGAAGAACAGTACTGTGTACAGCCCAAATGATGACTTCTCCCACACACAGTGGGACAAGACAAGCAAGTGACATGCTGGCAATACATACCGTCATGAATCAAACACAATATTTGTGCAAAGGTAGCAATCATTGTCACATTAAATGGGGAGGGGGCCAAATGGTCTCATGAGATGGCCCCCCCAATGCTTCAGAGGACTGGAACAAAGTAATGGAAAGTCATGGTGAATTATTTGCCTTTAGTAGCATGTAACCTCCCATTGGACACCTGTGAAGTCCATGATCTATGGAAGGTCCATGGCCAATTTTGGAGCTTTCTGGACATCCTATTTGTCTGCCACTGGGCATCGTTGCCCACTTGCCACATTCAAGTAAATTATCTCTGCATATTTTGTTGCTTCTGTCCAGATCAGCGGTCCCCAACCTTTGCAGCTTGGCTGGGGTTGGGGGGAGAGGGTAACTGGGCCGTACAAAGAGTGGGCCAGTGCACATGTAGTTTGACTTACATGAACAGTGGCCTGGCGCGTGCAGCTTGACTTGTGCAAGTATTTTTTTAAAAAAGTTTTTTATTTTTCTCATAAACGTATCTTAAATGTATAATTTCTTATCTAACATACATACATTGACTTGTGCAAGTTGAGTTGCAGACACCAGGCCATTGCTCATGCGTCCTGGTTCTTAATAGGCCATGCAGCCCAGGGGTTAGGGACCTTTGGTCTAGATCAGTGGCCCCCAACCTTTTGGGCACCAGGGACCAGTTTTGTGGAGAGAGGTTTTTCCACATATTGGAGGAGGCATGATTTCATGTGCTGCCTCCATCCTGTGAATGGGGCTTCGCTTTTTTGCACAGCCCAGTTTCTGGCATGCCATAGACTGCTGGTCAACAGACTGGGAGTTGGGTACCCCTGGTCTAGATTATATAGGTCAGATCCAGACTGAGAAACAAGCAACTAGGCACAGTAAAATTGAGGAAGATGAAGGGGAGGTAGGTACACTCACATTAGAACCCACCACACAGGATAGAGCATATGCTTCATCAGCAAACATTGGATTCAATTCCTGATATCTTCCATGTTGAAAAAAGAGCAGTCTGGCTAAATTAAATATATTAGACCACATATTAGACAGCAAGCCACAATATGGCTTGTCCATTTTTTACAAACAGGTTGTATGAATCCAGCCGCTCTGATTTGTAACCACTACTGTGGTTACTCAACAAATCCTAGTCTTAGTATGGTATATGACCCAGCTCTTGCAACTGTCAACAAAGCATGTTTAAAATAAATTATGGTTTAGCAAAATTGTGTGAGCTTGGCCAATGAAATCTTTAGATGGATAAATGTAAGAAGAAATCCAGCAAGAGAGCTTATTTTGTGGTTGAGAAAGACAATGGATGGATGAATGGATAGATGGATAAGATTAGAGAGAGAGAGAAAGAACAACTGTGATTCATAGAAGTGCTAGAATGGAACATGGATTCCAAAGTCATTGCTGGAATAATCTGATTTTCACAGCTATCATTCCTTAGCCCCAACAAAATAAAAGAAAAATATCCAAGATCACCAAAGAGATTGCAACATGCTCTGGAAGTTATTCCAATGCCAGGAATCAATAATCTAGCTTCAAGTGAATATATATGGTCCCAAAGCTATACATAATACACTATCATTAGTGAAGCAGGAAAAGTTATTCAAGAAACAAGTTGATACTGCATCAATTTAGGGGAGTGATGACATGAGATCACTGGTTTGCTGACCAGATTCTGGAATCATTATATGACATCCAAAGAAAGCAGCTCAATTCTCCATGATGCAGAATGTGTTAGGTGATGTTTGTCTGAGTAATAATTAATTATACATCCAGAGGAAGCCAATGGCTAGGTAGAGATTTACCTCCTTTTTTGCATCTTTGTCCACTGCCATGTTGGTAGCAAATTTGTGGACCTGTTTTACTATCTGCCATGCTAATGCAAATGTGGGAAACTATCAAAATTCCAGTCTGGGACTTGGGACAAGAATGATGAAAAAGAAACTAGAGGATGGGATTTGTAGTTTGGAGGATAAGGAAAGGGTTCAGTTCTCTTTATAGTGGCCTCAGCAGATGGTACGTACAGAATTAGGGGTTCATGTGAAAATCTCAATGGTATGGAGTAGAGTTGAAAGACAATTCCACTCTACCTGGCCAATCACTTCCATATCATGTCAAGAAAAGATCATGGATATGTCCATGTATGTCTTCAGGGATTGAGTTTGCATATTATCCTGCATATTCTCCTATCTCATTGTATTAGCACCATGAAGCAAACAGAGATCTAGAATCTCTACCAGACATTAATTTTTAAAATTCTCATTCACTTGTCACATTTAGTGTCTATTAGCACCTTCTTTTCCACTTTCAAGGTCGAGGTTTACTAAGATACCTTTTTCAAAATCCAGGTTGCATTATATCTCAAGGTTTTGCACAGTTCATAACATCATAAACAGATTTGACAAATTCAATTTGCTAAGCCATCACCACATACATGTAACCAAGTTTAAAATTAACCAAGCATACTGTGCTGTGCAAATATAGCAATTAAATCTTTATCTGAATCAGTTAAAATCTTCTGGTTGGTTTATGATTTAGTGTATGGTACAAATCCAGTAAACTGATTAATTCAGTAAATATGTTTACTATGCTGTGTGAACTAGCCACTATTTTTAAGGATATGACCTATTATTAGAATGCCTCAAACTCAAGGTAAGTTCACACATCTGTTTTGTAGCAGTCTACAGAAGGTAAGAGGTGAACAGACAAACTGCTTTGACCCAATGAACCAGATTTTTTTTCTAGAAAAAGTGGTCACTGATGCAGAAAACACTTCTTGATAGACAAATATACAGTTGGCTGGTCTGGTGAGGACTAGGTGACCTAATTTCATGCCAGTGATGGGAAACATAAATGTGATTTCTCACAATTTGGGTAGCTCTACTTTATTTTGGGTCAGCAAGTCATCCAGACAATTGAATGTCTACCTATATCCAAGGATTATCGGTTATATTTCCCCTAACATGTTTGTCTATAGTTATCCATGGTTTATTGTCTTAGAACTCAAGTACTCCTCCATATCATGTAATAAGACCATTTGAAGAAGTTCTGCTCCTAACATTGGTTTGCACCAGGACAATCAGAGGTGGGCCCCTTCTCATAGATGCCAGTCCTGAAAATGTATGGCTGATCTCATCTTCTCCAATGAGAATTGAAGACACGCCAAAGGAATTATAGATCTCAATTGCTCAATTATAGGTCTCAGTCTGTTCAAGCAGTTTTGAAAATATGAATCTTGTTTCAAGTTTTGCTTTGTTTAGTGTCTTTTAGATGTATTGATAGCAGTCTTAGATTGAAACTGTTTTAAGGATATGGGGTGGGAATTGTACATTGCTCTAGAATGCTTCACAAGGAAGAACAATCCAAAAATAAGTCACTGTCCCAATTTACTGAGTATTCACAATCCACTATAGTGTTGAATAATG
Source organism: Pantherophis guttatus (assembly GCF_059756535.1). NCBI lineage: Eukaryota > Metazoa > Chordata > Lepidosauria > Squamata > Colubridae > Pantherophis > Pantherophis guttatus. The sequence goes on along the minus strand of NC_142071.1, from coordinate 15,371,603 downwards.
ACAGTTTAGCTCTACATACTAGGCTAGGCTAAAATGTGACAGGCAAATTTATACTATTTATTGGGTCATACAAGCTGACATATTAAGGTCTGTCTTGTTTAGAGATAAGTAATTCTTCACAAAAAGGAAAATCCAGTGTAGAAATGAATGTTATGTAGCTGCAGTCCATACAGCTCCCCACCTTTTTTTGCAAATCCTACTAAATAACCCACACCCTTCCTTAATAAAGATGTATACCCTGCTTTACAACTTAATAAAGATTAAGAGACAATACAGTATGTTCCCCAAATAGAGGATTCTAATGAATCTTGATACCAGGTTAGCAGAAATTTCTTGGGGTTTGACTTGGGGTCTGGAGAAACAAAGATTTGAGTTTGTTGACAGAATTTGAAGACAGAGACAGATTAACAGAGTTGGAAGGGACCTTATAGCTTATCTAGTTCAACCCCCCCCCTCAAGCAGGAGACCCTACACCCTTTCTGACAAATGGCAGTCCAATCTTTTCTTGAAAGTCTCAAGTGATGAAACTCCCACAACTTCCAAAGGCAAGCTGTTCCATTGGTTGATTGTTCTCACTGTCAGAAAGTTCCTCCTCATTTCTAGGTTGAATCTCTCCTTGGTCAGTTTCCATCCATTATTCCTTGTCTGGTCTTCAGGTGCTTTGGAAAACAGCTTGATCCCCTCCTCTCTGTGGCAGCCCTTCAAGTATTGGAAGACGGCTATCATGTCTCCCCTGGTCCTTCTCTTCACTAGACTAGCCATGTAACCGTTCTTCATGTTCTAGTCTCCAGTCCCCTAATCACCCTAGTTGCTCTCCTCTGCACTTTTTCTAGAGTCTCAACATCTTTTTTATAGTGTGGTGACCAAAACTGGATGCAGTATTCTAGGTGTGGTCTTAATAGGGCTTTATAGAGTGGTATTAGTACCTCACTTGATCTTGATGGTATCCCTCTGTTAATGCAATTTAGGATTGCATTGGCTCTTTTGACTGCCGCTGCACTGCTGGCTCATATTTAGCTGGTTGTCCACTAAGACTCCAAGATCCCTCTCACAGTCACTGCTATTAAGCCTGATTTTCCATAGTTTATATGTGTGCTTTTGGTTTTTCTTACCTATGTGTAGGACTTTACTTTTCTCTACATTGAATTTCATTTTGTTAAATAGGGCCCAGTGTTCAAGTCTGTCAAGATCCATCTGGATCGTGAGCCTATCTTCTAGAGTGTTAGCTATTCCTGCTATTTTAGTATCATCTGCAAATTTGGTGAGTTCCCCTTCTATTCCCTCATTTAAGTTGTTTATGAAGATATTGAAGAGTACTGGGCCTAAGGTGGAACCTTGTGGCACCCCACTGCTTACTTCTCTCTGTGTAGACTTAGACCCATTAAGGACTACTCATTGAGTATGGTTTGTCAGCTAGTTCAGAATTCATCTGGTGGTGAATCTATCTATCCCACTTTTTTCTAACTTACGAAGAAGTAGGTTGTCATCTACTTTGTTGAATGCCTTGCTGAATTCTAACTATATTATGTCTACAGTATTTTGCTGGTCTACTAATTTCATCACTATGTTGAAGAATGAACTAAGATTGGTTTGGCATGATCTGTTTTTAACAAACCTGTGCTGATTGTTAGTTATTACTTTACTTGTTTCTAGGTGTAAACGTTATTGGCTACATGGAGATTTTCTAAAATTTGGATCTGTGCTAAGGACTTTAGTATATGTTTACTGACAAAATCAGACTGGTGGGCAGGGCACCAATTAACACTTTTTCTTACAATTAAAAGTGATATCCAATTTTTCTTCACTATCCCCAAACAGTTCACCACAGAAGGAGGGGGGACCTTTCACCCAATAGATTATTTTTGGAAACAACAACTTTTAATTGTGCCTGCCAACAGCTGGGTTCCTGCCCCAATGTAAAATGAATGAAAGAGCAAACAGAATGGAAGAGAAGAACTTTTATCAGCTCAGCAGGAAAATGACTGCTATCATACAGACTCCCTCCCATTCAGAGATAATGAACTCCCTGGGCACCACTGGGTGTTTCATCAGGGACTGGGCTGGTGTTTAAAACTGCAATTAACAATGCAAATTTTGCTAATCAGGAGCATATGTGCACAAACCCAATTAGCTGATTGGCAGGCAGGGGGTGACAAATGCTGTTAAGACTTAATATGCAGTGACACAAGAGTGTTTCGTAGTTTGTAGCTATATAGAGAAACAGGATTGTTAGCTGCTCGGGCAAGTCCCAGGGATGCTGGGTTGCATGCAGGACAAAAGATTTGCAAAAACAAATGCAAGATGCAATATGTGTATTCTCTCTGATGCAATGGAAGAAAGTCATACATTTTGACATTTTGGAAATTCTCCAACATTTTGGAACTTTGAGCTTCTCAACGTTCAAAAGGTGCTGAGAACAAAGTGAAAAATGCTTTGGGCCTCGTTTACCCAATAATGTTAGTTAAGGCAAGATTTTGAGAATGTGAGAACCTCCCGAATATGGATAGGATTTGGGTGCTGCTGTTTGCGTCATATAAAGTTCTCCTATCTCACAGAAACAGTTGAAAAAAATTGGGTAGTCAACCAATGTTTTGAAATCACGACAAAAAAGAATGCTTATTGGGTTTCCTCACTAGACTGACACAGGAAGTTAGATCCACCAAGCTAAACCCCACAAAATTCTGTATTTCTCTCAAGGACTGCATTTCAAAGAGATGTCTATAAATCCTACCATAAGATAGGATTTTGAAGCTTGAGAGTTTCTGCATGAAAAGCATCTGTTCTGCCAATGGATTATAACCTTTGAAATGTGGCTTTGAAGTATATCTTTTTTCCGGAATAAAAGAACTCAACCATGCATCTTTTCAAGTAGCAGTAAAAAAGCTATTGCTATTTAAGTTCTAAACTCTGTTAATTTCTCTCTGTTTGAAGCCAGATTTTCTTTACCCTTTTTGCATTTCTATTTTTGATATGGCATTTTATTGTATAAGATGTTTCATGGCAGGTTTCTCTAAAGGTCACAAGGAATGTTGTGGAACAGCATGACATGGTGGTGAGATGGTCAATTTCTGATGTCACATTAGCATTTAAAACTGCTACAATGTGGGAGCGGGGTTGTATTATTATTATAATACTAACAAGGTACTTTTTTGTGTCAGGTGCCAAAATAATTTGGCTGCCCTTTAGTAGCTACTTTGACACAAGTCCTTTGCTGTTCTGCTTTCTTAAGCTGTCATTGGCAAGGCATAGGATGGTAGCCATATTTTCAATCTCTTTTAGACCAAATACTGTGAAGACCTTTATTAACTCTACAAGGAACATTTCGCTTCAGTGGAAAGGAGAAGGTCAAAGCTACCTAAATGGAAATCAGGTGTCAAGAAAAGTATTTTTCAATATTCTCTTCCTGGCTATTTTGTTTTGGGTTGAAGGTGAGGGAGGTAGTCTAAGTATCCAAAAATACTGAACATGGAGTCAAATAAATACTTGCTTATTATGGTTTATTATGTATGGTAGCAGTTTCAAAATTGATAGGGAACAGGACCTTGTTTCTGGTCCCCTCTTTAAAACTTCTGGAAGTAAGAATGAAACTTTTCTGTTTAGTAAGGCAGTCTATTCATATATTATTGTTTTATGGTAGTTATAACAATTGTACTGATGTTTCTTCTTTTAACCATTTCTCTTCAGTTCTCTTAATCCTTCAATATAGTAGGAATTGATACAGTTTCCCCAAAAATACGACCTACCCTGAAAACAAGCCCTAGCCTAATTTTCACACCTGTGCCTAATATAAGCCCTACTCCAAAAATAAACCCTAGTTAAGCCCCGCCCACCTTCTGGTTGTATGAGGTGGGGCAAAATGTAGGTGTAAAAAATCAAGCTAGGGTGGGGGTGGGGGTGATGGAGCTGCTCTACATGCTCTGCACACCTTAGGACTGCCGCAGTCAGGCCTCCCATGCCCCAACACCTGTCACACCATTGCCTGATGGTCAGATGTCACATGGCACATCATACTGGGGCTGCTGCTCATGCAAGACAATGGCACAATGCACCCTGCAACCTCCTGCCGCGAGTGGTGGCACTACACGATGAGCCATGGAGCATTTGGCTGCAAGTGGCCACAGAAGTCCGGCAGTGGCACAAAAGGGGTCAGGATATGGGAGTAATGGCTGCAGTGGTCCTAAGGTAAGCGGGTAAAACATCCCCTGAAAATAAGATTTGGTGCTTATTTTGGGTCTGAAAAGAAAATAAGACCGGGTCTTATTTTCGGGGAAATATGGTATTTGAAAATTGTTTACTAATGGGTTTACTGTTGTTTTTGGCTACTTTGAACTGGTGTTGATTTTTTACAAGATTTATGTTTTAAGTAAATAAAGTTAGATGCCTGTCAATACAGTATATTCCTTGGTTCCATCCAAGCTCTTTGCATGACCTCATTTACTTTTTTTTTAAAAAAATTAATTTTTAAAACACGGAATGGAAGCTAGCATGTTTTTAAAGAAAGCATCACTTTGAGGCAAACCTATATTTCCAGTTACTGTATATCTATAGACACAATGGGCTCAGAAGAGCCAATATGTTTTTTTCTCCAGGTCAAAATAGGAAATGTGGAAAAATAAATGCCAGATATTTGCAAAACAATAATACATACATACAAATATTCACATTTTAAATAAACAACTCTGAACATTCCTGTTCAAAAACACAAGAGCATTTCAAAATCCAATTCCCATCTCTATTATAGACACGTGCACTCACACAATAAATAAAAATATACCTCTCCCATACTTCAGCTTGTTCAGAAAGGGAGGCAAACGCTAAAAGAAGGGTAAAGGATGAGGAAGATCCAGTGGCTGACTGACAAATTATGGCTTCCGGGACTCTAGAATATTAGCCCATCATTTCTGATGGAGGCAGGTCCTTTGCAGACAAATGATGGAGCAATGCTACTATCGTTCCATCTGATGCTTAAATATTCCAGTAGAACACATCATGTTCTGCAAACATGGAATGACTGGTTACCCTTGAGAACCATGATGACCAACTCTTGATGGATGTGCAAGTCACTCTTCCTTAACTAAAAGTTTAATGGGTGTGCTTTTCCCCAGAGTCCTCTCACGGGGGAATTAAGAGGGTCTTAGAATACAAGCAAGTCTTATCTCATATTATTAATGGCTCAGAGGTTCTTGTATCTTTTCTACCAAAGCTGCTCCTATGTTGGATCACGCTGTGACAGAAAAAGTCAGTTGGGAATTCTTCTCTTCCCTTTTCTCAATGGGTTGCCCTACAACAGCAGTCAGGTACACCTGGATAAAGAAGTTGGGGGTGGAAATGCATGGACAATGGCTGGTGACTTGTTTTGGCCAGACAAGAACCTCCATTAAAAGCGCTCTGTGAAGTTACACATAACCCCAAGTGAGATCTTTCTGCAGTGGGCAGCAAAACACAGCACCATTCAGGTTCAGATTTCAGTGGCAATAATGTCCTCATAAGGGATATCAGTTCCATGGAGATCAAGATCTAAAGGGTCTTTACCATCCTCCCCAGCAGCCAGCTGCTGAAGCATCTTCTCCAGGTTTTGGTTTCTTTTGTACATATGAAGGTAGCTTTGCTGCAGCTGCTTCTGGTACTGGATTACTTTCTCTTTCTCCTCCTTCCAGGTTTGTCGTTCCTGCTGAAAGCTGACTGTGATCTGCTTGTTGCTGTCCTGTTCCTCCTGCAGTTCTTTTTTTAGCTTCTCTATTTCCCTCCACAGGACTTGGGCATCCTCCACCATGCTTTCCTCCAGGCCCATGGAAACCACACCACATTTCATCTCCTCCCTGAGGATGGTCAGTTCAGTTCTCAACTCTGCAATCTCCTGTTCCAGCAAGTTCACTTTCTCCCTTAGTAGCTCTGACTCATTCTTCTTGTGTTGGAGTTCATTCTCACATACCTCTAGTTCCATGGCTTTGGCATGCAACGAATCCTCCAAATCCTGAATTTTAATCTCCAACAGTTCCATCTTGGCCCGGAGGTCCTTCAGCTGAGCTTTCAGATTGAGGACCTCATTGGTCTTGCTGTTCAGCTCTGTCTGGGATTCTTTCAGTTGCTGTTTCAGGAGAGAGATCTCACCAGACTTCTGACAAACCTGTAAGAAAACATAAGACTAGAATCAGGATCATATTCAGATATCCACCTGCCAGAGATCTAGATTGTATTGCAATTCAGTCTGCTGCACATAGGAAAATGGGTGATGCTAAGTATGGAGTATTTTTATTTCAGGTCAAAAATTGCATCTCTTCATGGATCAACTATGAAGATGAAGCTAGTGGAAGGCATGGCCCTAATGAAAGATAAAAGGCCCTCTTCTCTCTTTGCAGGCAGCTGGGGGAACAATCTCATTGCATGAGAAGGTCTCTAAAATCAGAGACACAAACATAGGTTGCTCATGCTGGACAAAAACATTCAAAGGAAACTTTCTATTTGTTGCACTTTTGTCTAAAATACCACTGCAGGGAACATATGGCAATTCAAAGGGTGTGACATCTCTGCTTTACGAATTCCATCTAGCATCACCAACATACGTCCTGCTTTTCTACTAAAACATTTTTAGATTGGTATTAATTTGACTAAGGGAGCATGATGGGTTGGAATTTAAAGACACTGAGCTTGTCAGCTTTCCAGCTGACAGCCTGGGTTTGAGACCCAAGCACCACACGACTGGGTGAGCTCCCATCCTTGCCCCAACTCCTGTCCACCTAGCAGTTTGAAAGCATGCAAATACGAGTATCTAAGTAGGTATCACTTTGGTGGGAAGGTTCTGACTATATGCCTTGGTGTATAGTCATATTGGCCACATGACCACAGAAATGTCTTTGGACAATGCTGGCTCCCTCAGCTAAGAAATGAAGATGAGTACTGCCTCCAGAGTTGGACATGACCAGACAGAGAAAACATTTACCTTTATCTTTAATTTTGACTAAACAATACAGAAGACTGGAACAGGTTTCCCCTTTACTAAGGTGCAGTAGAGTCTTACCTCCCACTGTGTTTCTTCTAGTGCAGGAGCAAAGTTGGTCTTCTCTTTCTCGTAGGTCCTCAGCTTGTTCTCTAGAAGGTCCTGCTCCTTCATCAAGTTGGACAGCTCCTCCCGTAGCTGCTTCTTCTCCTGCTGCAGCTGAAACACCTGCAGTTGCAAGAGTTGTTGAGCTCGCTGGTTCTTCTGTGATGTCTGCTTCAGTTTGCTGTTGCATTTCTGCTTCAACCCTTCCATCTCCTCCCGGCAACGCCTTTGCTTCTCTTCGTAGCTTTGGCAGGAGGTGATCTCTTTCTCTTCAAAGCTGCACTGGAGCTCCTGGAGCTCACCCTCCCGTTCCATCAGCTTCTGCTCCAGCTCCTGAATGGCGGACTCCTCTGTGGAGATGGGTGAGCGAACACAAACACTGTTCTCAGTCATATGGGGATGAGTGGAAGACTTGCCTGGGTTGAGGATCTTGGTGCCCCCATCAGAGAAAGACAGAGCTTTCAAGCTCATCATGTTACTCTCTTGAAGGATGGCACACTGAGTGATGTTGTGAGCAGAGCCTCCAAATCGGCTGATGGGGCCAACAGGAGTAATCAGGGGGTCCAGCTGGTAGCTGCTGGCTGTACTGTGTGTGGGCAGGCTGGACATAGAGTTTCTCCCCGAGTCTGAAAGTCCTCCAGAACAAAGAGCAGGCTTACTCTCCAGATCTTTGGCTTTGTCTTGGGTTGGGAACTGCTGAGCAGCATTGCTGTGATCAGGAGAAGAATGGAGAACCGTGTTTGAGTGAGGGAGTACTGGTTTGAAAGCAGTGGCCCTTGCCACACTCTTCTCTGTAGCCTGGGCAGAAGGAGAGAATAGTTAATGCAGTAAGTAGAGGTAGTCCTCTACTTATGACCAGTTGCAATGGTTTGAAGTTACAATGGCCTTTCCTAAGAGTACTTGCAACCCAATTTTGAAGCTACAATGGTCAGCCCTGCCCACTCCAGTCACATGACTACATGGGTGTTGGGCAACTGCACTGCATTTATGGCCATTTGTAGAGTTCCACAGTCATGTGACCATGTTTGCTGAAGGGGTACTTCTGATTTTTGGAAAATTTGGCTGATAACAAACCATTGGTTTGCTTAACAAACATGGTGTTTGCTCACCAACCATGCAAAAAAGTTCACAAAATCAAGTTGATCACATGGGTGATCTGATTTATGGCCATCACAAGTTATGACCATGATGGACAGGCACCATTATGGTTGTAACTTAAGAATTACCTGTACTATCATGGGAGTTTCTACTGGCTTCCTACAATGTGTTAAACAGGTTGTGCTTGATTTTGATTGGATGAGAATGGGGAAGCACTGCTATTTTCATTTTTGGAAGCTTCCCCCCCTAACCCTTTATATCTAAAATCCTGTTTGTAGGCTTCTCAAATGAAGCAGGTGTGTTTACACAACATGCTGTGCTAAGTAGCTTGAAAAGTTTTTTTTTCAAAAATTTGCAAATATTTTCTTGATTTTTTTTTAATGTTGATATGGCCACTTTAGGTCATACAGTTTCCATATAGGTCCTCAAAACACTTGGAAATTGGTTTTCCAGTTTTCAATCAACCTGATTAATGAGGGTTCTGAAGTCTACAGAAGGGACGGGAGACCCAGGAATCTTACATAAGTCTAGGGCTACCAATTCCCTACCCCTTAATTATAATAGCCAAGTTTAACTCAACTCACTAGTTCCAGCTGGTTGGAGCCTGGCTTCAGTTTGGGGGGTGTTGGGGTACCGTAATCACCACTGCTTGTCCCAGCCTGACCTTCCAGCTCACCACCCGAGAGTGGTGCATAGTCTGATCGGTGTGCCTTCTGGTTCACTTTGATGTAAAAGAAGTCCTCGTTCTTATTGCCTTTGGAGCTGGACTTGTTGTGGCCAGCTTCTTGGGTGAAGCTGAACTTCAGCAGACCATCGGAGTACCTGTTCAGCTTCTTCAGCTGGGATGACTTACGCAGCTTGTACTGAGATGCCCGACAATGTTTACTGTGAAAGCTGTGTCCAGAGATAAGGCTACTGACACTTCCCATGATTATAACCTTGAATAGAGAAGTAGAAAGACTGTCCGAGGGATATTGTCCAAGGATTGGTTTTTACAAGGTTGTCCTGACTGCTGGGAGGCAAGGATGATGTGGTCATAGCCAAAGTCTTGCTGTGCCAAAAAGCAGCAATCCTGAGAGGATCAGAAAAGAACATAAGACTAAATGAGAGGAAGACAGGTAATAATTGTGCTCCAAAACAAGACACTATGGATTTGCACTGGGGACTTGCAGGACAGAAATTGCAATGCCTTCAAGCAAGAGTAAAAGGATTACAAATTTGTAAATTCAGGAGGCTAAATGATGAAAAATAATAAGGAAGTGGTGGAACCCACAGAGAATCCAATTGTGGTTTACAAACAGTGATGGGGAGCTACTGGAACATTTGAAGTTTTAAGTCGGTAACATCTGGAAATCCCAATGGTTCTTTTTCAAAAGGCAACTGGCCTGTGTTTTTCCTTGAAGACATTGCACTTCTCATCCAAGAAGCTTCTTCAGTTCTGTCTTCAGAACTGGCTTCACTTCCATCAGAATTGAAGAAGCTTTTTGGATGAGAAGTCTTTAAGTTTAGTTGCCTTTTGAAAAAGCACCTTTGGGACAACCATGACCTGGATGACAGAAAATATCTACCGTATTTTCCGGCGTATAAGACGACTTTTTAACACATGAAAATCTTCTCAAAAGTCGGGGGTCGTCTTATACGCCGGGTGTCGTTCTCCTGTAACCAGGCAGACCAGCCCGAAAGGCTCTGACGAGCCTTAAATGGCTCTGGCAATCCCAGCTCTGAGGATCCCAGCTCTGACAATCCCAGCTGAGTTCCCTGCAACTCAGCTGGGATCGCCAGAAACCACGTAAAAGGAAAAAAGTTTTTTCCCTTTTACTCTGACGATCCCAGCTCTGACGATCCCAGCTGAGTTCCCTGCAACTCAGCTGGGATGGCCAGAGCCATGTAAAAGGGAAAAAGTTTTCCCCCTCCAGCTTGCTTACCTCAGCTGCTAGTCGCAACGCTTGCCTTGCAGGCAAGCAAGCAACTCCCTGCCTGCAATCAAGCAAGGAGTTAGTTGTGGACTTCAACTCCCAGAATTCCTCAGCCAGCAAAGCAAAGCTGGCTGAGGAATTCTGGGAGTTGAAGTCTACAAGTCTTAAAGTTGCCAAGGTTGGAGACCCCTGTTCTATTGGGTAAGTTTTTTTCCCCTTTGGGAGCTTTAAAAAAAATAGTCAATTGGGGTTTTTTTAGTTGTTCTTTTTTAGACCTAGCCATTTAAAGTTTAGGAAGTTTTAAATTTAGCTTTCATATAAAAATAAAAAAAATAAAAAATAAAACAATATTTGTGCAGCTTTCTGAGATTTAGTGTGTTTCTGTAGTGTTTCACTCCAACTACACAAACACACAAAATCTCACAAAGCTGTATGTGGAATTTTGTGTGTGTAAAGTGTGAAAGTTGGTTTTTTGGACTTTTTGTGGCTATGTGAGGTTCCTGCTTGTTACAGGGGCCATTTTGGGTCCAGCACAGCTGCTTTTACATTGTAGGTGAGCCAGTTGATGTTTTTTAATTTTTATTTGGTGTGCATTGGAAGAGGGGCAGTCTTATATGGCGAGTATAGCCCAAACCCTATATTTTAACAGGAAAAGTTGGGGGTCGTCTTATACGCCCAGTCGTCTTATACGCCGGAAAATACGGTAGACATTTTCCTGCCGGAAAAGCCAGGTCTTCACTGCTTTCTGGAAGACCAATAGGGTGGGGGCGGTCTGGACCTCAGGAGGTAATTGGTTCCAGAGAGCCGGGGCAGTCACAGAGAAGGCCCTCCCCCATGGGCCCACCAGCCGACATTGTTTAGCTGACGGGACCCGGAGGAGACCAACTCTGTGGGATCTTACCGGTCGTTGGGAGCTATGCGGTAGAAGGCGGTCTCGAAGATAGCCTGGCCCTAAGCCATGTAGGGCTTTAAAGGTAATAACCAACACCTTGAATTGTGTCTGGAGACCGATAGGGAGCCAGTGCAGCTCGCAGAGAACCAGTGCAATGTGGGTGTATTTAGGTGCACCCACAATAGCTCGCACGGCTGCATTCTGGACCAACTGTAGTCTCCGAACACTTTTCAAGGCTAGCCCCATGTAGAGCGCATTGCAATAATCCAACCGTGAGGTGACAAGGGTATGAGTGACTGTGAGGAGAGCCTCCTGATCTAAGAAGGGTCACAATTGGTGCACCAGGTGACCCTGTGCAAAAGTCCCCCTAGCCACAGCTGTCAGATGTTGCTCTAATCTTAGCTGTGAGTCTAGAAGGACACCCAATGAAATGGAGGACACACAATGAAATATTCCATTTCTATGTTGAACAGTGTGTTTTCTAGGTGTCCAAAGTGTTAACATATAAACATCATCATAATCATAATCATATATACATAAACATATATATGATAATATCAATTGTTATTGAAAAATATACTATCTTCCATTATAGTATCAATTATATAACCATCAAAATATTTACTCATCAGTTTTTCTTTCTCATGTAGTGAGAATATTTCACATAAATCCACTCCTCTAACTTCAGCATCTGTCAATTAACCATTTGTAGAATAGTTTCTATGTTATAAAATATTCCGAGTATTCTTTTCCTTTGATTATTAGGGTTAACCTATCCATTTCTGCACATTCCAGATTTTTTTTGATTATAGTATCATCTATAGGGGTTTCTGGATTTTTCCAGTATTGTGCATATATAATCCTGGCTGCTGTTAGGATATGTAAAATTACTGTGTTTACCCAAAAATAAGACCTCCCTGGATAATAAGCCCAATTGAGCTTTTGAGCGCATGCACTAAAATAAGCACCCCACCGAAAATATTTAAACACATGTACAGCTAGTCCCCACCATTTCCTTTGGTCCTTGCCATGCAAACAATACAAGGTGAGGAGGCACGGCTGGGGGGCGGGGGGAAGGGAGGGGGACCATGCTCCATGCACCTCACACACCCTTACCCAAGAGGAGCTCCCGCAATCTTAGCCACTGTGCCCCTTCTTTCACACTAATGGCCATCACAAAAAGAGTGGCAGGTCCAGCAACATGCCTCACACCCTACTCCTCACCTACTGCCTCCAGCAACCATGGTCACTTTTGTAGCTGCAAAAGTAGCAGGAGGTCCAGTGACGTGGCTCATACATCACTGGGCCTCCTCATTGCTTGCCCCACACCCCAACCTAACAACTGCTCCCACAACCCTAGCCACTGCGCCCCTTCTGTCACACTAATGGCCGTCACAAAGAGTGGCAGGCCCAGCAAAGCGCCATGCGCCTCATGCCCCATTCCCTACTTACTGCCATTTACTCCTGCAGCTGAATGGTGCTTTGATTGAAAAGCGTCCTCGGGCAGCAAAAGTCCCCTGTGCGAGATTTAAAGCTTCCCCAGAGGACTTTTTTCAATCATCACTCTACTTGCTTGAGGAGGGTATCCCTGTTTGTGCGCGCTGTCCTGGCCCCGAAACAGCCAGTCCCGGCTTGCTGAGGAGCAGGGAGAGCAGCCCTTATGCCTCCACTGCATGGAGTAGAAAGCGTAGAAAGAGGGAGAGAAAGAAAAGAAAGAGAGAGGGGGAGAGGAAAAAGAGAGAGAAACAAATGAGAGAGAGAATGGGGAGAGAGAAAGGAAAGAAAAGGAAGAGAGAGGGAGAGGAAAAAGAAACAGAAATAAGAGGGAGAATGGGGAGAAAGGAAAGAAAGAGGGAGAGGAAAAAGAGAAACAGAAATGAGAGAGAGAAGGGGAGAGAGAAGGGAAAGAAAAGAAAGAGGGAGAGGGAGAGGAAAAAGAGAGAGAAACAGAAATGAGAGGGAGGGTTTCCCACATGCAGGGAAACCACAATTGCAAACTCTAAACCCACACACAGGGAAACCACAATGCCAAATCCCAACCAACACACCCCCAGGGTTTTGGATTAATGGATTTAATGATCTAAAATGACTTTTATTTTGACCCCCAAACAAGATGAGTTCAAAAAGAAAGAGCTATTTCATGGAATTCAAGAAAGAAATCATGGAGGATTCTCAGGGCAAGAATCAGGCAGCTTTCTACAACATAGGATCTCCGTATGGTCCGAAAATGGAGAGTAGAGTATGATAAACTCAATCAACAGGTGCAGGAGGGAAATGGTAAGAAGCGCAAGTGTTATTTTCCAAACTTGAAGACAGCACCTGTGAATGGATCGCTGACAGGAGAGCAAAGACTTTGGTTGTACGCAGGGCTGATATTCAAGCATTTGCCCTTGCAATGGCACCACAGTTGGAAATTATCCAGGAACAATTCAAAAGCCTCTCAACACTGGCTAGACGGCTTCCTTCAGCGACATGATGCTGAACTTGTCAAACGGGCACTTGCATTCAAGTTGTTTGTTGATGGCATTGACTTTTCCAAGTACCAGCTCTGCAACATGATCACCATGGATGAAACTGTAGTGTTTATAGGCCATAAAGCTTAAACAGGAATTGATCAGAGGGGTGCCACACAGGGGTGGGTTCTACTTACCTTTACTACCGGTTTGCAGCGAGGCCACGCACGTGCGCTCGCTTCGCTCATGCGCAGAAGCATTTTGATGACATCGGGGTCAGTGAGCGGAGCCTCCCACCAGTTTTACTACCAGTTCTATAGAACCAGTGTGAACGGGGGGCAACCCATCTGTGGGTGAGACGTCGGAGGTGGCTCGGGAGTTCATGGCTTCCATGACAGCTATGGACCTGACCCAGTTAATTCATGGCCCTACCCACACAGGGGGAAACACGCTGGACCTGATTTTTGTCTCTGGACAGTGGTTGAGTGATCTTGAGATAGGGGACATAGTCACTGAGCCCTTGTCATGGTCGGATCACTCTCTCCTTCGCCTTGACCTTCGAACCGCTATACCCCGTCACAGGGAGGTGGAGCCGGTAAGATGGTTCCACTCCAGGTGCCTGATGGAACCTGATAGGTTCCAGATGGAGCTTGGGCCATTTCTTGAGGCTCTGGCACACGCCTTGACTAGGGACCTAGTGGCCGCCTGGGATAGGGCAGCCGCTGGAGCTCTGGATCGGGTCGTGCCTTTGCGGCCTCTGACCCGGTGCCGATCTCACCTAGCTCCTTGGTTCACTGAGGAGCTGAGGGAGATGAAGCGCTGGAAAAGACGCCTAGAGAGTAGTTGGAGGGCCAGTCTTTCTGAATCCGACCGGACACTGGTAAGATCTCATATTAAGAATTACCTAGTGGCAATAAAAGCAGCAAAATGTACATATTTTGCTGCTCTTATTGCGTCATCAGATAATCACCCGGCCACTCTGTTTAGGGTGACACACTCCCTGCTCCACCAGGAAGTGCGGGAGGACCCCTTGGAGGGTAGAGCCGAGGATTTTGTTCAATATCTGCATGACAAAATCACTCAGATTCGGTAAGATCTGGACTCCAACTGGGTAGTTCCAGGGGGGATGACTGAGGCAGGTCTTGAGAATGTTAACTGGGATGAGTTTGATCCTGTGACCCCTGAAGACGTGGACAGGATTCTGGGTGGACTGAACGCGACATGTTTATTGGACCCGTGCCCCTCCTGGTTAGTGCTGGCTTCCCGGGAGGTGACGCGAGGCTGGCTCCAGGGGATTATAAATGCTTCGTTGGGTGAGGGTGACTTCCCCGCCCCCTTGAAAGAGGCGATGGTGAGGCCTCTCCTCAAGAAGCCTTCCCTGGACCCGGCAGTGTTGGCTAATTATCGTTCGGTCTCCAGCCTTCGTTTTGTTGCGAAGGTTGTTGAGAGTGTGGTTGCGCGACAGCTCCTCCAGTACCTGGATGAAATGACGTATCTGGATCCGTTCCAGTCAGGCTTCAGGCCTGGGTACAGCACGGAAATGGCATTGGTCGCATTGGTTGATGATCTCTGGAGGGCTCGGGACAGGGGTTGCTCCTCTGTCCTGGTCCTATTAGACCTCTCAGCGGCTTTTGATACCATCAACATGGTAACATGCTGCACCGGTTGGAAGAGTTAGGGGTGGGGGGCACAGTATTACGGTGGTTTTCCTCCTTTCTCTCTGACCGGTTGCAGTCTGTGTTGGCAGGGGGGCAGAGGTCGACCCCGAGGCCCCTCATATGTGGGGTGCCACAAGGGTCGGTCCTCTTGCCCCTTTTATTCAACATTTATGTAAAGCCGCTGGGTGAGATCATCTGTGGTTTTGGGGTGAAGTACCACCAGTACGCTGATGACACCCAGCTGTACATCTCCACCCCGGACCACCCCAACGATGCCCTTGAAGTGATGTCCCGGTGTCTGGAGGTCGTGCGGATCTGGATGGGGAGGAACAGGCTCAGGCTCAACCCATCCAAGACCGAGTGGCTGTGGTTTCCGACGTCCCGATATAGTCAGTTGACGCCATCGCTGACTATTGGGGGCGAATCGCTGGCCCCCACGGAGAGGGGTCGCAACTTGGGTGTCCTCCTGGATTCACGGCTGTCTTTAGAAGAGCACTTGATGGCCATGACCGGGAGGATTTTTCCTCAGGTTCGCCTGATTCGCCAGTTGTGTTCCTTTCTGGATCGGGACTCCCTACACACAGTCACTCATGCCCTCATCACTTCCTGCCTGGACTACTGTAACGCTCTCTACATGGGGCTCCCCTTGAGGAGCACCCGGAGGCTCCAACTGGCGCAGAGTGTGGCCGTGTGGGTGGTTATGGGAGCAACATGGTGCTCCCGTGTGACACCTATCCTGGGCGAGCTGCACTGGCTCCCGGTGGTCTTCCGGGTGTGCTTCAAGGTTTTGGTCACCACCTTTAGAGCGCTCCATGGCTTAGTACCTGGTTATTTATGGGACCGCCTACTACCACAAGCAGCCTCCCACCGGCCGGTACGCTCTCATAGAGAGGGGCTCCTCCGGGTGCTGTCAGCTAAACAATGTCGACTGGCAGCCCCCAAGGGGAGGGCCTTCTCTGTGGGGGCACCCACTATCTGGAAAGAGCTCCCCCCAGAGATACGGAGGATGCTGGATCTGCGCACTTTCCGCCATGCTCTTAAGACTCTACTATTCCAGCAAGCCGGCCTGGCCTAATTTTCTCCCCTGTTTTAAAATTCTTTTAAATCAAAATTTTAATCTGTTTTAAATTATTGGGATTTTTAATTGTCTCAGGCTAAATTATTTAATCTGGTTTTAATTATGTTTTTTAACTTTTGTATCTATGTATTTTATTTTGTGCCTGTTCACCGCCCTGAGTCCTTCGGGAGTAGGGCGGTATATAAATCTAATAAAACAAACAAACAAACAAACATAAAGCTTAAACAGGAATTGATCAGAGGGGTGCCACACAGGGGTGGGTTCTACTTATCTTTACTACCGGTTTGCAGCGAGGCCGCACACGTGTGCTCACTTCGCTCATGTGCAGAAGCATTTTGATGACATCGGGGTCAGTGAGCGGAGCCTCCCACCGGTTTTACTACCAGTTCTATAGAACCAGTGCGAACCGGGGGCAACCCACCATTGGTGCCACATCGATTTATATTCCTTCAATGGGATATGAAAGTGAATGTGTTACGTGCATATTGGCTATTTGGCTGGATGGAAGCAAAGTCCCACCTCTAATAATCACCAAGGGAAAGAAGGAAAAAATTGAAAGGGTTTCAGGGATTTACGTCCTTGAAACTGAAAAGGCCTTGTGCACCCAAGGAGATAATAAGCTAATGCTCCCACTTGTTGTGCGAGGTGGCCAAAGAGGCATGGCAGTCTGGGATTCAGCCAGCACTCACTGTGCCAAGGACATGAAAACATTTCTTGCCCAGCGCAGGATTGATCAAATTATAATACCTGCAGGAATGACAGGCTACCTCCAGACACTGGACATCGTTATTAACAAGCCGTTCAAGGACCATCTCCACATCCAAATCAATGAATACATTGAACACAGAATCGTAAGAAACCAGTGTGGGAATTTCGTTAAGCCTAGCCCGCCAGAGCTTGTGACTTGGGTCAAGAATGTGTGGGACAAAATCAGTGACACCTGGGTTGCCCGCGCAGTACAAGCAGGCTACATGGACAGGAGGTACTCTTTTAAGGAGATCTCTATTGCTAAACATGAGCGATTGGAACCAATGGTTTTGAACAAAATGGACTCACAAGAAACTCAGACTGGAATTCAGGGTATGGAATATTTTGATCATGTTATAGAACAGTGTTTCTCAACATTGCCAAATCTAAGATGTGCAGACTTCAATTCCTAGAATTCCCTAGCCAGACTTGCTGGCTGGGGAATTCTGGGAGTCGAAGTCCACATGTCATAGAATTGCTAAGGTTGCGAAACACTGTTATAGAAGAAGACTTCCAAAATAATAAGACCCCCTCCACCCCGAAAATAGGGCCAAGCGCTTATTTCAGGTTCAAAAAATTATAAGACATGGTCTTATTTTTGGGAAAACACAGTAAATATGTGTTACCCTTATTATAGTTTCCTGGGAGCATGCCCAACAAGAATGTCTCAGGTTTCAAATCTATGTTTTGTTTTGTCATAGTTTCCAACCATATGTGTATTTTCTTCCAGTATTTTTTTGCTTTGGGACATGTCCACCACATATGATAATATGAGCCTGGTATTTGGTTGCATTTCCAACATTTAACAGATTTATTTTTATACATATTTGTTAATCTTGCAGGTGAATAACGCCATCTATAAAATGTTTTATAGAGGTTTTCTTTATACGCTGTTGACATTGTGAGTTTATGATTTCTATTCCATAATTTATACCACCTGTCCAAATCTATTTATAGCCAAATTCTTGGTCCAAATTATCATAGTTTCTTTTACTTGTTCTTCCTCCAATTTGTAAGTTAATAAGTAGTTGTATATCCTCTTGATTAATTTTTCACCTGTTCCCATTAGAATCTGGTCTAGCTCATTTGGTTTGTTGTAAAACTCATACTCCTGCCTATCTTTTTCATACCTGGATTGCATATGCAACTGTGGCCACCATGATAGGTCAATCCCTAACTTTTTGGTTCTTGTTTTGTTTTTAGCCCCCCCCATTTGTTTAATATGTTCTTATATCGTATAATTTTATCCATATTTATGACGTTAGGATATATCCATGCCTCCATTATAGATAACCATACTGGCACTTTCAGGTAGTGTTGATCTTTAATTTTGGTCCATGCTAGCAGTAATACATGTCTAATTTGATGCCTCTGGAAGTAGCTGTGTATCTTGCCCTTCTCGTACCATAGGAAGGCATGCCATCTTAATTGCAAATCATGACCTTCCAATGTTAATAGCCTTATATTCCTCAGATTCACCCATGTAAGTGCCGATGCTTGGTAATATAGTTCCCAATCTGGAAGACCAAAACCTCCTCTACTTTTAAGATCTTGTAACATTTTAAATTTTATTCTTGCCTTTTTTCCTTACCATACAAATTTTAATATCATCTTATTTAGGTCTTCAAAATATTTTTTCCCCAATTTTATTGGGATCGTCTGAAACAGTTATAATAATCTCGGCAGAATATTCATCTTGATTGTGGCTATTCTACCCAATAGGGACAGTTGCAGGATTTACCAATTTTCCAAATCCGTTTTAATTTGTGCTTTCAGTTTGTCATAGTTATCTTCTTTGAGAGTCGCACATCTTGACTTCCGGGTTGCTGTTTGTCGCTGCCAGACGTTCCTTTGGGATCGTCAGCTTCCATCGCCTGTTAGAGCCACCTTCACAACGGAATGGCGGCTCAAAAAAACTCCGTTTCCATGAGGAAATGGAGATAGAGCCGGCAGGGGTGGGTAGAACTCTCTGCGGAGTCCCAAAAGTTTTTCCTTTACTTTTGGGACAGAGCGGATGAGATGCCCCGTATCCCCAGCCGCCGCTCCGGGCTTTGGGAGACCTCTGCTGATGCAGAGCCAGGCGTCAAAAGCAAGCCTGCAAATTTAACAGACTACTCAAAGAAAATGTGAGCTGGACCTGTAATACTGAACCGCAAGTATTTTACTGATTTTTTTAAAAAAATTACTTAAGAGAGAGGAGGAAAAGAAAGAGGAAAAAAAAAAGCCTTTTAAAATGGCGTCGGCTGGAGGAGAGGCTGAAAGGGAAAGTCCTTCCGTTTTCTATTACTACAATGTAGCGGAATAAATACCACTGGCTACATTTGTAGACAAAACTTCGCTCCTGTGTCTTTTTCTCTTTTTTTTCCCTTGGAGACCTGATATTGTTGTTGATTGGAAAGAAGTCCTTTTTTTCTTTCTTTCTTGCTTTTTTTTTAACAAAGCCTGCCTGGGCGGAAACATGGCACTGAGACTCATAAAGTCAGATAAACAAGAAGGGGGGGGATCCCCCCACCAACAACTTAAAGGAACAAGTCTTAATTCTTCAGTCTCAGAAACCTGATTTTAATATAATAGAATTTTTTATAGAGGAGATTGAAAGAAGGGAGGAGATTGTGAATCAGCAATTTGAAAAATTTAAGCAGGAAATTAAAGAATTGGTGAAATCTAAGTTTGATTTTTTGGAGAAAAAATTCTCAAAAGTGGTTAATGGTTTTACAGGATTTATGATACAGTTGGACACAAATACTAATGTACTAGAGTCTAAAATGGAAGAAATTCAAGATAAATTGGACAATAGAATTCAAAAAATTGAAAATGATTTGACAAACACTCAGGATAATAGCTTAGAAGAAAAACCTAAAATGGATGCTGATCAAAAGTATGGTAATGCAGAAAATCTGCAACAGAAGATTGAAAAAGAGATTTTAATGGTACAATATAATTTCACAGAATATGCGATAAGATTAAGAGGTTTGCAGGAAAATAATAGAGATGATTTAAGGAAAATATCTTCTGAATTTCTAGCTGGGATTCTAAAGGTTCAACCTGACGAAGTGTTTTGTAGGATCGACAGAGTTTATCGAATCAACTCCTGGATTGCCAAGCAAAGGCAATTGCCTAGAGATGTGGTGATTTATTTTACAGATAAAGAAATTAGGAATAATATCGTACAAAATTCCTTCAATTCTAATTTGCAATTGTATGGAAGAAAGATTTGGATTTATAAGGAACTCCCACCTAAGATATTGATGGAAAGGAAGAAATTTGGTTTTCTGGTGAATGAGTTAAAAAAGAGAAATATCTCATTCAGGTGGGACGCCCCAGTTGGTATTATATTTAGATACCAAGGAGAAAGATATCAGCTAAATACTGTTGAAAGAGCGGAAGAATTTTATCAAAATAGGTTGAAAATGAACTTAACATCTTCAGGTATAATACAGGATAAGCAGAAGGAGCCGGAAATAAAGGTAAAATATCGAATTACAGAGACTGTACCAGATGAATTGCCTTTGGATTTATTGGATACCCCAGCTGGACTATCTACAAATTTGAGAGAAGAGGCATCTAATCTTAATGTGATGACTTATCAAGGCAAGGATAAACATGGAAACCAATTAGGGGATATACAAGGGATAAAAAAGAAACATGAGATACAAAAGCAAAACCAACAAGACCAATCTACAAAGCAGAATAAAAACCGACCAGATGATACACATTTTGTAGAAAGGGAACCAGGATGGAAACCAAACCCACAAAAAGAGAGTCGCACATCTTGCTGTTAATTGAACCGCTAGGTGTTTGACTTTCTTTACAATTTGCATGTTCATTATTCTTGTAAATTCTCTTTTGTTTGTCTGTAAAGTTTTTAAACAATATTTTCATTTTTTTCTTTATTTATTTTCAAACCTGCAACTGCCCCATATTCTTCTATCTTTGTGATTCATTTAGGTCCTGTTTCCTGTGGGTCTTCTAAAATAAACACCAAGTCATCGGCAAATGCCTGCAACTTGTATTCCTCCTTCTTAATTCTCATACCTTTTATTTCATTATCTTGTCTGACATTTCTGCTAATACCTCTAATGTCAGTATAAATAACAGTGGGGATAAGGGACATCTTATCTTGTGCCTTTTGTTATGTTGAAATTCTCGGTCATGTCACCATTCATAATCACCTTTGCTGTTTGTCTATGGTATAGTGTTTTAATCATGTTGGTCTTTCCACAGTCCATATTTTAATTGTACAAACATAAACTGCCAACTCAAATTATCAAACTCTTTCTGTGTGTCCAGAAAAATCATATCCATCTGCTTTCCTGAATGTGTCTTATAATATTCCAGTGTGTTCAGAATCATCCGCATGTTAATTTTGATTTGCCTCTTAGGTAGGAAGCCATTCTACTTTGTGTGTATGAAATCATTTAAAAATCTTTTCAGTCTTTCTGCAATTATTGAGGCATAGATTTTGTGATCTACATTTAACAATGATATTGGTCTGTAATTTTTTATTTGTAATAAATTGGAATCTTCTTTATGTATCAATGTTATAATTCTGTCTATCCATGTTTTAGGGATCTTTGCTTCCAACAATACTTCATTGCAGATTTCAAGCATGGATGGACCTAAGATCTCTTGTAAGTATTTATAAAATTCTGCCAGTAGGCCATCCAGTCCTGGTGTCTTGTTTTTTTGCCTCTTAATTGCTTCCGTTAACTCCATCATTGTAATTCTTTCGTTCAACATTGTTTTCACTTTGTCCAGCACTTTGGGTAGGTTGACTTCTTCCATATATTGTTTAATTTTATCTTCTAGTATGTTTTCTTTGCTATACAGTTTTTCATAAAATTCTTTTATTTATTTTTTCTTGTCTTCATTTTTGTGTCGAATTGTACCCGTCTCGTCTTGTAAATTGATTGAAATTGATACAAATTTCTTTTCTTTCTCCTTTTTGGGTCTGAATGACAACCACCTTCCCGGCTTATTTGCATTTTCAAAGAGGTTTTGTTTAGCTGCTTTGATTTTTTTGTGCCAGTTCCTCTTTCTCTAAAATATTTAATTCATGCTTTACTAGTTCTATTTGATTTTTACCATTTCTTTTTTGCGGGTCTCTCTGTAGTTCTGATTCTATTCTTTTATATTCTTCTTCTAATTCCTTTCATCTTTTCTTCTTATTATTTTTCCTTCCTATATAGGAGATCACTAATCCCCTGAAATATGCCTTGGCAGTATCCCATACATTTTGCAGGGACATTTCTCCATTTTTATTCTCTTTGAAAAAGAATTCAATTTCCTTCTCCATTTTCTTTATAAACTCTTTATCTTCCAATGCTGACTGCTTTAATGTCCATCTTGGTTTTGTTGTTTGACCTTTCCATTTTACTTTTATTGGGTTATGGTCTGCCCAGATACTTGACTCCACATCTTGTATATTCTCTTGCAATTCTGGTGACATCCATGTCATGTCAATTCTTGACCATGATTTATTCATATTTGAATAAAAAGTATATTGCTTTTTCTCTGGTTGTAATTCCCTCCAAGAATCTTTAATTCCTAGTTCCTCCATCATTTTAAAAAAGGTCTTTGGTAAAGTTCTCCTAGCTTTTTTATTTGTTTTGCTATTTTTATAGCCTAATTTTGCATCAACAACTGTGTTAAAAGTCTCCCACAAAACAGATGTTATCATATTTTATTTCTGTAATTTTTTTGTGTAATTTTTCATAAAAAGCTTCTTGGTAAGTATTTGGTGCATATATATTACTGTTAATAATGTCCATTTATGCCTTTCCTCTTTCCTGTCAATGCGAAAAATTAAAAATGAAGACCATTCTTAGTAACCAAACAGTTGACATTCCTGAGAAAGTCGACATTATCCTGAAGGGGCGGACAGTTACTGTCAAAGGCCCCAGAGGAACTTTGAAAAGGGATTTCAACCACATCAATGTGGAATTCTCTCTTTTGGGGAAAAAATGCAAGAAGCTGCATGTTGACAAATGGTGGGGTAACAGAAAGGAGCTGGCAACTGTTCGCACAATTTGCAGTCATGTGCAAAACATGATCAAGGGGGTTACCTTGGGCTTTCGTTATAAGATGAGGTCTGTGTACGCCCACTTCCCCATCAACATCATTATTCAAGAAAATGGCTCCCTGATCGAGATCCGTAACTTCCTTGGGGAGAAATACAGTATGTCTCTGAGAAGGGAACAGCACAACAAGCTGATGAATAAAACCCGATAGTCCTGAAATGGCAATCTGGGGACATTACACATCTTGTAGCTGGAAGTTTTCTATTTGAACTGAAGAGTCTCAGATTATTTTGAGAAAATAAAACCATAATCTTTCAATAAAAAAAAATGTCCATTTATAATTCAATATTACTTCCACTATCAAAATTCTTCCCTCTTCGTCTTTATCAATTTGTTTTGATTCTATGGATTCTTTGATGTAGAGGGCCACCCCTCTTTTTTTCTGCTGTGCCAATGTGAAAACCCATTTTAGGGTTTTCCAATAGTTTATATAGTGGTCCTTTTTTATATGTACTTCCTGGAGACAAATCAAATCTAAGTTCAATTTTTTTAGTTTATTTATTTTATTTTATTTTTATTTTATTTCAAATTTATATACTGCACCTTCTCCCAAGGGACTCAGGGCGGTGTACAGCCAGATAAAAACATACAATACAAACAGTAAGAACAATTAAAAGAATATATATTAATTTGGCCCCAGTTTAAAATGACAAACCAATTAAAAATTTAAAATTTAAAAATATGTTAAGCCAGCCCGGCTTGATGAAAAAAGGAAGTTTTAAGGGCACGGCGGAAGGCACCAAGGTCTTGGATTCTCCTTATCTCAGGGGGCAGCTGGTTTCATAGGGTAGGTGCTCCCACAGAGAAGGCCCTCCCCCTGGGGGTCACCAGCCTACATTGTTTGGCTGATGGCACCCCGAGGAGGCCCTCTCTGTGGGAGCGCACGGGACGATGGGAGGTTGTCGGTAGCAGCAGGCAGTCTCGAAGATAACTAGGTCCTATGCCATGGAGCGCTTTAAAGGTGGTAACCAACACCTTGAAGCGCACCCGGAAGACCACTGGGAGCCAGTGCAACTCGCGCAGGAGCGGTGTTATGTGGGAGCGCCATGCAGCTCCCATAATTACCCATGTGGCCGCATTCTGGACCAGTTGGAGCCTCCAGGTGCTCTTCAAGGGGAGCCCTGTGTAGAGAGCGTTGCAGTAGTCCAGGCGAGAGGTGACGAGGGCATGAGTGACTGTGCACATGGAATCCCGATCAAGAAAGGGTCGCAACTGGCGAATCAGGTGAACCTGACAAAAGGTCCCCCTGGCTACAGCCATCAGATGTTCCTCCAAGGACAGCTGCGTATCTAGGAGGACTCCCAGATTGTGTGCCCTCTCAGAGGGGGCCAAAGACTCGCTCCCAATAGTCAGCGATGGAGTCAGCTGACTATATCGGGATGCCGGGAACCACAGCCACTCAGTCTTGGAAGGGGTGAGCTTGAGCCTGTTCCTCCCCATCCAGATCCGCACAGCCTCCAGGCACTGAGACATCACTTCAAGGGCATTGTTGGGGTGGCCTGGGGTGGAGATGTACAGCTGGGTGTCGTCAGCGTACTGGTGGTACTTCACCCCAAAGCCACGGATGATCTCACCCAGCGGCTTCACATAAATGGTGAACAAAAGGGGCGAGAGGACCGACCCCTGAGGCACTCCACAGATGAGAGGCCTCGAGGTTGACCTCTGCCCCCCTGCCAACACAAACTGCGACCGGTCAGAGAGAAAGGAGGAGAACCACCATAACACGGTGCCCCCCATCCCCAACTCTTCCAACCGGTGCAGCATGATACCATGATCGATGGTATCAAAAGCCGCTGAGAGGTCTAACAGGGCTAGAACAGAGGAGCAACCCCTGTCCCGAGCCCTCCAGAGATTATCTACCAACGCGACCAATGCCGTTTCCGTGCTGTGCCCAGGCCTGAAACCCGACTGGAACGGATCTAGATAATTCGATTCATTCAGGTACTGAGGCAGTTGTCGTGCAATCACACTCTCAACAACCTTCGCCATGAAGAGAAGGTTGGAGACAGGACGGTAGTTGGCCAATACTGCAGGGTCCAGGGAGGGCTTCTTGAGGAGAGGCCTCACCACAGCCTCTTTCAAGGCTGTGGGGAAGTAACCCTCACTCAACGAAGCATTAATAATTCCCTGGAGCCAGCCTCGTGTAACCTCCTGGGAAGCCAGTACTAACCAGGAGGGACACGGATCCAGTAAACATGTGGCCGCACTAAGTCTCCCCAAAATCCTGTCCATGTCATCAGGGGTCACAGAGTCAAACTCTTCCCAGATAACGTTCTCAAGACTATTCCTCACCACCCTGCCTGAATCTACCCAGTCAGAGTCCAAATTCCCCTGGATCTGAGCGATTTTGTCATACAGATATTGTCCGAAATCCTCAGCCCTGTCTTCCAGGGGGTCCTCCCGCGGTTGAAGCAGGGAGCGGGTCACCCTGAACAGGGCAGCCGGACGATTCTCTGATGACGCAATAAGAGCGGAAAAGTAATTAAACTTTGCCGCTTTTATCGCCACTATGTAGGTCTTAATATGTGACCTTACTAGTGTTCGGTCAGATTCGGCGAGACTGGCCCTCCAACCGCTCTCCAGGCGTCTTTTCCGGCGCTTCATCTCCCTCAGCTCCTCGGTAAACCAAGGAGCTGCGAGGGATCGGCACCGGGTCAGAGGCCGCAGAGGCACGACTCGATCCAAGGCGCCACCAGCCGCCCGATCCCAGGCAGCCACCAGGTCCTCGGCTGAGTCATGTGCCAGATCCTCAGGAGGTGGCCCAAGCTCCATCTGGAACCTCTCAGGATCCATCAGGCGCCTGGGGCGGACCCATCTTATTGGCTCCGCCTCCCTGCGGCGGGATGTAGTGGTTCGAAGGTCCAGGCGAAGGAGTGAGTGATCTGACCATGACAAGGGTTCCATGTTTATATCCCCTATAACAAGACCACTCAACCACTGGCCAGAGACAAAAATCAAGTCCAGAGTGTGACCCCCCCCTGTGGGGGGAGTGAACTAGCTGGATCAGGTCCATGGCCATCATGGAAGCCATGAACTCCCGAGCCATCTCGGACGTTTCACCAATGGACGGCAAATTGAAATCACCCATGACCATAAACCTGGATGTATCAACTGCCACCATGGCTATCACATCGAGGAGCTTGGGCAGGGCCGTTGCCACGCGGCAGGGAGTCAGGTACACAAGCAACAAGCCCTTCTGAACCCCATGACCCCATCTCACAAAGAGGGATTCACATCCGGCAATCTGTGGCACAGTGGTCTCCCTCGCACCAAGACCTTCGTTAATAATAACCGCCACCCCCCGCCCCTCCCCTGGGCCCTTGGCTGATGGAATGCTCTGAAGCCTGGTGGGCACATCTCAACCAGGGGAACCCCTCCCTCCAGGCCCAACCAGGTCTCCGTAATACCCACCAAGTCCGCTCCCCCCTCCTGTATAAGATCGTTGATGAGGGGGGTCTTATTTACCACGGACCTGGCGTTGCACAGCATCAGCCAAAGGCCCAGATCCTGAGTATCCGAGCCACCTAGTATCCAAGAGGAGCCTTGGAGACCAGGGTGCGCAATAGCTCTCAAACAGCGAGTGCGCTCCCCCGACACGTGATATGGTCTCCTGCTCCCGCCATATCTGCCCTTCCCATCCACCATGCTAATGGTCCATCCCTCATTGGTATAGCCCTCCATCCCCTCCCCAATCCCTCGTCCAGCACCCTCCAAACCGTTGCCCCGTGCCGGGCTCAGCTCCGACCTTAGTGGATTTCCCCCCCCCAAATCCCCTTTGGTCGTTCTCTCAGTTCCCCTTAAAAGATTGTTAACCCCCCCTCCCTGAACCCTTTAAAATCTTATTTAAAAACTTCCCCAAAAAACCCCACAAGCCTTTCCTTGCGCCATGCCATCTCTCAGGATTCCAAAATCCGTCATCGAGATAGGCCCTCGATAAAGTGGAGGGCCAAATCTGTGAGAGGGGGAAATCTCACAGGGCAAGGAGTTCAGACACTGAATACATCAAATCGTTAGGGGTGAGAAAAGTCCATGGTCGGGAGACCACCATGATGTTATAGTACAGGGGAAAAAGTTCCAGTCCATGGCACAGGCAACTGAGCTCCATTACCCTCTCACAGCAATGGAGAGGGAGATATATGCCATTCCGACCCCCGGAAGTTTCTTGGCCAACCGTACTCTTACAAAGGCCAACCAATAAAACTTTGATGGACAACGGGAGTGAAGGCAGCCATACACCGACTCCCACCGGCCTCGAGTCCATAGATCCAGTTCCCCATATGGGTTAGGAGAAGTCAGAAAGCCCAATCCTCCAGCTCATGAGCAGGATTTAGTTCGAAATTTAGTTCAGGAGAAATCTTGCAAAGGCAGGAGATTCAGAGATGGCTTGATGGAAATGGGGGAAAGTAGGAACAGCTCAGCAGGCCAGGATAGGTTGGGTAGTTATAACCATAATAAAGCCAACAAGGTCTCAACTCGGTAGAAAAAGGAGGGAGGGGAGGGGGGAAGTATGGGCAGCAAGTACCAATAGCCATTTTCCAGCCCCCTCAATCTCTCACAGCTTCCAATTGATGAAACAATTGAAAAATATTTTCCTTTTCATTGCCGAATTCAATCCGTTAACATTGACTGACTTTGAAGTAGTTTCTTCTCCCATCTTTTAACTTGTAGATCGGTCTAGCAGTTTTAGTGGTTCTTATTTCTCTTTGTTCTTTTGCTCTAGCTTCTTCCTGTTGTGCTCTTTCCCTTTTAACTGTAATCAGTGGTGGGTTGCTACTGGTTCTCCCCGGTTCGCAAGAACTGGTAGTGGAAATTTTGAATAGTTCAGAGAACTGGTAAATACCTTTGCCTGGCCCCGCCCCCAATCAATTCACTGCCTCCCGACTCCCAGCTGATCAGCTCGACGGAAAAAATCAGGGCTCACTTGACAAAGAAGAGAGAGAGAGAGGAAAAAAAGACACTGTTGCTTTAAATTGAGAAGCCAAGAAGCCTCCCAACTGATCGGCTAGAAAACTTCTCAGCCAGGAGATCACTTGGCAAAGAGGAAGGGGAAAAAAAAAGATGCTGTCGCTTTAAATTGACAAGCCAGGAAGCAGCTGCTGGAAGGAAGTTTTTACTTGCAGAAGGGAAGTGACATTCAGCAGTTTGTTTCTGGATCAGCTGAACAACAAACTGGATAAGAGGAGGGATTCGTATATAGTTCTATGTTTTTGAAGTTTTGGGGTTTGTGCAACATGGGCTTTGTGTTTCTAAAAAGATTTGGACGATTTCCATTGTGAAATATCCTGTCTTGAATGAGTGTTCTGCCTGCTTGTAAATGGAGCCGAACTTCCAGCTTCCATTTTCTATTATCTCTAAGCACCGGTAGCTGTTTTCTTCTTACAAAGTTTCCTTTATGCAGCTGGCAGGAATGAGGAATGAGTATCAGGCAGGCTCCTTGTTAGCAGCTTGATTTTTCCTTGCTTTTCTTATGAATAATTGTGAGATATAAGAATTATTCCTGTAAAAGCATAACCTGAGTTACGCCATTTTAAGTGCCTTATTTTACCTTGTATAACCTGATTATATAATTAGACAAAAAGTACATAATAAGGATTTTCTGAAATGATTACCTTGAAGGAAATATGTATCATGCAGTTGTTTTGACAGAAGCTGATGTTCTGGGAAAAGTACTGAAATGAGATTGTTTTGAGGTTTGTCTGTTCTAGGAAAAGGGAAGTACGCAATTGATGTTTTTGAGGGGTATTTCTGTTCGGAATTGGGGAATTTCCAGGGTGGATCATGTACTACATATGTTATATAAGATCTGAAACTGATTCCCAAGGGATTTTATTGATGTGTATTCTGATGTATCCTGAAGACTATAAAACCTGTGTAATTTGTTTTATTTTCGTCTTTCCTCTCCTCCAGAGAGAAAGGCCCTTTGCAAAGTGAATAAAAAACTCTGTCCTATGATTATTTTAGTCTCTGTATCCTCTTTAAAAGATAATGGGGTTTTCCTGTTTTTCACAATTGGTGCCCGAAGGGACCTGAAAACTTTCTGTCTGGAAAGGTGTTCCCTGATAAGTGCGCACTCACTGATTTCAGTGGAATGGGGTTATTTCCTTTCCAGCCGGAATTGCTTTTCTATGTACCCTGAGGCAGAGACGTGAAAGCATGGACAGAGAGGAACGTTCCTGAAGACTACGGTGCACTAGGAGTGAGTATATGTTTTCTTTTTGGTGGTTTGGATTTGTGTATGTGTGGCCTGTATGATTTGTGTGTATAATTAGTATAATACAGGCTAGGGAAAGTATGGGGCCTTTACTAGGGAAAAGTGCTGCTGAGAGTGAAATACCCTCCATCCCCCATATCTCCATTAGGGAAATTGTTAACACAGTGGTCAGAGGATTGGTTGAAAGCTTATACAAAAGTATTAGATAAGGTGACTATGATTAATTATTGTAAAAAGGTTTGGCTGACGTTTGTGTTGATACAGCCTAATTATAGGTGGAGTAAGTTTGGGGAGTCAGACCCATATTGGATCAATGCTTTGAAGAAAGTTTTGGTGAAAAAGGAAGTTGAAAGCTCAATTGTTATATGTTGAACCTCAGTTCCATGTTCAGTAGTTTGACCCTTCTCCCCCGAGAAATTTTAGAGTTTTGTATGGGAAGGAAGAAGAAGAGGAAGGGTGGGATCCTGTAGCTTATGCTACATGCCCACCTCCCCCTCCTTCGTATAATCCAAGTGGAGCTGAATCTGTGGGTGGAATTGATGTTACTGCTGGGAGCAGAAAGGAAGAGACTTCGGCAGGGCAGTAATATAGGCAGCTGGAGAAGGAGTTGGATGAACTATGAAACAGAATCCATCCACTTCTCCTCATGTTACACGTTCACAAACTAAAGAAAAGTTTCCTTTAAGAGGAATGCCGAATGGTATTGCAACTTTTGTGAATGTGTCTTTGACATCTTCTGATCTGGGAGATTATAAAAGCAACATGCCGTCTTTCTAGGCGGATCTGATCAAGTTGTCTGAGTCATTGGATTTGTTCCTGGGACCCAATCTGTATACTTTTACAGAGTTACAGCATATATTGGGTTATTTGTTCTCCCCTGAGGAGAGGTCACAAATTTGAAAGGCAGCTATGGCTTTTTGGGATAAAACCCAAGTGGGGGCTGCTCAGCCCGTTGCTGCCGATGTTAAGTCTCCATTAGTTGATCCTGGTTGGAATAATAATAATTTAGCCGATCGGGAGCAAATGGAGCGAGTTAAGACAGCTGTACCTCAAGGTAGAAACTTTAACAAAAGTCTTTGAGGTGGAACAGTTGTGGGAGGAAACACCATCTGTGTTTCTGGAACATATTAAGGACAATTTAAATAAGTACTCTGGTCTTTCTCCTGAAACGCCGGCTTATGAGTCCTTAATGAAAATGAAATTTGTGACGAAATCATGGCCAGACATACAGAAACTTGAAGATTGGGCTACTACTGATATTGCTGCTCTGTTGAAAGAAGCTCAAAAGGTCTATGTGAATAGGGACGAGGCCAAGACTAGAAGAGAAAAAGAAAAAAAAGTCAAATGATGGTGTCTGTGTTGAAACAGACAGGAGAGAGAAAGGAGTTAGGTGGACGAGGAAAAGGCTTTGTGAAACTTCTGTTGCAATGCGGCGACAGCGTCCTGGAATTGGGAGAGGATTACTCCAGTGGAAAAAAGCCTAGTGTTGGTGGATTGGAAAGCAAAAAGTGCTTTGTGTGTGTAAAGGAGACGCATTTTGCTAGAGCTTGTCCTGAGAAGAGGGGATCTCAAAGAGTGGAATAGCACCTCTATACCCTTATGGGAGAAGAGGATGATTAGTGGGTCCAGAAGAGGAAGATCATGTGTTTCTAATAGATACGGGTGCGACTAGAACCTCTATTTGTAAATTGCCTAGAGAAGTGCATCCCACAAGTGTAACTATTAAGATAAGGGATGTTCCCTTGAGGGAAGAATTACTTACTGGTAGAAGGTAAAGATGGACTTTTGGTCTGGCTAGCTAGGAAGTTACCTGTTAGTTAGTCTGTATAGACTTGTGGTTTAGACTTGTGACTTTAGATTAAGCTTTGCATTTCTTTGAAGCTTGTGGAAATAGTTTAGCTAATTTGTGACAGAGATGTGGTGTGATTCCTCCGAAGTGGGGAGAGTTGAGTATTTATTGATACTTTATTGATTTATTGATAGTTAATTCCAAACTAAGTTGTTTGGAAGAAAGGTTTGAAGACTTGAAGAAAGTAATAATATAGTGATGCTCCAGTGTTATGTTTGCCTGGTTTAAGGAAAAAATTTCCACTTGTCTGTAGCAGTGGAAGATGGTATAGCCAAAGGAGTGTTGGTTCGTATGTGGGCTGGGAAGATGAGAAACTAAAAGGTGGTGCACAAATGCTAGGTTTTTAAAATTGTCTCAAGAGAGTTTGGTTCTCTTGACCAATAGGAATTTAAATTTAATTGAATTCCTGTCAGGAGAGAGAGATGGGATGATATGGAATGAAATTGTGTGGTTATGAATTAATGGGTTTTCTCGGGTTGAGAATGGGATGAGACTGAATGGTTATGCAGTTGTGAATGGAGACACTACTGAGATATTGGAAGCTGGAAAGTTACCGTCTGAATGGTCAGCGCAGACATGTGAGGTTTTTTGCTTTATTGTAAGCATTGCACATATTAACTAATGAGGTAGGGAATATTCATGCTGATTTAAAATATGCTTATTATACAAATAGTGGATGAAGGGGTGTATAAGTGAATGGGAAACGGATGACTAAAGATGGGGTGCAAATTCTTAATAAAGCTGTGATGTGGAATGTGATTGAACGAGTGCATGAGGGAACCTATTGGGGAGTGCAAGCACTCATTGATTTTATTAAACATATATGCATATATATGTGTAGGGGTATGTATACAATAGCTATACAAATGGTACGGAAATGAATACATTGTGTATGTGAACACATGTAGAGATTTGACCATTTGGCCTTTTCAATGAATCCAAGTAGATTACATTGAAATGCCGGTGGTGTGACCATTGACATATGTGATAATAATAGTGGATTGTTTTACTGAATGGTTTGAAGCCTTTCTTTGTGTAAAGGAAGGTGCTCAGATGATTGTTAAATCATATTGGAGCGAATAATACCCAAATATGCATTGATTGATCTTATTGATAGTGATAGGGGTACACATTTCATTGTCCAGGTGATAGAGGTTATGGAACAATTAGGAATTGATTGGCAACTACATTTATTATACACGCCAAGTTCTACAGGGCATTGTGAATGTGCTAATCGGACAAGTAAATCTATGTTACAAAAATTAATGTTAGAGCTTCAACTACCTTGGACGAAGTGTTTGCCTTTAGCTCTATTAAGAATAAGAACTAGTCCTAGGAAAGATCTGGGGATATCTACGTATGAAATGATGTTTGGATTGCCATATGCGGTGAAAGTTGAGATGCCTAGGAGAGAATTGAAAGATGTTTTTTCTGAAAATATATATATACAGGGACTGTCCCAGTGTTTTTCTCATTTAAGGTCAAAAGGACAGAATCCACCTCTTGATTTCCAAGCACATGAATACAAAAGTGGAGACTGGGTCCGATAAAAGCCATTACTGAAAAGAAGTTGCAGCTGGTGTGGGAAGGACCGTTTCAAGTGTTGCTAACTACTGAATCGGCTGTGCGGACTAAGGAACAGGCTGGGTGCATTATTCTAGAGTGAAAGGACTGGTGGCTTTGCCTTATGGATGGACAGTTGCTATGAAACCTGCAAACCCTCTTAAATTGACTTTTCGTCAACAAACCTTAGACGATTGAGGACCAACGGATGGAAGAAGAGATTTGTATTTGGCTAGGAGTGGTAATAACTTTTGTTGTGTTTCTGATTGTATTGAGGAAAGATATTATTGATTGATGTAAATCTATGCTTTGGTATCCAGTGGATGTAAGTTCCCCTCGATTGGTTGACGAATTGGAGGTAAGATAATAATCTTTTATCTCTTTGGGGGAGCTAGTTCACTAGGAATAATGGGGTTTCTTGTGGTAGCGTTTGTTATCCTACAGGTGCGGATAGGAATGGGGATTTTGGCTGTGTTGCCTAGTTACCCTATAACATGGTAGCAGCTATGTTTCCATACTGAACTCGAGCACCGTTATTCTCTTATAGAAACACCACTAACCCTAATAGACACCACGGAAGAAGCTGAGATATGTATTAAGTCATCTTTTGGAGATGGTGTGTGCCAAGTGCAACCATACATATGAGATAGAGATGACATTGATCTTTCAAATAGAATGGAATTTTTATATAAGCAATGCACTGAGCTATATGGTAATTATACACCTTCATACAAGAAGTTTCGGATTTTAGAGGAAGGGTTATACAAGCTCCCTCCAAGTTAATGTTTTTATGTGGTAACATGGCATTGCCCACATTACCTATTGTATGGAGAGGCGTTTCTATACTGTTACAGGATATTCATAATTTACAGGAATAAACTGGTAAAGAGGAGAATTGGGGATTGTGAGAGATATAAGAATTATCCCCTTAAAAGCATAACCTGAGTTACGCCATTTTAAGTGCCTTATTTTACCTTGTATAACCTGATTATATAATTAGACAAAAAGTACATAATAAGGATTTTCTGAAATGATTACCTTGAAGGAAATATGTATCATGCAGTTGTTTTGACGGAAGCTGATGTTCTGGGAAAAGTACTGAAATGAGATTGTTTTGAGGTTTGTCTGTTCTAGGAAAAGGGAAGTACGCAATTGATGTTTTTGAGGGGTATTTCTGTTCGGAATTGGGGAATTTCCAGGGTGGATCATGTACTACATATGTTATATAAGATCTGAAACTGATTCCCAAGGGACTTTATTGACGTGTATTCTGATGTATCCTGAAGACTATAAAACCTGTGTAATTTGTTTTATTTTCGTCTTTCCTCTCCTCCAGAGAGAAAGGCCCTTTGCAAAGTGAATAAAAAACTCTGTCCTATGATTATTTTAGTCTCTGTATCCTCTTTAAAAGATAATGGGGTTTTCCTGTTTTTCACAGTATACGCAGCAAGTGCCAATAGCCATTTTCCAGCCCCCTCAATCTCTCACAGCTTCCAATTGATGAAACAATTGAAAAATATTTTTCTTTTCATTGCCGAATTCAATCCGTTAACATTGACTGACTTTGAAGTAGTTTCTTCTCCCATCTTTTAACTTGTAGATCGGTCTAGCAGTTTTAGTGGTTCTTATTTTTCTTTGTTCTTTTGCTCTAGCTTCTTCCTGTTGTGCTCTTTCCCTTTTAACTGTAATCAGTGGTGGGTTGCTACTGGTTCTCCCCGGTTCGCAAGAACTGGTAGTGGAAATTTTGAATAGTTCAGAGAACTGGTAAATACCTTTGCCTGGCCCCGCCCCCAATCAATTCACTGCCTCCCGACTCCCAGCTGATCAGCTCGACGGAAAAAATCAGGGCTCACTTGACAAAGAAGAGAGAGAGAGAGGAAAAAAAGACACAGTTGCTTTAAATTGAGAAGCCAAGAAGCCTCCCAACTGATCGGCTAGAAAACTTCTCAGCCAGGAGATCACTTGGCAAAGAGGAAGGGAAAAAAAAAAGATGCTGTCGCTTTAAATTGACAAGCCAAGAAGCAGCTGCTGGAAGGAAGTTTTTACTTGCAGAAGGGAAGTGACATTCAGCAGTTTGTTTCTGGATCAGCTGAACAACAAACTGGATAAGAGGAGGGATTCGTATATAGTTCTATGTTTTTGAAGTTTTGGGGTTTGTGCAACATGGGCTTTGTGTTTCTAAAAAGATTTGGACGATTTCCATTGTGAAATATCCTGTCTTGAATGAGTGTTCTGCCTGCTTGTAAATGGAGCCAAACTTCCAGCTTCCACTTTCGATTATCTCTAAGCACCGGTAGCTGTTTTCTTCTTACAAAGTTTCCTTTATGCAGCTGGCAGGAATGAGGAATGAGTATCAGGCAGGCTCCTTGTTAGCAGCTTGATTTTTCCTTGCTTTTCTTATGAATAATATTGAAATGAAGAGGGGGAAATGAAGAGGGGGGAGTTTGATTCCTTCCCAGAGCAGGTTAGTGGAGTGGGGAGGGAATGGGGATTTTGAAGTAACCTTCCCCTGGAGTGGTGAGGGAATGGGGATTTTGCAGTATTCTTCCCGTCATGCCTGCCACGCCCATCAAGCCACACCCACTGCATAAGTCCATCTTAATATGCTATTCCTGGTATGTGATGTTTTGTATACATACAGAGAAAGCAGCACTCTTGTAATCTTTGACTTTTAGGCTTGCTGTCAAACATCAGCCGTAATACTAATGACTGTTTTGAACAATATGCAGGTTGTATTACACGAATGGTTATTTTATACATGAAATTATGACTGAAATATTTCTGCACCTATATTGGTTCACACTGTCAGGAAGTTTCTCCTTAGTTTTAGGTTGCTTCTCTCTGTGTTCAGTTTCCATCCATTGCTTCTTGTTTTGCCTTCTGGTGCTTTGGAAAATACATTGCCCCCCCTTCTTTCTGGCAGCCCCTTAAAAGCATGTTTCCTATCACACTCTTGGGCAAAGCATGTGAGCCATTTCCTCCTTTCAGTGGTCCATGAAAGTGTATCTATAGTATATAGATAATAAAGTCGAAAAAACGCGAACAACATTTTTACAGAACTATAGATACATTGAGGCTGGGTGTGACAAGGAATGACTGGGAGGGGAGGGGCCAGGTGAGGCACCCCTTGATGTGAGTGACATTGAGTTGGCCACGCTTACCCAGTCACATTACCATCAAGCCACACCCATGATCACATGATCAAGCCACGCCCACAAAATAAGCCACGCCCACAGAACCAGTAATAAAAAATTTAGAACCCACCCCTGGCTGTAATGGTTCCTCTTTGACCAATACTTCTTGGCTCTTATCATCTATTTTCTCTCTCTTCTCCTTCTCTTCCTCCATTCCAAAGTGTTGTTCATCGAATTCAATCGCCTTGAATCTAACCTATATCTTTCTTCATGCTAAGTCACCAATAGACCTTCAGGTATCACCTAAAATGTACATCATATTTGATCAATTTTCTTGCCAAAAATTGATATTCTCTTCTTATGTCACGCACTCTTCTCTGTATCCGTTATTTCTTTTTCTTTATACACCATTGGCTTTCCTTTAGCTTTTTGAAGTATTTCCATTCTAGTGTTCATATGCCAACGCAATGCAGGCCTTCAGCCATTGTCTGATTGAGGGGGGCCAGACCTTCTTGCTCGTGGACCTGGGTTGAAAGAAGACAAATAGGGACTCCATTCTCTGGAACCCGGCCGTATATTTAATGTACTTACGAAGCGCCCTGTGGACATCCAGCTTATGCCAGCACTCAGATGCCTGACAGAAGTCAGGCAAAACCACTTCCTGCACTCTGTGGAACCAAGTGTTAACTTTTGGAACAAATGTCAGGTCCAGGCAAAGAATGATCCTGTCAGGATGAAAAATGCACAAATCTGGATGGACCGAAAGAGCCGCCAGCTCCGATATCCTGCGTGCTGACATGATCGCCATCAAAAAAGCTACCTTGAAGGTCAGCAGTCTGATGCTGATAGATGCCAAGGGTTCAAACGGGGAAGCCATCAGCGTCTGCAAAACTACAGGAAGGATAATGATGGACAGGTGGCAGCCGGAGGTTGGCGACCCTTTTCAAAAAAAAACAGCACGCGGGGATGCCAGGAGAGCAAAATTGACCCTTTGCCAGGTAGCACAGTTGCCAAGGCTGCCACCTGCCTGTGAAGAGTGCTAGCCGAGAGCCGTTTATCGAGACCCCTCTGTAAAAAGTCTAACATGTGAGGGACAGATGCCGATGTGGGAATCAGCTTCTCCCTTTGGCACCAGTGACAAAAGAAAGTCCAGGTGGCATCGTAAATCCAATTTATAGATGCCCGGCGAGATGCCAGCATAGTGTCAATCACCTTGTTCAGTATCTCCCTCTCAAGTGCCAGACGGCCAACTGAAGCCACTGGGTGTCTGGATGTTGCACCGCCCCCTGGCTGAGGGAGATCCGATGAGGAGGAATCCACCAAGGACGTGTGATGGAGAGCATCACTAGATCCGCAAACCATGGACGTTGCGGCCAGTGCAGTGCCACGAGAAACACTTCTGCCCCCTCCTCCAAGATTTTCCTGATTACCCTCGGAATGAGGGGTATTGGAGGGAAGGCATAAAACAGGCTGGCTGGCCATGGACAGCGAAGGGGGTTGGTGTCCTCTGCTGCCGGCATCCAGAACTGAGAGAAAAATCTCAAAAGTGGAGTGTTCCATGGGCTGGCGAATAAATCCACAACTGGCATGCCAAAGAGCGTCGTCATGTGATGGAAGAGATCCGGGTGAAGTTGCCATTCTGACTGGTCTATGGTCGTCCTGCTCAACCAGTCTGCCTGAGTGTTAGCAACCCTGGAAATGTGCTCCACATGCAAAGAAAGAAGGTTCTTCTCCTCTCACGAACACAACTTCACCGCTTCGCGCATGAGGGCCCTGGAGCGAGTCCCACCCTGTCGATTGACATGCGCTTTGGATGTAACATTGTGGTCAGCAGAAGCACATGCTGGCCTACCAATGAGGCCTGAAAATGATGGAGTATCAAGCGTGCCACTCTCAACTCCAGCAACTGATGTTGTTGAGAGCTCCTCCTGTGACCATCGGCCTTGAGCTACTTGAGCCTCTAGATGACACCCCCCCCCCATCCAAACAAGCTGGCGTCTGAAGTCACAACTCACCTGGCAGGTTCTCTGAAGAGGCAGCCCTTCTCTAAGACCCCTGACATCCACCAGTCCAGGGACTGGAGAATCCTGGTGGGAACCCTGATCCTGTTGCCTGTATTGCAGCGCTGGGCAAAAGAAGCCATTGAAGAGCCCTTATATGGAAGCAGGTCCAAGGGATGATAGCCAGGCAAGAAATCATCTTCCCCAACAACTGGGAAAGGAGAAGCAAGGGCACCCTTCTCAAGGCTCTAACCTGGGACACCAAGATCCTTATGCTGTCTCTGTGGTCCTGCGAAAGGAAAACTTCAGATGTCAGTGTATTGATGACTGCCTCTAAATGATTAATGCTGGTGGCCAGTGACAATTGGCATTTCTCCCAATTAATGGAAAAACCATGAGCCTGGAGGGTCACTATGAGGTTGCGCCATGGATGATGACTGGATTAAAATATCATCCAGGTAGCATTGAAGCCTGATCAGCTGCACCTGCAGATGGGCAGCCATAACATCAAGGATTTTAGTAAAGGTCCTAGGGACCGAGGAAAGGCCAAAGGAAAGTGCCCTATATTGCCAATGGCCTCCCGCATATGAAAAGCGGAGGAAACGCCTGTGCAACAGCCAAATTGGCAGGTGGATGTAAGCCTCTTTAAGGTCAATGGAAGTCAAAAAATCCTCTTGTCTTATGCAAGCTAAGATAGACTGGAGGGATTGAATCTTAAACTTCTGGTACTTAACATGCAAATTGAGATCTTTCAAATTTAATATGGCCCTCTGTCCCCCAGAGCTCTTGGGAACCAGAAAAAGGATTGAATAAAATTCGCAACCCCTCTGGTCTATGGGCACCTGTTCTATGGCCCTGATATCCAACAAATGCTGGATCTCAGCCTCCATAAGACCTCGTTTGACTGCATCCCTGGAAACTGGACATTGTACAAACTGGCTTGGTGGAGTGGAACAAAACTCTAAAGTGAGCCCGAGCCTCACTGTCTGCACGGCCCAAGCATCAGTAGTGGTAGCCTGCTATTGGTCGACAAAATGGCCACCAATGGGAGTCACTGAAGGGACATTACTTGGAACGGTGGTAAGGCTGGTTACTGGCTCCCCAAAAGGGACGCCTAGATTGAGGCTGTCTAGCTCTGTCCCAAAAGGATGACCTGTCTTGGGACCTGTCCAAGCTCTGGAAAGAGAACCTCTGGTAGGGTGGGGGGGTTGAACCCTGCCCCCTGAGTCCAAAAGGAATGGATCTCCTCTCAGCCCTTCTGTAGGTGGATGGGAGAACCTTCCGCTTATTCTTTATTTTCCACCAGGATAGGATCAAGTACATCCCCAAAAAGGTTACCACCTTTGAACAGGGCCAAAGCCAACCGCCATTTCGACTTCATATCAGCTTGCCACTGGCGAAGCCATAAAAGTCGGCAGGATGTCACATTGGATGCCAGTGACTAATGCGGCGTCAACAGAAGGAATCTGCAACAGATCTTTCAGCTCCTGTTCAGCTGTATACAACTTCCTGTCCATCCCACTGGGAGCAGGAATTGGACCAGGCTGAGACCACTGTCTTTGGATGACATCCTTAAAAAACTTTGGGGAGGGAGTCACTTCCTGAGTTGTAACTGGCTCAGTAAAGAAGTCTGTGAGTGGATCTCGAGGTCCCAAAGGATCCCCTGCCACCTCCCTAGTCACTCCCATATTGGCTGTGGCCTTAGCCTTCATTAACAAGGTCCTGAACAAGTGAGGCTTAAACAAACCCGAATATATAGGTGTGTCTTGGGAGCCTCCTTCGTTGTGACTCCGACCCCCGAGCCTGTCTTATCAGAGGGAGAAGACTCTGAAGGTGAAGGAGAGGAGTTGGCCAGGCCTCCCTCTCCAGGACCCTTCTCTCTGGCAATGCCTCAGGTGTCTCCCAAGGGAGAAGAGATTGGCCAGGAGCCAGGTATCTCAGAGCAGTCGCTATCGGACAGTGATGGAGATAAGTCTTGGCTGGATCCATGACAGCATCGGAGAGACAAGCGCACGTGTCAACTTGCAAAGCTTTCAAGTTGCCATGAGCAGGAGGGAGGGAGAACTGAAGTGAATTCCATACATTTTTTTCTGACCGTAATCAGAAGGAGGGTGTTAGGTTTCACAGCCAGCCAAAATGGTTAATTGGAGAATGTGATTTATGACATGGCCAGAGAGGAGGGGAGAGACAGGGTCATAGCCCCGGTCCCCAAGGCTCCACTCGGACACTAGGTGGCTTAGATACTCAGGATCTGGGCCTTCGGCTGATGCTGTGCAACGCCAGGTCCGTGATAAATAAGGTCCCCCTCATTCATGATCTTATTCAAGAGGGTGGAGCGGACCTGGCGGGTATTACGGAGACCTGGTTGGGCCCGGAGGGCGGCGTCCCTCTGGTCGAAATGTGCCATCAGCCGAGGGCCCAGGGGAGGGGCGGGGGGTGGCGGTTATTATTAACGAGGATCTGGGTCCAAGGGAGACCACTGTGTCTCAGATAGCCAGATGTGAGTCCCTCCTTGTGAGGTGAGGTCATGGGGTTCAGATGGGCTTGTTGCTTACATACCTGGCTCCCTGCCACGTGGCAACAGCCCTACCTGAGCTACTCGACGTGATAGCCACGGTGGCAGTAGATACACCCAGGCTTTTAGTCATGGGTGATTTCAACTTGCCATCCGCTGGTGAAACGTCTGAGGTGGCTCGGGAGTTCATGGCTTCCATGACGGCCATGGACCTGACCCAGTTAGTTCATGGCCCTACTCACAGGGGAGGTCACACTCTGGACCTGATTTTTGTCTCTGGCCAGTGGTTGAGTGGTCTTGTTATTGGGGATATAGACATGGAACCCTTGTCATGGACAGACCACTCACTCCTTCGCCTGGATCTTCGAACCGCTGCCCCCCGCCGCAGGGAGGCGGATCCAATTATATGGATCTGCCCCAGGCGCCTGATGGATCCTGAGAGGTTCCAGATGGAGCTTGGGCCATTTCCTGAGGTTCTAGCACATGACTCGGCCGAGGACCTGGTAGCCGCCTGGGATCGGGCAGCTGGTGGGGCCTTGAACCGAGTTGTGCCTTTGCGGCCTCTGACCCAGTGCCGATCCCGTGCGGCTCCTTGGTTCACTGAGGAGCTGAGGGAAATGAAGCACCGGAAAAGACACCTGGAGAGCGGTTGGAGGGCCAGTCTCGCTGAATCTGATCTAACACGGGTAAGGTCGCATATTAAGGCCTACCTAGTGGCGATAAAGACGGCAAAGTTTAATTACTTTTCCGCCTCTATTGCATCATCAGGGAATCGTCCGGCCGCCCTGTTTAGGGTGACCCGCTCCCTGCTCCATCCGGGAGTGCGGGAGGATCCCTTGGAAGGCAGGGCGGAGGATTTTGGACAATACCTGTATGACAAAATCGCTCAGATCCGGGGGGATTTGGACTCTAACTGGGTAGATCAGGGCAGAGTGACGAGGAATAGTCTTGAGAATGTTATCTGGGAGGAGTTTGACGCTGTGACTCCCGATGATGTGGACAGGATTTTGGGGAGACTTAGTGCGGCCACATGTTTACTGGACTCGTGTCCCTCCTGGTTGGTACTGGCTTCCCGGGAGGTTACACGAGGCTGGCTCCAGGGTGTTATCAACGCTTCGCTGAGTGAGGGCCACTTCCCCGCTGCCTTGAAAGAGGCGGTGGTGAGGCCTCTCCTCAAGAAGCCGTCCCTGGATCTGGCAATATTGGCCAACTACCGTCCTGTCTCCAACCTTCGCTTCATGGCGAAGGTTGTTGAGAGTGTGGTCGCGCGACAGTTCCCACAATTCCTGGAGGAAACATCTTATCTAGATCCGTTCCAGTCGGGTTTCAGGTCTGGGCACAGCACGGAAACAGTATTGGTCACGTTGGTTGATGATCTCTGGAAGGCTCGGGACAGGGGCTGCTCCTCTGTTCTGGTCCTGTTAGATCTCTCAGCGGCTTTTGATACCATCGACCATGGTATCATGCTGCACCGGCTGGAAGAGTTGGGAGTGGGAGGCACCGTGATGCGGTGGTTCTCCTCCTTTCTCTCTGACCGGTCGCTGTTTGTGTTGGCAGGGGGGCAGAGGTCGACCTCAAGGCCTCTAATCTGTGGAGTGCCACAGGGATCAGTCCTCTTGCCCCTTCTGTTCAACATTTATGTAAAGCCGCTGGGCGAGGTCATCCGTGGCTTCGGGGTGAAATACCACCAGTACGATGATGACACCCAGCTGTACATCTCCACCCCAATGATGCCCTTGAAGTGATGTCCCAGTGCCTGGAGGCCGTGCGGATCTGGATGGGGAGGAACAGGCTCAAGCTCAATTCTTCCAAGACTGAGTGGCTGTGGCTCCCGGCATCCCGATATAGTCAGTTGACTCCATCACTGACTATTGGGGGCGAGTCTTTGGCCCCCACAGAAAGGGCTCGCAATCTGGGAGTCCTCCTGGATATGCAGCTGTCCTTGGGGGAACATCTGATGGCTGTAGCCAGGGGGACCTTTTGTCAGGTTCGCCTGATTCGCCAGTTGCGGCCCTTTCTTGATCGGGATTCCCTGTGCACAGTCACTCATGCCGTCGTCACCTCTTGCCTTGACTACTGCAACGCTCTCTACATGGGGCTCCCCTTGAAGAGCACCCAGAGGCTCCAACTGGTCCAGAATGCAGCAGCACGGGTAGTGATGGGAGCAGCATGGCGCTCCCATGTAACACCGCTCCTGCGCGAGCTGCACTGGCTCCCAGTGGTCTTCCGCATGTGCTTCAAGGTGTTGGTTATCACCTTTAAAGCGCTCCATGGCATCGGGCCTAGCTATCTTCGAGACCGCCTGCTGCTACCGACGACCTCCCATCGTCCCGTGCGCTCCCACAGAGAGGGCCTCCTCAGGGTGACATCAGCCAATCAATGTAGGCTGGTGACTCCCAGGGGGAGGGCCTTCTCTGTGGGGGCACCTTCCCTCTGGAATCAGTTGCCCCCAGAGATAAGGAGAATCCAAGACCTTAGTGCCTTCCGCCGTGCCCTTAAAACCCACTTTTTCCAGCAAGCCGGGCTGGCTTAAGAAGAAATTTTAAATGTTTTAATTGGTTTGTATTTTTAATTTTGGGCCAAATTTATATATATTTTAATTGTTTTTAATATTTGTATTTCATGTTTTTTAATTCTGGCTGCACACCGCCCTGAGTCCTCAGGGAGAAGGGCAGTATATAAATTTAAAAATAAAAAATAAAAATAAATAAAATAAAATAGGGGAACGTAAATCTACGTGGGATCAGTCCTAACTGCATCCGAGTAATGCCGGAATGTTGCTCCTAATAAATGACTATATTTCCTTTGAAGTTTGGATCATGGCTCATGAATTAATTAGGGCATCTTTTGGAAACTTGACAGCACGCAGCAGAAAAGGAGACGTGCCAGAGATTAGGCTGAGTCACTGGACCACACCCCACAGGGGATAAAAGGGGGTGTGGTGGCCATTCAGGCTCTGTGACGGACAAAACTAAACAACTAGCGAGTCGCATTGTATCTCTAAAACTATGTTATCTGCCTGCCTTGGATTTAATACGGACTGGACTTGACAATTCTTTGACTTTGTGTATTTGTGTTGGTTTATCTGACGGAGGAGGAACACCTCCCTCTATGAATAAAGTTCTTGGCAAGCAGCTACTGGGTTGCTGCCAATCCTGTTATCAAAGGAATTTATTGTTTGCAAGTTTTATTTAACCCCTGGCTGACTGTTTGTGTGCGTGTGTGAGACGGGGACAGGACACTCCTCTGACATTGCATAATCACCTATTTCTTCCTCTCCCCCAAACGAAACCCCAGTATGTGAAGAATGCAGTGGGGAATGAGGTTCAGGCATGAAGCCCACCTCAGGTTGCACATGAGGATGAGAAGCGGGCAACTGGGGAGATCTTAATGGCAACGAGGAAGCCAAGCCTCTCGGTTGCAGAGCAGAGTCAATGCCTTGCGAAATAGTATTAGAAATCAAGGAGCGAAGCTCCTGGGACAAACCAGGACCCAGATTCTCTTCAGGGCAGAGTCCCGCTGCTGTAGGCATAAATGTGGCTGATGGCCCAGAAAGCATACAGCTGGAAACAGGCCGAGGTACATAATGCTCCATAAATGGTACTGTGTGAAAATTCTGTGCCCCCACTTCAGCTCCAGGAGACCAATTTAACTGATCCTCCTGCTCCCTAGAAGTGCTAGCTGTCAGGGCAGGAACTGGGGCAGGGGAAGACCTAATTGCCTCTGTGTCAGTGTTCCAGAAAACCCCCAACTCTCAGTAAAGATGGGGAAGCAGGCATTTTCCAGAGTTCTCTTTACTAGAATAGGTAAACTGGCACATCTGGGAAATCCCGAATCTGAAAAGCGTGGGCTTTCCTTCAGTAATTCAAAGCTCCCAAAACCATCCCCCTTCTTCCCTTTCGATCACATGCTCCAATCAACATCTGTTCCACCTCGACCCAGCCCCTGACCTTGACCGATAGGAAGAATGCTATTATGTCTACTAATTCCCCTCTCCTAAATCCCCTCTCCTACTTTCCCACACATGAGGAGGTGGCAGCATTGAAGCTTCCGGCCTAATATGGCTTCCAAGGCTGACAGGCGTCCCCCCCTGCAGAAAGAACCACATCCTGAAAAATAAAACAGACAAAACACAAAAGAAGGGGTTTATGCTTAGCACCAATCCCTTTAGTCCCCTCTCCCCCGCCCCAGGACGACCTTTCGGTTTGCCAGGAAATTTGTCATGAAACTGTTTCATGAGTGCATCAGCCTTCACATCCCAACTCTTAACCCAAGTAGCTTCAGTCAAAGGGTAACCTTTCCAGTGCACCAAATATTGTAATCGACCCCTGTAGTGTCTACAGTCCAGGATTTTCTTCACCTCATAATGAGT
This sequence comes from Pantherophis guttatus, assembly GCF_059756535.1. Taxonomy (NCBI): domain Eukaryota; kingdom Metazoa; phylum Chordata; class Lepidosauria; order Squamata; family Colubridae; genus Pantherophis; species Pantherophis guttatus. The sequence goes on along the minus strand of NC_142071.1, from coordinate 15,326,995 downwards.
CTCCCCTTGTATTACTAAAGGAAGGGGAGGAGCAGCTGGCAAAGGTCTGAGGGTAGATTCTCTGACCGGTTTCAATAAACTGTTGTGGAAAACGGGGTGTATTTCCCCTAATATGTGAGGGAGCCTAAGTTGGACAGTCACTGGGTTAATCATTTTCACTATAGGGAAGGGACCTATGAATTTAGGTTCAAACTTCTTGCTGGGCATCCTCAATCTTAGGTACTTGGTTGATAAATACACCTTATCACCTATTCGGAAAGGGGGTTGGAGACCCCGGTGTTTGTCAGCCTGGGCCTTATATTTTTCCGCTGACTCCACTAAAGCTTTTTTAGTATTCTCCCAACCCTTTTTCAATGAAGTCATCCAGTCTGTTAAGGATATGGAAGTGGGCGGCTCTCTAGGCAACTCAGGCATCGGTACAAAATCCATGCCTGTAGTTATTTGAAAAGGGGTCAACCCAGTACTGCTGTGTACTGCATTATTATAAGCGACTTCTGCGAATGGTAGCAAGTCCGCCTAGTTCTCCTGTTGATAATTCACATAACACCTAATGTACTGTTCCACCATTGAGTTCAATTTTTCAGCCGATCCATTAGTCGACGGGTGAAAAGCCGAGCTAAGTCCCTGGGACGACCCAATGGATCATGGAAATTCCCTCCAGAATTTAGTGGTAAACTGGACCCCACGGTCCGATATTATTCTCCTTGGGACTCCATGTAGCCTGTAGATGTGTTTCACAAACAGCTTTGCCAGTCTTTTAGCCGAGGGTAGTCCGCTGCAGGCAATGAAGTGGGCTTGCTTGGAGAATAAATCAATGACAGTCCAAATGACTCAGTTGTCCCCACTGTTGGGGAGCTCAACTATGAAGTCCATTGCAATCTCCTCCCAGGGCTTGGTGGGTTCGGCCACAGTCTGGAGAAGGCCAGAGGGCTTCCCTGGTCGGTATTTCATGGTGGTGCAGGTGGCACAGCTCCTCACATAGTCTTCCACTTCAGTTTTTACCTTTGGCCACCAGAATTGCCTCCTAGTCAAATGGAGGGTTTTTAAAACCCAAAGGGGCCCCCTAGGCAAGAATCATGACTTCTCTTCAGTACCAGGAGCCAAAGGCTGTGGGGCATGTAAAGTTTATTCCCCTCTCACGCCAAGCTGTCCCTTAGGGTGAGGTCCGCCTGGTGTTCTTTGAACCAGGAATTATTAGAGAGCGCCGCTTTTAGCTCCGCTGTCAACTTGTCTTCGGGGAGGTTGGAACCCTGGTGCGTTTGTGCTCTGGTGCGGGCTTGGGCAGCTGGCTAAGTATCTGAAATCATGGCATGAACTATCTCTTCCCGTCGGCTGTCAAATTGGGGTCTGCGGGAGAGAGCGTCAGCCAGAAGGTTCTTACCCCCGGGATATATTTCAGGTTAAAGTTAAAGTGTTTGAAATATTGAGCTCAACGAACCTGCTTTGGAGAAAGCTTCCTCGGGGTCTTCAGTGCCTCAAGATTCTTGTGGTCAGTCCAAACCTCAAAAGGCTCCTCCACCCCCTCCAGGAAGTGTCTCCAGGACAGGAGAGCCCATCGCACAGCAAACGCCTCTTTTTCCCATACCGCCCATCTGTGCTCAGTGTCCGTTAACTTCCTTGATACATAAGCACACATTAGATTGTTCTGGGGGTCCCTTTGTAGTAGAACAGCCGCCACTGCCACATCACTTGCGTCAGCCTGAACCACGAAGGGCTTATTCGGATCAGGATGCTATAGGATTGGCTCCACCGCAAATAGGCGTTTTAACCGTTCAAAGGATTTTTGGCAGTCCATTGTCCAAGCTAAGGGTTGGCTCGGTTTTGGCTTGGTGGGAGACAGGCCGGATTTTAGCAGTTCTGTTAAAGGGAGTGAGACCTCAGCGAAGGAAGGGATGAATTGTCTGTAAAAGTTTGTGTTATGAAATGGGGTTGAGGGGTACCCCAGACCGTGAACCAGCTCATGAGTAAACACACTGAGACTGAAATAATTCTGACAGAGGCGTCTTGTGTAAAAATATAATTTACTTTAAAACATTTAAAAAGCACTATGTCTTTAAGAAAGCACATTAAAAACAAAGTCTTTTCTGGGTATGTGAAGCAAGGCTATCTCCCTAGATCCCTCTCCACAATACCGAAACAGTTCACAAAAGAATAAAGCTAGCATGAAGGTAAGCAGCTTCGGCGTCGATACATCATCAAGGCAATCAAAATGGGGGCAGCACAATCTTCACAGCTAAAAGTCACCTGAAGTAAAAACAGTTCAAACAGCAAACATTGCTTGAAGCTTGTGGGAGGAAAAAGTTCCAGCAACAGCAGTCCTGATGATAGCTTGCGTGCTACAAAACAGCAAAAGGCAAGCATCCGTGGGAGTTTCGCTGCAACGGCGTCTGGAGTCCTTATCTGCATTCTTCTCCCATCTGCGGCGTTGCACTGAGCTTCTTGCAGGAGCTGTGCATTTAGGCCTAAACCAGGAGTCTAGGCCCTAGTAGCAAGCGAAAAGGTCCTTGCTTATATGGGGAGTTAACCTGCAATTAACTAGGGCGGGGAAGGCTTGCAGGTAATTACAAACAGGAGATGGCTTGATTGAAACCATACTGTTTGTGAGTAGGCAAGTAGCCACAGCAATCCTGGAAACACTCGTGACAATCCCCTTCTCTGCAGCTATTTGACTCATTAACAAACATACATTCTACATTGGGTACATGTACACATCAATGGTAAGTACATTCACATAGCCATCGACATTTTACCCAGAAGATAGAGGTGTTGGTCACGGGGCAGCGGTTTGGTAAACACGTCCGCTACCTGTTCCTTGGTTTCACAATACAGTCTTAATGAAACCTGTTTTCACCAATTGCCTCACATGTTTGTTTTGTATATCAATATGGCGCGATCTCTGGCCTACAGCATCGGCTTCCGATATGTTAATGGCAGCCATGTTGTCCTCATAGACTTTTATAGGTTGCATAGGCTGCCTCCATAAGCTTACCAGAAGATCGTCAAACCAAACTAGGTTATTGGAAGCTTTGGACAAACTCACATACTCAGCTTCCGCTGTGGAGGTTGCAATTAGCTCCTGCTTCCCAGAATACCAATACACGGGGCTACTATTTAGGTATACAATGTACCCCGAGGTACTTTTTCTAGATCTAACATCCCCTGCCCAATCGGCATCCGAAAAACAACTCAATCTTAATTCTCTAGTTGCTTCTGGTTCCAATAACAATGAATAGTTCACAGTACCCTTTAAGTATCTCAGGAGTCATTTAATTCCGCTCCAATGGTACTGTGTGGGATGTTCAGAATGTCTAGATAACACATTTACACTTAGACTGATGTCCAGTCTAGTCCAACTTGCAATGTACAACAACGACCCAATCACGGACTTGTAAAGGGTCTTATCCTCAAACTTCGTGCTCTCAGTGTACATATTCTTAAGGAAGTCTGTTGCCATAGGGGTATCGCATGGCTTCGCCTCTACCATGCTACACTTTTTAAGCAATTCCTGAATCTTATCTTCCTGAGAGAGCCAAAACCCCTTCTCGGTTTTTAGGAATTGCACCCCTAAAAATTTGCTAATGTGACCTAATCGTTTTAAGGCGAAACTCTTACTTAGGTCCTCAGAGAACTTCTTATGCCTGTTCTCTGATCTGCAAATATATAGGATGTCATCAACGCACAACAGTACCGTTTCCCTAATGCCCTGATCTTCCTTGACAAAAACACACTCGTCAGTCAACGATGGTAAAAAACCCATCTCTCTCAGGCTTTTAGTGAGGCACTCGTACCATTGCTTACCAGATTGTTTTAAGCCATATAGGCTCTTGTTCAACAACCACACATCGTCTTCCCGATGGCTTACTCCCTGAGGAATCCTCACGTACAGCTCTTTGTCTAACTGGGCGTGCAGGTACGCGGTCTGAATGTCGAACTGATAGACATGTTCGCCTCGCATGGTAGCGATAGAGAGAGCTGTTCTCACGCTCTCAGGGCGCACCGTGGGCGAGAGGGTGTCCTCATAATCATCAGGGAATCTCTGCGAGAATCCCTGTGCTACTAGTCTTGCTTTATAGACAAAGCCCCCACCTTCAATGGGCTTTTGCTTGAAAAGCCACCTGGTGCCGATCACCCTCTTGTCCTTGGGCAATCTTGTTGGCATGAATACATCCAGCCTTTTCCGGCTGTCTAGTTCTGTATCCATAGCGGCCAGCCACTTCTGTCGTTCATGGTCAGGTAAGGCCAACACATCCTCATATCTCTGAGGGGTGGTCAAAACCTGGTCGAATGAGGTAACAAAGTCGTCGTACCTCTTAGGCCTATTGCCTCTAGTAACCCTAACTGGTCTGCGTTTAGGAGTGTCACTCACATCAGAGTCAACTGATGAGTCATCTACCTCGTGACTATCACTATGCGTCTCAGAAGCTGGGTGCCTATCCTTCCTGGCTACCCCCATCTTACGCTTCAATACCCCTTTCAAGGGTGCCTGGGATGCACGCTTCCCAGAACCAGATGTATCCCTATCATCGGATAGGTTCTCCGATACATCCTCCGATTGCCTACAACAACTACGGGAAGGGTTAGTTACCTGTATCCCAGGTAGTCAAGGGCTTCCTTATGGAATTTGCACTTGGACAATTTTGCATAAAGTTTGGCTGCTAGGAGTTTTTTCAGCACTTGTCTGACCAATTTGACGTGGTCTTCCATATTTTCGCTAACTATAAGAATGTCATCGAGATAAACAAGAACCCCCTGATATAAATGCTCATGCAAAACTTCATTGATCAGTTGCAGGAAGACCCTTGGGGCCCCCTGGAGTCCAAAAGGCATGACTGGAATTGGAAGCTGCCCAAGGGGCAGTTGAAAGTGGTCTTCCATTCATCTCCCTCCTTTATGCGAACTCAGTAATAGGCTTCTCTTAGATCTAGCTTGGTGAAGATTTTTCCTTTCGATAAGTGGTTCAGTAAGTCTTTCATCTGTGGGAGGGGGTAAGTATTTTGTATGCAAATGCAGTTGATAGACCGAAAGTCAATACATAATCTTAAAGTACCATCCTTTTTTTCTTTAAACAGTACTGGGGTGGCCATGCTGGATTTCGCAGGCTCAATGAACCCTGTGACTCAATTCAGTCATTTCAGCAGGTGTCATGGAGTACATTCTAGGTTTTGGCAATTTAGCCTCTGGTTGTTATTCGATGGCGCAGTCTGTGGGCCGATGAGAGGGGAGGAGGTTACACTCTTTCTCACTGAAAGCTTCGGCTAAGTCTGCATACACTTTAGGGATCTGGTGTTCACCTGGAGGTCTGTCTGAACCAGCTGCTGCTGTCTCTGGCCGCTGGCTGTTATGGGTAGGTTGCTGTTTGGGAGGAGGGGTAGGGGGTAATGGGCCAACTGCTATTCTGATTTTTTGGTATCCATCTTCCCATGTGATGGTGGGGCCCCATTTGTCCAGCCAAGCCAGGCCCAGTATGATAGATTCTGACATCTTTGGGGTTACTATAAATTGTATAAGTTCAAGATGTTTGCCCATCTCTAATTTAATCAGTTCAGTAATATGGGTGGTAGGGACTCCCCCTATCAACGTCTCCTCCACCTGCGGAAATTTAATCGGGTGCTTTAAGGGTGTTGTTCTGATCCCCACTTTAAGCCCGATTAAACATCTAGTGCAGCCGCTATCTATTATTGCTGGGAGTTCTGCTTGTTTCTCTGTTTCCAGCAGCACTAGTTTTACTTTAATTGAGAAGGGGGAGATGGGTGCAGTCACCATCGGGTCTTCATTTCCACTAGACCCGTCGGGAGGGGCTCCTTTTGCCAGAGGCTCCTCGCTCTCTTCAGTGGGAAGGGGAATTTCCATGGCTTGTCTGGCAAATCGGCTGGTGTCTGGGGCTTTCCTTGGAGCCCTCCTGCCTCGTGCAACTGTGGCGGGTCGTTGTTGTGGAACTGGGGCGGGGCCAGGCACTCGGACACTTGATGTCCTGTCTGTCTACAGCAATAGCACTTAACACCCCCCCCATGGTTCAGGGGGGGTGAGATTTGTAGCTTTTGAAATGGGGTTTCTAGATAATGTGTTTCGAGGTGGCTGCTGTGCTGGGGTTTGGCTGGGGTGGGGTGGACTTCTCTGTCTAGAGCAATGGACATGGTATACCAGTCATGGAGACGATCAGGCACTCCCCAGATCCCACAGGTTTTCTGACTTCTGGGTCAATAGCTTCTTTAAAGTAGTGCAGGAGTATGTGGTCAGGCCAATGGCCTAGATTCCCTGCGACTCGTCTAAAGTCCCATACAAAGTCTTTTATAGGCCGATTACCTTGCTTCATGACCTTTAGCGTGGCTTCGTTTTCATTTATGCAGTCTGGGTCGTCAAATCAGGACCGGAGCAGTGTGATAAACCCATTGGCATCATTTAGTTCAGCAGCGCCCTCATTATGCAGCTGGGCTATCCATTCAGAAGCCTCCCCCTCATTCATTCCATCTGAGATTGCTGACACTAAGTCTTGTTCTGACTCTTATTGCTCATGATATTGATCCACGTGAGCCCAGACCCTGCTGAGGAAATAAGCTAGCTTGCCTGGCGCCCCATCAAAGGTTGCTCTGAAGCGGGGTGGTGCTGGCCTCGCAGGTGGGGGGGCAGCAGCTGTGGCTGGTTGGGGTAGACTTGCTGCGGGGCTGCTCCTAGTTATTGCATTCCAGCAGGCTGTTGCATTCCAACAGACTGGTGTAAAGTTTGCTGGGCTGGAGGGGGGGACAGTCTAGCTCGCTGCTGGATTAGTCCCCCCTGCAGTGCCAGGATCATTTGGCCATAGGACGGGGGCCAGGGGGATCCCTGGAAGCTTAGAAAAGACAGCGTGGGATACCCCTGGCATTGGATCCATCCCTGGCCGGGAAAGAAAGCCCATCCAGGCGGTATGCTCTCTGCAATAGGTAATGCTAATGCAGGCTAGCGAGGGGCCCAAAAAGGGGGGTTTTGCCTTCCGTTTGCCAGCTGAGCCTGATGCCCCACTCCTGCAGGATTGGAATGTTGCGCTAATCCTGTTGTTTGACCTCTGGGTGGGTAAGGGGGGGTCTGCATCCTATGAATCCTCCCTCCATGTCCCAGATCAGGGAGGGCGAATGTTGGTTTTGCTAGCCTCCAGCTCACCTCCAGGGGTTGGGAAGAGGAGGCGAAGCTCCTCACTTCCATCCGCTGAAGACTCCCCCGGGAATCTGATGCCTCGGGCCAAGCCCCAGGTTGAAGGGCTTCCTCTGCAGCCTCCATGGCTCATCCCATCTCTTCAGAAAGAGCATGCAAGGAATCAGCAATTCCTTGAGCATCCGGGGCCCTGGCAGGCCTCCCTCCGATTTCTCCTTTCTCCTCCATCTTCACTGAGTCTTTGCATCACCTGGGGTTTTAGGTTGATGCTGGGGCTCAGTACCCCTGACAGCCCCCTTATGGGGTGCTGTTAAGTTTTGGTTCAGATTCGGGATAATGTCAGCGTCCCAGAAAACCCCCAACTCTCAGTAAAGACGGGGAAGCAGGCATTTTCCAAAGTTCTCTTTACTAGAATAGGTAAACTGGCACATCTGGGAAATCCCGAATCTGAAAAGCCCGGGCTTTCCTTCAGTAATTCAAAGCTCCCAAAACCATCCCCCTTCTCCCCTTTCAATCACATGCTCCAATCAACGTCCGTTCCACCCTGACCCAGCCCCTGACCTTGACTGATAGGAAGAATGCTATTATGTCTACTAATTCCCCTCTCCTAAATCCCCCCTCCTACTTTCCCACACATGAGGAGGTGGCAGCATTGAAGCTTCCGGCTTAATATGGCTTCCAAGGCTGACACTCTGTTTGCTTTTGTGCTTTGGTAAATTGTTTTTCCAAGGCTTTTTGCCTTTGTGTGGCATCTTTCTTAGCTGCAACCGATTTAGAAGATTTTGATCTGGATCTAGTTGTGGGTTTATTAGATACTGATCTCCTGGGATCAGAAGCCTTTGATCTCTGTCTGGGAGATGAATTAGCTGAATTGCTGCTGCGTGAGCCAGCATGATCTGCCATCTTGGGGGTTGGCTGTTGCAAAATTCTTGCTGCAACCAGGCTAGGAAAACACCAATCCTGGTAATAATCCCACAATTCAGGCAGTTTTCAGCCAAAGTGCAAGTAGGAGCAATTTGTTAAGCCTGAAGAAAAAAACAGCAGAAATTGGCCTCAAGCCGACAACACGGTTGAAGAAATGCCAATTAATAGAGGCGCAGCAGTAATTAGCACTTTGGCGCAAAGCCGGCAAAATGGCTTCCATGTGCTGCTCTCCAAGCACTGCCTTTCACCCACAGCTTGCAACCGACAACACAGCCCAAATGCTGGGGCATTAACACCAGATGGCGCAGAGCTGATAAAACAGCTCTTCAGTGCTCCGACCTGTCGCCCACACTCACAGAGGACCGAAGGCTCAGTCTTTTTGAAGTCTCTACTTGTCGTGCTGCCTCTGATCTGGCCTGCCTGCGGGAAATGGTTAATCGTGAAATTGGCGAGGATAGCCTCCCAGCTGCGATTTGAGCACTGCCGGGCCGCTCACTCTGCCTACAACAAGGCGCGCTCTCCCCGGCCAGCTAACAAATCCTACACTAATCCAAGAAATCCGAATTTCACGAATCTGATTTTAAAAAAACCTAAAACAGTAAGAAGCAACTCAAAAGCACCTCTCTAAGCTGACTGAGCTGAAAAACTGAGGCTTGGGTGGGAGGAAGGGGCGTGGCCAAAGAGTTGCAACTCAGTCTCTGGCCAGTCAGATGCTTTCAATACCCATAGCTTGAATTCTCCAAGCAGTGCACAGGAGAATATTGCATTTGTTTCTGCTTGCATTATGTTTCTTTCCTACAATAAAAAATTGTCCAAGGATCTCTGGCTTGTTGAGCTTGGAGTAGCCGCTGCTGAAGAGAGGGCCAAAATAGTTTTCATCTTTCTGTCTTAGCACAAAAGATAAACAATAGTTTCACAACACACACCCAAGTATTCCGCTATTCCCTCTCAGTTATTTCCCAGCTTCAATGAGCTTTTTATGGCCAAACTACTGCTATAAATTCCTCTCTCTCTCTTTTTACCACTTCTATCCAAATAGCCTATAAGATATCAATTCAAAAATACTTTTTAAATATAGTTTTCCACTCTTCCTCTCTTCTTTTTTACAACAATGTTATATAGAAATGGAATGTGAATACTAATTGGTTTCCTAAAGTCCACCATGTCCAGGATATGTCTCTCACAGATTGTATAGGGCAGATCAAAATATCTCTCACAGGTCGCCTTTGATTCTTCTTCTTTTCCTCTTAGGTAAGCAGACTTTTATTTGTAATCCACTTAGGCCCACAAATATCTCCAACCGTCTTTCACAAAATGTTCCAAAAGTTCTTGTAACATTATTTTAGTCTCTTCTTTTCTTCTCCTTCTCCAGTTATAATATCCAAAAATTAATCATATTCCACCAAAGTAAGTCATAATTTGGCAAGTCTCTGTATTTTCCCAACTTCTAAGATTTAAAAGTCTCAAAGGAAAGCAGGAAAAACAAAAAGAGAGGAATGAGGATTCAGAGGTGCTCTATTCCAAATGTTCCCAGTTGCAGCTTGCTTACATGTTTATTATCTGGTAGAGCCAGAGAGCTGCTAACTTTGCACAGTCATAGTTTTTCCACTCTCTGCTCCAGCCTCCCAGACTAATGTCAAAAGAATATTCTTATTCCATTTGCTGTAATCCACATCCCAAGGTCATGTCTATTCAAAAGTCCTTTCACTTTAAACACTTTCTCTGCCAGCAAGTACCAGTAGATGGCGCACTTGTTCTGTTTCCTCCAATTTGGTCCTATCACTCCTTACTTTTAGGACTTTTAAGTTTTTTCCTTTTTGCAGTCAAAAGTTTCAAAATTTTTGTGAAAAAAGGACAACAGAGGCTCAACCCCATAATACCTCAGCCCCCTATCTCTTCCACATTTCTTGCAGCAAAATAGTAAATTCTTCTGAGTCTTTTTTTATTAATGACGGAGTGCTTTTTCACCACCACCTCTGGAGGTGCAATGTTTAAATCCCACCTCCTATTCTTTAGCATCACTCTCAACTTAATCCAATTTGAGGGAGAGCCAAGTCTTTTCTTTTGAGGTAGAGGTCAGAAAAATCTCACCTACTCTACGATCTTCCTCTTTTAACTTTCTGGTCTGGCTGCCACAGCTTCTGACAACTTGTAATGGCCGCCTGTCACTCCTCGCCAGTCTGAGAGACTTTCCTCTGCTCCCACAGGGATTTGCAGATTCCCTGTGGTTTGCAGTGTCCTCTCTTCTTCACCAACCCCTACAGAGTTGACTAGAGTCTCTACGGCCCCCTGGACAGGGGGATTTTGACTGTTCCCACGGAGCCCCGAGGAGTTCCTGTCATATCGCTGTGGCGCTAGCCATGCCTCTCTGATGGGTTGTGATTTTGTTGTTGCATAGTGGGGTGCCTACTCATTTTAAATGCTATCTTCGGGATCATGGTTATTGCGGTTCTTTCGTTCTCAGTGATTGGTGGACTGGATCAATGTCAATATTTATTGACTGGTTTTCCACCAATAAGTCAATAAACAGACATATTGGTGGAAAACATCACACAGACAGCACTTAAAACCAAAGACCATGCCTCAGTAACAACAGCCAGCCAATCAAACAGTCTGAAGTCAGACCATGACTCAGAAGTAGCCAAACAAACAACATCCACACTAATTTGCATCACATAAAAAGGCATTTAAAGACCAGTGCTCTGACAGACAGCACAATTCAAAGCACACTGATGATGTCTCCTTGAATGGTGATGAAATGTTTGCAACCAAATTGCCAAACTCAGAGCTCAGCCCAACAGCCCAACTACCAACCTGAACTTTGGAAAGAACTTAGTGAAGCACATCTTTGGATATTAAAGGTCTCAGGGAAGAGCAAAGGAGTCCATTGGAAGTGACAACCATATCAGTCAATACAGACCATACTGAACCAGGTGGCAAACCTACTGATAGATTATACGAGGGCTGCTGCTGGTGCGCTGGTTAGAATCCAGTATTGCAGGCTGACTATGCCCACTGCCAGGAGTTCAATTCTGACCAGCTCAAGGTTGACTCAGCCTTCCATCCTTTCAAGATCAGTAAAATCAGGACCCAGATTGTTGGGGGCACTATGTTGACTCTGAAAACCGCTTAGAAAGGGCTGTACTATGGCGTGGTATATAGGTCTTAGTGCTGTTTCTATTAGAAGAGAATAAGGCCACTGTCTTAAGGGACACAAGCTATAAGGAGAGGAAAGGGCTGTGATAATGTCAGGAGCAAGCAATCAGAACAGAGGACAGTCTCAAGCAGAAGCTTTATTGTTAGTCACCTGTTTTACAAGAATCTCACTAGATTGAATGCATTCCCTTGGAATGGTCAGATAAGTGATTTTGGATGAGGTCAGGCCTGTGCTGCTTTCTGTAGTGTAGGGACTCTAAGCTTGCCCCCTCTTAACAGCACTCTCCCAGTCTAGCTGGAGATTCCACTACAGATAACCATCCTTGGCCATTCCTTTCTGCCACTCAAACTACACATCCATCCTTCAGTGTGATAGAAGATGCTGTCTATGAAAGATTCATACAGCATCTATAAATGCAATGAATTCGTAACAGGCAATATGTAGTTCAATCCATGCGATAAACTATTGGGGCTAGCATTGATCATAAGGCAGATTCATGAATTCATATAGGATACAAATGTTTTGCAAGGCAGGTAATTCATGGTACTGATGGACTAGATGGGGGCAATGATGGGTTCCAACCGGTGTTATCACCGGTTCTCTTCACGCACGCACTTTGCGCGCGATCGCTGTGCGCATGAACTTGCACTCTGCGCAAGAGCATTAGATTTCTGCCCAGCTGAGGTGCAGCAATTTACTCTGCCACACCTATCAGCTGGGCTAACGAACGACAAATAAAGATAGGTATAACGTGGGGGTGGGTGGGTGGGCCCAGCTCACAGTCATAGAGAACCGGTTCGCTGATGTCACATCATCACCACTACTGGCTTTTTTTTAAATTTGAGTTATATGCCGCCCTTCTCCGGAGACTCAGGGCGGCTTACAATGCGCTAAGCAATAGCCTTCATACTTTTGTATATTTATACAAAGTCATCTTATTGCCCCCATAATCTGGGTCCTCATTTTACCTACCTTAGAAAGGATGGAAGGCTGAGTCAATCTTGAGCCTGGTGAGATTTGAACTTGCAGTAATTGCAGGCAGCAGATGTAAGTGGGTGTTATTAACAGTGCTTTAGTCTGCTGAGCCACCAGAGCCTCCTGGTGGCTCAAACCGGGCCAGGCAACCCTGGCTTGCCCGAACTGGGCCAAACCAGGAGCAACCCACCACTGGATGGGGGGAGAGGAGCAACCCAAGCATCACATAGACACATTAGCCATATTTTGCAATTAACATGTAATTTTTTTTAAAAAAGCAAACATCAGCTATTGGGAGGGGCTGATAACAATCAGTACAATAATTGTCAGGAGATGGGATGTTGAACCCTTTTTCCACCAGCAGAAACCATTTTCCACAGCTGAATTTTTTGTTTCAATAGATTTTGTAAACTGGGCTCAACCAAGTTAATAATCCACTAGGTTTCCCTGTATTTTCCTGCGCTTTTTTGACCTATATCAACAGAGCTAATGAAGTGGGACCTAATTACAAATAACGTCTGGAGGAGCAATCTCAAACGCAAGTGGTGTTGTGACCTGCCGGCGGCCAGCAGAGCTGGCAGCAGAGTCGGACAGTGAGGAGGTTGGGAAGGAACCTGGGCCAGTCCTGGGGGCTGGGGAAAGCTTGGACAAGGGCTCTGCATCAGGAGGCCGACAGGGAGGTAGACAGCAGCGAGGCAGAGGAACAGCTGGAGCCTGTTCCCAGTGCGCACATGCACAGAGCTGCCAGAAGACAAGAACAACTCAGAAAGCAGGGTCGACTCAGGAGTAAAGCCATACCTTGAAGGTGATTGGCCCCTCCCATAGGAAATAAAAGAGGAGCGATCAGGGAGTGAGCTTTTGCAGGAAACAACTTGTTCATTTCATGACTCTGAGAGACTCTGTGCCAAGTTTGGCCTTGTACTGCAGTTGGAAACAAGTTACATGGCAGCTTGCCAGATGAGATAAGACGTGTTGAGAAATATTCCTTTGAAAAACTGTTTGGACAAACCTTGCTGACTGTGAATGAACGTAATTCACAGTTGTGTAAATAAAAGAGGTTTTGCCGGGATCAATTCCTGCCTCCTTCTTGTTAAAGGAGCCTAGATCAGAACAAGTTGTATGAAAAGCACACAGTATGTTATTATTATCATCCTCATCAGCGGTGGGTTCCTCCTGGTTCCGCCGAGCCAGTAGCGGTGACGATATGACATCACCGAACCGGTTCTCCCCCCCTGCCCCCCTGTGTTATTCTTACCTTTTATTTGGCCCCACCCCCAATCTATTGCTGCTCCTGAGTCCCAGTTGATGGCTAGAGGGAAAAAAACTGTTTAAACTCTTGCCGCAGGGCTTCAAAGGGCCGCCCTACAGCTGATCAGTGTTAAAAGAAAACAAATGAGTAGACCAGTGCCTGAAAAAATACATTAGAAGATCAGTGCCTGCAAAAATAAATGGGTAGACCAGTGCCTGCAAAAATACATGAGTAGATCAGTGCCTGCAAAAATAAATGGGTAAATCAGTGCCTGCAAAAATAAATGGGTAAATCGGTACAGCTCTACAAGCAGTTAAGCCTGGTAGATCAGTACCTCTGCTAAATCCTAAATAATTGTCACATGACCATCAAGCCACACCCACAAAATAAGCCACCCCACAGAACTGGTAGTAAAAAAATTTAGAACCCACCCTTGATCCTCATAGTTCAGAAAATGGTTGGAGAGCAGATAATATTTCCTCTGGGTGAAAAAGATAGGGTTCCTTGCAGTTCCAACGTGTCTTGGCCTGGAAGTAGAGGAACGTATTTTTCCTGATGCATACTTAGGAATCTGGAACTGATGCTACCATTATAGGGCGATGGATCATTAATGTGCCAATAAAACCAACTATTTAGGTTCCTTGGTTTTTGTTGGCCATGGAGGTGAAAGTTGAGAGAGTGTAGTCCTACCTTCCTAGTGAATTCTTGAGTTGCTTTCTCCACTGAAACAACATTCAAGTTCCAAGCACAGGTAGAAAATATGAGCGTCCCCCACTCCTCCACCTCCATGCCTTCATCCACCCCCCCCCCTTTGAAAACAAACATTTTCCAGCCAAGCAGCTGCAGAGGTCTGTGTGGGAGAGAACAAAGATTGCATGGAGACTTGAAGGAAAAGGGTGTCTGCGACTGATGGCAGAAATAACATTATGTAGAGGAAATGGTAGGGCACAGATTCTGCTCGCCCACTTGCGAAGACAGGTTTTCGGCTTCCAACCCAATCCAAGCCTCTGTTCTACTTTTCATTGCTGCCTATTAGCAGATTTTAATAGATAGTTCCCTTTAATCTTCAAGCAATCAAATGCTCTGTGAAGTCTACAAACGCATGCAGGCAACGAACGGTCTGGAAAGCATCCATCAGGACTGCAAGAAGGTTAGGGAAAAAGGGCTAGATCTGTTGGGATTTCAGCTGAACAAAGGCATGAACAGAATTTTGAATGGCTGGACATATTTTTGAGTTGGATGGAGAAAATAAAGCTGGAATGCTGGACTAGGTAATTCTTCCTTTCTTTGGGGATGTTGAAAAACCAACAAAATTTGGTTTTAACCATCCATCCATTTATAGACCACATTTTAGTGCATCAAACTTTTATAAATGCTTCATTACGTCAAAATGCATACATAGGAAATATACAGAGGCCAAATTAAGAGGCAACTTCGGTTATGCTGAAAACATTTGTTTATTCCTCTTAACACCTGGCTTCTCAAAATAATACTGGTTATTGGCTATCAGGATTGATAGGCTTCCTTTTATTTGGATTTGTTTTATAGTTTGTTTTTTTAATTGCATAAATATATGTTAAGATTGTATGCATTACAAAGAAGCCTAGCATAGAAATGAAATAGAGATGCAAAATGAACAAAATGCAGCGTGGTACACTTGGGATAAAGATAGTCCTTGACATGATCACAACTGGGATCAGGATTTCCACTGCTAAGAAAGGCGGTTTCTAAGTGAATCATGCCTGAGTTTAGAATCTTGTCACATTTGTGAGCAAATCACTGCAGTTATTAAGCAAATCCGGCTTCCCCACTGATTTTGCTTGTAGGAAGTCAGCTGGGAAGGTCACAAATACTAATCACGTAACCCTGGGATGCTCAACCATCATAAATACATGCCAGTTGCCAAATGTCCTAATATTGACCACATAACCATGGAATTGTAAGTCACTTTTTCAATGGCATTGGAACTTTGAATGGTTGCTAAATAATTGTAAGTCGAGGACTACTGTGCAACATGTGCTGCCTTTCAAGAGACCCTTCCCCCATATGCAGTTCTATCTTTCCTACCATGGAGATGACCTATGCTGGTTCCAGAAACCATAGCAATAGCAATAGCACTTAGACTAGCACTTCATGGGGCTTTACAGCCCTCTCTAAGTGGTTTACAGGATCAGCATATTGCCTCCAACAATCTGGGTCCCCATTTTACCGACCTCGGAAGGATGGAAGAGTGAGTCAACCCTGAGCCAGTGAGAATCAAACTGCTGGCAGTTGGCAGAATTAGCCTGCAATATTGCATTCTGAACACTGTGCCACCACGATCATGTTGTCTATCCAGAACAGATATAGTTCTTTTTCTTCTGTTCTGTTTTTTTATAATGATGGACTTTAAACATTACACAACATGGCTTGGCCCGATTGGTGGGATGAAATTCAATTAGATAGAAACTTGTTCATTAATTGCAGTGAAGAGCAAGTGGCTGGTTGCTTTGTGCCATCTGCTTGAGAAGGGACTGGCAAATCTCCAGGCGGTGGAATACTGACCTTCAAGAGTGGTCCAGAATTTGGAGAAGGGTAAAGGAAGTGGGACACAGCCCAGTTATTAGAATGCAAATGGGAAAGGATGGGACGTGGGTATCCATGGGCCAACTTCTGCCCCAGGGTGACAAACAATGTTCAGATTTGCAAGCATTTTTTCCTTGCCTGGCAGGCAAACACAGGCTGGCTGTTAGCATATGGGAGTCTTGCAACTCGAAAGGCACTAATACCAGGAAAGCACCTGGCAGTGGAGCAAGCCAGTTATTACAAAAGGGCAAGGCCCGGATCCCATTCTCTGGGTTTCAAGACGAAAACTGCCTTTGCCTCCAGCTGGATGAGCTTTAACAAGATATTCAGGAGCTTGTTAACTAAATTAATCAATGTTGGAGGGGAGGGGAACAGGATAATGGGGACATATGAAGGGCTTATTAGAAGGTCACTAGAAGTCCTGCTGCTCTTTTTTGTGCAGCACCACAAATGCCAGAATGCTGATATCTCCCCAAATGGGTGCTGGGACCCATTTATAAGAGAGGAGTGGCACATATAGGGTAGAATTTCAGGGCAGATGTCCTGTGTCCCACTCAGCAGAATGATTAAGAGGGATTTTGCTTGCTTAGAGAATCAGCTTATATTACATTTTGCAGTTAATGAAGTAATAACCATTAACAAAGGGAGAATATGCAAAACCATGAAATGCAACCTATTAAACTTAGATGACTGAGTGGGAACATTTTGAGAGAGCTCATTTTTCCTTTGGATCCAGCAAAGGGGTAATGAGTGGGCTTAGAAGGCTTTGTTGGAAAAGTGAAAAGACCCAGTTCTGTTCCCAACCAATTATCTTTCTTGCCAATACAGGTAATCCTTGAGTTATTATCACAATTGAGCCGCAAATTTATGTAGCTAAGTGAAACATTTGTTCGGTAAGTTTGCCCCGTTTTATGACTTTTCTTGCCTCAGTTATGAAGTGAATCATTGCATTTGTTAAATTAGTGTTAGTTGTTAAGTGAATCTGGTTTCCCCCATCCCATTTGACCCTAGGACACCGCAACTATCAAAAATGTGAATCAGTTGTCAAGCATCTGAATGTAAATCATGTGACCAGGGGGATACTGCAACAGTCATAAATGTGAAAAATGTTCATGTCACTTTTTTCAGTGCGATTGTAACATTGTAACTTTTCTGTGATGGGGCTCTCCCTGTGGGACATCATCCCTGCAGAAATAAGATTGTAACCCACTTTGTTACACTTTCAAAAGGCCCTGAAGATATGATTTTGGCAATGGGCCTGGGAATCCAAAGTGATATGAAGCCCATAAAGTGTTTGGCTTGATTGTTGTCACCAGAGAGGTGTGAATGTATTGGATTTTACATTGGAGTTTTATTTCTGTAAACCGGCTGGAGTCACTGTGAATGAGTTGGGCTGCCATATAAATTTTCTTAACCAATAAATAGTACCAGGTTTTTTCAGGCCTTAGTGTGCACACACACACACACACTTTATTGTTTGCTTTATTGCAACTTTTACATAATAAATAAGCCAACTATGTCTGTGCAGGCCACAAGGAAAGGAATGAGAGCTTTCAAGGTGTCACCAATTACTTTGCCAATATCTTTGGAACACCTTGGAATCTCTGCAAGATTCATCCTACTTTAAGAGAAAACATTTGTATATTTGAACTAAAGGGATGACAAGTAACTTCATCTAAGTGATAAGAAGAAATCAAAGCCAAAACATAGACGTCAACTTGGCAATTGCTTCTCTCATCTTCTTCTGGTGGGGCATTCATGAGAAGAACATACAACCAAGCTCCCATTGAAAGGGCAGAGGCTTAATTGTTTCTCCATGTGGACAAAGATCTTCATTACACAAGACCGCATTCATTCTAATTCAATTCATTCAGCTGACATCCTCTAGTCTAGAAGGATGTTGAGTGTGGGGGTCAAAGAACATCAATTGTGGCATTATAAAGCTTCTGCTTCTGCTTGCACTCCTGCACACACACACACACACACACACACACACACCAAACTGTTGTCATTTGTTAGGGAAAACACTTAAGACACAATTATATCTTAACAGCTGGAAGTTTATTGTACTTCACATTCTCTCAACTGTGAGCATTGAAGAGAATTTGGACCAGGCCACAACAGTGGCAAAGTCCCTCCTACCACTTCCAACTAAGTTCAAAACACTATCAACATAAGCTTTTCAAAAGTAAGTAAATCTCAAGCACCCTGGGAAGAAGATAGGAAACCGCATTCACATGAAAAGGAAAATTCCAAGTAGCAATAGTAATAGCTTACTTAGCCAATACTTAGATTTATATATCACTTCACAATGCTTCTCAGCCCTATCTAAGCAGTTTACAGAATCAGCATACTGACCGTAACAATCTGGGTCCTCATTTGACTGACCTCAGAAGAATGGAAGGCTGAATCAACCTTGCTGGTGCATATCAAACTGCTGGCAATCAGCAGAATTAACCTGAAATACTGCATTCTAACTGCAACCCCAGAGCTCAAGTAATTGAAACTGAGATTTCATCATGACATTAGTTCAAATTACCCCACATGCAATCACAGCCACAGTGAATTTTGCACCTATAGCATTGTGTGGTGATGCCCTGCATCTTTCAGCATCAATTCACAATGTTCTCATTGGGTCCAATAATGCCTCATTTCCGCAGTTACCACTAGCCATCATGTTGCTTGCTTAGTTCTGACTCAGCATCTTTGCAAATCTAGCCACAAGGGACTTTCTGTCCGCTGTTTATGGATTTGTTGTGCAAACCCAGCCATTTGTGAATTATTTGACCAATCTTAGTTATGAAAGTATGGGGCAAGGAAATTCAGCTGGGACTTGCACAGCTCTCACTGTGGTATCAGTTGAACCAAGAAGGTGCCCACTGTTGGAAACAGAAGTGAAAGAAATCCATGTGGACAGCTGGATGGATGCAAAGCTCTCAAGGGAACTTTACTCCCACTAACTCCAACTGCGAGGGATGCTCCCCTTCTTATCACTGTAGAGTTCAGAGTGCATTCAATCTTAGCTTTGTCACTAATTTATCCCCAAAGCATTATACCCACTTCCATCAGTTGCATTAGCTATGCAGCAGGAAAAAAAGCATGCCTGGGAGACTAAATTAAATGCTCCAGAGAAAGGAACTGTTTTCCATCCATTTAATTACATGAAGCCTTGCTCTGTTCCAGTGTACCAACTGATGCTACAACTAAATTGGCACTTACTATATGTTCTTCTCCTGTTACAGAAAGTAGAGAAAATACTCTGCAACCTCAGACTGCATACCACCTTTGCCCTCCACACCCTTCTGAATAACAGAATAACAAGACTTGAAAAGGACTTTGGAGGTCTCCTAGTCTAACCTCCTGCTCAGGCAGGACACTCTATACCATTTCAGACAAATGGTTATCCAATCTCTTCTTAAAATCTACCATTGTTGGAGCATTCACAACTTCTGGAGGCAAGTTCTGGACCATAGCTGCTGAAAGATGTCACTATTATTATTATATGCACAAAAATGACAGTATACACAGCAAACGAGATAACCATGCTGGATTTCGTATCACAAATCACTAGTCGAACATTTCCCAAGCGTTTAGGACTGCGTGATATATCGGCAGTGTCGAGCCTCGGTTGGGTCTCACCATCACTGGGGAGGACGACGAGGAGGGGGCAAGCTGCTGGACTCTCCGGGGGGCGTGTCATCAGCTGTTTGAGAAGTCTTTACCACTCGCGCACAAAACGAAGCAAACTCTTTCATCGGAGATAGGGGGGGCATGGAGTTTGCAGATGACGCTGCCTTGTGATGTAACAGAGGCGCGCTCCTCCTACAGGCCAGCTAGGGGAAGCGGGATGATGTTGACTGCTTGATTGCCAATTGATTTATTGTGCTCCTCCTACAGGCCAGCTAGGGGAAGGAGGGGTGATGTTAACTGTTTGATTGCCAATTGATTTATTGCGCTCCTCCTACAGGCCAGCTAGGGGAAGGAGGGGTGATGTTAACTGTTTAATTGCCACTTGATTTATTGCTGCGTATATAAAAGGCGCTACACTGCGATTGCGTGTAGCGCTAACTTTAAACCTTGTTTCCGGCTTGTGCCTTTCTCCTGCCTGTGTTTGCTGTGCTGAACCTAATTAAAGGATTGCAACTGCTTTATTCCGTTCTGGTGGTGGCTTGTTTCCAGTGCAGTTGGGTGGACTGGCCGAGAGAAAGTTAGCGCTACCCCACCCACCAATTTCAACTGCCTACGTTCCCTAGCTGTGGTCTGGCGAGAAAGGCTGTCAGTGATGGCAGAAGGGACGGCGCTAGGTGATTCGGAGTTGGAGGTCCCTCTAGAGGCTGACGTGGAGTAGGTGGTTGTGGAAGAGGAGAAGCTACAAACAGCAACCCCTCACCAACCGGTGGTCAGATCCAAGCTGCGCCAGCCACATGAGGAGGACTGTGTGGAGACGGCTGGTGCGCAGAGTCAAGGGCTAGACCCTTCGGGACAGGTTTCCGGTGGGGGCTGGTGGTCTAGTTCTACTCATATTGGGCCCCAATGGCCATCTACTCCCCCATTGGGTCCGTCATTTAGAGGTTGGCGGGAGAGACGTTGGACAGACGACGAAGAGGCGGACTGGGGCTATGATACTACAGGGCCTGAACCCAGTGCTATGGATGCCATAAGAGATCGGTTTGGAGAAGGGAGTTTCCGGGACGCCCTGTCTTGGCAACCCTGGGCCACTGGGGCGGAGCCGTTACAAGGCAAGTCTTGGCAGGATGAGGGCCTTTCCAGGTCAGAGGTTCGGTTTCGCATTGCTAGCCCCAAATTCCGAAGGGAACAGGAAACAGGAAAAGGAAAGGGCCAAATCGAAGACTGGGACTACCACCTGCCTAAGAGGGAGGATAGCACCAGGGGTTCCGAACAACCATCGACCAGAAGAGAGGTAGAAGCTGGAAGGAGGGCACAACGTCCTGTGGAGGAACGGAGGCCCATTGGAGACCTGAGGAGAGATGGGGAGAACAGACCGCCTGTACCACCCCCAGCATGGATCCCGGTTCCTGGGATGTGGGCACCACCTCCAATCTGGGGCCCTCCTGTACTGCAAGCCACCTTTGACGGGAGCCCAGACCGTGTGACGTTGTTCTTAAGCCAGGTGGTTAGTTATCTAGACCAGTATGGTCGCTGGTATCCATCACAATGGGCCATGGTGGTAGCCATTACAGCTGTGTTAACCAGCGATGCAGCAGATTGGGTGGCGGGATTACATCGCAACCATGCTAGAGAACTGGTGGACGTGGGTAGGTTCTTGGAAGCTCTCCGGTCTGCTTTTGAGGATGACTCCAGTGTACAAATCGCGGAAGGAGATCTTGTAGCCCTCAAACAGCGGGGTGTTCCTGCAAAAGATTATGTACGTGATTTCCAGAAAATTGCTAGTCGCTTAAGGGACTGGCCCGAACGGATGCTAGTCCAGCAATTTAGGATGGGGTTGGATCGTGAGTTACGTCAAGCCTGTGCGTACTGAGGCCTGGCTCCGCGCCTGGCTGTTTGGTTTAAAGCCGCTACTGAACTGGACATTACCCTCCAGGAGTTTAGGCCTCGGTCGGAAGTTAATGTGGGACAGAGACGGGTTCCCATGGAGAGGGCCTCAGAAAAGCCGCCAACCATGCGGGTTCAAGTACCTCTGCCCAGCAGCATCCCACCTGAAAGGTCTCAGCGACTGGCGTTTCGTTGTTTTCACTGCAATCAGATAGGACACAGAGCGGCTGAATGCCCTGTACCTCCGTTACGAGTACAGGCCCAAAAGCCGGCTACGGGGGTAGCGACCAGAGGCCGACCACGGCAGCCACAAGAACGTACCCAAGCACTTCAAGGACCAAAGTCCGTCGTAGACTATCAGGCTCGTGATATTACACCAACCACTGTGGCGGGGAAATTCCCGGTGGTGTCGGGCGACAGTGATGACGACGAGCCGGAGGACCCTATGGTGAGCAAAACTGTGTTCCCTTTTGTCATACCTGTGGTGCTGAGGAATCCCCGAAGCACAACGGGTTTTCAGTATGGTGCTTTAATAGACACTGGATGTACCTGTTGTCTGGTGCGGAGAAGTGTGGTGGATGCTCTGGGCCTACAGATAAAAAAGCTAAAAGTTCCTGTGAAGTTCGAACAGATGGACGGGTCGTTATTGGGGGGGGGTGCCTGCTAACCACGTAACTGAACAAGTGTTGTTGGCGATAGGTGAACATCAAGAGTCCATCCAGTTTATTGTGGTTGAAAAAATGATAGAGCCAGTTATTCTGGGTCTCACATGGTTAGATAAATGGCAACTTCACATCTGGTGGGAGGGGGGTTATCGTAAGCTTAGAATCCCTTTGGGACCTGCTGTCCCGTCCCCTGCTTCTTCAGTGGGACAGTCGAGTGAGGGACAGGACAATAGCTGTGCCTCCACAGAGGTGTTGCTTACACCGGACTTTCCTATTGTTTACCAAGTCCTTTCAGCCGTCTTTAATGAAGAGGAATGCGAAGTACTACCCCCCCATCGGACTACGGATTGCGCTATCGAGTTGGTGCCTGGGGCTAAGTTACCGAAACCTCGAATGTATTCCATGACCCAACAAGAATTATCCGAGTTACGACAATATATCGACAAAAATTTAGCTAGAGGTTTCATCATCCCTAGATGATCTAGGATGGCTGCCCCAGTCTTCAGGGAGAAGAAGGACGGTGGGGTTCAGTTATGTGTTGACTTCCGAGGTTTGAATGGAGTATGTATAGAACATCTATACCCCCTTCCGCTTATAAAGGATTTGTTAGCTGCGCTATCTACAGGACGGGTATTTACAAAACTCGATTTACGGGAAGCGTACTACCGAGTACGTATCAAACAGGGCGATAAATGGAAGACCACTTTCAACTGCCCTCTTGGTAGCTACCAATATAGAGTTATGCTGTTTGGACTTCAAGGCACTCCAGCGGTGTTCATGCAGCTTATCAATGAAGTTTTGCATGAACATTTGTATAGAGGAGTTCTTGTTTATTTAGACGACATTCTAATATATACGCGCACCTTGGAAGAACACGTTGTGTTAGTCCGTCAGGTTTTAGAGAAGTTGTTAGCTGCTAAACTGTTTATAAAACTTTTGAAATGTGAGTTCCATAAATCAAAAATAGATTACCTCAGGTACAGGATCTCAAGCGATGGGATAGAAATGGATCCACGTAAAGTCCAAGCTATAGTTGAGTGGCAAGCGCCGAAAAACAGGAAACAACTCCAAAGTTTCCTTGGTTTCGCGAATTTCTATCGCCAATTCGTCCCCGCATTTGCCGCTATAGCACTACCGTTAACAGACCTGTTACGCACTAAATCCCCTGTGATAAAACCAAGACCAAACCAGTTATTGCAATGGACAGCTCAATGTCAAAGTGCGTTTGAACAGTTGAAATATCTTTTCACCAGAGAACCGGTACTTAAACACCCTGATCTGTCTCGTGAATTCATCGTTCAAGCCGATGCTAGTGACATTGCTGTGGGAGCTGTGTTGCTGCAAAAAGATGAACAGGATAGGATACGCCCTTGTGCTTATACCTCATGCAAATTAAACACCACAGAGCAAGGGTGGGCGATCTGGGAAAAGGAGGCCTTCGCTGTCCGTTGGGCTCTACTTACGTGGCATCACATCCTGGAAGGGGCTACTATCCCGTTTGAGGTATGGACAGACCATAAAAATTTAGAGGCATTACAAATGCCTAGACGTCTGTCCCCAAAGCAACTACGCTGGGCACAATATTTTCGAAGATTCAATTTCAGATTCAAATATGTGCCAGCAGGAAAGAACTTCCTTGCCAATGCACTTTCTCGTATGCCACAATATAACAGTAAGCGCGAGGAAGTAGTGGAATCTCTTATACCACCTATTGAGAGTGGGCATGCGGTTGCAGCGGTGTTACGGAAAGAAGCGTCCTTCTTAACGAATCTTCGGATAGCTATCAGCCAGGATATGTGAGTAAATCAAAACCAAACATCAGTAATCCTACGAGATGGATTAGGGTGGAATGGGGATCATTTATACATTCCAGAACCGCTTCGAGGTACAGTTTTAAGACGGTGCCATGATGCCAAACCAGCAGGTCACTATGGTTTCCTTAAAACACTTCACCTGATTAGACGTCAATTTTGGTGGCCACGAATGCGTGGTGAAATTGAACGTTACGTAAAAACGTGCCCAACATGCACGGCAGCAAAACCATGGTCAGGGAAACCACTCGGTCGATTACAATCGGTGGCTGATCCTAGTCGTCCGTGGGAGGAGGTGGCGATGGATTTTATAGTGGACCTTCCACCCAGCAATGGACATACCGTTATTTGGACAGTAGTAGACCTATTTTCAAAGCAGGCGCATTTTATACCCTGTCGGGGTTTACCATCTGCCCGACGATTGACAGACATGTTTATACAACATATCTACCGCCTTCACGGGGTCCCGAAGCATATTATATCAGATCGGGGTGTCCAGTTCACCGCCCAGTTTTGGAGGTCTTTCATTCATAGGATAGGGTCTACTCAAGGATTAAGTTCAGCCTTCCATCCCAGTACAAATGGAGCAGCCGAACGAACTAATGCCGCTGTGGAACGATATCTACGTTGCTACGTTTTGTATCAGCAAACTGATTGGTCTGCCTTACTCCCGTTCGCTGAAGTCGCGTACAACAATATCAGCCACCGTAGCACGGGATTTTCTCCTTTCCAGATCATCTATGGAAGAGAATTCCCTGCCATACCTGAGGTAGAACCTCCAGCTACAGGTGTATCTACGCATTCCGGTTGAGCCGACAAGATCTGACAAACATGGCCAGCGGTAAAAACGGCGCTTCAAAAAGCAGCAAATGAATACAAACTTTATGTCGATAAAAAAAGAGCTGACCCAAAACCGTTTTCTGTAGGGGATCACGTGTATCTATCTACAAAATACTTGAAATTATGATTACCTAGTAGGAAATTAGGTCCCAAATACATAGGTCCTTTTCCTATAACACGTGTGATCAACCCTGTCACTCTCATGCTTAAGCTACCTTCACTGTTAGGAAAAATACATCCTGTTTTTCATAGCAGCCTCCTTAAACCTGTCAAAGAGGAAAGGCCCACACATCAGCCTGTTTCCCTGGGACCGAGTCATTCAGATCAATATGGGATAGATAAAGTATTGGATTCACGTCTACGTAGAGGCAGGTTACAGTACTTAGTACGGTGGAAGGGTTATCCACTACCACAAGCATCTTGGGTGGCAGCTCCGGACATTCATGCCGACCGGTTGCTCCGTCGGTATCATCGTAAATATCCAAATAAACCAGGTCCCGGTGGGTAGAACAGTTGCTATACTAACATCTTTATTTTGTTTCCTGCAGGTGGACTCCTGGTAGAGAGGAGCCGCCTGTCGAGCCTCGGTTGGGTCTCGCCATCACTGGGGAGGACGACGAGGAGGGGGCAAGCTGCTGGACTCTCCGGGGGCGTGTCATCAGCTGTTTGAGAAGTCTTTACCACTCGTGCACAAAACGAAGCAAACTCTTTCATCGGAGATAGGGGGGGCATGGAGTTTGCAGATGACGCTGCCTTGTGATGTAACAGAGGCGCGCTCCTCCTACAGGCCAGCTAGGGGAAGAGGGATGATGTTGACTGTTTGATTGCCAATTGATTTATTGTGCTCCTCCTACAGGCCAGCTAGGGGAAGGAGGGGTGATGTTAACTGTTTAATTGCCACTTAATTTGTTAACTGTTTAATTGCCACTTGATTTATTGCTGCGTATATAAAAGGCGCTACACTGCGATTGCGTGTAGCGCTAACTTTAAACCTTGTTTCCGGCTTGTGCCTTTCTCCTGCCTGTGTTTGCTGTGCTGAACCTAATTAAAGGATTGCAACTGCTTTATTCCGTTCTGGTGGTGGCTTGTTTCCAGTGCAGTTGGGTGGACTGGCCGAGAGGCAGATTATGCGAGCAGATCCCAGTAAGGTGGCCTTCTGCAGCTGACCAATGGTGATCTTGTCAGCACCAATTGTTTTTAAGTGTTTGCCTAGGTCTTTCTGCTGTCACCAGGTATGGCAATGTTGACGATCCACACTTTTTTCTTCTCCACAATTGTGATATCCGGGGTATTGTGCTCTAAAACTTTGTCAGTCTGTATTCGGAAGTCCCATCTTGGCACATGCTGCAACTAATGCAGAAAGAAGGCGGCTTTCAACTGTAGGCAAGCTGATTTGTTTGTTCAATTGATGTTATCTGGACTACTGCAAGTGCATAGTTCACATCTATCATCAATGGCACCAAATGTTTTCTAGGCACAGTCTTCAATGTTGAAAGCCTTCTTCTTTCTGCATTTATTGCAGGATGTGCCAAGATTTTAGCTTTCAATTCTTGCTGCCTCGCATTGAGTACTCCTGGTGCATCAATGATGACTTCAGACCCTTGCTGATCCCGAGCTTGCAAAATATCCGCATTTTCTTCGAATTCAGACTGTTCAGTTGCTCCAGATGTTATTGGAGTATTTTCGGCTGCCACTTCAGCAGACTGCTATTCAGCAGTCTGTGTTCCCGTTTCACAATTTTTCCGTATTTCTTCAAGTTCGACTTTGTTCCGAATGATGAATCGTCGCTGATCGGCTAATCGTAATTCAGTTATCCTTGAGTCTGGGTATTCTTGTTTCCATAATTTGTACATCCTTTTTTGATAGCCTCGTTTTTCTGGTTCTGCTTTGTAGTAGCATTTCATTACTGTGCAGTTCCCTGACATGGTGTATTTCTGCCACTTCTGAGGTTGTTCAGCTTCCAGTGGCTCTTCAGGCCCATGCCCTGGTTGCTCAGCTATGGGACCTGTGGCCTGTAGCCCACTTGTCGACAGATGCCCAGGTTCCCCAACACCTGATGTGGCCCTTGTTAACCCAGGTGACGACCGAGCCGGTATAGGCTTCGTTCAGTTGTGTTTCACCATGATTCATTGCATGGGTTGTTGGGTGCACTCAGTTCTGCTCCTCGGCTTAGACCTCTCTGACATGGTTGGACCTGCTGGTAGTTTACACTACCATCAGCACAGCTCTCAGCTTCATTGGAGCAGTTAAGCCCCCCGCCATGTCAAGGCGGCACCCTTGGGGTTGCCTGTTGAATGGCAGAATCAGGAATGGGGAGTCACTATTATTATTATTATTATTATTATTATTATTATTATTATTATTATTATTATTATTATTATTAGTCAACAAATAAGAAAACAAGTAACAAAGTAGACACAGACATGGACACATGAAAATTTTTTGGCACAAAACAAAGGATATAAATTGGCAAAACATAGCCATAAACACATAGAATGATTACATATAATTGGGAACAGTAGGACAGGGACAGTAGGCATGCTGGTGTGCTTATGCACACCCTCTTAGGGACCTTTTAAGAAACATGTAAGGTCCACGGTTGAGAGTTTCAGGCAAAAATTGTGGGGATTAGAGAGACTAACAACAGAATCAGGTAGATTGGTCCAGACATTTACTATTCTATTACAAAAGTCATATTTCCTACAATTAAGATTAGAGCAAATTACATTTGACTTTAAATCTATTGATGGCCCTTGTATTATTATGGTTGAAATTAAAGAATTCATTTACAGGTAGAATGTTTTGGTAAATAATCTTATGAACTAAGTATAGGTCAAAATGTAGATGACATAGTTCGAGGTTTTCTAGACCTAAGATTTCTAGCCTGGTGGCATAGGGTATTTTATTTCGAGCAGAAGATTTGAGAACTTTCCTAGTAAAATATCTCTGGACGCTCTTTAATGTAATGATGTCTGAAATACAGTGAGGGTTCCAGGCAGGTGAACAATCAAGTATAGGTCTGGCAAAGTTTTTATATCCCCTAGTTTGGAGTACAGCGATACCAGAAAGAAAACTTCGTTAAATAAAATTTAAAGCCTTTTTTGTAATGATGTTACAGTGAACTTTGGGACTTAGATCTTTAGAAATGAGTACTCTTAGGTCCTTGACAGAGTTTGGGTCAACTTCTAGATCATTACCAGCCAGCAAATATATGAAGATCTTATTTCTACTGCCAATGTACAGGACTGGACATTTGTTAGCAGAGATTTGAAGTTGCAAATTGTTAGACCATTCAGATAATAGAATAGAATAGAATAGAATAGAATAGAATAGAATAGAATAGAATAGAATAGAATAGAATAGAATAGAATAGAAAATAGAATAGAATAGAATAGAATAGAATAGAATAGAATAGAATAGAATAGAATAGAATAGAATAGAATAGAATAGAATTCTTTATTGGCCAAATGTGATTGGACACACAAGGAAGTTGTCTTGCTGCATACGCTCTTGGAGTACATAAAAGAAAAGATACATTCGTCAAGAATCATAAGGTACAACACTTAACGATAGTCATAGGGAAACAGTCAATATAAATCTTAAAGATACCAGCAACAAGGTTACTGTCATACAGTCATAAGTGGGAGGAGATGGGTGATAGGAACAATGAGAAGATTAATAGTAATGCAGACTTAGTAACTAGTTTGACAGTGTTGAGGGAATTATTTGTTTAGAAGAGTGATGGCGTTCGGGAAAAAAATGTTCTTGTGTCTAGTTGTTCTGGTGTGCAGTGCTCTATAGCGTCGTTTTGAGGGTAGGAGTTGAAACAGTTTATGTCCAGGATGCGAGGGGTCTGTAAATATTTTCACAGCCTTCTTTTTGACTCGTGTAGTATACAGGTCCTCGATGGAAGGCAGGTTGGTAGTAATTGTTTTTTCTGCAGTTCTAATTATCCTCTGAAGTCTGTGTCTGTCTTGTTATGTTGCAGAACCAAACCAGACAGTTATAGAGGTGCAGATGACAGATTCAATAATTCCTCTGTAGAACTGGATCAGCAGCTCCTTGGGCAGTTTGAGCTTTCTGAGTTGGTGCAGAAAGAACATTCTTTGTTGTGCTTTTTTGATGACTTTTTTGATGTTGGGTGTTCATTTTAGGTCGTGAGATATGGTAGTACCTAGAAATTTGAAGGTTGCTACTGTTGCTACTGTGTTGTCTAGTATTGTAAGCAGTGTTAGTATGGGAGGGTTTCTCCTAAAGTCCATCACCATTTCTATGGTTTTGAGTGTGTTCATTTCCAGATTGTTCCGGTTGCACCACGAGGCTAGTTGTTCAACCTCCCATCTGTATGCAGATTCATCATTGTCTTAAATGAAATTGATCATTGTTGTGTCATCTGCGAACTTCAGAAATTTAACAGATGGATCATTTGAGATGCAGCCATTGGTATAAGAGAGAAGTGGAGAGAGCACACAGCCTTGGGGGGGGGGCTGTGCTAATTGTACAGGTATCTGATGTGATTCCGCTTAGTCAAGTCATAGTCAAGGTCATTTTGAAGGGTAGCAAAGTTGTCTGTTGTGTTGAATAGTTTAAAATCATCAGTAAAGAGGACACAGCTGCTTATAATTTGATCAAAAAGGTCGTTGATATAAAGCAGAAAGAGTGTTGGACCTAGTACGCTGCCTTGGGGAACACCGCTGTTGACAGGTGCAGGATTTGATAGGGCGCTGCCTGTTTGACAGGAATGCAGCTATCCAATTATGTAGGAGTCCAGAAATGCCAAAGATTTAAGTTTCAGAAGTAGTTTGTCATGCACAACTGAATCAAAGGCTTTACAGAAGTCAATGTAAATTGCATCTATTGCTTTGCTCTGGTCAAGTTGAGAGGTCTAGATATTTTTGCAGTGTATGAGTTGCAGATTACATGACCAATTTTTCCTGAAACCAAATTGTTTATCAGAGAGTAGGTTATTTTTAATTCATGGCACTGCTATCCCACCACATCAACTGGACTGTTGAAATATACAAAAGCTGCAGTATGAATTCTATAATGGTTGCATTTCAAAATAACAAAGAAAATCTCAACCTTTCCTCCAGATGTGGTGTGTCCTACTCTCTGGGGGCCTTATTGGGCCCTTAAAATGCTTCCCCTTCATGTATTATGGGCTAGCCTGAGGTCTAGAGATCTTGAACATCATGTGCTGGGTTGAGCTCCTTTGCGCATGCCCAAGATGGTGGCTCCTTGCTGAGCCGTGATTACCACAGGGGTAATGTTGGATTACAGGGGGTCTCTGGGGGCCAGTTCTAACACCTAGGGTCCCTACCCAGCTAGAAGAGGCTCTCGCTGACCGTTTGAGAGCTTTCCTGCTCTCCGGGACATCATTGACCAGGAGGAGTTTGCCGCGTCGCGGAGGAGATGTGGGGCGGTGTTATCGGCCCGGATGGCTGCGGCAGCGGTCCCTGTATCAGCTGGCGGCTGCCTGGGTGGCAGTGACGGCAACAACAGTGGGGGTAATGCAGCACCCTCGGCGGGTACCTCGTCAGAGCCCTGGACACCCAGGGTGTCCATAGGGGTAGGGGAGATGAGGACGAGGAGGCCGACGGTGGCTGTGACGGCGGCGGTGGCAGAGACGTCTGTAATGGCGGCCGCTGGCTGGTGTTGGGATGGCGGCTGCAGCCGAAGGGCTACGAGGGAGATGGCGGGAGCTAATCCAGCAGCTTTCCATCCTGGATTCTCCTGGGCCGCGATGAGGTATTAGGCCATTTTGAGGCCGGCCCGCAGTGTCCCAGAGGCCCCACAATGACCTGGTGGTGGCTAAATTGGGGAGCGGTATGACCAGGGAAAGACCTGGGGGTGATTTGGAAGACCGGAAGATGACTAAGGGGTGTTCCCCCCCCCGGGCACTTTTGTGCTGCTTCCCCCCTCTCTCCTTGGCCAGCTTTCAGGCCTAGGACGGTCACTCGCTACTCTGCCTATGTCCAGCCTCCTGGAAATTACCATCTTTTCATCTACTCTCCACTTTTACCATCTCCCGATATGGCTGCTGCACTGACTTCGTAGACTGACTTCTGTTCCTGGCCATATGGATTGGTATTGTTCCATCTTCTCTCCCTAACCGGACAGAGTTATATCTTGGGATATGAGTATTGAGGGAGTGGGCTTCTGGTTGCTATCTTAACATCAATGCCACCGACACCTTGGACTATCTTGAGACTCCTCCCACTGCCATGAAAGGGCAGTGGAGCTTCCAAAAGTACTAATACCTAAGACTTATATGTTCTCTCTAGTGGTCTTCTAAAACATCATGGTTGACCACCCTGGTTATAGCCCATCATTTACCCTCGGTATCAGATGTATTCAACAGCTGAGCTCCTTGGGCTACGAGACTCCCCCCCCTCGCAGGTTTGACCCTCTACCCAATCGAGGGCCTACCTTGATGATGGGTCTTGGAACCCCGAGAGGTGGCATGTAGCAAAAAAGAGAGTGAGGGATTTTTTAACAAAAGCTTGTGTTACATTTTTAAGGGGTTTTGGGAAGGGGTGGGAAGGACCTGGGAGGGATCCACAGAACCTCAGAGCAGCAGAGTGGGTCTGAGGGTCATGGCGGGAGGAGGGAGGGAGGTGGTTTAGATAGGGAGCCAGGGGACGAGGTGAAGGGCTATTCCATCAAAATAGTGGGTGGGAGGGGCAGATATGGCGGGCGCAGCGGGCCATATCATGTTCGGGGAATACGCACTCGCTGCTTACGAGCGGTGGCGTGTTCTGGTCCCCAAGACGCTTCCTGTATTCCAGGTTGTGCAGAGTCTCAGGGCCCGAACCTTCGGCTGTTGTTGTGCAATGTCAGGTCTGCGACTAATAAAGCCCCCCTCATTCATGATTTAGTTTAGGAGGGGGGTGCGGACCTGGCAGGGATCACGGAGACCTGGTTGGGCCACGAGGGGGGGTTCCCCTTGTGTAGATGTGCCCACCAGGCTTCCGTGCATTTCATCAGCCGAGGGCCCAGGGGAGGGGCAGGGGGGTAGCGGTGATTATTAAGGAAAGTTTTAGTCCGAGGGAGGCCACTGTTCCTCAGATAGCCAGTTGTGAATCCCTCCTTGTGAAGTGGGGTCATGGGGTGCAGATGGGTTTGTTGACTGCGTACCTGGCTCCCTGCCACATGGCAGCAGCCCTGCCTGAGCTGTTCAACGTAATAGCCGGGGTGGCGGTGGATACCCCCAGGCTTTTGGTCATGGGGGATTTCAACCTGCCATCCATCGGTGAAACATCGGAAGCAGCTCGGGAGTTCATGGCTTCCATGACGGCCATGGCCTGACCCAGTTAGTTCATGACCCCACCCACATCAGGGGACACACGCTGGACTTGATTTTTGTCTCTGGTCAGTGGTTGAATAATCTCACAATAGGGGACCTAGTTATTAAGCCCTTGTCATGGACAGATCATTCGCTCCTTCAGCTAGACTTTTGGACCGCTTCCCCTCGTCGCAGGGAGACGGAACCGACCAGGTGGTTCCGTCCCAGGCGCCTGATGGACCCTGAGAGGTTCCTGATGGAGCTTGGGCCATTCCCAGAGACTCTGACTCACGACTCGGCTGAGGAACTGGTGGCTGCCTGGGATAGGGCAGCCGCTGGAGCCTTGGACCGCGTCGCGCCTTTGCGGCCTCTGACTCGGTGCCGATCTCAATCAGCTCCTTGGTTCTCCGAGGAGCTGAGGGAGATGAAGCATCGGAAAAGATGCCTAGAGCGTGATTGGAGGGCCAGCCACACCGAATCTGACTGAATACTGGTGAGATCTTATATCAAGACCTACCTAGTGGCAATAAGAGTGGCAAAATCTAATTATTTTTCCACTCTTATAGCATCTACAGAGAACCGCCCAGCCGCCTTGTTTAGGGTGACCCGCTCCCTTCTTCAAGTGGGAGTGAGGGAGGACCCCTTGCAGGGTAGAGCTGAGGATTTTGTGCAATATCTGCATGATAAAATCGCTCAGATTCGGGACAGCCTGGACTCCGACTGGGTAGTTTTGGACAGGATGATGGGGGTGAGTCTTGAGAGAGGAATTTGACCCTGTGGCTCCTGAGGACGTGGACAGGATTTTGGGGAGGCTTAATGCTACCACATGTTTATTGGACCCGTGTCCCTCCTGGTTGGTGTGGCCTCCCGGGAGGTTACACGAGGCTGATTTCAGGAGATTAACGCTTCGTTGAGTGAGGGTGTCTTCCCATCCGCCTTGAAAGAGGCGGTGGTGAGGCCCCTCCTCAAGAAGCCTTCCCTGGACCCGGCTGTAGTAGCTAACTACCATCCTGTCTCCAACCTCCACTTCACGGCGAAGGTTGTTAAGAGTGTGGTGGTGCGACAACTTCCTCGATTCCTGGATGAAGTATCTAGATCTGTGCAG
This sequence comes from Pantherophis guttatus, assembly GCF_059756535.1. Taxonomy (NCBI): domain Eukaryota; kingdom Metazoa; phylum Chordata; class Lepidosauria; order Squamata; family Colubridae; genus Pantherophis; species Pantherophis guttatus. Next base: position 15,293,780 of record NC_142071.1, on the reverse strand, counting down.
TCGAGCTTCAGGACGGGGTTACAGCATGGAAACGGTATTGATCGCATTGGTTGATGATCTCTGGAGGGCCCGGGACAGGGGTTGTTCCTCTGTCCTGGTCCTCCTGGACCTCTCAGCGGCTTTTGATACCATCGATCATGGTATCATGCTGCATCAGCTGGAGGGGATGGGAGTGGGGGGCACCGTGTTACAGTAGTTCTCCTCCTTCCTCTCTGACCCTATGCAGTCTGTGTTGACGGGGGGAAAGAAGTCGACCTTGAGGCTCCTCACTTGTGGGGTGCTGCAAGGGTCAGCCCTCTCACTCCTCCTGTTCAACATTTATGTGAAGCTGCTGGGTGAGATCATCCGTGGCTTTGGGGTGAAGTGTCAACTGTATGCCGATGACACGCAGTTGTACATTTCAACCCCAGGCCACCCCAATGATGCCTTTGACATGATGTCCCATTGCCTGGAGGCTGTGCGGAGGAACAGGCTCAGACTCAACCCCTCCAAGACTGAGTGGCTGTGGTTTCCGACATCCCGATATAGCCAGCTAGAACCATCACTGGCTATTGGGGATGAGATCTTACCCTCCTCAGAGAGGGTTCGCAACTTGGGCCTCCTCCTGGACTCACGGCTGTCGTTGGATGATCATATGACGGCCGTAGCCAGGGGGGCCTTTTATCAGGTTCGCCTGATCTCCCAGTTGCGTCCCTTTTTGGATTGGGACGCCTTGCACACAGTCACTCAGGCTCTCGTCACTTCCCGTCTGGACTATTGCAATGCTCTCTACATGGGGCTCCCCTTGAGAAGCACCCGGAGGCTCCAACTCCAGAATGCGGCCACCCGAGTGATAATGGGGGCGACCCGTCGCTCCCATGTAACACCTCTCTTGCGCGAGCTGCACTGGCTCCCGGTGGTCTTCTGGGTGCATTTCAAGGTGTTGGTTACCACCTTTAAAGCGCTCCATGGCTTAGGGCCTGGATATTTACAGGACCGCCTGCTGCCACTGACTGCCTCCCACCGACCGATACGCTCCCACAGAGAGGGCCTCCTGAGGGTGCCGTCGGCCAAACAATGTTGACTGGCGACTCCCAGGGGGAGAGCCTTCTCTGTGGGGGCTCCTGCCCTATGGAACGAATTGCCCCCGGATATACGAAGGATCCCCGACCTCCGTGCCTTCCATTGTGCGCTGAAGACCCTGTTATTCCAACAAGCCGGTCTGATGGAATAATAATTTTAATTAGGTTTTAAATATGGGTTTTAATATGGTTTTATAAGGGTTTTAGAATGGGAATTTTAAATTTGGCCAAAATTGAATTATTTTAATATAGTTTTTAAATTTGTCTTGTATATTGTTTTATTATGGCTGTTCACCGCTCTGAGTCCTTCGGGAGAAGGGCGGTATAAAAATATAATAAAATAAATAAAATAAATAAATGTAGCATCACAATCTCTTGTGGGGTGGGAAGTTGGTGGGGTGGGAAGAGATTCTTCCTTGGGGAAAGGGACCAGAAGCCACTACTTTGAATCAAAGTTCCTTTTCCAGGAAATGGTTGACATCTAACATTGTTCTAAAGGGAGGAATTCTACAGAGAAGCCTTGGAAGTTTCCTGGGCCACGTGTTCACAGGGAGCCAATGGCCCATTCTCCCCCACCCATCATTACTGCAAATTACCCACTTGAAGTATAAAAGGGGTAGGTGGGTAGGGAGAAAGAGCCTTTTAATTTTAGATTTGAGAAATTAGTAGCTGAGCCAGGTTGCCATGGAAACTAGGTTCTCTTTGCACGCTCTTCCTTTCCACCTCAAAGTAATTTGACAACCACCTTTCTAGAATAGAGAGACAGACCTTGAGCTATAAAACACATTCAGGCCATGGAATCAGTCCACGGAGGAATCTTCCCACAATCCAATTCAGGTTTGCTATCACTATTCACATGTTCTACTCTTCCCACTTTTTTACATGGGATATGGACAGGCTAATAGTGGCTGGATGCTGCTATGTTTGAGGCTTGTTTGATTTGGGCTGAGCATGCTGTGAGAACCTAGTCAATGTGGCTTATTGACTAGCAGAGCCTATTAATACATAAATTAAGAAATCAATTACATTATTTATAAGCACTATCCTGACTCTAGACTTTTAATGTCTTGCTATCATGATGCATTAAGAGATGCCTTAAATAGACATTGTGGGCTTGATAAATTAAAAGTAGTTTCCTTAATTGTACTTGGAAAACAGTTAGCAACTACTTCAAGTCTATTAATACCCTGGCATCTGTTAATATGAAATCAATTATTTCTTCCTATGAAACAATTATTTTGATGGAATCAAGATAATAATGGAAGGACTCCCCACCCCCCTCAGAATTACTTTTGACTTTCATTATTTTTTCCTTGCTAGCTTGGTCTATTAAGAGATGTGCATCTTCCCTTTTCAATTGCCTACTAAAGTGAACAAATATTGTGAAATTCAGAAGTGCTCAATAACAGAGGAATATTCACTGAGAAGGTTAATTCCAGCAGTACCATTTAAACCATTTACAGTTAAATATGGAATTTGCTTACAATGCCAGTTAACCTCCTGCTAAAGCAGCAACCTTCTGGCTACAGTCCCACCCCCATTAATGGCCTATAAATATCATGTATAAGTTCTAAATGGACTCTGCAATTTTCATCCCAAATTAGAAGCAGTGACAGCATTTACTTGCTTATGTAATATGGAAGCAGGCCAAATGCACCCATCATGTATCTGGATTAAATATAAAATTAATTCTCCTTCAAGATATTCTCTGACAGCCAAAGCCTCTGCATCATTTTGTGGTGGACAGGTTGAGCTGGGCATCTACCGGTATGCAAGAGAAGAGATTGAGAGAGAGGGCACCACCAAAGTGGTTTGTTCTGGTTGGTTAGATTGCACCAAAACAGAAACATCTACCGCTGGTATATATTTTGGAAATATAATCCAACCACTCCATATCTGCCAATAGGAAATTAGCATCAAAATGATTAACTGTTCTTGATACGCCTCATTTTAGGGGAATCACACTGTTCATTGGCAAGGAAAACAAGCTGAATCTAGGCTTCTGCATTGGGCTGTGGCCATAGGAATGTTTTAATTTTTATTTTATTTAATTTTTATTTATTTAATTTTTATACCGCCCTTCTCCCGAAGGACTCAGGGTGGTGCACAGCCAGAAATAAAAACGAACACATATAAAATTTAAAACAGTTTAAAAGGAATTAAATAATTTGGCCCATTTCAATTAAGACAAAGACAACCCATATAACTTAAAATTGATCTTGGTATTCAGGCCAGCCCAGCTTGTTGAAACAACAGTGTCTTGAGGGCACAACGAAAGGTGCGTAGGTCAGGGATCACCCGTAAATCCCGGGGCAATTCGTTCCAGAGGGCAGGTGCCCCCACAGAGAAGGATCTCCCCCTGGGAGTCGCCAGTCGACATAGTTTGACTGACGGCACCCCGAGGAGTCCCTCTCTGTGGGAATGTACTGGCCGGTGGGAGGCTATCGGTAGCAGAAGACGATCTTGTAAGTACCCAGGTCCTAAGCCATGGAGCGCTCTGAAGATACTAACCAACACCTTGAATCGCACCCAGAAGACCACCGGGAGCCAGTGCAGCTCACGCAGGAGAGGTGTTATATGGGAGCGCCATGTCGCTCCCATAATCACCCGCGTGGCTGCATTCTGGACCAGTTGGAGCCTCCGGGTGCTCTTCAAGAGGAACCTCATGTAGAGAGCATTACAGTAGTCCAGGTGGGAAGTAATGAGGGCGTGAGTGACCGTGTGTAGGGAGTCCCGATCCAAAAAGGCCGCAACTGGCGGATCAGGCGAACCTGATAAAAAGCCCCCCTGGCCACGGCCGTCACATGCTCTTCTAAAGACAGCCGTGCATCCAGGAGGACTCCCAAGTTGCGAACTCTCTCTGTGGGGGCCAGAGTTACACCCCCAATAATCAGCGATGGCACCAGCTGGCTATACCGGGACGCCGGGAGCCACAGCCACTCAGTCTTGGAGGGGTTGAGTCTGAGCCTGCTTCTCCACAACCAGGTCCGCATCGGGCCATCACAGCAAGGGCATCATTGGGGTGGTCCAGGGTGGAAATGTACAGCTAAATATCATCAGCGTACTGATGGAACTTCACCCCAAAACCATGGATGATCTCACCCAGCGGCTTCACATAAATGTTGAACAGGAGGGGCAAGAGGACTGACCCCTGTGGCACCCCACACACAAGGCGCCTTGGGGTTGATCTCTGCCCCCCTGCCAACACGAACTGCAACTGGTCCGAGAGAAAGGAGGAGAACCACCGCAATACGGTGCCCCCCACTCCTAATCCCTCCAGCCGGCGCAGCATGATACCATGGTCAATGGTATCAAAAGCCACTGAGAGATCCAATAGTACCAGGACAGAGGAACAACCCCTGTCCCGGGCCCTCCAGAGATCATCAACCAACGTGACCAATGACGTTTCCGTGCTGTACCCAGGCCTGAAGCCCGACTGGAATGGACCTGGACAGATAGTTTCATCCAGGTACCGGGGAAGCTGTCGTGCCACCACACTCTCAACAACCTTTGCCACAAAGCGTAGGTTGGAGACAGGACGATAGTTCGCTAATATAGCCAGGTCCAGAGAAGGCTTCTTGAGGAGGGGCCTCACCACCGCCTCTTTGAAGGCAGGAGGAAAGAAACCCTCACATAAAGAAGGGTTAATAATCTTCTGGAGCCAGCCTTGTGTCACCTCCCGGGAGGCCAGCACCAACCAGGAGGGACACGGGTCCAAGAAACATGTGGCAGCGCTGAGCCTACCCAGAATCCTGTCCACATCCTTGGGAGTCACCAGGTCAAACTCCTCTCAAGATCCACCTCCATCAACCCGCCTGAACCCACCCAATCAGAGTCCAAGCCTTCCCGAATCTGAGTGATTTTGTCATGCAGATATTGCACAAAATCCTCAGCCCTACCCTGCAAGGGGTCTTCCTGCGCACCCAGATGAAGGAGGGAGCGTATCACCCTAAACAAGGCGGCTGGCCTATTATCTGCAGACACAATAAGAGCGGAAAAATCGTTCGATTTTGCCGCTCTTATCGACACTAGGTAGGTCTTAATATATGACCTCACCAGTGTCCGGTCAGATTCGGAACGGCTGGCCCTCCAATCGCTCTCCAGGCATCTTTTCCGGTGCTTCATCTCCCTCAGCTCCTCGGAAAACCAGGGAGTCAAACGGGATCGGCACTGGGTCAGAGGCCGCAAAGGCACGACGCGATCCAAAGCTCCAGCGGCCGCCCTATCCCAGGCGGCCACCAGGTCTTCAGTCAAGTCGTGAGGCAGAGCCTCAGGGAATGGCCCAAGCTCCGTCTGGAACCTATCCGGATCCATCAGGTGCCTGGGGCAGAACCACCTTGTTGGTTCCGCCTCCCTGCAGTGAGGTGTAGCAGTACGAAAGTACCGCTGTTTAAGAGTCTGAACCTCACATGGAATTTTAACTTTAACTCTCAATAATTTTCAGAATCAGTTTGGCATAATGGTTAAGGCACCAGGCTAGAAACCTGGAGACTATGAATTCTAGTTCAGCCTTAAACTATAGGAGAAGAGTAGGCAGAGCTGGGGGAGGTGGAGTTAAATCTGTATCAGTTTAGAATTGTTGCATTCCCAAAACTGCTCCAAGTCCAACTCCTCCTGAATTCTGTTGACCCTTATCTGGCACCAATTTAGTATTGAACTTTAGTTGACTAGATTCATGTATAGGGTTGAATAAATATTCTATGCTACAATCTAACAGATACTCCTGATTCTTTGAACCTGATGTAAGAACACAGCCAGATGGGTGATTTTGGACTACTTCCTCCTTCTCAATCTTAAGGAAGACGGCAAGGGCAAACCACTTTTGAAAAGTATTGCAAGAAAACTCTTTTCTTGTCTTTTCCGGCGTTTCATCTCCCTCAGCTCCTCGGTGAACCAAGGAGCCGTGAGGGATCGACACCGGGTCAGAGGCCGCAAAGGCACGACTCGATCCAAGGCCCCACCAGCCGCCCGATCCCAGGCAGCTACCAGGTCCTCGGCCGAGTCGTGTGCCAGATCTTCAGGAATTGGCCCAAGCTCCGTCTGGAACCTATCAGGATCCATCAGGCGCCTGGGGCGGATCCATCTAATTGGGTCCGCCTCCCTGCGGCGGGGTGTAGCGGTTCGAAGGTCCAGACGAAGGAGTGAGTGATCTGACCACGACAAGGGTTTCATGTCTATATCCCCTATAATAAGACCACTCAACCACTGGCCAGAGACAAAAATCAGGTCCAGCGTGTGTCCCCCCCTGTGAGTGGGGCCATGAACTAACTGGGTCAGGTCCATGGCCGTCATGGAAGCCATGAACTCCAGAGCCATCTCCGACGTTTCACCAACGGACGGCAGATTGAAATCACCCATGACCATAAGCCTGGGTGTATCAACTGCCACCATGGCTATCACGTCAAGTAGCTCGGGCAGGGCCGTTGCCACGCGGCAGGGAGCCAGGTACGTAAGCAGCAAGCCCATCTGAACCCCATGACCCCATCTCACAAAGAGGGATTCACATCCGGCAATCTGTGGCACAGTGGTCTCCCTCGGACCCAGACCTTCGTTAATAATAACCGCCACCCCCCGCCCCTCCCCTGGGCCCTCGGCTGATGGAATGCTCTGAAGCATGGTGGGCACATCTCAACCAGAGGGACCCCTCCCTCCGGGCCCAACCAGGTCTCCGTAATACCGACCAGGTCTGCTCCCCACTCTTGAATAAGATTGTAAATGAGGGGGGCCTTATTTACCACGGACCTGGCGTTGCACAGCATCAGCCGGAGGCCCAGGTCCTGAGTATCTGAGCCGCCTAGTATCCGAGGGGAGCCTTGAGGACTGGGGCGCGCAATCGCTCTCAAGTAGCGAGTGCGCACCCCCGGCACAAGATAAGGTCCTCTGCTCCCGCCATATCTGCCCCTCCCATCCACCGTGCTGATGACATCCCCAATCCCTCGTCCTGCGCCCTCCAAACCGTTACCCTGTGCCGGGCTGGGCCCTGACCTAGGTGAATTACCCCCCCATCACCTTTGGTCGCCCTCCCAGTTCCCCTTAAAAGATTATTAAAAACCCTAATTAAAAAACCCCTCAATCCCCGCTTTAAAACATGCCATCTCTCGGGGCTCCAAAGCCCATCCTTAAGGTAGGCCTTCGATAGAGTGGAAGGCCATCGCCGCGAGAGGGGGGCATCTCGCAGCGCGAGCAAATCTGCCGAGGTATAAGCCATACAAATATGATGAGATGGAAAAGGGGAACCTTGGATGTCAGCGATATTTAAAGATAGTCATTGAGGTGAGAGATGGCAAAAGAGGCTGGCCAGGATGAAGCTGGGGCCCCTTCACTCTCTCACAGTGATGGGGCAACCAGATCAGATGGTTGCAGTGCAGGCGGATGGCCACAGCCGTTCTCTCACCGCGGCTGGATGTAAAAGGCCAACAATAGTCACTCTCTCCCTGCAGATGGAGCAGCAGTCCTTGACCTGGACTCTCAGCTTCTCCCTCCAGCCTGCAATCTCTCCTTCCCCGAGCCAAGGCCTAAAGGTGGAAATCGGGCGGCAGGAATAAACTAGCCAGCAGCAGAAGGAGATAGAGAACAAACATAAAAATCCAGGAGGGTGATAATAAAGTCCCAGAGTCAGTAGTGATGGAAAAATGGGCCGACCTAATAGAGAGTCCAGGTAGCAACGGGGGGAGGCCATTTTCATAGGGGGGGGGCGAATCCAAGGGGGAAACCAGATGGTAATTGGCAATCCCCCTCTATCACTCCCCAACTCCCTTCGATGTTCCGGGCCAAATCACCCCCAATAGTCCTGCCCGTTTTCTCCGAGCAAATTCTGCCACGATCTTCCCAGGTCTCAGTCCATGTGGGGGGTTTTTAGGCACAGCTGACCGCTGGACCATACACCCTGAGCCTCAAATCTGGGCTAAATAACTGTTTGAAGCGGCCAACAGGCCTCCGAGCCTCCGGGTGCCGGGTCCATCGCCCTCCGCTTCCCGCACCCCCCTCCCCCGGCAGCCCAGCTTTTTTCCGGCCACCATCAAATCGAAGGGAGGCTTGGGTCACTATAGATGATTCCCTCGGCTCCCTCAGTTCTCCATCCGTCTCAGTTAGACTCCCCGGACCACCTTAACTCCTTCACCTCCTACAGTCGGTCTGTAGGATGAAATGCCCGATCTCCGGGGCTCCGCGGCTGTGGAGTCATCGTGGAGGCCGCCATCGCCGCCGCCGCCCTCCTTACAGCGCTCCGATTACGTCTCCTCGCTGTAGCTTTGCCATCCCAGGGCCAATCCCAATAAGGGATGGCACATCCGAACCGTCAGACCATCGGCATGCTGAACGTGGGGCCCAAGATCACTAAAACGGCCTCCGACGTTTCCAAAGTTCTCTTTTTCCTTATTTGTTCAGCTTTCTGAGATTTAGTGTTTCACTCTAACTACACAAACACACAAAATCTCACAAAGCTGTATGTGGAATTTTGTGTGTGTAAAGTGTGAAAGTTGTTGTTTTTTGGGGGGGGGCTTTTTGTGGCTGTGTGAGGTTCCTGCTTGTTGCAGGGGCCATTTTGGGTCTAGCACAGCTGCTTTTACATTGTGGGTGAGCCAGTTGATGTTTTTTAATTTTTATTTGGTGTGTGTTGGAAGAGGGGTAGTCTTATACGGCGAGTATAGCCCAAACCCTATATTTTAACAGGAAAAGTCAGGGGTCGTCTTATGCGCCCAGTCGTCTTATACGCCGGAAAATACGGTAACTGGACTTCAACTCCCAGAATTCCCTAGTCAGCCATGCTGGGTGAAGAATTCTGGGAGTTGAAATCCAGACACCTTAAAGTTGCCCAGAAATACTGCCTAAGGGTCTAATATCAATTTATTATTTCTTGGTAGATTTAGACATCAGAATTGTTTTTTGCTTATAAATGGCTTTTCAATTTTCTCTCTTACCTGCCTTACTATTTGCTTCTTTCACTGCAAGAAATGAAGCTTTGCTTGCCAATTCTCTCTACTTAATAATGATAAGAATGAAAAATTCTAAAAATTAAAAGCCCTCCTCGCCATAGGAAAAGAGATGGAGAGTAGGGCAGATCAGAAACATTAAAAAAACAACTCATTACTAATGATTTGCCTGACAAGTACTGAAGACTTACAATGAGCAGATCTAGCAAGCACTGAATCTTTAATTTAAAGCAGCGGTTCTCAACCTGGGGGTCGCGACCCCTTTGGGGGTCGAACGGCCATTTCACAGGGGTCGCCAAAGCCCTCTCTCGCCCCCCCCCATGCCTTCACTCACCCTCACCCTCTGCCTCTGTTGGATCGCCGGTCGCCATTCGCTTACCCCGCCCACTCCCAATCTATTGCTGCCTCCTGAGTCCCAGCTGATGGCTAGAGGGAAACAAACTGTTTAAATTCTTGCCGCAGGGCTTCAAAGGGCCGTCCTACAGCTGATCAGTGTTAAAAGCAAACAAATGAGAAAACCGGTGCCTGCAAAAATAGAAAAAAACAGCCTCTTTCAGCTTTAACGTAGGTTAATTAGCATGATTAGATCGGCCTCCGATTCTCAGCTGATTCGCTCTCAGCTGTTTTGCACAGGATCTTTTGCAAGCTCTTGTTTTGCAAGCTGCTGGAGTAGATTTTTTTTTTCCCTAGCTAAAAGGAAACTGAAAGTAAAGCAGGCTCTGCTGCAACGTGACAAAATGAGGCACGGAGAGAGATTTCTTTTTCTTTTTCTTTCTCCTCACCAAAAAAGGTAGGTGCAAACAATGGGAAATTTAGGGCAAAAGAGGAGAATTCAAGATTTTAAAACACAAAAGAAAAAAAGCTCTATTTAACTAGGGAATTGTAATAATTCTTTTCTTTCCTTCTTACTTTCTCTTCCCCCCCTTCTTCTCCTTCCTACTTCCTCTTCCTTTCTCCTTCTACTCCTCTCTTCCTCCCTCTCTTACCCTCACTCCTACTCTAATTTCCCTTCCCTTCCTTCATCCCTCTCTATTGCTGTATCCTTTTATGCATATGGACTACTTAGAGGGCTGAAAAAGTTATTTTTGACTGGTCCTCGCACTTTTGACCAGTCCTCGAATTTACGACTGTCCTCACATTTTACATTTTAGCCCTATCTTGTCACCATGGTGAAGAGAAGCAGTTGTGAAATGAGTGACACGGTTGTTAAGAATGCTACAATGGGCATGATGACCAGTCATAAGTGCGAAGACCGGTCAAAAGTGCAAGGACCTGTCAGAAATCACTTTTTTCAGCCCTCTGGGTAGTCCTTTTGTGCACAGGGACTACTCAGAGGGCTGAAAAAGTTATTTTTGACTGGTCCTCGCACTTTTGACCAGTCCTCGAATTTACGACTGTCCTCACATTTTACGTTTTTTGCCCTATCTTGTCACCATGGTGAAGAGAAGCAGTTGTGAAATGAGTGACATGGTTGTTAAGAATGCTGCACGGGCATAAATGTGAGGATGGTCATAAGTGTGAGGACCAGTCAAAAGTGCGAGGATCTGTCAGAAATGACTTTTTTCAGCCCTCTGAGTAGTCCCTATATACATAGCCATGGCCACCCGGTCACATGACCAGCTAGCCACGCCCACCCAGTCACATGACCTCCAAGCCACGCCCACAAAATAAGCCACGCCCACAGAACCGATAGTAAAAAAATTTAGAACCCACCCCTGGTTGGGGGTCACCACAACATGAGGAACTGTATTAATGGGTCGTGGCATTAGGAAGGTTGAGAACCACTGATTTAAAGGCTCATAAATCCTTAAAATTGATCCAGTTACCCAGAATATTTATATTCCATCTTTCTGTTTCTTGGGGGTCAACGTAGTTTAGAAAGTAGATTAATCAATGCAATTGTTTTAAGCATTAAACCAAAAAGCAAAGCATGCATTAAAATTATATTTTAACGAAAGAAAAAAAAGATAAAAATAAACTCGAATCATAGCTGAAACCAACATATTTTCACAGAAAATGGAATGCCATTCAGAATGTAGGCAACTGTTCTCATTTAATTTTGGGAGTGACAGATTGAAAAACATTTGCTGAATGGTGGATTGAATCTAGGAGGCAGGGCCCCCTAAAAGGAAATCTTTGGACTATCTCAGTGTTTTTCAGACTTGGCAACTTTAAGAGAGGTGGATTTCAACTCCCAGAATTCCTTAGCCAGCATATGCAGCCTGTACCAGCTGCACTACAGTTACATTCTACTGAAAGCAAGAAAATAAAATGGATCCAAAAGCCCAATCTTGGGGGGAGGGAGGGAGGGAGATACATAGAAGAACATAGAAAAAGAAATGTACAGACTGAAATTGCATCTGGATAAAGGAGAGAGACTATCCAGAGATTTTATGGTTGCATCCATGTAATTTCCTTATTAGTACAGTAATAGCAACAGCAATAGCACTTAGACTTATATACCACTTCACAGTGCTTTACAGCCCTCTCTTAAGTGGCTTACAGAGTCAGCATATTGCTCCCAACAAACTGGGTTCTCATTTTACCAACCTCAGAAGGATGGAAGGCTGAGTCAATCTTGAGCAGCTCAGAATCGAACTCCTGGAGCAAACAGTGAGTTAGCCTGCAATACTGCATTCTAACCACCACTATTCTTTGCCAAATGACTGGTTTGCTACTTTCTTTTCTAAGGTTGATTTTCCCTCAATTTTACAGTTCAGCATAAAATCCTAGTACGAACTGATGGTCTTTCAGCCGAACCAGGATCCCTCTTAGTTTTGAGGAATTAGCCAACATTAACAAGGTACTGTCACTTGGCTCAACTCCACAAATAAAATAAACATAGGAAACATAGCCTACTAGAGAAACCTCCAGGATTGAGGAAAGATTTAGTTGCTTTGCTGTACTTTGACTCTAGTTCAGTCTGCAAGATTAATGGAATAACAGAATAATACCAGAGTTGAAAGGAACCTTGGAGGTCTTCTAGTCCAATACCCTGCTCAAGCAGGAAACCCTATATATGTGATTGCGAACCTATGGCATGTTTGGTGGTACGCAGAGCCATCTCTCCAGGCACACCAGCCATTGCCTGTTGCTATTCTGGGTTCTGGTGCACACATGTGCACCAGCCAGCTGGTTTTTGTGTGTGCAGGAGCATCGGAAACCAGAAGAGCAGGTGACCGGTGCGATGCACGCGCTGGGGAGTTGCTATTCTGGTTTCTGGTGCTCCCCCACATGTGGGCTCCCGTTTCAGCACTCGGTGCCAAAAAGGTTCGCCAACACTGCCTATATCATTCCAGACAAGTGACTATCCAGTCTCTCCTTGAAAGCCTCCAGTGAAGGAGCACCCGCAACTTCTGAAAGCAAGCTGTTCCTCTGATTAATTGTTCTCACTGCTAGGAAATTTCTCCTTAGTTCTAGGTTGCTTCTCTCCTTTATTAATTTTCATCCATTTTTTGTCTTGCCTTTTGATACTTTGGAGAATAGGCTAACCCCCTCTTCTTTGTGGCAGCCCCTCAAATATTGGAACACTGCTACTATGTCTCCTCTACTGCTCCTTTTCACTAGACTAAACAAACCCAATTCCTGCAACCATTCTTTGTATGTTTTAATCTTCAGGCCCTTAATTAGTTGCTCTCTCTTATTCTCTCTTTTTTTCCTTGCTACCCACCTAACTCCCCTCTAACCAGTAGCTTTTCAACAGCCCATTTCCAACCAAGAACACTAGCATTCATCAGCCTCCCACCATGCTCCAGTCCTGCCTGCCAGAATGGAGTGACTAAGGTAGTGGGCGGAAGCGCAGTGAGTTACAAGCCAAATTTAGCAGCTTGTAGTGCCAAACTGGAGTGTATCTTGTCAGGACTGGGCTGCCTCATGCAGAGAGCTGAGTGGTTTCCACGGCGAGCAAGCTGCTAGGTTAAAGGGTACAGTACAGCACAGTTAGGATGTGCAAGACAGAGAGGGACAAAGTGTGCCATCTTGGCGCAGATAGTGTCATGAGGCAGCTTGCAACTAACCAATTTATATGTGTCTTGAGCCTTGAATTTGAGCTCTAGGGAAAAGTCGGCTCCATTTTGTAAGCTGGATGGGAAGACTGGTCATGTATTGCAGTCGTGTTATCATGCCAGTTAATTTTTCCTCCTGAGAAACAATCCTTCTGCCCACCTCTCTCTACCCCATGATCAATTCCATCTGTATGTTTCTATAAGAGTAAAAACAGCAGCAGGAGCCAGATAAAGATTTGGCTGCCTAAAAGCCCATCTGTGGATGAATGAGAAGTAGGTTGAAAGAACAGTTGCACGGCAGGTATCTTCTAAGAAGACACCTGCTTCATTCAGTACTCCCCAAACCATTCACTCTGTTTTTATTAATCTGATTTACTTTATTCCTCCAATGCATATGGTTGCCCATATTCCAAACAGGGGGCTCTGGGCCGTGTACAACAAAGCTAAATAGCAATATATTCAAAACCACTATTATTATTTAAGATTTAATCTTCAATTCAATTCACAATCTGGGACTGGTAAAAACAGTTCAAGTCCTAACCAAGGACCTAAGAACTGTTAAGGTAACCTCTGAGTATATAGATAATTCCAAGTAAGGTGATTTTTTCCAATGTCAGAATATTCAGGTCTAATAACTTCAAAATTTCTATGTATCTCAGCAGCCCTTCGGGTATTGTTCCAAGGGCTTCTATTACTATTGGTACAATCATTGATTTCTTCCTCTATAATCACTCAACTTCAATTTGCAAATCACAATATTTTGTTATTTTTTCTAGCTGCTTCTCTTCAATTCGTGCATTACCTGGTATTGCAATATCAATGAACCAGATGTTTTCCTTTTCCACAATAATGATGCCAGGCATGTTGTGGGCCAGTTTGTTTTGTTGATATTCTTACATTATAAAGAGCATAAAACTAAAATTAAATAATTAAAAAACACATAATAAAAAAAGGGGAGCTACTCAATATTTCACCAGCCCCCAGGTACCTAGGCACAACCAGGTCTTGAGGGACTTCTGGCCAAACAAAAGGGATGAAGCTAAACTTACTTCAGAGGAGAAAATTCAACAATGCAGCCACCACAGAAAAAGCACATCTGTCTAGGACCCAACAAGTGTAGCTTCCTGATCAACAGGAACCAGCAAACTCCCTTCCCTGGATCTGGAGGGACACAGATGTAATTGGGAAGAGGTGGTCCCTATCCCAATAGCTAGATTTGCCATTGCAAGATGGCTGTACCCACAGAGAAGGTGTGAAAAAGTGTAAGGGACATATGAGTTGGTCACCCAACCACCCTCATATTTTTAAGAGAGGGGAAAAAGGTAATTCAGTGAAAATGTCCCATTGAGATGCTATGTTAATATTTGAAACTTTTCAGTGGAATGTAATGCACAGGAGTGCTAAGATAATTCTTTATTAAGGAAATGTATATGGCTGCCCAACTTACTCATAGTGACTTTGAGTGGCTTTTGGGTGTTATAGATTGAGCTGTCAAGGTTCCGACTAACGAGCCCAAGCAAATCAGAACTCTGAGACTCAGATCTCTCTCAAAGAACTTCTTTATTGGGCACATCATATTGGCACGATTAAATGTAAAACAAACTCTAAATGTTTTCTGCAGTTTCAGTATAATTAAAATGGAAATAACTCCCTCCCTAAAAGTCTCAGGTCACATTGGTCAATTAGGTTAATTGGTGAGCTCTCCAGGCACTCTTCCCCATCTCTATCCATCACCTGTAGAGATGACCTTGATTCCCACGGGAAAGCTCTGTGTTTTATCTAGCAATGCATTTCATCCCCCTTCCCCCTCCCCACTCTGTGTACCAATTGAGGAATAGAAAAATGGCTTCAGCCAGGTTCGATTCGAAGTTGACATGAGCTGCATAAGGAAAATGGTTGTACCATTCTCAAGTTAATGTTGAATCTTTAGAGATCCACAAAATATTTTCAAACCTGATAGAGGGATACTACATGTATTGTACATGCATGTTCCCCAGTTAAAATGACTGCATGCTATGGGGCCATACTAAATATTCATATTTCACCAAGCTGGTTTTCATGAACAAAACTGCCCTCCTAGAGATATTAAAGCAGTCACGTCCTCTGGAAGGTTCATGCCAAGCCACACCACACCCACCAAGGCACGCCCATAGAACCGGTAGTAAAAAAAATTAGATTTCACCACTGCAGCAAAGAGAATAGCAATAGCACTTACAGTTATATACTACCACATTAGTGCTTTACAGCACTTTCTGGGAAGTTTACAGAGCCAGCATATTGCCCTCAACAATCTGAATCCTCATTTTACTGACCTTGGAAGGCTGTGTCCACCTTGAGGCTGTCAGAATTGAATGCCAGGCTGTGGGCAGAATTTGCCTGCAGTACTGCACTTTAACCACTGTGCCACCAGGGCTCCTAGAGAAGGGATCGGTCAACCGCACAATGTTCAGGCGGTTGAGAAAAGACTGTGAAGCAGCAGTGCAAGCCATACTGAGCCAATCAGAGGGACTGAAACATGGAAACCTAGTTATCTTTGGCAAACTGTACCCTAGAAAGCATGTGGAAGTGAGAAACTATTCATCCAGTATGAGTCTGAGAAATTCTGGATGGTCTGGTCTCCAATTGGCAGTGTTGTTCTCAACTCTTACCATTGACAGTGTAAGCTCCATTTCTGCATTTGGCACCATCAGTATGACTGGTAATCAGTGTTTCTCAACCTCAGCAACTTTCAGATGGGTAGACTTCAACTCCCAGAATTCCCCAGCCAGTATGCCTTCTTAATGTTACTGAGATTGAGAAACACTGGCTTAGACAATTGCATCCTCCTCTGGACAACCTTCAACTCCATCTTGGCTCCTTAGATTGAATTGTCTGCATTTTGTTGGCATTCAAGGAGGAGAGGAGAGGAAAGCCAAAGAAAAATATGTCTAAGAATACAATTAGCAAAAACCCACACAACTTTGCTAAGATCTTGGATAGAAGCCACAGCCAGGCTTCACAGCAAATGAGGTGCATTATGAGGCACTTTGATATCTCCAGTGAAAAAGGTCCTCTGCACAGCAGAAGCTCCAAGGGAGCCACTGCTAGACAATGTAGTCTTAGCTGTCCTTTTTCTTGCAACAGCCCAGCATGGATCCGAATAGAAAGCTTCAGGTTTCAAAGGCAAACCAAATATTACATTACAGATATGCTGAGTACCAAAATTTGCTACCACTGCTAATGTTTAGGTAACTAGAGATTCCAAAATACAGTTGTTCCCCAAATCTCTTTCTTATGGCTCTCAGTTGCTGAGAATAGGTAGTTTTCCCCACCCTAGTATTTCAGGAATATAGTAATGTATACCTTAAAATAGATTTAGCATAGTTATGGGGGGGGGAATCAAAATTTACCCTCACCACTAATTCCTTGCTTTAGCCATTTTGCTAATCCACTCTGATCCTGTTGACCAAAAAATGCTAAGCATATTCATTGGCCATCAAAGTTTGCCTGTGCTCCAGGTGAAGATGCTTAGCAATCTGTCTGTTGGAAAAGCCCATCAGCACTAAATGCACCAAGCTCCTTTCCCAAATCCCAACATATTGCTTGGAGTAGAGCAGAGGTATCCAACCTTGGCAACTTTAAGACCTGTGCACTTCTACTCCCAGAATTCCCCAGCCAGCATTGTCCACAAGTCTTAAAGCTCTCAAGGTTGGACAGCCTTGGAGTAGACACTTGTGTAATGATGGTTCCTTTCAAAAGCAGAAGAGGCACTGGTAATGTAGCATGGTATTAATCTTGTAAAACATTTTGTATTAAAAATGTTTCATATCTGGATGGAATTTCCAACCATTGGCAAGTGTCCTAAAGCTGTTCTGACCTCGCTGGAGGCGTTCAGACTCAGAACATGTCTGAGTTGGCTGGAACAGTATGGAAGGCTTCCTGTGAATTTGCCAGAACCCAAAACAGGGTCTTTCGACTGCAAAATGTTTCAAAATCAAAATGTTCTGTATACTCCTGGCTCTCATCATCAAAAATTAGTTCAAGGCAAGATGCAATGTGACCATTGCATTCTGTACTGTAGGGATAAGTAAATCAAGTCATGAAATGGAAAGCCATGCTATAAAGAGGTGGAAAATTCAGAATAATTTGGAGATAAGTTTCTTGCTCCTCTTATTTAGAATGCAGAATAACAGAGTCAGAAAGGACCTTAGAGATCTTCTACAGCAGTGCAATCCCCTTGCTCAAGCAGGAGACCCTATACCATTTCAGACAAGTGGCTCTTCTTAAAAGCCTCCAGTAATGAAGAACCTGCAGCTTCTGGAGGCAAGCCATTCCATTGATTAATTGTTCTCACTGTCAGGAATTTTTTTCCTTACAGTAATTGGCAAGCTCCATTACATTCGTAACTCAAGGATTAACTGTATTTCTAGGTTGGTTCCTTCCTTGCTTAGTTTCCATCCATTGTTTCTTTATATTCGTTATAATGTGACTTATATGGATAAGCATTATTTAAGCTTTGTTTTGGATGACCGATTGCTTTAGACAAATCAAATAGGCTATGATGCTAAAATTATGCCCCAAAGTTTTTTTCTCCTTATAACTGAAGTCACCATGAAAAACCCATTGAAAGGTATTTATTTGTTTGCTGGATTTGTTTGTAGCTAAGAAAAAGAAGCTACCCAGGAAACTTTTTTTAACGTCTTCACATCTGGGCCCTTGACGATCAAATTACACACAAAAAAAGCATCCTGCCTAAGAACAGTATGAAAAAAAGCACAAAAGTAAAACTTTCCAAGGAGTTGGTATCTTAGAAATGCTCATCTATGTGTCTTATGAACTCAGATTTTTATTTCTATAGAGTTTATACAGGGGAGCAGATTGTAGCCATGTTCCTCTCTCTGAAGTGTTCCAATATCTAAAAGGCTACCACAAAGATGAATGGGTCAACCTATTCTTCAAAGCACCCAAGGCAGAATAAGAAGCAATGGATGGAAACTAACCAAGAAGAGAACCAACCTAGAATTAAGGAGAAATTTACTGATAGTTAGAACAATTAATCAGTGGAATGATTTGCCTCCAGAAGTTGTAAGTGCTCCAACACTGGAGGTTTTTAAGAAGAGATTGGATAACATTGATCTGAAATGGTATAGGGTTTCCTGCCTAAGCAGGGGATTAGACTAGAAGACTTCCAAGGTCCCTTCTGACTCTATTATTCTGTAGTGCAATTGAAGCCCCACAGAGAAGACGTCACTGCTTAGAATTGAGGGCTGGCAATGGGAAAACTCTGGCGCCAATCACTCTCTCAGCCCAACCCACCTCACAAGGTTGTTGTTCTGGGGAAAAAACAGTAGGAGGGAGTGTTATGTATGCTACCTTAAACATTGTTAGAGAAGAAAGGAAGAATATGAATCTGTTAAAAACCAATACTCTAAGAAGCCATCAACAAGAAAAACCACACCCTATCAAAAACTGGCAGGGCAAGCTACTGTGTACCGGGAGCAAACCCCATAATCCCTTGCACTGATGATAGTTGGTAGTCTGCAAGCAAACAGCTCAGAGAACAGCAAAAGCACCATAGATAAAAATCTATGAGCCACATAAAAAGTGTCTTTTAGCCACTCCTAAAATGCTGAAGAAAACCCTGACTTGGCCTAGAGGCACTTATAAAAGCATTTTAATACAAGAATCTCCACTTTTTTCACAATGAAAAGCAAGCAGGGGACAGCAAACTGGGCCCTCACAATAACCATAAATTACATTAATTTTTTTTAAGCAAAATAATCCAAATCTCGCAGACATCTGAAAAAGTTGACAAGCTCCAAGGTTAACAGGCTCTTTGCTAATATTTCCACCACTACCACATATCTGATCAATGCTCATGTAAAAGTAAATCTGGTTTGATTCCATGGGACTTATTCAGAAGCCCCCTCAATGAGGGAGCTCTCGTTTCTGTTCCATTACTGATCAATGCAATAAGGTTGGTATTTATGTAACAGTATTAATGTCCTGAAGAATGGGAAGGAATATAAATTGAAATATCTTTTCAGAAAACCTTTCCAAATTGAGGGTCATGCTTATTTTGCTGGAGGGAGGGGGGCATTCTTTTTTTAAAAAGAAGCAAGATCAAAACAAACTTGAAATTCAGCGTCATGTCATTAGCATTTCCATCTCATTAACCTAAATCAAAATGACTGCTCTCCAATGTTCTCTCTGACACATTCACTTTTACAATTTGGCCAGGTCATTCAGGATTAGAGCCAGTTTACACTAAGGAACCATGTTTGAAGAAAGAAACTGAAAAGTGTTTAGGATCCCTGAAACATGCCATATGCAAGACCAGAAGCGATGCTTCAAGGTGCATCAGGCAAGCACAGATGCACAGATTCAGCTTCTGTCACCCAGGACACATAAAGCAGCAAAAAGACACACGAAGAATCCAATCAGCCATTCTTTAATAAGGTTCACATGGTCATCCCTGACAACATCAGCAGCTGCGTTCGAGGTGCATTATTCCTGGCCGCACTGATATGTGAGCTTTTCATTTCCTCCAGCATATAAGAGAGGCAGTCTTGCACAGAACAAGCCAACTGGCTTGATGTTGGCATGTACAGTTACCAGAAATAATGTCCAGGCACATGGAGAGAGGGGAAAGTACAAAAGCCTCTCTTGAAACCAACATGTACAAATATCTCTCCCTCTTTTTCTTTCTCTCTCTCTCTTCGAATTTGAAAGCCCAAAGAGTCTGGTTGATCTCTTTTTATAGGACCATGTGTATATGATGCCTCAAGACAACTTTATGGCAGCATCCTACAAAGGTACAATTTACTCAATTACATTATTTCTGCTTTTCCCCTCCAGGACTTTCCATTCTGCCAAAAGCTCTCCAAAAGGTTGAGCAGAGAATTTTCACCTTCCCTGTTACCAGAGCCTCTCAAGTGCAGATGATTACAACTGAATACACTCATACATGAGAAACAGGTGCTCAATCACTTACCTGTAATTTTGCCCCTAGCATCAACTCTGAATGGCGTCCAGCACTCACACTGCAACATGTGCAGACTTGTCTTGTGAACCCTTTGAAGTCAGGAGGACTCGTGTATGTAACGCTGAAGCAGGACCTTTGAACTTTGAACAAAGCAGGAGCTTTGAACGCCTCGGACTGCAACTCCCTTAATCACTAGATGGCCGCCCTGGATACTCCCGTCCCATTCTCAGCAGCTGGAAGACCATCCCTGCCGTCCAAGAAATTAGGTGCAGTCACACAACCCTTCACCCTTTGCTGACTAAGTTAACCCGCTAAGCTTCACATAACATACTGGTCCATAATTAACTACAAGGGGTTGCATTCGGAGCATAAAGTAAATCAGGTTTTAAAAAAATACCGAGCAGGCTTACCACCGACCAAACTTCCTGTGTCGGGAAGGCAGCCGCACAACAATGCGCCCGACCAAGCGTTCTGTGTGAGCGCCCAACCTTTTGTTTTGTACACACTGATTTTCCGGGCCGTGGCCAAATCCCCTCTGCTGCGCGCCCGCGAGCAAGAATTCCTGCAAGAAACGTGGGTTACCACCACCACCCCCCACACACACAATAGCCCCAAAATTAGGCATCCGCAAGGACCGGGTTTGCTTGCCCGTTTCCCTGCCCTGCACTACATTTGCAGGGAGCCCGCGGGGGCGCAGTAAGCACCCGCTCCTCACACTGCACTCCTTCCCCGAATTGCCACCGCGCGTCGCCGGGACGCTCCTCTTGCGCCGCCCTCACCTGGCTCCGGCTTTGCCCCGCGTCTTGCCCGACGATCCCCACCACCACCACCACAACGGGCGCAAATCCGGGCCAGCGCCGCCCGCGGCCGCCCACCGCAGTCTCTCCACCCGCCGGGCTGCTTTAGCGCCGCCGCGCCGCGCCGCGCACCGTCGCCCGCAGTTGGGGAACGGCTGGCGAGAGCGGGCTGAGCGGGGCGCGGAAGGGGAGAGAGGGTGGGGGGAGGCGGGGCGCGGTTGGGCATCCGAGGCGCTAATTGGCTGCTTAGCTCAGTTTGGGCACGCGGGGAAAGCGGGCCGCCGGCGGCGGCGGGGAGGGGGCAGCCAAAACTGGCTTTGTTGCGCCGCTCGCTGGCAGCTGCCAGGCGGGTGAAAGAGACGGGGGGGGCGAGGACGGGGGAGAGACAGTTGTAACGATATGTGTCGCCGATGGGCGGCACGCGCCGCCTTCCCACGTCCCTCCCCCCCCCGCGGGTTGCCTGAAGGGGTGGGAAGAGGGGGTGTGACAGGAGCTGAACTAATTGCTCGAAAGGCAGGAGGGGCTTTTTGCAAATTGCACACCGTCTCCCTGCCTGGAGTTTTCCGCACCCACTTGCCCCCGTTCCGCCTTCTGTACCGGGCGGCGTGAGAGGCGCGCGAGAGGATCTTCAGCAGATGTGTGTGTGGGGGGGGGGGTTTGTCAGTTGTGCAAAACAGCCCCAAATCCTAAGACTTCCAGACTTCAGGGTGCAAATACGCAGGTATCGATATTCTGATCAAAGATTAATAGCGAGGATTGTCGCGATGTTGGGGATAATCCAGCCTTATTGGGTTTTTTTGGCGTGGGGACGACAGAAATGTGCGAATTGGGCGAGAAGAGCCGTGCGCATCAGCTTGGCTTTGGGCTGTAAAATAGAGCCTCCGTGTTAGGAAGACGATACACCTTGAAGTAGAGGGGGGCGGAGAAAGGGGGGGCGGACAGATCTGCCGCCTGCAAGCTCTGCTTGAGGTTTATATGATGTCCAGACAAAACACATCAGAATTACCATCTATTGACTCAATTGGGATCTTTTGGTAAAGCCATATGTAAGCAATTTTTGAGATCTAGCCAGAAATAATAACAATTTAACTTGTGATCTCTTATGTTGGTAATTGGATTCACATACAACCTTTCTAACCTGTTTATTTATTTATTTATTAGTCATATTTCTATGCCGCCCACTCTCCGAGGACTCTGGGCGGCTTACACCAAAGACAGTATACTAAATAGCATATTGCCCCCTAACAAGGGTCCTCATTTTACCCACCTCAGAAGGATGGAAGGCTGAGTCAACCTTGAGCCGGTGAGATTTGATCCACTGATCTGTTGAACTAGCAGTCAGCAGAAGTAGCTGCAGTACTGCACTCTAACCACTGCGTCACCTCAGCTCATCTACTAGATCTAGATAACCTAGATCATTTTCTAGGTTATAGCATAATAACATATTGAACTGGAAACTAATGAAACAGTTTGGATTCATAAAACATAGTAAGCTGTATAACTGCAACCCAACTCAACCCAACCCAACCAAGGGTGACACTAGCTGCCCATGCTTTGTGAAGTTTAACTGATCAAGTGTTACATATTATGTGAATCAGCTTTTAACGTTTGGAAACCTGTTTCTACATTTATTTTTTAAGACAAGTTTGGAGTGCAAGAAGTATCTTTGTTTTTGCTTATATTGTATCTCATTTTCTATAGGAGTCTCTAATATTCTAATATGGAAATTTTGTACCCTGTGATCCCAATGCCATTTTAAGTCTCTTAAGTACTTAAAAAGAAGACTCCTGCCTTAGGCCAAGACTTCCAATAGCAATGGCTCTGATTGATAGATTTTTCTTCCCTGGATTGGATTTGTCCAATCATCTTTCAAAACCTTCTATGCAATTTTTTTTTAAAAAATGAATACAAAGAGCCAAGTTTGGTACCATCACACTATGTTAGGACTACATTTCCCATAATTCCTAGCCAGCATAGTAAACAAAATTTTTGCAACTCAAAACTCAAAATGAGAAAAGCTGCCAAAAGTAAACAGCCTATGAAATGATGAAGTCACTCTTGTCTGCCTTTGGTTTGTTGGTTATTTTTCCCCAGTGAGTTTTGCTATCCACATGCCTTGGCTCTTCTTAATAGTGGCCCAACCTCTTTCTCCCTGCATTCCTTTTTAGCTCTTGAGTGACCTTTTCCACAACGTAGATATAAAAAATGAAAGGCATAAAATTAGAACACATTTTACAGCAAACATGTCAAATAAAAGAAATCTTATCTGCTGAAGATTATCTCCAGTACAAATGCACAAGATGGCAAGGTATAAGGATATCCCACTGAATGCAAGTCCCAAGGAACAATTTCAGGCTTAGCAAAGAAAGACTCTAATTTTTTCATCTTAACCAGATACCCAAGTTCTAGGTCAAGGGTGACCAACCTTGGCAACTTTAAGACCTGTGGACTTCAACTCAACTTAAAGTCTCCATGTCTTAAAGTTGCCAAAGTTGGACATTGCTGCTCTAGGTCATGTTAACCACCTGTCTCTCCCCAACATCTTTTGAAAAATGCCCAGATTTATCTATATTCACTACCATTTTTGCTTTCATCCCAGGCAGATGATCAACAGAATGTCCCTTGCATCTCCTCTGCTTCCCACAAGGAGGACTTCAATTCTTCTACAGCAACATCAACTGCCAGATGCAACACTTGGGGAGAAGGTAGAGAAGATCCAGAATACCAACTTCCTGCTACATACAAGATCATGCCAAGAAAACCATGCAATTAGTAAAGTGATGCAAATGAGACTAGTAAAAGCTCAAATAACTAATATCTCTCAGACAGTGCAGCATATCCTGCAAGAAATATGATGCTTGATTCCACATGAGGAGGCATCTTACAAAGCTACCTTACAGGTAGTCCTTGATTTACAACCATTCATTTAGCAACAATTCAGAGTCACAACAGCATTGAAAAATAAGAGACTTAAGATCAGTCTTTGCCCTTACCACTGCTGCAGCATCCCCCCAGTCGCGTGATCAAAATTCAGGCACTTGGTATCTATTTACAATGTTTGTAGCATCTAGGGCTAATGTGATCACCAATTGTGACCTTTCCAGCTGGCTTCAGACAAGCAAAGTCAATGAGGGGAGCTGGATTCGCTTAACAACTGCATGATTTGCTACTGTGGCAGTAATCGGGTACAGCTTCCTTAACAACTGCCTTGTTTAGCAGTGGAAATTCTGGTCCCTGTTCCGGTGGCAAGTTGAGGACTATTTGTATATCAAGCCACAGCACTCTCCCTTCTAGGTTAACATTTTCTACTTTGGTTGCCAGCAGCTCTTCGTGATCTCGCTCTCATTTATCACACTCCATTAATTCATCTCCTAATTATTCAGCTGGTTCCGTATACCTTGTCCTGAAGCACTTCAAGTTGTTTTTCTACCTCTCAATCCTTCTGACGCCAGCAAAACAGGCATCTAAGGCTCATCGGGCTGTTTTGACTACTTTCAAGCCATCGGCATCAGTGCTGGCATCTGGATGAGTCTGTCGCGTGCAGGGAACAGCCAGCCAATCAGTGATTGCCCTTTCTGGCCAATTGTTTGAGGCAGAAACTGCCAGCCAATGGGGGCTTCTTTGTGGGCTGGTAACTAAGTGTGTCCTCTTCCTCCACCTTGAGTTCAGTGCTAAACGGGCCACCTTCCCTCCTGCTTGCAAAAACAAAAGGGAATGCACTGCTATTGCTTCCTAGTGATTGAATGCTCATGATAGCAAGCCACCATTGCCTTTTAAGCAAATGGCAGTGTGCTGGCGTTTATGTAATGGGGATCTCTTAATCTTTTACAGTGCAGGGCTATGATGGAACAGAGCAGGTAGCAGAAGTCAGAAATCCCCCTCCCCCCAGCAAAGATATGAGGTGCCCCTTCATGCACAAAGGCCCTGTGCATGAAAATAACATCTCTGGCCTTGCACTGGCATTTTCCTGATCATGAATATAATAACCCTGGCAAAGGGATATTTTGACACTGCAATATACAGTCCCACCCCACTTATCAAGTCAAGAGATCAGTAGGGGATACATCTTGCAGAAGTGGCAGATCGCACTTTAAGGAGCCTGGTGGTGCAGTGGACTAAACTACTGTTATTTAGCTGCCAGCTGCCTGCAATTACTGCGAGTTCAATTCTCACCAGGCTCAAGGTTGACTCAGCCTTCTATCCTTCCGAGGTAGGTAAAATGAGGACCCGGTTTGTGGGGGCAATAAGCTGACTTTGTATAAAATAGAACATGGCTTAAAAGCATTGTAAGCCGCCCTGAGTTTCCGGAGAAGGGTGGCATATAAATCAAACTAACTAACTAACTAACTAACTAACTAACTAACTAACTAACTAACTAACTAACAAACAAATAAATAATCCTCTAAGAAGTCATTGCTAATGAATACAGCTGATACTACTGTGAACAAAATGGCTCTACTATAGGTAGTCCTCGACTTATAACAGTTCATTTAGTGACTGTTCAAAGTTACAACAGCACTGAAAAAGTCACTTAACAACCGCTGTTCACACTTACGACTGTTGCAGCATCCCCAAGGTCACATAATCAAAATTCAACTTGGCAACTGATATTTATGATGGTTGCAGTGTCTCAGGATCATATGATCCCCTTTTGCAACTTCCTGACAAGCAAAGTCAATGGGAAAGCCAGATTCACTTAATAACCATGTTACTAATTTAACAAATGTAATGATTCACTTCACAACTGTGGCAAGTCGTAAAATGGGGCAAACTCACTGAACAAATGTTTCACTTAGCAGCATAAATTTTGGACTCAATTGTAGTCGTAACTTGAGGAGTACCTGTATTTGACTTGGCACATAGTCTTTACGACTATTAGCCTGGCTAATTTCCTGATTTATTGGTGGCTGAGGTGGAGTGTGTATACAACCTCATGATTTGATGTCTTGAAAGTAGCCAACAGGGACATGGCTCTTTGGAGCCGTAAAACAGAATGGAACAAGACAGCAGCTCACTCTATGGGAGGAGCAGAGGAGCTAGTGGGACTCAGGAGGGAAAAAGAAACAGAGGAGGTGGCAGGCAAGGGTTGTTTTCTCCTCTCTTGAGGAAAAGGTAGCCATGTTGGATGTCTGAGAATGATAGATATGGTGTATGGTGGTGAACCATCAGTACTGTTCCAGGAGCTTCATACTTGAGAGGAGTTGTCCGGTGTTGGAGATGTCAAAGCTCTCTCTCAGCCAAATATAAGTCCTCAACTTGTAACCAGTTGCATAGCGACCATTTGAAGTTATGAATTCCTCACAAAGAGACTGTCCCACTGAGTACAAGGAGCACCATCCCATACTCACATGACTTCAATTGATGATGGTTTTGTCAGAAACCAGCAGTTGCTTCTGGTTTCCAGCAAAAACTGACCCATAGCAAACAATGAATTCATTGGATACAACAATGGATGCAACAAAAGGTTGTAAAAAGGGGTCCAATCACGTGGTGATCCTACCTTCCTTACAGAGTGGTTTCTCTGAGCAGTTCTTTTAAGCATCTCTGCAATACAGCAGTCCAATTTGTCTTCTGCTGGGCTGAGCACTTTTTATCTTTCCATGTTTCTTTAGAAATGGTCAGATTCATATCTGCATTCCTCCACCCCTGCTTTGGCTCCTTCTTGAAGTTAATTCCTTTCCCAAACCTGCAATTCACAGGTCAGAACTTGCCCTGTCTCTGAGTCTCACCGCCTCCTCTGCCTTGCCTATTCTAGGTATGACTTTGCTCTGTAAACTACCTGCAGAATTTCTCAGGGAGTGGCAAGTCTGCAGCTTTCAGGTAAGAAGATAGCCCAAGTGAAAGGATCATGACAAGTAGGTCCTTGAGATCAGTGAGCAGTTTCAGAACTGGTTAAATTGTGGGCCACATAAAGAGTCAGCCCCATCATTAGACAAATGAAATGGCCTCCAATGGCAACTACTGAGGATGGCATTCCAAAACAGATAGTCCTCAACTTACAACCTTTCATTTGGTGACCAAAGTTACAATAGCACTGAAAAGAGAGACATGATTGTTGCAGCATCCCCACAGTCATGCGGTTAAAATTCTGGTTCTGTGCTACCAGCATGTATTTACAATGTTTGCTGAGTCCTGTGGTCATGTGATCACTCTTTCTGGCCTTCCCAGTTTGCTTCCCAGAAGTAAAATTAGTAGGGGAAAGCCAGATTTGTTTAGTGACTATATGATTCACTTAACAACTGAAGTGATTCCATTAATAACCATGCCAAAAAAAAAGATGGCAAAATCAGGCACAAGTTACTGAACCATCACTTTGCTTGGCAATAGGAATTCTGGTCTGTTCCTAGGAATTAAATTTAAACTTGAAAAATTATCTGAACAAGTTACTATAGATGCTAGGTAAATAATAGTTCCAATGGTTTGCTGACTGTTCAGTGCTTTTCCCTTACCCGTTAGACGTTTTTTTATAGCCTTTATTGTCATTGTACATCATGTATGCAACGAAATTGGTTGGTTTTACCCATGAGTCACCTGCAAATCTTGCAGAGGTTAAACTGCAGGATCCCTATTTTGGGATAATGTCTTATTTGCTGTTAATGGGGGAATACACAGGTTCCCCTCACTGATATATCAGATTTCTGAACACGCACAGATATGTGCAAATGGACTTACCCAAACCATAAACTTTATGAATTGCTATGCCATATATTGAGTGTGAGGGTGTGTGATGGCTCAGTGGTTAAAACACACTGAACTTGTCAGCTGGAAAGCTGACAGCCTGGGTTCAAGACCCAAGTGCCATGGGATGGGATGAGCTCCTGTTACTTGCCCCAGCTCCTACTCACCTAGCAGTTTGAAAGCATGCAAATGCAAGTAGATAAATAGGTACCATTTCGGTGGGAAGGTAACAGCATTCTGTGCGCCTTTGGCATATAGCCATGCTGGCCACATGATCACGGAAATGTCTTCAGACAATGCTGGCTTCCTCTGCTAGCAAATGGAGATCAGCACTGCCTCCTAGAGTCAGACATGACTGGCCAAGGGAAAGCTTTACCTTTATATTGAGTATATATTACTATATGTACTGTAGCTTTAAGTCCAATTTACATTAATCACAAAAAAAATCACAAAATCTTAAAGGGGCTATTTGACATTTTTGGTACTATAACTGCAATGCCCACCCCAATTTTAGCAAAGGTAAAAAACGTTATGATACATCACATGATGATGTATCATCGCGAGTTTGACACCCCTAGTTTAGATCATCCTTTCTCAACTTTTCACCCTGGAGAATCCCTTGAAATAATTTTCAGGTCTTAGGGAAACTTTGATAAAAATAAGACAACATACACAAAATTTCACAATACACTTCCAATCTACATCATGCATATTCTCCAACATTTATAAAAGCAAAGTGACATAAAAATACCCATCACTGAGAATACTAGTGCTACACAAAGTTTGTTTGTTTTTTTAAAAAGTGATTTTTGTTTTCTCCAGTCATTTTTCTTGTGGGACCCCATTTGAGAAAGTATGTTCTAGGCCAGTGATGGCTAACCTTTTTCTCTTCGTGTGCCAAAAGTACACCCATAATGCAATGTGCACCCACCCCATGCATGCATGCACAACCCACCCCCCACAACCCCCTGTGCATGTGCACCTGATCCCCCCACGCTCCCACACACACCTTGCACACACATGCGCAATAGAGCTGAGCTGGGTGACGGCTCGCATGCCCGCAGAGAGGGTTCTGGGTGCCAGCTGTGGCATGTGTGCCATAGGTTCACCATCACGGGTCTGGGCACACAGCAGGAAGGGGGGAAAATGGCTTCTTGAAAATTAACTGATTCTCACAACCCATAAATAGGCGTTTAGAATCTAAAATCAACTTCATTTTTCCATATTGTACATTGCAGACAATGTACTGTAAGTTAAAACGGCACCACTGTGTGCCCAATTCCTGAATAACACCTATATGGAATGATATACAGAAAGTAACATTATTTTGAAAAATGATTTATTAGTAAAAGTGTACATATTCCCATTTTAAGTTGACAATATAGGAAACAGTTTGTTATTCTTCCTAATTTTCATCTTACCCATTTCCCATATCTAAGAAAGGAATATAACATTCTATATATGCAGTTTAACTTTGCTAATGGTGCTAAATATTAAACAATATTTAAGCTTCTCACCACCACACCCATTCTCTTGCAATAGGTACACAATTACTTTAACTGTCAGCACATTTCCCTATTAAATCCAACAAAGGTGAGAGTAACGTTTAAATGTTCAAGGTACATGTCGTCAGATGGACAGCATTGTGATCAGTGCATGGTTTCTGTGGGTAACAAGGTATGGCTTATGTCTTCAGCTTTCATCAGGATGCCTTGCCTTGAAGTTCATTTCTCTGGTGAAATCTTTGCTTCAGTGGGTAAAATGAGAGAGAGGATTCCATATTTTTCAAAAGAGACATTTTAATAGTGGTAACAGTTCTCTGATGTGCAAATCTAAGATGGGAGCTATCCCTAAAGCTCATTTTCAGTGGAAATGAATCATGCTTTGCAGAGATCTATGATTCATCTTGTGCCTGGACGCATCTTTCAAGTAGAGTTTGTTTTCATTTCTGAGGAGTTGATGGAAGTGGATATGTCAAGGTAAATGACTAACAATCCATCAGTCATAAGCCCACAGCCCTGCAAGGGTTAGCTGACCACACTTCCCATCATCCTCATAACCACACCTTACCTTCTGGCTCCTCCCCCTGGGTATAAGAGCTCCCACCACGTGGAGAACCAGTAGTTCCAGATGCATACCTGCAAGAGATAGGCAATAGTCAGTGACTATCAATTGGATGGACCTGGGAACAATCCAGGCCTACAATTTATTTATTTATTTATTTATTAAATTTATATCCCGCCCTTCTCCCCGAAGGGACTCAGGGCGGTGAACAGCCGAGAATTAAAATAACATGCAATATAAAAGTTAAAATAATTAAGAATAAATTAAATTAAATGGCCACCCCAATTTAAAACCCCTAGCAATACAATTAAAAACCCTTAAAACCTATTCAGGCCAGGCCGGCTTGCTGAAATAAAAACGTCTTCAGGGCCTTATGGAAAGTGCAGAGATACGGAATCAGCCATATTCCGGGAGGTAGCTCGTTCCAGAGGGCAGGTGCTCACACAGAGAAGGCCCTCCCCCTGGGGGCCGCCAGCCGACATTGCTTGACCGACGGCACCCTGAGGAGGCCCTCTCTGTGAGAGTGTATTGGCCGGTGGGAGGTTACCGGTAGCATCAGGCGGTCTCGTAAATACCCTGGCCCTAAGCCATGGAGCGCTTTAAAGGTGAGAACCAACACCTTGAAGCGCACCCGGAAGACCACCGGGAGCCAGTGCAGCTCGCGCAGGAGACGTGTTATATGGGAGCGCCATGTCGCTCCCGTAATCACCCGTGCGGCCACATTCTGGACCAGTTGGAGCCTCCGGGTGCTTCTCACGGGGAGCCCCATGTAGAGAGCGTTAGCGTAGTCCAGGCGAGAAGTGACGAGAGCATGAGTGACTGTGCATAAGGAATCCCAACTCAGAAAGGGGTGCAACTGGCATATCAGGCGAACCTGATAAAAAGCCCCCCTGGCCACGGCCGTCATATGCTCTTCTAAAGACAGTCGTGTGTCCAGGAGGATGCCCAAGTTGCGAGCCCCCTCTGTGGGGGTCAATGACTCATCCCCAATAGCCAGTGATGGCACCAGCTGGTTATATCGGGATGCCGGCATCCACAGCCACTCGGCCTTGGAAGGGTTGAGTCGAAGCCTGTTCCTCCCCATCCAGACCCGCACGGCCTCCAGACACTGGGACATCACTTCAAGGGCATCGTTGGGGTGGTTTGGGGTGGAGATGTACAGCTGAGTGTCATCAGCGTACAGATGGCATTGCACCCCAAATCCACGGATGATCTCACCCAGCGGCTTCACATAAATGTTGAACAAGAGTGGCGAGAGGACCAACCCTTGTGGCACCCCATAAACAAGGCGCCTCGAGGTCGACCTCTGCCCCCCTGCCAACACAGACTGCAACCGGTCGGAGAGATAGGAGGAGAACCAGCGCAACACGGTGTCTCCCACCCCCAACCCCTCCAGCTGGTGCAGCATGATACCATGGTCGATGGTATCAAAAGCCGCTGAGAGATCTAATAGGACCAGAACAGAGGAGCAACCCCTGTCCCGAGCCCTCCAGAGATCATCAACCAATGCGACCAATGCCGTTAATAAAGAATTAAAGAAAGATATACCTGTATACAGTGAGTTATTGGGTTAGAGCCATCACTCTTATCAATATGGTAGCAGAGGATGGTTGCCCGTAACTCTGGATGATGACTGAACGAACTATTTACTCTAAGAAGGAAAACAGAGTAAATACCAGAGCATTTGCAAAAAGAATGGCTGAACTACTGGCATCCGAAGGTGCCATCCCAAGAGACATCCCATCTGAGGGTGAACAGGACTCCGAGTCGGACCCACCACCCAGAGACGAGGAACAGATGGGAGCAACAAGTGACCGCAACAGAAAAACAGTCCAGGAAGAAGACAAACTCCAACTGTCCATAATCGAGATGATGAAAATGCCTACCAATGACGATGAGCTCATCACGAAACTCCAAAGCCTCCTGAGGAGCCATGGAGCAGCAATGGAAGCCCAGGAATGAGAGCAGGAGACCAACACACTGGTAAGGGAGGAGTTTCTCCAGCCCGATATCCCTGACCGGTACGAGTCCATTTTTGCGCCATTTTCCCGGTGGCCATCTTGGAATGGCCAGCAACCAATAGGAATCCCGGGTTCAAAATCAATGGTGCGAACCTACAGAGAACCCAAATCAGACAAAGAAGGCCCAACAAACAACGACGATGGGCAAATCCAAGGCACCAGGAGCTCGCCTACCGAGCTCGAGGTAGAGAAGGCCATCAAAACGCTGGAGGCAGCCTTTGGCTCCACTTTCCGGCTTCCCGAGCCAGCCGCGAGCCGCGAGGAGGCCTCCAGGAACCAGAGAGACAACAGACCTGCCATCGAGAGCGAGGCACTGATCCCGCCAGCCCCAATGAGAAGGACGCGCCTCCGCAGCGAGCCCAGCACAGTGACTGCTCACGGACCGATCCCACGGCAGGATTCGAACCCACCACCCTTCCAGCCGCCGCCGCGAGACCCAAGGGAAGACGCCCAAACCAAATACTCACCAACGTTGCGACCTCCTCCGGGCTTCTTCACTCTCCTGGTGACCAGCATCCACCGATCCGGATCCGCCGCCGCCGGCGGCAGGCAGCCGAGATTGGGAAGTCCTCAACCAACAACCGCGATGTCTCCGCATCTTCCAACGATGACCAGCAGAGAACCGGCCACCCAGGGTGACTCTGGACATCCAGCACCCAGTCCAGGTACTTCAGGGGCGGACCCGAACCCTAGGGACAGCTACCCAGGCTCCATATGTGGCTTTAGATGCGATGATTCAGATACCAGACAAAAGGTAAAAAGGGACATGTGGCTCTTGGATTCAGGGGCCACAAACCACACAACATATAACCCAGAACTATTCAGTTCACTCACTGAGGCAGACTTCAAGTTAAAGGTAGCCAACCAAAGCAGTGTCCAAGTGGTAAGGAAGGGGAACATGCACATCTCACGATTCGGAGAAATAGAGGGGGTACTGTATGTACCTGAGATACCCTACAACGTGTTAGCTACCACCAAGTTCACACAAGACACAGGCAGTGAAATAGTGTTCAGGGAGGGAAAGGCTTATGTACTTAAGCAAGGAAACAAGATAGGGGAGGTAAGCATAAGAGAGGACCTGCCCTACTTCGCACCTGGCATGGGCAACGAAGGAAGCATTAACACAAGCACAGACAATGGGGAAAAGGGAAACACTGAGACAGAGGGGGTGCACCAGGGGGTAACCAACTGTAAAACATCTGGTAAAAACATTGTGTCTATTGGAAAACCAATGCATGATAATTGTGCACAGCTCCTCCACAGGAGGCTGGGACACATTAGCTTTCCTGTTTAAAGAAAATGCTAGATTGTACTGAAGGACTTAAAGTAAAAAACTGTGAAAATTATCTAGAGTGTTCAGTTTGTAAGTGCTCAAAGATTAAGGTTAAGGCAAGACCAAGAAGGTCAGAACGAACCACCAAGTCTCCATTCCAACTAATATATATGGACTTGGTAGGGCCATTGAGGCCATCTATCAGACATAGGAAGAGGTTCTTCCTAACTATTGTGGATGATTACAGTAGGTATGGATATGTCTACTCACTTAGACACAAGAACGAGGTATCACAAAGGTTCAAAGAGTTCCACAAGAGGGTAGAGCTACAGCACAATACAAAAATAAAACAAATAATGACCGACAGGGGGTCAGAGTTTATGGCTAAAGAGTTCACCAGATGGTTAAGAGAGCAGGACATAGTGCACTACTCTTCTTCGCCGTTTTCACCATTCCAGAATGGGGTCATAGAGAGAAAGAACGGAATGCTCCAGACCATGATGAGGTGTGTTTTGGAGGACGCAGGGATGGGACAATCTTTCTGGTCGGAGGCATTGCATTATTCCAACTACACGCTAAACAGGTTATAGTCAAGTTCCATTAACAAAACACCATATGAAATGCTGTACAAAAGAAAACCTAACCTGGCCCACCTACACATATTTGGTGCCCCAGCAGATGTTCACATCCCCAGGCAATTGAGAAGGAAGAGCCTTGGTACTACAGGGGTTTAAGGCACCCTGTTATTAAGCTTATTAAGACCAGCTGCCTGCAATTACTGCAGGGTTCGAATCTCGCCAAGGCTCAAGGTTGACTCAGCCTTCCATCCTTTCTAAGGTAGGTGAAATGAGGACCCAGTTTGTGGGGGCAATAAGCTGACTTTGTATAAATATACAAAAGGATGAAGGCTATTGCTGAGCACATTGTAAGCCGCCCTGAGTCTTCGGAGAAGGGCGGCATATAAATCAAATTAAAAAAAAAAAAGAAGGGAAAAAAGGTATCCAAAAGGTTAAAATTCGTGGGGTATGAGCCAGGAACAAAAGGCTACAGGTTCATAGACAGCAACAACAGATTTATAGTATCCAGTTCTGCAGACTTCCATGAGAATTCAAACTGGTCAAGGCTTCATGCCAACGACATCCTCACCAACAGAGACACACACGACCATGGCCAGAGGGAAGGGGAGATAACCACAGAGAAAACGAAGGAAGCAAAACCAAACAGAACCAAACATCACGACATAAGCACTAAGGAGTGGAAGGAAGGACACCCCACTCTAAAATTAGACAGCCTAACAAGCAAAGAGGCCGAGTGCATGCACGAGGCAGATATATCCCCAGGTAGACCTGTAAGGGGAAATAGAAATAAATTGCCAAAAAGACTAGAAGACTACATCATGACCATACATAACGACAATGCTACACCTAATTCCTATGAAGACATACTGAACCTCCCCCAAGAAGAGAAAAAAATGGAAATTAGCCATGGACAGAGAAATGGAGAGCCTCAGAGACCTATATGTGTATTCACCAACCCAAGTGCCAGAAAACAAGAAACCAATAGGGACAAAATGGGTGTTCAGAATCAAAACACTGGAGAACAACAAAGCACTGTACAAGGCAAGGCTGGTCGCACAAGGGTTTGCCCAGAAGTACCCAGAGGATTACACAGACACCTACTCACATACCGTCAGAGCTGAGAGTGTCAAAAGTGCACTGGTGATAGCCACTATTCTGGGACTTGAAGTGTTCCAGTTTGATGTGCAGACCGCATATCTACATGCTGAGTTGGACAAAGAAATATACGTTAAAGCACCTCCAGGATACAACGAAGGAGAAAGCAACACCTGGCTCCTGAACAAAAGCTTGTATGGGCTCAAGCAATTGGGCAAGAGATGGTACGATTGTTTAGCCAAAGCCCTCAGCTCTATGGGTTTTACAGCCACCTCAGCTGACAAATGTTTTTTCACAAAAAGAGAAAATGACTTATTTGAAGCCGTACTTGTCTATATGGACGACATTCTGTACATAGGCAAACACAAGGACAAATGTGATAAATTTGCCACTGAGCTGGGGAGCCACTTCTCCTTAAAATCACTAAGTAAAATTGATAAGTACCTAGGAGTTCACGTGACCAGGACTGATAAAGGATTTCGACTTTCCCAAAAAGAAAAAATCATTGAACTGTTATCAAAGTGCAATATGTCAGAGGCAAAGCCCAGTGATACACCCATGCAACCAGACTTCCTGAAAAGCATGTATGATGAGGCTGAACCTTTTAATGACAACAAATTGTATAGGTCTACCAGAGGGTCGCTATTGTATATAGCCAATTGGACTAGACCTGACATCGCCCTGGCGGTCAACTTGCTAGCCAGACATATAAGCAAGCCTACCACATCTCACTGGGACGCCATCAAGAGGTTGCTCAGATACCTTAAATACAGCATCAACGCTCAACTATGCCTCGAACTAGAAATGTCCACGAAACCTAGACTGACCTGCTATGCTGACGCTGATTGGGCGGGAGATATCAAAAGTAGAAAAAGCACCTCAGGTTATGTACTATTTCTCAATGGCAGCCCCATCCATTGGTACACAGGAAAACAGAAACTGGTAGCCACCTCCACCACTGAAGCAGAATTTGTCTGCCTATCCAAGGCCGCAAATAACCTAATATGGTTTGACGACTTACTTAATGACATTTGGGCTGAACCATCATACCCAATAATCATCCACGAAGCCAACAAGGCAGCAATAGAGAGCTGATGCAGTAGGCCAATGGTCGAGACACATTGATATCAAATGCAAACACGTTAGACAATTCTCAGAGATTGGTTTCATTAAGGCCATACACTGTGATACCGAAGAGCAAACTGCAGATTTATTTATTTATTTATTTATTTATTTATTTATTTATTTATTTATTTATTTATTTATTTATTTATTTATTCAATTTGTATCCCGCCCTTCTCCTAGTGGACTCAGGGCGGTGCACAGCCAGAACTAAAACACATACCAATACAAAATTTAAAATTTTTAAAAGAATGATATACTAATATCATAATATTTAAAAGAATGATACTACTAATGATATTGTTGATATACTAACAAAACACTTACCACATAAATAACATGCATATCTCATGTCAAAAATATGTGTTCATATGTAAATTATGTATATGATGTGTGTGTATGTAAATACTATGTACCTGTACCTAGTTAGACATTTAGAGGGGGTTTTGTCAGGGTAAATGTCTAACAATCCATCAGTCATAAGCCCACAGCCCTGCAAGGGTTAACTGACCACACTTCCCATCATCCTCATAATCACACCTTACCTTCTGGCTCCTCCCTCTGGGTATAAGAGCTCCCACCACGTGGAGAACCAGTAGTTCCAGATGCATACCTGCAAGAGATAGGCAATAGTCAGTGACTATCAATTGGATGGACCTGGGAACAATCCATGCCTACAATAAAGAATTAAAGAAAGATATACCTGTGTACAGTGAGACAATTCCTCCTCTGTCTTGACTGGAGATACAAGTTTCTTAGACACAGAGATACAAGTTTCTTAGACACAGAGTTTCTGGTTTTATTTGGAGAAGACCAAAGCTGCATAGTGTTTCCTCAGCAGGCAAAATCTGGCTGGTTGTTGGTTTCAGAGCCACTGGGTCATCATATTTGTAGACAGTAGAAAAGCTTAGGCTATCATCTTTCAGAATTCCCTCTGCAACAAGGGAAGTGAGTTGTGGTGGATTTTGTTGTCCCAGCAGCAGGGTGTGGAAAGTCTATTGGAACTTCTGGCTTTTGAGAAATGTTGTGATCAGTGGAATCTGTAGACTTGTTAGTGATGCATTCATGACTCCCATTTTCCTTGCATTCCTCTCCACTTAACAAAGATGCATCATTTGATGGTCCACTGAAGTTTTCTCCTTCAAATTTCTCCAACATTGGATCCTTAATATGAGGGTCTTGGTTGACTGAAGGGTGGTCAAGGAATTCATGAGCATTATCTCTGCTTCTTAAATTCAGTGGGGCGATCATTGAAAGAGTACTGGCTGTGCTCAGAATATCTTCTTGTACTCTAGTAAATATACACACATGTATTAAAAAACAAGCTATGTACAACATTTAAGCTGATATTATTGCTCTAAGTGCATATGTAAATATGGATAGAATAGAATAGAATTCTTTATTGGCCAAGTGTGATTGGACACAGAAGGAATTTGTCTTGGTACATACGCTCTTGGTATACATAAAAGAAAAGATACATTCGTCAAGAATCATAAAGTACAACACTTGATGATAGTCATAGGGAAACAAGTAGGGAAAGAAGTACAAATGCATGCGCTTGTATCATGTGGCAAAATAAAAATCTTACATGCCATCCCTCCTCTCACTGAAGCTAATAGACCTGTTTAAAACATGAGAAGCCATTCAGTTAGTAATTACCGTTTATGGACATGGTCATCATCATCTTTATTAACAGATGCATGTTCATCACCAGAAGCTCCACTTCTGTGATTCTTGTCAGTCGTAGAAGCTTCAGGAAACTGAAGTGTATTCTGATGGTAATCTGAGAACAAAAATGATACAAAAATATAATGTTGATGTTCTTACAGTCTATTTCCTCCTTATACATCCAAAACCATCCATCACTCCTACCTGCTACAGGACTGCTCATAATTGGGGATAAATCTTGCTTGTGTTCAGTAAATTGTCCTTCTACCTTTGACAAGCAAACCTGCAAAGGCAGGAAGCACTGTGAAAGAGCAATCAATTTTCAACACAAGAGTAACTTTGAGAAGACTGCCCCAAAAAAGGATCTGATAACAGTTTTCATGTTCTCTCCAAAGGAAAGTCACACAGAAGGAGCCACAACTTGAACTGCGGTCTGAGTCCTAAGATATGAGATAATGCTCTTAAGTAACTGAAAGATCTTGGTAGAGGGGATTTAGACATTAAACCCTTGTCATGGACAGATCATTCTCTTCTTCGCTTGGACTTTCCTGCCATTTCCCCCCGCCGCAGGGAGATGGAACCGATTAAATGGTTCTGTCCCAGGCACCTGATGGATCCCAAAAGGTTCCTGATGGAGCTTGGGCCATTTCCTGAGACCTTGGCACACGACTCGACTGAAGACCTGGTGGCCGCCTGGGAGTGGGCGGCCGCCGGGGCTTTGGACCGCGTCGTGCCTTTGTGGCCTCTGACCCGATGCTGACCTCAATTGGCTCCTTGGTTCTCCGAGGAGCTGAGAGAGATGAAGCGTCGGAAAAGACGCCTAGAGAGCATTTGGAGGACTAGTCAATCCGATTCCGACTGGACACTGGTGAGGTCTTATATCAAGACCTACCTAGTGGTGATAAAAGCGGCAAAATCTAACTATTTTTCTGCTCTTATCGCATCTGCAGAGAACCGCCCAGCCGCTTTGTTTAGGGTGACCCACTCCCTTCTTCGGGGGGGCGTGCGGGAAGATCCCTTGCAGAGTTGAGCTGAGGATTTTGTGCAATTCCTGCATGATAAAGTCGCTCGGATTTGGGAAGACTCACTCCGACTGGGTGAGTCCAGGGGAGGAGATGAGGGCAGGTCTTGAGAACATTATCTGGGAGGAGTTTGATCCTGTGGCTCCCGAGGATGTGGACAGGGTTCTGGGTAGGACTAGTGCCGCCACATGTTTATTGGACCTGTGTCCCTCCTGGTTGGTACTGGCCTCCCGGGAGGTTACACGAGGCTGGCTCCAGAGGATTATAACTGCTCCTCTGAGTGAGGGTGCCTTTCCTGCTGCCTTGAAAGAGGTGGTGGTGAGGCCCCTCCTCAAGAAGCCTTCCCTGGACCTGGCTGAATTAGCCAACTAGCGTCCGGTCTCCAACCTTCGTTTTGTGGCAAAGGTTGTTGAGAGTGTGGTGGCACAACAACTGCCCGGGCACCTGGATGAAGCTATCTATCTGGACCCGTACCAGTCGGGCTTCAGGCAGGGGTAAAGCACAGAAACGGCATTGGTTGCGTTGGTGGATGATCTCTGGAGGGCTCGGGACAGGGGTTGCTCCTCTGTCCTGGTCCTATTAGATCTCTCAGCGGCTTTTGATACCATCGACCATGGTATCATGCTGCAGTGGTTGAGGGGGTTAGGAATAGGGGGAACCGTTTTGCAGTCGTTCTCCTCCTTCCTCTCTGACCACTCGCAGTTCGTGTTGACAGGGGGGCAGAGGTCGACTTCGAGGCGCCTTGCATGGGGAGTGCCGCAGGGGTCGGTCCTCTCGCCCCTTCTGTTCAACATTTATGTGAAGCCGCTGGGTGAGATCATCCGTGGTTTTGGGGTGAGAGTCCATCTGTACACTGATGATACTCAGCTGTACATCTCTACCCCAGACCACCCCAACGATGCCCTTGATGTGATGTCTCGCTGCCTGGAGGCCGTGTGGGTCTGGATGGGGAGAAATAGGCTCAGACTCAACCCCT
Source organism: Pantherophis guttatus (assembly GCF_059756535.1). Taxonomy (NCBI): domain Eukaryota; kingdom Metazoa; phylum Chordata; class Lepidosauria; order Squamata; family Colubridae; genus Pantherophis; species Pantherophis guttatus. The sequence continues at coordinate 15,254,526 of NC_142071.1, read as the reverse complement.
CCAAGACCAAGTGGCTGTGGTTTCCGGCGCCGCGATGTAGTCAGCTGGTACCATCGCTGACTATTGGGGGTGAGTCTTTACCCCCCACAGAGAGGGCCCGCAATCTGGGCGTCCTCCTGGATGCACAGCTGTCTTTAGAAGAACATATGACGGCCGTGGCCAGTGGGGCTTTTTATCAGGTTCACCTGATCCGCCAGTTGCAGCCCTTTCTGGACCGCAACGCCTTACGCACAGTCACTCACGCCCTTGTCACCTCCCGACTGGACTACTGCAATGCTCTCTACATGGGGCTCCCCTTGAAAAGCACCCGGAGGCTCCAGCTGGTCCAGAATGCGGCCGCGCGGGTGGTTATGGACACAACTCGTTGTGCCCACATAACACCCCTCCTGCGTGAGCTGCACTGGCTCCCAGTGGTCTTCTGGGTGCGATTCAAGATGTTGGTTACCACCTTTAAAGCGCTCCATGGCATTGGACCTGGGTACCTTCGAGACCGTCTTCTGCCACCAGTAGCCTCCCACCGGCCAGTCCGCTCCCACAGAGAGGGTCTCCTCAGGGTGCCATCGGCCAAACTATGTCGGCTGGCGACACCCAGGGGGAGGGCCTTCTCTGTGGGAGCCCCTGCCCTTTGGAATGAACTCCCCACAGAAATTCGCAAAATCTCTGATCTCCGTGTATTTCGCTGTGCCCTCAAAACCATGTTATTCCGCCAGGCTGGGCTATCAATATAATGATTTTAATTGGTTTTAAATTGGGTTTTTAAATTCGGGGTTTTATAAATTAGGCCTACTATTTAATAATTTTAATCAATTTTAAATACTGTCTGTCTTTGTGTTTTTAATTAGGCTGTACACCGCCCTGAGTCCTTCGGGAGAAGGGCGGTATAGAAATAAAATTAATAAATTAATAATAAATAAAGATTGCAGTTGATTAAAAATCTTCTGAAGAATCAGAACACTTCAAAAATGAATTAATTACAGAAAGTTTATGGACTTCCCTCCAACACATCTATTCAAGCAGAAGCTAAAAAGTCATTCATTTTAATATTTCTGTAAGTCTTAGCTTTTCATGGGGACAAACTGCTCATCATGCTAAGATGTTCCTTGAATTGGAGCTGTGGTGGTGCAATGGTTAGAATGCAGTACTGCAAGCTAATTCTGCTGATTGCCAGCAGTTCGATACTAACTGGCTCAAGGTTGACTCAGCCTTCCATCCTTCTGAGGTCACTAAAATGAAGACCCAAATTGTTGGAGGCAATATGCAGACTCTGTAAACCACTTAGAGAGGGCTGTAAAGCACTGTGAATATATAACTCTTAAGTCTATTGCTAATGGTGATAGCATATTGGGGATAAAGGCTATTAGGAGTGCAAAACCCTTCAGCCTCACTAGGTAGACTAGACCAGGAAATCAGCTTCACAGGATGAACTACCTTTTATTGAGATTGGCTACAATAATAGAATCCTGCAAATCTGATTGTTCTACACCTCTTCCTTTACACTCTAGTAAATGAAGCCAGTATTTGCCTGATGCCTTTCCAAATGTTATCTCAATTTTTTTGGACTTAAAAAAGTCCCATTAGCCTAAGCAGGGGTGAAATTCAGCTGGTTTGATCCAGCTCAGGCAAACTGGTAGCGGTGACTGTGGGAGGCTCCGTCCACCCGCACGGACATCATGATGTCATTTCTTTTGGTGACGTTTTAAGCCTCTGCACATGCGCAGAAGGCTTTGTCCATGCACAGACGACAGCGTGCACACATATGTGAACCGATAGGGAAGGTAAGTGAATTTCATCCCTGAGCCTAAGTAATGGTTCTTGCACATTTCCACCAAAGACAACTTTTCTTTGTACACTACTTTATAAACCAATCCAGAGAACCAGATATTTTACTCCTGCAATTTTTCATTTGGTAGTATTCACAAGGAGATGGTCACATGGAGGCAAAATTAAGGTAGATCAACTGAATCCAAGAAGACATCCAGAATTCTCATTTGGGGTCAATAGATCTATTCCAAGTGTAACTATCCTGATCTTCTCTGCTATATGTTACTTGGAGAAGCAAACAAACCCTTACCTTTCTAGACTTGGTTGTTGGTTTTGACAAAACTTGCTGATGAATATTTACTAGTCTTTTCTTCAATTTCTGCTTTGGCAAGACAGCATCACCTAAAAGGATTTAGGCTATTGTCATAAAAATGTTTTGTTCCTTTCCACCGAAAGACCTAAAGCACTTATTTTGCCCTTTAGAACCCTTGAAGACCCAGTAGATCTAAACTTTCATCCAAACCATAGGAAGAGGGAGCTTTCAGCACTACTAATAAGGTGCTAGAAGGCATAAAATGCCCAAAGATTGCCCACTTTTGATCAGATGTGTCATCTATACTTTCTAGATTTGATGGATGAGAACTTAAACCATTACATGCTCTTCCATTACTGCATAGGTTCATCATCTAAAATGGCAGCCAGAATAAGTGGACCAAATGTTTGATATAAATAGAAATGAGCAGGACAAGATTACCAGCTGATTTTGAAGGAATTATTTTCGCAGAGGTAGAAGACATTTGATTTTGAAACTTCATTCTCTGCTCGTCTGCTTCCTTTAAGTTGTTTATGGTAACCTCCTTCCCCATCAATTCAAATAAAAACTAAATATTAAGTACAGTACCAAAAACACTACCTTGTTTTTGCAAGTTTGATGCTGTGATCTTTTCTGCAGACTTCTTGTTGATTTTAAAGAAGAATCTGGAGTAAAAAAAAACAGTTGAGCTAAGCATTAAAAAATCTTAGTGAGATGTTCAGCACACACAGGTATTAACTCTGTTCACATGGGCAACTACAGTAGGACACCAGCAGAGAAGAGAAGATTGTGTTCCTTTTATGAAAGAGAGATTTTAAATTAAAGGGCCACACTGTGGAATTCACTCAGTTTACTTCTGTAGAAAAATTCAAAGTTCCAACAGGCTGATGCTTTGAGATAGGAAGGGCCTCTCAGATGTCCTAACCAGCATGTCCATGCTCATTCAGATTTCTGAAAGCTATTGCCTAATATATTCAAAAAATAATATTGCATTTGACAAGAACAGCTATAGCAAGATTGTCCATTGGTTCTGGGAGCTGAATAGAAAATGTCAGGTGTGCCTCCGTTCAAAACTCAAGAAAGAAAAACCCCAACTCCATGTTTGTAGAGAAAGGTACTTTTACTGAGCATGAACTGATAGCAATGAAAAGAAAGCAAGATCTTGGGCAATAGGCGCAAAAATTACATATTGAAAGTATTCCCAAATCCCTTCCCCCCAAGGACCCTGGCTGAATGTCCAATTCCCAGCTCCCCAAGGTGTCATGTGAGGTGCATCTTCAGATGGCCCCATCCATCTGGTATGCCAGAGCAGTTGACCTTGACTGGCTATCAACAAGTCCATTCAGCTGTGCCGGAGGTGATGAGAATATTTCTCCCTTTCGGTCACATCACGAGACATCTCCACTAGCTCACTTCCCCCTCCCAAATACCTATACAACACCACCACCACCACCACCCGTTACTATGGCAGCCAATTGCAAGCAAGCATCATGGAGGCTGACATTAGGCCCTCCTGCAGAACAGATTTTAGACCTAGGAAACAAAACAAAACAAAATGGACTGGGCAGATACCTCCCAAACGTATCAAAATACAGATAATACATATTGAAGAATACAATTAAGGCTTATCAAGGTATTTGGAGTGGAATAACTGTAAAGGTTTTGCAGCTCTGACATCTTGCTCATTCATCCATTCAGACTGAGAGGAAGGGAAATGTTTCCAAGCCACCAAATACTGTACTTTCCCCCTATTTTTTCTAGAATCAAGGATCTCTTTGACCCCAAAATGTTGCTCTCCTTCAATGAGGGGAGGAACTGGAGGGAGGGTTTGGTCCAGGTGAATCAAGGAGGTATGCTCATGTTTCAGTAAACTAACATGAAACACTGGGTGGATCCTCTGGAGTGTTTTGGGTAGTTCTAACTATACCGTGACCAGGTTTACAATTTGTACAATAGGGAAACGGGCTACATATTTAGGCCCAAGTTTTTTTGACTTTTGGGTAATTTGTAGGTACTTAGTGGAGAGGAAAACCCTATCCCCCACTTGGTAGTCCTTTGGCATAGCTCTTTTCTTATCAGCCTGTTTTTTATGGGCTCGGTGACCCTTGTCTAACGCCTTACGAGTTACGGGCCAGGTAAAGTGAAGTTGCTCAATCCAGTCCACCAGGGAAGGGATTTGAGGTTTTTCCTGCGGTAGTTGTGGGATGGGTACAAAGTCCTGACCAGACACCACCTTGAATGGGGTAAAACTGGTACTACTATGTATGGAGTTATTATAGGCGACCTCTGCAAACAGCAGTAAGTCTGCCCAGTTATCCTGATGGTAATTTACATAACATCTGAGGTATTGTTCTAGCACAGAGCTAGCCCTTTCACAAGCCCCATTTGTCTGAGGATAGTGGGAGGAACTTAGCCCTTGGGCGCAGCCTAACAACCTCAGGAACTCCCTCCAGAAGTGGGAGGTGAACTGAACCCCTCTGTCCAAGATTATTCGTTCAGGAACACTGTGTAATCTGTACACAATGTCAACTTGCAAAGTTTTCAGTGCACAGTTGCACTGTATTTCTTTTGAAGTTTGGCTCGTGGCTCATGAATTAATTAGGACATCTTTCAGAAACTTCACACACATGTTGAATGAACAGTTTAGCCAACATCTTTGATGAGGGAATCTTGGGACATGATACAAAGTGCACCTGTTTGGAGAATATATCTGTAATCACCCAAATGACTGTATTTCCACCACTTTTCATAATTCAATGAATTAATAATAATGCTGATCATTTGAAAATCATCAATATTATAGTCTCTTTCACCCAATTCCTTTCTCATTCCTTTCATTTTAGTTAAATGTTCTCCAATATATTCACCAGGTTTTAATCTCGAACCATGGAACTCAGACAAGAGCAAACATGTAGATTCAATTGAAACAGGCTGGTAGCATGTTTCTAATTGGGCCCAAATTTGTTGGGCAGTTGCGTCAGGTGGAAAAATAACCTGCAGTACAGTATCCATGGACATCAATAATGTTGTGCATGCTTTAGTATCTAAGTCTCTTATTGCAAGAGTGCATGGCTGGCCAGGAGGATTAAACACCATGCAATGGGTACCTTCTCTATGGAGTAAAAGTCCAACCTCACTGACCCATGCTTTATAATTTTGTCCTGAACGCTTTAATTTTGAATCACCAGCCAGTGGAACAATAGAAGATGCCTGTTGAGGTGCATTTGAAATGCTGGTTGTGCAGGTAGATAAACTTGTGGTTGAACCTGAGGCTGCTGTACTGGAACATGTGGCTGCTGTATTTGGACTTGTGGTTGTTGTGCTCCAGCTGCCACTGATGCTTGAGCTGCAGTATTAATATGGCCTCTTGGAGGGACTGGCACTTGTCTTTGCTGCATTAAGCATTGTTGTGCCCCATCTGCACCACCAGGGGGTGCTAAAATTTGAGCCTGTGAAGGCACAGTTGCAGCCTGAAGAACTTATTGATTTAGAGACATAGTTGAAAAAGTTTGCTGTAATTGTTGTAAATGCTCTTGCAACATGGGAAGCAATTCAGCTTTATCTTGTAAATTACTTTCACCAGCAGATGGTGCTGCAACACTAGTTTCAGGCATCACAGAAAACTTTGCTGCTGTAGCCGTGTCATGTGTAATGTGAGAAGGCACAACATCACGAGTCAACTGTGACGTGGTCACAGCTTTCTGTTCTGATTCGCCTGACACAAAACCCTCCTGTAGGAGTGGCTTTGGCTTCGAAGAAGAAGGCAAAATGGAGGACTCAGGAATTTGAAAAACACGAGAGTCCCTCTTATCTGGCTTGAGCATAGAAACAAACACTTTCGCCTTGTGCAGCTCATGTTCTAAAACCTCTATTTGATTACAATAACTTTTCACAGCCTTCTCATGCTGGGTTTGTTCAGGGCTCAGATGAGAATAATGAATTTCACCTCTCTCTGTAGGTAAAGAAAATCCAGCCGCTTGTGGAATTTTAGGTTTGGCACCAAGCCTTTCAAATTCCAGGGCTTCTTTAGTAAATTCTTTAGTAATTAATTGAGGGCATGTAAAATCAGAAGAGGGTGTCACTGACCTCAGTACATCGTCTTCAGGATAAGCTCTCCCAACAGCACCTTCATCAAGCCTGGTCGCTGAAGCAAGTGGGGTTTGAAAAGTTGAAAGCCTGTGTAAAATTCTTTTCACTGCTTCATCAGAGAGAGTTATGTCTTCAGCAGACTGTGCTCTTCATTTGGTTTTCTTTTTCTTTCTTGGCATAGTTGCAGTAAATAATCAGCGTTCCTTGGTCACCAACTAATCTATCTGCTTAATAGCCTATTCGCTTATCAGTTGAGTAACAGTCAAGGAAAACAAAATAAATCAAACAAGCCCCTGCTACCATTGTCGAAGTGTGAATCAGCCTCATTCCCCCCCCCCCCCCCGGGGAAACTGTAATTAATTAGAGGTGAATGGATCTTGTTTTCCATGGTGTATGCTTTCAAAGAAAGAAAACCCGAAGTATATATTCTAAGAAACATTTTATTATAAAAACAAAATTAGATAACTACATCTTTACCGGACAAAGGAAAATCAGGAAGTTAGAAAAGAAAAAATGTAGACATGCGCAGTAGTCCAATGTCTCACATGACCAGTCTTATCTCAGTTACTACAGTTAAGGTTCTCTGGCAAGGCTACCGTAAATTTTAGGATGGAAGCTCAGCTGGCAAACACTTAACGCAGTGACAAAAAGTTCGGATTCTCTCTGCTGCATTAAACGTTGAACTCTGCAGAATATTGAGTAGCCGGAAGAGCTGAGTGGCAAGTGGGTGAGCGGGCAGGGCCAACCAGGGGTGATTTTTACCGGTTCGGCGAACTGATTCAAATAGTCCCTACCAGTTCTCCCGAGCCGGTCCAATCTGGTCGAATTTCACTGTTGCGGTCACGTTTTCTTCATTTTCAATCTTCTGTAACAGTTTCCCAGCCACTCTTGAAATCTCTTACTGCCTTCCCCTGCTCAGAAAAAAACACTTACCTGCCTGCCAAATTCCCACAAGGAAATTCAATGGGAAGCAGGTAAGAAGTTGTTCCTGTTTCCCTTGCACTTTGGCTCACCCTTGGTCAGACTGTTTTTCTCTGTTTAGGTAAAAAAAATATCTGAAACAAGGACTCAACATGGCACATTTGAATTTGAATTTGAATTTGAACATGTTGTCTAGTAAACTAGTAATCTTCTATCATGTTTGGTAAGATGAGGCATCCCTGCTGAATAGTATCTCCTGCCATGGTTTTTAACCCTATATTTTCTGGAAATCAATACCTTTTAGGTATTTATGCCGTGCTAGGAGACTATGATGTGGGAACTGGATTTCCGGTCAGCTCAAAAATTGAATGGGGCCTTCCTCTTAGGACCTTTGTGGCTCTTTGGGTGTTTAAGGTTGCCTGTTTTAGCTACACACCTGAAAGGGCCAGAAAGTTATAAGATTTGCATTTTTCTTTTTCTCATCAGCTAATTGTCTAATTATATTTGCTACTGGGCAATTGCTACTAGCAATAATTTGCTAGTGATTTTCAACTGACTGCTTTCCCTAACTCAGTTTCCTCTTGCTAGGGTTCAGAATTTCCTATCTATTTGCTTGGAATTTTGAAAGTTTTCTTCTCACTATCCGACATCAGCTCAGAAAAAGTTTGTGTATAATAAATGGGAAACCATTTTGAATTGGTCCTTTTCTAAAACACTAGTAGCCAATGATTCTAAAATACTAATTTTCCATAGAGTGATTATTACAGTTAACAATATTTTCTCTTAAACACATTACACTTGCACCCACAATTACTACTGTTCTGAACTCCAGTGACAAGGTCCACCTATTGTTTTCTATATTTCCATATCTTTCTGCTCTTTGACAGATCTGATTTTTAAAGCAGTTTCAACAGAATCAATGCATCCAGTCTTGGATCTGACCATCGTAAGTGGACAAAGAACCTGACATCAACAGGTCACAAAATTATTAAGTAGTTTTTAAAATTCTCCAAAACTCTTCATCAGAATAGAAGCTGGACAATCAGGATGTGGAGAAAGGAAGCCAGTTTGGTATAACAGTTGCCAAATACTGAGTAGTTAGTGGTTTCATTTTCCCAGGGAGTATTTCAGTATCAGCAGCTATTAGCAATGATACTAATAGCTGAGTAATTCACACAATCTACAATATTTACAGGTTTCAAATAGCAAACTTTAAGTTTAAAACAAGTAGCTTATCTTATCTTGTATCAGTGCCATATCCTGCCTCATGTAACATCTCATGGAAATCTTTAGAAATATCAATTCTTACTTAGTACTTATAGCCTTTGGGGTTATGCCAAAGTGCATAGAGTAAGAATATAATTCAGATTTACCTGGACATCACTTCCTGGAGCAATGCAGCCATTATCATTTGTATAGGATTTTTCCTGCTGCTGTTGCTGTGGTGAATCAAGCACATCCCCTGAGGAGAATACAATTCTTGGAAAACTGAGAACATGAAGCAGAGACCCTGTTTTTTCCAGCGGTTGGCATCGCAGTGACCCTGACGGGGGAAATAACGGGGCTCTAAGGAGCCCGGCGAAAACCTCATCTGTTAAGCCCCCACTGGCAGGTCTACAGACCTACCCTGTCCTGGAGGGACAGGGGATAAGAGAGGGACCCCTCGGTTGGCCGAGAGGAATGGGCAGGTTCCCCGAGGCCGAAGGATTACCCTCTGCATCGGCGGCAGCTGAGTGGCAGCCATGGCAGCTGCCTCAAGGCTATGACAACCGGGAAAGTAATGTGCAGGAGGAGAAGCAAGGAGACAGAGCAAACTGTTTGGAAGCCGGGTAAGTGAGTTTTACCCTGGTGGGAACAGCGTTAAAAAATGGATTTTGACAAGAGAGCCCCTAGCCTTAAATAGCAGCTACAGACTGTGGGGGCAAGAAGATTTAGATAAGCTATGTGCTGGAGGAAGAGACCCATTTGTAAACTATCTTTAATGTGGATTTTTGTGAAATGACTGTTAGTTGGCAACTATAAAACTTTGAAACTTTTCGTTATTGATATGGATTGCTTTTGGAGAGACAAGGAGGGAGGAGGCGTTGAGCAGAAACCTTTTGAAACAATTGAGAATTGTATATTGGCTAAAATGGAGTTGTGTCGTGGAGAAGTGAAAGTTTAAACTTGTGGATTACTTTCGGTTTGACTCAGACACAATGTATCTTGTTACCTAAGTTGGTTTATTATGAAAACAACTAAGGAGGTTCAACTTTGGGGATTTTTAATTTGTTCTTTGGTGGTATTAAGGAAAGAAAAAAGAAAGAAGAAATGAGAAGGAACAATCAAAACTGATTAAACAGATGTAAGCGGAGGAAGCTAAAATGGTTGCCTATTAAGAAGAAATGAAAGTGTAAATTGTGGACTGCTTGCTACTTAAAGGAGCAACTTTGACTTTTGCTTCCTAACTTGGATTACTTTGAAGATAAACTAAAGAGGTTTGACTTTAGATGCACTTAATTTGACTCTGGACTACTTATGGATGGTTGGAAAGAAGGAATTATCTGGAACAATTAAAACTGCTGATTAATGGCGTGCAGATAAAAGGGAAGGATGTAGGAGTGGAAGAAGACAAGACCATACATGGAACACAAAAGAACTAAATCTTTTAGTCTCTACAAGCTTACTGATATTGGAAACGAAAAGGAAAAAAAGAGCTTGGACAGATTAGAGAAAGGGAAAAACTGGAATATATTGGGTAGCAAGATTAAGATGGATGTAAATGCTTTCTATGTAATTGATGTTTAAACAATGTAAGGAGGAGATTTCCTCTTTCTTCTTTTTCTCTCTTTTCTATTTTTCTTTTCTTTCTTTTTCCCTATTATTCTTTTATCTTATTTCTTTCTTTCTTTCTTTCTTTTTTAAATCTTTCTTTCTAATTTTTTCTTGCCATACTTTTATCCCTTTCTTCTCCCCTTTTCTTTCCTTTTTTATTTTCCATTATTATCATTTAGAGAAGTGGTTTTTAAAGACGATGAATGAATTTTTGATTGTCAACAATTGCTGATAGATTTAATAACTACAGAAAATTGTTTTTTAAAAGGGTTTGTGAATGAAGCTTTGAATATTAACAAGAATTGTTTACAGAGTTTATGATTATTTTTTAAAGCAAGAAATGTTGCTATGGAAAAACCATAAGAAATGTGAAGTCTATGAATTTTTTAAAAAAAAAATATTAATAAGAGTCTTAATGGTTATAGAAAATTGATTTTAAAATGGATTAAAATACTGTTTTTTTTCTTATAGTAAATAAGAGAATGGGAATGAATTTTTGAATAAATTTAAAGAAAATTAATAGTTTAGGAGAGAATAGGAGAGAAGATAGATATTAAAATGTATCATTATTTTTAATTGGTAAGTTAAAATAAAATGGTATGAATCAATTAATTAAATGAAAATTAGGAGTGAAAAGAAGTATAATTTGGGTGATTAGATGATTGAAACTAGACTGTGAATTAGTCAAGTATAAAATTAGGAGTGGAGGAAAGCATCCCTGGAGAACAGCTGATTAAACTGTGAACCAGCTAAAAATAAACCTAGGAGGAGTAGAAGAGATAACACTGGAGAGCAATTAGAGCTAAACTGTGAACTAGTTAAATATAAGGTAAGGAGTGGAGGTAAGCATCCCTGGAAAACAGCTAATTAAGCTGTGAACCAGCCAAAAATAAACTTAGGAGGAGTGGAGGAGAAAATTTTGGAGACTAAACTGTGATCCAGCCATTAAATAAGGTTAGGAGTAGAGGGAAGCATCCCAGGAAATCAGCTAACCAAGCTGTAATCCAGTTAAAAATAAACCTAGGAGGAGTGAAGGAGATATCTTAGAAGTAAATTTTAAAGTGAATTGATTTTGAAATGTTTGTAAGAGAGGAGTAAAATACTTTGTGTTGGTTTTTAGATGCAATTTTGAAGAAATACTGATTGAATTTGGGTCTTTGAAGTAAGGGAAATATATGAAATACTGATTGTTAAAATGATAAATGAATATTATAAAAAGCTGTTTAGATTTGGAATTTAAGATTTAGGGTGATATTTGATAGAATGTTAAATGTTAGAACAAGATGTTAGATTGAATGGAAAAATTGGGTTTAGAACTTTTTTTTTACTTTTTTTTTTTACTTTTTCTTCTTTTTTTCTTCTTTAAGATGGTAATGGATGAAATTTGGAATCTATACTTATTTTATACCAGATCAAACTTTTGCTCTAAAAAGATATGTTTTATGTTTAAAATAAATAAAAAAATTTTCAAAAAAACCAAGCAGAGACCCTGTTTTTTCCAGCATAAGTAGCACCCATAATGTTTTTGTAATAGCATAACAATGAACATAGTACAAAAGGTGTTACCATTTTTTAAACTCACTGAAAATCTGCAAGGTTAGTTAAAGGTTTCCAAGGCAAACTCAAGCCAGTTTTAGGTGTAGGCAGATGAAGCCCTGATTAAAACATTCTCGTGTCTTGAGGTTCAAGTACAAAAATTAATCAGAAGTTTAAAGCCCATAAACTCTTAAGAATGAGTTATAGCTCAATTGGAAAGGACGGGAAAGCACCCCCACTTTGCATAGAAAAGGTCTCCATTTAAATCTAGTCCCTGGCATCTGTGGTTAGAATTAACAAATGATGAAAGTCTCATGCTTGAGGAAGAACCTAGAGCACCAGGATCAGTCTTGAATATTGAAAAAAATGGGGTGGGAATTGTTTTATGTGGAAGTCCCAAAGGTTCTTTTTTTGTCTAAAAGACAATTGGACTTTCTTGGGTGTGAGTGTGTTGGAAAACATTTTGCTTCTTATCCAAGAAGCTTTTTCAGTTCTGATTGGAGGGGAGTGGAAGCATTTAATGGAGAAGTGAAATGTTTTGAAACCAAGACAAGTTCAGTTGCCTTTTGGACAAAAAAAAAGCACCTTTGTGACAACCACGACCTGGATGATGGAGAATGTCCATAGACTTTTATCTGAAAGCTTCCTATTCTCCTAACACTCTGTGGAGTGTAAAGTAGGACCAAATTTACCTTTTACTATTTGAAATATTATATCCCATTTAATGCTTTAAATCATTATTTCTCAACTCAGCAAAAGCAGTAGTAACTGAAATCGCAGTTAACTTACAGTAGCGGCCAAAATTGTGGAAACCTTTTGGGAAAAGTGTATTTTCTAAAACTAGCTAATAACACCACTTTTTTTGGAGTAGTACCATAAAATTATATATCAATGGAAAGATAATTTAATCAAGAATGTAATGCAATAACTTTTATGAATGATAATAGCAGTTACAGTATAAAGAAGAAAAGTGAAATACGTAGAAAAAATGAGATATACAAAAATTATCACATCAGTTAATACTTAGTTGGGTAATCTTTAGTATGAATTATGGCCTTACAACATCTTTCCATGGAGTGAACCAAGTCTTTTAGTTTTGCAGCTTTTATAATGTGAAACCAAGATTGAATGATTGCTTCTATTAACTGGGTTTATTGCTGGGTCGCTTCTGACTAACAAGTTTCTTTAGTCGGCTCCATAGATTTTCAATTGGGTTAAGGTCTGGGCTATTCCCAGGCCATTCCAGCAGTGGAATATGATTATCTTGAAACTCCTAAAAAAAAGTGGTGTTATTAGCCATCAAACCTCAAAAATACACCTTTCCCAAAAGGTTCTACAATTTTGGCCACTACTGTAGAGATGCAATAAGGGTTCTAACTTATTGCTAAATTTCAACACAAAGCATTCCCTTCTCTGGTAACACCCTCTTGATTAAAAAAAAACCTTCCCCCAAAAGTAATATTCCATTGCTGATTATCCACATTTATTCATCATTCCAAGGAAATAAACTCCCAACAAACCTTTGGCTTTCAAACAACAAAGAGCTTCTCTTATTCCACCTCACCTCTGATTATACATAATTGAGCCACACAAAAGTCTCCCACGCTGAACTTTTCCATCCTTCCTTTTTATCTTTATTTGCTGCTCTCCCATTGGAGAAACTAATCTGGGAACATGTGTTGCTTACTAATTGGTTTGAGGTCTCAGCTGACCATCTATTGTCTTCTAAGATAGCCAACATTTGAATTGCAGCTATGCTTCTAACAGGCCTTCCTTGCTAGCAGTTAGCAGATCAGGTCTGGCTTTAAAGTTGCCTACCATTTTTTTCTGCCTAAAATAAATCTATTATGGTTACTGGTAAGTGTCTCCCTAAACTACCCTTATGGGAGAATGGCCTATTACCTAGGGTTTTTCATGCTTTGCATGGAACAAGCAATGCCTTAATGAAATTGAAACTTTTTACAATGGAATTTTACAATGTGATTGTAAAAAGATATTGTCCTGAAGGTTGAGAAGTGAAATCTTGGATGAGAAAACGAAGCATTTTCAAAGGAAAAAAAAGTCCAGGTGTCTTTTGGAAAAGGCACTTTGGGACAGCCTGACCTGGATGATTGAGAATCTCCACAGATGTAAAAAGATATTGTGACAACACTGTGTGACTTATATTTCTGGTACTATCTATGAACAAATACATAATAACCAATTGTCCATCACATTTACACAGAGAAAACTAGGAAGGAAGATTAGAACCACAATTGTGTTCTTCACTGCTACTAGGAATTCTTCGGGTATCAAAAAACTTTGCTTTCAATTCTTCAACCATCATAACCACTTGACCATCACAATCTTAAACTGAAACGTTACTTTTTCCTTCTCTCTGAGCTATATAGAGATTAGAGGTGCTGTCCAGGCTCACATATCACACTAAGTTATATTGCTGTACAGCTTTGATTTTAATAATAATAATAATAATAATAATAATAATAATAATAATAATAATAATAATAATAATAATAATAATAAATTCGACTTGAAAATAAAATTAAAAAACTATGAGGGGATGTCAGCAATTTGAACTTCTTGAAAGAGGGAAAACTAAAGAACGAAAAGCTGAAAAATAGTTTACGCAAAAAATACAACCTGGAGGAAAAAACAATAATGGAAATCATGGAAGAACTAAAACTACGTGTAATAGCAACAGCATCGAAAATAGAAAGATATGAAGGACGAATAAAACAATATCGTGAAAATGTCCAGTTCAGAAGAAACCAACCACTTCTAATGGTCCCTTGATGAAAATTGAGTCCAAACTAATGTTCACCCATGTAAAGAAAAAACTTTGAACTTTTGGAAAGAACTGTGGGAAAACCTAGTGGAACACAACAAAAGTGCCTCCTGGATCAAAGATATTCATCAACAAACAACACGAAACAAAATGGAAAATATTGTAATAACAACTAACATGGTTACAAAACAAGCAAAAAAGGTCAAGAACTGGAGTGCACCTGGCCTGGACGAACTGCATGGATACTGGCTAAAACACCTGACCAGCCTCCATCATTGCATGGCCACTCAATTTGATGAAATGCTTCAAAATGCAACAAGCGAAGAATGGTTAACCACTGTCCGAACATACTTGATAATGAAAGATCCAGAAAAGGGCATAGAACAAAGCAACTATCACCCAATTACTTGTCTGCCAACAACGTTCAAACTTTTTACAAGAATACTAGCAAATTCAGTATTCAATCATCTGATGGAAAACAGTTTGTATCCAGTAGAACAAAAAGGAAATTATAAAAAATCAAACAAAAAACAAAGGAACAAAAAATCAGCTGCTCATTGACAAAATGATACTAAAAGTGCAAAAGAAAGAAAAACTAATTTAAATATGGTGTGGATTGATTACAAGAAGGCATTTGATTCATTACCCCACAGTTGGATTAACACCTGTCTGAAAAACTTTGGAATCAGCAAAAATATTTGTACATTTTTAAAAGCAAATATGCAAAAATGGGAAACAGTTCTAACAGCAAATGGGGAGAACATTGGTGAAGTCAACATCAGACGAGGAATCTTCTACGGGGACTCACTTTTACCACCACTGTTCAACATCGCATTAATTCCACTGACAATAATCCTATGAAACACAAAACTGGGATACCAAATCTCAAGCCAACATGGCAAGATAAACCATCTGCTATACATGGATGACTTAAAAATGAATGTGAAAAGCCCCTCTGAACTTAAATCAATACTCAACACAGTTCAACAGTTCAGCAGCAACATCAAAATGAACTTTGGACTTGAAAAATATGGTATATTATCAATGCAGCAAGGAAAAAAGGAAAAAATAGAAGGAATAGAAATGGGAAATGGAAACATAGTAAAAGCATTAGCAAAAAAGATGATGGTTACAAATACCTAGGCATATTGGAAGCAGGTAACATTTTGAATGGAAAAGTCAAAGAGTCAATGCAAAAGGAATACATCAGGAGTCCGCAAAATATTAAAATCAAAGCTGAATGCTGGAAACATAATTAAAGCCATTAATACATGGGCAGTTCCAGTGATATACTACTCAGCTGGAATCATCAACTGGACTTTGGCTGAACTGGAAAACTTGGACCGGTAGACTTTTGAATATGTACCATGCTTTACATCCACAAAGTTACATCGACAGGTTGTACCTGCCAAGAAAAATAGGGGGCAAAGGGCTATTGCAAATCCATCAAACTGTAGAAGAAGAAAAACGAAGTTTGAATGATTATGTGAACCAAAGTACAGAAAAATTGCTGCAGGCTGTGAAAACAGAGAACTTTATAAAAACAACAGAAACAAAGGCAGAATATAAGGAAAAACAGTTGGATGACAGATTAAATGGATGGAAAAACCAAAGCTCTGCATGGATAGCACTTGAAAAACATTGAAGGAAAGTGTGATAACAACTTGACATGGGCATGGCTTAAGAGAAGAACCATCAAAAAAGAAATGGAAGGTTTAATACTTGCTTCTCAAGAACAAGCATTACAAACTAATGCCATGAAAGCAAAGATACAAAAATCAACTGACAATCCAAACTGCCGACTTTGCAACAGCTAAGTTGAAACTGTTTCACACTTAATATGCGAGTGCAGCAAAATCACGCAAACTGATTACAAAGCTAGACATGATTGAGTTGTTAAATTAGTCCCCTGGTCATTATGTAAAAAATATGACATACCTGTAGCCGAAAAGTCATGGGAGCACAAAGTGGAAAAAGTTGTCGAAAATGAGACAGTGAAGATCTTGTGGGAAGATCTGTCTGTTTCGAATACAGACGGATTGTCGTTTGGAACATAACACGCCAGATACCATGGTTGTTGAGGGCCAAAGCATATAGTTTATTGATATTGCTGTACCAGGAGACGCCAGAGTCAAAGAAAAAGAACTGGAAAAAAATCACGAAATATCGCGACCTGGCCATTGAAACTATACGGTTATGGATGAAACATGTAACAGTGATACCCATTGTCATCGGGGCACTTGGTACCATGTCCAAGAATTTTATAAGATACATCAACAAATTGGCAGCTTCCTGCAATAACATCAGCGGAACTGCAAAAAACTGTGCTACTTGGAACATAATACATCTTAAGAAGGTACTTGGTTGATACCTAGGACGCTGGCAGCAACCCGTATCAACCATTAGCACCAGTCAATGGTATTTGTGATGCATTTTTGAATGTTCAGTTGACTGAGTTTCATGTTTAATGAATAAAGTAAGTAATAATATTAATACTAATAATAGCCTTTATTGCCATTGTACATATATACAACGAAATTGGTTTAGCCTCTACTGGTGCAATCCATAACAGAAAATACAAGACAACATGAATAGTATAGAGAATAATCTTTATACAAGTAATTGGGGAAAAATGCACTGTAATCTATAAACCATGTTCATTTCTTAAAATATGTGAATAAATGCAGTTGAGGTTTATTTAAGTCACTGTTAAACAACCCAAACTCCATAGTGTAAACCCAGTTGTTCTTTATTGAAAGAGTAGTAAAGGAACTCTCTTCTTATTCGTCCACAAACTTCAACTGGTGATTCTGTTGTTATCTGTTTTTAGGGAATGCTTAATTTCTGGTTCCTATTTTGTCTTGTGATTTTTGGAGCTGCTTTGTGGCTGATTCTATTAGATTCATTTCTTCTCTCCCTGTTCAATCAGGATCTGTAGTACATTTTAACATAGATTGGTGGATGTATTTTGACAATACCTAGATAGTATTGATTCCTCTGGGCTTTAATATACACTCTTAAAAGAGGCCTGTTTAGCATCTTCTTTGTTTTTGCAGAAAAGGTAGTCCTCATTTAGCAACTGCCTCATTTAATGACTGTTTGCAGTTTTATGATGGTACTGAAAAAATAACTTTACAACCAACCTCACTTATGACCTCAGGTCTATAAAGCAAAGGAAAGCTGAAGAAAGATCATAAGCACAGAGCGGATGGCCTCACTTAACAACATGTGTCCCAATCATGAGCACTAAATGAGGATTGCCTATAGTGGTTAAAAACCTACTTTTCCAGCTACTTAAATTATGCTAGTAATTTAAACTGTCTCAGCTCTGCAGTCTGGCTCTGCCTTCCATATAAATTGCTTTGTTGCTTATTTCTTGTTTTGAAATCATTTGATTTGTTGTAGTAACAATATATTTTGATGTTTTATTATATTCTATAAGCCCTGAATGTGCTTAATGGGACTAATGAATTGTATGGCTCAACATGATGCCACCTACCACAATTGTTTTGTCATCTTTTAAAAACATATTTTTATGAATTTCAAATTCCATTTATCTGATATCTACTATACAATTGTGATTTAAAAATTGTAAAAAGGTAAAGGTTCCCCTTGCACATATGTGCTAGTCATTCCCGACTCTAGGGGGCGGTGCTCATCTCCGTTTCAAAGCTGAAGAGCCAGCGCTGTCCGATGACGTCTCTGTGGTCATGTGGCCGGCATGACTAAACGCCAAAGGCACATGGAATGCTGTTACCTTCCCACCAAAGGTGGTCACCTATTTTTCTACTTGCATTTTTTACGTGCTTTTAAACTGCTAGATTGGCAGAAGCTGGGACAAGTAACGGGAGCTCTCCCCGTTATGCGGCACTAGGGATTCAAACCACTGAACTGCCGAACTTTCGATCGACAAGCTCAGCGTTTTAGCCACTGAGCCACCGTATCCCTTTAAATTTTTTAAAAATTGTAGTGCAACCTTAATATAGTCTTAGTTGCTTCTGAAAATTATCCAAGACTGAACTGAGAAAAAGAGCAACAGAAGTCTCCTACAGTTCCAGACCATTTGCGCCTTTGCCAAGTTGCTGACATATGAATCTTTAAATTAGGTTAAATAACTTGGTGGTCTCTGGGTAACACATATACTCCCTTAGAGTATTGTCTCTCCCAATTTAATTTTTAGAAGATTCCTCTTTCAAAAGCTAATCAGGCTGCAATGCACCAGACTCTAGTATAATTACTCAGAAAGACCTTTGACCCCCTTCCGGTGGCCCCAACTGGCAGAAAAAAAAGAGAAATATTCATGAGATGAAGAACAGTGTGAGGTGGCTGTAGGTGGGTGGAGCAACCTTGCCACTTTGTTTGATGTAGTAGTCAAAACAAAGGTAGTCCTTAATAGTCCATTTAGTGACTTCAAAGACATAACAGCGTAAAAAAACATAATTTATGACTGTTTTTCACTTATGACTGTTGCAGCACCTCCATGATCACGTGCTCAAAATTCAAGCCCTTGGCAACTGACTCATATTTATGACGGTTGCAGTGTCCTGGGGTCATGTGATCCCCTTTTGCAACTTTCTGACCAGCAAAGTCAATGGGGAAGCCAGATACACTTAACAACCATGTTACTAACTTAACAACTGCAGTGATCCACTTAACTACTGTGGCGAGAAAGGACAAATGGGACAAAACTCACTTAATAAATGTCTCGCTTAGCAACAGAAAGTTTGGGCTCAGTTGTGGTCATAAGTCGAGGACTACCTGTATTTTTGATATCTGGCCATGCTAATCATAGCAGCCAGCCACTAAAGACTCACAACCTTCAATGAATAAAAGATTTCCACTGTAATGTAGAAAATCAGTGATCAATGGACAATGTCAGATGGAAAGCAGAAATTTGCAAGAGCGGGTGATGCAGGAACGGGTCTCTCCTTATCCTTCTAACAGCTCAGAAGCTGGTAGGCAAGGATATCCACAATGAGCTCGTGACTTATATGGCTATGGGCTAACTTTTGAGTATGAAATCGTTCTTGAGAAACTTCAAGCTCTAAAGGCTCATGATTTAAGAAAGGCCCACCCCCTAAAGAAAACAAGAAGCCTCTATATGACCAGTACAGAACAGACTCCCATTTTCTTTAACATTTATTGATCATGTTTAACTTACTCAGGTATCACAGTTTTTTACATTAAAATATTTCCATGCTATTTCCCCATCCCCATGATTCCCAACCCTCCCCAGATTCAGAGAAAAATAGAATTGACACAACTTCGATGGAATGCATCAAGAGTAAAAAGGGGGAGGAGGCTACTGCACCCAAGTTACAGAGCACACAGAACAAAACAGTACAAAGAAGATCTGCATAGGACAAAGCTCGGGGGGGCCAAAGGGGTGACATGTTGGGATCGACAGTCTTTGCAGCCTTAACCATCACAAACCTTTCCAAGCAACACCCAAGTGGGATCTGGGATATTGTCCTGTAGTTTTGTGATCTGGATCACCAAAATTGGGAGTGCTGGTAGAGGCCACCAGGAATAGGCTGGAAACCAAAACCAAGGTGAAAATGTACCTCGTATTTGCCTCTAGGCTTTGAAAGTCATGCAAGCCCATTCTACAAAAGCATTGGGTTGCCAACCCCATCTGCTGACTAGTGCCAAAGCAATGTTTAGAACTGTGCTCAATGGCTAGTGAACTTCACCTTTGGAAGATGGTTTAAAGAAAAATCCAAGGTTGGAGTAGGGTTCAAACCTAAATACCTTCCAAAGGGTCTCTCGATAACAGACTTTAAAATGGCCCTTTGCATGTTCAGTGTGCCTTCTTACTTTCTGGATCATTAGGGATTGAACAAGAGGACCCCTTGGTCTAAACTTTGAAACAATCCATGCATATTTCAAGCAAAGGCTCCTCAGCTTTGTTCAAACATAAGGGTCTGCTGCAGTTGGAAAACATTGGGCCTTTTTCAGAGTATTTTGAAGACTAATAAAGGAAAAAAAATTAGCTCAGGATTGATATGAGGGGTCCTTGGTGCTCTCTGAGTTGGTTTGTTTTCTTGCAGAGATTTCACGACCCAACTAGGTAATATCAGCAGTGCTGATAACGAGTGATCTTTGTTCTCAAATTATATTCTGGTGGCTTGCCTCTCAGTGTTGGTGGGGTGGTCTTCATTTGGTTGGGCTGTTTACTGTTGGCTCTTTGGCAGTTTCTTGATAACCCAATCAAAAAACTGCCAAAGCACCCACAGTAAACAACCCAACCAAATAATCTCTAAGATCATCTCCAACAACATTGACAGGGCAAACCACTAGAATATAAACCGACAGCAAACCACACTCCTTACTAGCACTGATGATGTTACTTAGTTTGGGTAATGAAATGTCTGCAAGAAAACAACCCAGGTCAGAGAGCACCAAGGACCCCTCATATTTTGAAGACCAATGCTGTACCAAACAAGATACTCGTTAGCTGCAGGCATCCTTACCCTCGCCAACATTGTCCTCTGCCTTGATTACTTTGCAATGAAGTATAGGAAAAAAAGGGAGGAGGAAACTCCCGTTTTGCTGCTGTTTCGTATTTACGTCTACAACTCTGTAAATGTGCAGCCGGGCAATGGGACTGGCCACCTGGAAAGTAGTCCTTAGGCCATGTTTTCACAGAAGAGATAGGAATCATGTACTTTTTCTGGGCAAGCAACAGGATGTGCAAATATTGCAAAATCACTGTTGGGCAATTTCCTAGCCATATAGTAGCTGAAGCCAATGCCACTTTGTGGGCTTGAAATGCTACCAGTAGCCATTGTAACCTGGTGGATGGCTTTCTCTTGCCCACTTGTTTGCAGAATGGCTTAAGAGTGGAGTAACTCCCAAATACCAAAACTCCCAAGTGGACAAGGAATACAACTTTTCTCAATTTTTGATGGGTCTAGCTTTTCCCTCCACAACTAGATGATTTTTCTTATGCCCCAACAGTCCGAAAATGGCATGGCAGCCAGCTCTTCATGACCACATAAAGGAGAAGAAAAAAAAAACCCCTTGCAGGAAAGCAAAGATAATTCTGAAAATATACCATTTCCTCCCAGGTGTATTAAACCACTCAAGATACCAGTGTTTGAAAAGGAGAGTATTTTAAACTCTGTTATAACTTCATCTTAAAACATCAGCAACACTGGCACAAATATGTCACTTATTCTTGGTTTAATTACAGGGCTGACAAGTAAACATCAACACAAGGGAAGGGGGAAAAATCCAGTATTTTTGGGGGGGAGCAAAAGGAGCAAGCTAATGTTTTGCAGTGGAGTCTCGGGGATAGAACTCTGCCAAAGTGCTCTGAGGAATCCTCTTCAGCATCTCCTTGGGGAAAATACGTAGCAACTGCCAGCCAATGTCCAGTGTTTCATAAACAGTGCGGTTTTCATAGGGCCCTGAAACAATAACAGAGAGCAGGGTCACACGCTGAGATCCAAATGAAACAGCAACACTGTCCCCTGTCATCCGAGTCAGCTTGATCTAGTGGTTAAGGCACCAGGCTAGAAACTAGGAGACTGTGAGTTCTAGTCCCACCTTAGACGTGAAAACTGCTTAGATGACTTTGGGCCAATCATTAGGGGACTATGAGTTCTAGTCCCGCCTTAGGCATGGAAGCAGGCTGGGTGACTGGGCCAGCCACTCTCACAGCACAGTCCACCTCACAGGGTTGTTGTTGTTGGGAAAATAGGAGGAGGAAGGAGTATCATATGTGTTTTCTGCTTTAGTGGTAAAAATAATAAAGGCAAGATATAAATAAATAAATATGAAAGACAATCCCTACCCTGAGCAATGAAGTTCCTCTCAAACTTCTGCAGAAATTCAAGGTAGAGAAGATCATCAGAAGTAAGTGCTTCTTCTCCTACTACTGCCTTCATGGCTTGGACATCCTTCCCAATGGCATAGCAGGCATACTAGACAAAAACAAAACAAAACAAAACACTTTGAAGTCTATTAAGAAACATGTCTCCATATTTCAAGCAATATGAGCTTCATAGGAATTTTGAGATTATTTTAGGCATGAAAGGCAATTAGATATACTTATGATTTATTGGGATCCTACCTCTCATTAAAAAAAATGAGAGCTTGGTTTTTTTATTAAAGATTTTTTTCCATAAGTAAACAAAATAAATCTAATAAAGGAAGCTTTTTAATGCAACAAAATGAAGGAATTATGGACCTCTTTTAGTAATTCCACTTACCAGCTGGTTTGATACTTCAGCATGATCCTTTCTGGTCATTCCCTCCCCAATAGCAGATTTCATCAATCGAGACAAAGAAGGAAGTACATTGATGGGTGGGTAAATCTGGAAAAAGAACCAGGTTTTAACAACAGCTCTGAAAATTTGGAAATGTGACTTCCAGGGAAGAAATGATGGACTGAAGGCGGCTCTGTGAAAAGTGAACAGAACGAAGAGATGGCAAATAGACCGGCTCTTTGATAATTCCTTCCTGGACAATCAAACCAGTGACTTCATATATAACAGGCACAAAGCATTTTACAACATGAAATACT
Organism: Pantherophis guttatus; assembly: GCF_059756535.1. Lineage (NCBI taxonomy): Eukaryota > Metazoa > Chordata > Lepidosauria > Squamata > Colubridae > Pantherophis > Pantherophis guttatus. The sequence continues at coordinate 15,231,777 of NC_142071.1, read as the reverse complement.
AACCTGTCGGTTGTGCAGCTGTCTGTCTACATAGATTTGGCCTTCGGTAATATATCCCGTTAAATCAGGAATAGGATGTGTTATATCTGCAAGAGAAGTTGCATCAAAGCTTTTCAGTTTCTGTGCAAATTACATGACCATTTACTGATCTGTTTCACATACAACCTATTCGATTTTCAAGGTTGACTCAGCCTCAAGGTTGACTCAGCCTTCCATCCTTCTGAGGTGGGTAAAATGAGGACCCAGATTGTTGGGGGCAATATGCTGACTCTGTAAACCACTTAGAGAGGGCTTAAAACATTATGAAGTGGTATATAAGTCTAAGTGCTATCGCTATTTATATCTTAGTGTGTGTTCAATGAACCCAGCCATTATGGTTTATTTATTACTGAGCTCGAATCCAGCCACTCTGACACACTTGCCTAAGCAGAAGGAACAGGAAAGGCGATCCAAATACAAAGATCTATTAATGAAGAATAAATTCTTCTGCTGGGGAAAGCAAGAACCACCAAATGTTGGGAGAAAACCTGTCCCTTGCCTAGGAAAGCTGTGCAAGAAACTCCTAGAGTTACAAAACATAGCTGCCCAGATGCTCATAGCACTAGTATCTGAATTGTGAAATGTTTGCCCACCAGGCTTAATGCATTTAATCTTAGCCTGCAGGGCAAGGTATGTAGCATCAGATGCAGAGGTTGGGAGAAGTTTCAGGACTAAAAATAAGCCTGAAAGAGAATTTACCATCATTGGGCATGGTAAGAATGGGAATCTGGGTAATGGACCCGCTCCTGCCTTCTACTCGTCCAGCTCGTTCATAGATTGTGGCCAAATCTGTGTACATGTAGCCAGGAAAACCACGCCGGCCTGGGACTTCTTCTCTGGCAGCTGAGACCTTTGGGATATGAAGGTAAACAGGTTGGAATAACCAGCAGAAGCAAGAAAAAAAAACACCTTCTGCTCCCAAAGCTACCCTTTTCTGATTTAGCCTTTGATCCTGCACACCAGAGGATCACTATTTTTCATCCCTCTGATCTCTCTGTGAAAATTAAGACTGTTGCCACCTCCTTAACATAAAGATTTTTCTGAACCCAGAGTCTAGCTGATGGGCATGCAACAGGTTTTCGTACCCGCTGAGGATCTGAATACCGCACACTTCTACGAAATGCCCTTTTGAATTCATTCATGCTGTATATGAAAGACAACAATGTCAGAATATTCTGCAGTAATTCTTCTTCTCAAAAAACCATGACCTTCAGATTCTTAGTTAAATTTATGCCTTACAAGCTAGAAAATTCAAACTGGAGAAAATATTTGGCTGTACAGTTCAACAGTTGTCTAATCAATAGACTACCATATTTTTCAGAGTATAAGACACTCCAGACTAGAAGACGCACCTACCTTTTTTGGGGAGGAAAACATGATATACACTACTGTATGGATATGGGAAATAATATGAAATTTTACCAGTTTGGAACTGTTTTTAAGTTTTTTTCTTTGCATAGATTGGTATTGTAATCAGAATCAGTAAGTTATTTAGCACACAATCTGTTAGATGTAAAGCTTTTTTCCCCTCTCTTTATTTTCCTTCAGGTAACATTTTAATTAAGTTAGTGAAATGCTTTTTAAATTCCAGCTAATTGTTGATTCTAGACAGAAATTTTACAACAAAATGACGCAAAGAAGAGAATAAGACTCATAAAACACTCACAATAACTCTGCCTCTGCCTCCCAGCAATTTGCCTTGTAGCAAACAGCCTGCTTTAGTTTCGTTTTCAGCACAGCTTGATTAGCACAAGAAAAAAAAATCTGCCTCCCAGCAATTTGCCTGCTTGCAGGAGGCCCAGGTGGCAATAGGCAATGGCAAATTCCTGCAGTCTGAAACAGCTGAGGGTCAGGAGGCAGATCCAAAAATCAACTGCTTGTGCTAATCAGGCTGTGCTGAAGCTGAAACATGCTGTTTGCAGTTTGCTGCCTGCTGCAAGGAGGTAAATTGCTGAGAGGCAGAGGCCAAAGGGTGAGGGCCAACGGGTGGGCGGGGCTACATTCAGTGTATAAGACGCACCCAAATTTCCCCCTCTTTTAGGGGAGGAAAAAGGGTGTTTTATATTCCGAAAAATATGGTAAATATGTACCTCTCTCAGAGCTTCTGCGTAGGAACTCATATCTGTCAGAATGACCAACACATGCTTTTCACACTGATAAGCCAAGAATTCTGCAGCGGTCAGTGCAAGTCGAGGAGTGATTATCCGTTCAATGCTGGAAAAAATAACATTAAACGAATTATGCCAAAGTGAAGGACTTGCTTTCTGTCTGAAGACTATCTGAACATAATGAGAAGACAAATGCATCCAGTGCCCCAAGGACTTCACTCCTCTTTCAGTCACCAATAGATGCTTAGATGTTCCATGAAGGCCTACACAATTAATATTAAAGGCCCCACTTTTGGTAATATGATTAATTCCAGACAAAATCCAAGAATGAAGATTCCAGTCCACTTACGTTGGATCATTAGCCAAATTCAAGAACAGACACACGTTGTCCATGGACCCGTTTTCTTCAAAGTCAGATTTGAAAAACCGAGCTGTTTCCATGTTCACCTGGAGTAAAGCAAGGAGATGAAGTCGACCCAAACTCAGCTTACAGAAAATATCACTGTATACTTATGGATGCCTACTATGTTCGTAAATTTTGTCCTTTCCCCCGATTTTAATTTTTTTAGCAAAAAGGGAAAAAAAGTGCTGCCAAAAGTTGGCAGCTGTCTCAGAGTAATGGGGACAAGTTACTCTCCCATGGAGGTGCCCATTTTTCTTAGCAATGAAGGAGAAAATAATTTTGCATGCATTTAATTACTTACTCCCATTGCAGCAAATACAATGGCAAAGTTGTCAGCACTGTAGTCCACCACATCTTTGGATTTCTTCACCAAGCCTGCCTGACGACAGATCTGAGCAGCTATCTGGGATAAAAAAATGGCAATGAATGACTTCAGTGTAATAAAGAGTTGATTATTAGGAAGAATGTAGATGATAACGCTATCCAAGTGTCATTTATGAGGGTAACTGCTTTAATACAGGTAGTCCTTGACTTGCGACTATAATTGATATCATTATTCTGTTGAGCCCAAAATGTAGGAGAACATAGGCAGAGACTGAGGATGGAGTCAAGAGAGTAATCAGCCTAGTCATTATGTTCTCACAAGTGATTCAAGTCCAATTACTCTTGAATTCTATTAACTCTTATTTAGTGCCAATTTAGTTTTGACCATTAGTTGACTAGATTCTTGTGAGTAGGCATGAACAATAAATCGGCTAAACTAGAATTTAAAATGTGGTCCTGATTCTTTGTGCCCGACACAGAATGACAGTTGTAAGTCATGTCAGTTAAGGAGGTCATCATGGGACCAACTTGATTTTACAACAACATTTTGTCATTGAGTGAACACCATGGTTGTTAAGCAAGTCCACTGCCTGCAATGGATACCTTTTGCCAGAAGCCAAGTAAAAAAAATCGTGAATTGTGGTCATATGACTGCAGGACCCTGCAAACAGCCATAAATATGAACACAGGACCGCTGGATAACCTGGGCATCATAACTTTGAATGGATGCTAAGCAACTGGTCATAAGTCAAAGACTGCTTATATTTGGTTTGATTACACCTAATATAGAATGAAGAGTAATAGTTCAGGTATGTAGGCATATAAGTGATCTACCTATCCAATCTCTGAATAATGATGTTCTGGGGGAAAAACTGGATTACAAAGCAAGTCACTTCATCAAAAAATTACTAGACTGAGATATACTTCAAGAACAGAGAAAGCCACATCTCTGAAGGTCAGTCTTCATCTCATATCCTTCAAGAATTTCTGCAAAGGGAGATGAGGTGGCTGTAAAAGGATGCTTCCAGTTGTGAACCACATTTTGTGGAGGGGTGTAACATTTACTTGAAGTGCCTCTCCGCATATCCAAGAAGGCATCCTTGGATTTCATACAGCTTTTAAATGAAATATAATGGAGTTAAGCTTTCAGTATGATTTTAGCTTAATGTTTTGATCTATCTTAATGTTTGGATTTATTAAAGAGTTTTATTTTTAAGCTTGTCTTTATACTTGAGCTCCATGAAGGACTTGCTAGAGAGTGGCCTCCAGTTTTTTTCTTCTTCTTTTTGATCTGTCCAAGAATTCAACCATATGGTCATCTCCGAGTGGAGGAAGTGAGATGATTACTCCATAAAATGCTATTCAAACCCCTACCTCATTATGGGGCAATCCAGCAGCAGAGAAAATGGGGATTTTCTGGCCTCTGGCAATACTGTTCATACCATCTATAGCAGAAATGCCAGTCTGAATCATTTCTTCTGGATAGATTCGACACTGAGGATTGATAGGCTGACCTATTTCATTTTAATGGGAAAAATAGTCCGTTTTAGTCTGCATTTTTGAAGAAAGCATGACCAGCATTTCCCACAAAAATATTAAAATCCAACATACCCATGTTACAGTTCAAGCAATTCGTCTAAAGAAGTGGATATTTCTGAAGCATCTATACCAAGGGTGTCAAACACAATTTCATCGGAGAGCGGCATTAGGGTTGTTTGACCTTGGGGGGGACCGGGTGGGCGTGGCCGGGGTGTGGGCTGGGGGCATGCATTGTCTTCAGTGGAGGAAGGTGAGACCAGGGAGACTGTCAAACCCTTGTCCTCCAGAGGAGCCTCACCAGCCCTCTCAGGCCACGCAGAGGACCCCTGGATGGCAGTGCAGGCTGTCCAGAGCCCTAGGCAGCAGAGGGAAAGCGCCCAGCCCAGCCCTCGAACTCCCAGGGCACCAGGGCACCAGGACCCCAAAGCCCAGCTTCCCCGAGGGGGTGCCCGGCTGTGCATACCTCCTCAAGGCTGCTGTTCTCGCTCTCCTTGGCCAAGTTGCTCATGGTGCATGTTTTAGGCCGTGACGGCCTCCTGCAGTCTCTGCCAGCAAAAATGGATCTCAGGGGAGCTCCCTGGGCTCCATTTTCGGCCACGACGGCCTCCTGCAACCCTCTGCCAATGAAAGCAGCGGGGGGAGGGGGGGCGGGGAGCTCCATTTTCACTGGCAGAGGCACTGTGGACCGGTCCTTCGCTGTTTCTGGCCTAAGGACGAGATTTAAGCACCCTGCAGGCCAGATCCTCAGGGCCTTGAGTTTGACACCCCTGATCTATACAAAGAAAGGTCTTGTGTGAGTTACTAACTGCAAGCTCCTTCTTAATTGACAGCCTCTAAAGATGGTGGGGTACTTTCAAAGCTTGAGGCCACACTGCATTTTTATTATTTAAATTACTACACAGTAATGAGCCAATTCTGGTTCCTTGAAGACCTCACCCAAGAAATGTCCAGTTCTCATAATCACTTAAAGCAAGTTAAAAGTTTCAAGGCCTTGAAACTGGATCTTGCTATCAATGGGTTAGAATATCCTTTAGAATATAAGGTCAACCTTTGAAAAGAGACAGTGTAAGAAGTCTGTTGATTTTCTAGCTTGTGTAGGGATGTGCAAATGAGCCAAGATCTAATTTTAATTTGTGATATGATTTGGATTCCACATGTCAATTTTTGAATTGATTTAAACATTTGGATGAATGCATGCAACAACAAATCTTCAAATTAATCTTCAAATCGATCACTTTATTCACTGAATTCTCAAATCTGTTGCAAACCTCAACTGATGTGATGGGATCGCAGCAATTTGATTAGAATGGGTGTTTAATCATATTCCATTTGACTCCATATTTGCAACTAAACGTTCACACAGTTCTGCTTTCCTGAGCTGTTTCTTTTATTATACTAGTCTACTACTACTAAAGAACTGCAAACCCATTTCCTGTGAGACATTTATATTTTTATATTAAACATTTTAAACATACCCATGATATCAAGATAGTCTTCGGCCAAGACTACAGGACCTCTGTCTATAGGTTTTCCTGAGCCATTAAACACACGTCCTACAAAGATCAAAACGAGAGGGAGGGAGGGAGAGAGAGATGCATTATTAACCACAGAAGCTACCATACTGCATACAAAATAAGATACCAGGACAAGTCACATATAAAGTTTTCATCCAATAAACAAAATCTGATACTACCGAGCATATCTTCAGACACCGGGGTTCGAAGGATATCCCCAGTGAATTCACAAGATGTTCTCTTAGCATCGATTCCCGAAGTTCCTTCAAACACCTAGAAAAGGGCAAATATTTTACTTCGTGTTTTTGTTTTAAAAATAGCATTATGCTTGTCCTTTATTTTAGGCTCCAGCTTCAACAGCTCAAAAATAGCTTTATTGTCACAAGACTATTTTGATGGGAAACTAATTCCAAACCCAACAGGAAATAAGATTACGTTAAGCTTTCCTGGAACAAAAATATTGTGAGACCAGAACCTGAATGTACTCCTCTTTCATAAGAAGCCTGGAGGCACACAGTTTCTGAAATATTACAGCTCAGTTTAATAAGCTCAATGTAAAATCTTATGTAAAAAAAATATTGGACCCTAGAAGAGCAGGTAAGAATACAGGCAGTCCTTAACTTACAACAGTTCATTTAGTGACCATTCAAAGTTACAATGGCATTGAAAAAAGTGACATGACTGTTTTTCACACTTACAACCATTGCAGCATCAAAAATCAGATGCTTGGGAACTGGTTCATATTTATGACAGCTGCAGTGTCCTGGATCCCCTTTTGCGACCTTCTGACAAGCAAAACCAATAGGGAAGCCAAATTCGCTTAACAACCTTACTAACTTAACAAATGCAGTGATTCACTTAACACCTGTGGCAACAAAAGTCGTAAAATGGGGCAAACTCACTTAACAATGTTTCACTTAGCAACACAAATTTTGGGCTCAATTGTGGTCATAACTCGAGGACTACCTATAAAAGGGTGTATCCTATTACTTCAGATAACTTATTTTCATTGCAAAATTAGAAATATGACTGGGAAGCAATTTACCTGAACTACAGCTTTGGATCCACTGACTTCTAGGACTTGTCCACTTCTCTTTGTTCCATCAGGGAGTGTCAAATGCACAATCTCTGCATACCTGGGAAACTAAGTAACAATAATGACAATCAACTAGGCCAAGATATTTTTGTTAAGAGCAAGGGAGAACACAAAATTAAAGCACAGAACATGATCTAGGTCATTTCTTCAAATGTAAAGGTTAAATCAGGGTGGATAAAAATTAATGATTTTTTTTAAAAAAATCAAAAAAATCAGATTTTTTTGATTTAAATCGGATTTTTTTGATTTAAATCAGATTTTTTTGATTTTTATCGAATTTATTTTAATAAAAAACTTTTGGGGTAAAAATCTATCGTAAGATAGTTTTCTATTTAAGATACATAAACAATTTAGTTTATTCAGCATGAAATGGAGCTTAGTTATGTAGCATGAGGCTGTATATTCTGCAACACTGGGACTATCGGTGAGTCAACAGTGGGTCAAAGGAGTAGCAGAGATGACAGTTGCTCTTTAAAAATTATGATTTAAATCGAGTTGATTTAAATCAAGCCTAGTTGATTTAAATCTAGCCTTTTACTAGTGATTTAAATCAAATTTAAATCAAATCCACCCTGGGTTAAATTACAACCTGAAAAAACTTAAGGGAACACTGAATTGTTAGACATAATTATAGAGCCAGTGTTTTTTCCCAATACCATTTTTACAAGCATTCAGTATGAAATTCTAACAGCCATAGCAATGGCTTGACAGCCACCTGTCAGTGAAAATTTACTATGGCATTTTATGGATAAGGGATAAAATTATCTAGTTTTCTCATCCCAGAAACTGATGTTCTTAAAATGTGATGGACTGCAAACTCCCAACCAAAATTAGATATGCACTGGATGCTGTTGCTAGTCCAATATCAGATGGAAGATGCAAAAAATAGAAAGGGCAGTCTAACTTTTCATGTTTGAAAATCCACAGTGAAATTGATAATGCTTTTGTATTTGATGTGAATATTCAAAGGCATCTGTAAATAAACCCATCGGTTATTTGTCTATAAATGTTATTTTACTGCATAGGATGGGATGAGATTTGCATGTCTGTATTGAACATGTTGAGAAATGCTGTGTCCACAAGGATGGTGTGGACACAGAGTCCATACATTGATTTGAATGTAATTTTCATTACAATATCAACAATCCCAAATTTACCTTCACTTGATCCAGGATTACGAGCGGTCCATTAACTCCAGATACTGTTTTATATGCTGAAAAGCCAAAATGTAGAAAAGATGTTAAAACACATTCTTAGTCAAAATTTACACAAATGTACTAAGTAATAAGGGAGGCTATGCAACAACATCAAACACATTCTTATGCTTGATAGATCATCTCTGGAAAAGCGATCACAACTAGCTGAGTCATATGCTAGATATGGAGTGCCAATTACAGGTAGTCCTCAACTTATGACTGCAATTGAGCCCAAAATTTATGTTGCTAAGTGAGAAATTTGTTAAATGAGTTTTGTCCCATTTTACAACTTTTCTCGCCACATTTGTTACTGCAGTTCTTAAATTAGTAACATGGTCGTTAAGTGAACCTGGTTTCTCAGTAAACTTTGCTTCTCAGAAGGTCGCAAAAGGGGATCACATGACTCCGGGACACTGCAACTGTCATAAATGTGAGTTAGTTATCAAGCATCCGTATGTAAATCACACGACCATGCGGATGCTGCAACAGTCATAAGTGGGGAAAATTGTCATAAATCATTTTTTTCAGTGCTTTTGTAACTTCGAACGGTCACTCATTTAGTCAACTGTTGTAAATTGAGGACAATCTGTATTGTGAGCTAGCTAAAGTACCCTAAAGATATTTATTATGCCACTGCTTTTTTGCCTCCAGTCTCTGAAAATGTAAAATCATATAAATAGACTATCAACCTGCTATGCAACTCTAAAGTTGCTGACAACTAACTCAAAGGATGTGTGTTATTGTCAAGACTGAGTATATCTAGCCTTCTTTGTTTCACCCTTTGCTACAAAAGTGTTGGGGGCTGGGGGATCACCACAAGTTCAATAGCTGCAGATCCTTAATCTTTAGGACAAACTTTTTGGCACAAGGAAATAAGTCAGAAGCTGCAATCTTCTCAGAGTATGCGAAGGCTCTGTGCCAGAATTTCCTTAAATGAATAGCTGGGAAAGATCATACTCATTTGCACTGGCATCAGTTATCCGCATCTTCTTGAGCACTTGGTAGTGGGAAAGCAATCAGAGGCAGACATTTGACATCCCAGAGTTTCTTACTCTAGGTTAAGGAGATCTGAACTATCCACAGTTGGGCCCACACATGTCTGGAGATGTGTTACTATTTCATTTTGCTTCTTATTCATGACACTTTCAAGGATCAACCGGTTTGAACCAATGTATTCATTTTATATTTCCTAAGAAAATGTGCTATAGACTAGGGATCCCCAACCCCTGGTCCGTGGACTGGCACTGGTCTGCAGCATGCCATAAACTGGTCTGAGCAAACAAGCGAAGCCCCATCCACAGGATACAGCAACACATGAAATCAGGCCTCCCCCTCCCCCTGGTCCACAGAAAAACCTCTCTTCATGGAACTGGTCCCTGGTGCCCCAAAGCTTGGGGGCCACTGCTATAGAGCACTATCTCTGCCACCATCAGTCCCTATAAAGAAGGAGCAGAAAAAAGGAGAATAATTGCACATAAACTGAAATTTGATTCACATATTGCTTTAAATCAGTAATTTTCAAACGGTGGTCTGGGAAGCCTTAGGAGTTTCAGAGACCCCTTTAGGAGTCTATGAAGTCAAATAAATAAACTCTCAATGATTCTGGGGAACTCATACCAAAGAAATTACCGTATTTTTCGGAGTATAAAACGCACATTTTTACCTTCAATAAGGGGGTGAAAATCTGGGTGCGTCTTATAGTCCGAATGTAGCCCCGCTTGCCAGCCCTCACCCTTTGGACATTTTCTGGTAGTTCCAGGCGGCAGGGATCTGGGTCGGGGCACAGCCTGTGGAACAAACCTCTTCAGGATGGTCTGCGGGAGGGGGGGGGAATCTGCTTGGCAGCTTCGGGGAACAAGGTGGCCCCACAGTTCATGGCTGGTCACCCCTCTGGCCGCCCAGCGAGCAGTTCACGGAAGACAATGGTCGTGATGACTTCACTCTCCAGCAATGTGAGGAGCCGCCTCCTCCTAAACCCTCTCTGTGCCCAGGAGCCGAGCCGAGCTGAGCGGGAGTCCCTAAAGTGAAACGTCCCTCCTTTCCAGCCACCGCTGCCTGTTGGCCGGATTCCCCAATGCAATTCCCAAAGCCGCATTTCAGTTCTCCGCTGCAATGTGCAGCGGAGAACTGGGAACTGTTTTGGATTCAGGGAGGGGATTGCAGCGCTGCTGCCTGAAAATTCTTTTCTTCCTGTTGCACATTGCAGAGCCGCGCGCCCTAGTCCTCCTTCTCAGCAGACTCACCTTCTCTTTCCTCCTGGCCAGATCTGCCGCCTGAAACGTGATGCACTTTTTTTGCCTCTGCACACCCTGTGTTTGGAATTGGGAAGGGGATCGCGGGTCTGACACCCAAAAACACTTTCCTTTGGAATCGGGATGGCTGGGCGGCCAGAGGGGTGACCAGCTGCAAACCGTGGGGCCCGCCTTGTTCACCAAAGCCATCAGGCAGATTCCCCCCCAGACCGTCCTGAAGAGGTTTGTTTATCAATCTGTGCTCTGACCCTCCCCCCAGAGCATGCGAGGGGTCTCTTCGGGAGAAAGTGAGTAGTCCCTGCGGATCGCAGGAGCACCCTGATACATTTTCTGGAAAAGAACTTGTCAGTAATCAACACCCTCTTTCCCAGCCAAGTCTCTGAGGCACCTCTTGCTTGCAGGAGGAGGAGGAGGGTGGCATAAAGCAGCGTCACCTTAATTGCTGGTAGGCAGAGGTAGGATTTTTTTCTTGTTTTCCTCCCCAAAAATTAAGGTGCATCTTATACTCCGAAAAATACGGTACAATTAAACCAATAAAAAGTAAACATAAAGGAATTACCGGTAATACTAGATATGAACTCGATCCCTGTACCTTTGCCTGGCTCAATGCTTCTGCCAAAGAAGTTTCTCACACTTATGTCCCTCCTGTAAGAAGAGGGCTATTTTATTGGGTGCCTAGTTCTTTATACCTTACAGTAGACAATCCATTTGTACTTTAGTACTAAAGTGTTATAGAGATAATTCTCAACTTACAACAGTTCATTTAGTGACCTTTTGAAGTTACAATGGGACTGAAAAAGTGATTTATGACCATTTTTCACACTTCTGACCCTTGCAGCATCGCCGATTCATGCGATTTACATTTAATGCTTAATAAGTGGTTCATATTTATGAAGGTTGCAGTGTCCCAGGCTATCAGATAACCTTTTGCGACCTTCTGACAAGCAAAGTCAATGGGGAAGCCAGAGTCACTTAACAACTGTGTTAACAATTTAAGAACTGCAATGATTCACTTAACAAGCCGTGGGCCTGTGCCCTGGAGACACAGCTGACCGTGTAAAGTGGCGTTCCGAAAAGCAGACCCTGCACCAGCGGGAATACGCTAGGAAGAAGAATGATTCACTTAACAAACGTAGCAAGAAAAGTAATAAAATGTGGCAAAACTTACTTAATAAATTTCTCACTTAGCAATATAAATTTTGGGCTCAATTGTGGTTGTAAGTCAAGGACGACCTGTATCTGCTTCTCCTGAATGGGTCCAGAAATTTTTTAAAAATTGGAGGAATCACCATAAAATCCTTGATTCTCAGGAACTCATAATTCTAGAGCATCTCTCTCATTCGCCCTTTAAAGAAAACCACCAGGAAACTAGAAACAATCAGCAAGTTTCATTCATTTATTCACTGGATGATAACCCTTAAATCAGCGGTTCTCAACCTGGGGATCGCGACCCCTTTGGAGGTCGAATGGCCATTTCACAGGGGTCACCAAAGCCCTCTCTCGCCCCCCCCCCACGCCTTCACTCACCCTCACTCTCTGCTCTGTTGGATCGCCGGCCGTTCGCTTACCCCGCCCACTCCCAATCTATTGCTGCCTCCGGAGTCCCAGCTGATGGCTAGAGGGAAACAAACCAGTGGTGGGATTCTGCTGGTTCTAGGTGGTTTGGCCGAACCATTTGTTAAATTGCTGGCTGGCCCCGCCCCTTGCCAATAAATAGTGGGGGTGGGGTGGGGCGAGGGGTGGGCAAGCCAGTAATTTAACAAACGGTTTGGTGTTTTTTTGCAATTTATTGGCCTTGCAGCACACCGAACTGTTTGTTAAATTGCTGGCTCGCCTGCCCCTCGCCTCCCACCCGTGCGGTGTCAGCTTACCCTAGCCCAGGGCTTGGCAATTGTGGCTCTTTTATAACCTGTGGACTTCAACTCCCGCCTAGCCCATTCTGGGGAATTGTGGAGAATTCTGGGAGTTGAAGTCCATAAGTTTTAAAGCTGCCAAGGTGGGAGACATCTGCTGTTACACTGTAGAATCCTTTCAAGCATGAAGATGGCCAAGTATCCTCCTTGAGAGACAACAGTTTTACATCAGGAGGGCTGTTAGAGGGCAGGGATACATTTGGAAATTTTTGCATTTTTGCAGGTGGTGCAATACAATCTGATGTCTGCAATGTAGAGCAAAATCCGGCTTCTTCTCTCCGCTGTAAGTTCGGCATCAGGATTCCACCTTGGTATATTTGCAGCACAAGGCAGCCCTCCTCTCCTGCCGCTTGGGACTCGGACCGGTAAACAGTGTCTGGTTTGGGGATCAGCCGGATTTTGCTCTCCATTGCTCTTTCAGCCCCCTGCAAGCTCTCGTCTCTCGAGGAGCGCTCCCTGAAGTGGTGCGGGAAACTTTGGTTGGGCTTCTTGAGAGATGAGAGCTTGCAGGGGGCCGAGAGAGCAATGGAGAGCAAAATCCAGCTGCTCCCCAAACCAGACGCTATTTACCGCTCCGAGTCAGCAGGAAACGAGGGCTGCCTTGCGCCGCAAATATACCAAGGCGGAATCCTGATGCTGCACTTAGAGCAGACAGAAGAAGCTGGATTTTGCTCTCCACTGCAGACACCAGATCAGCCCCCTGCAAGAGAATGAGAGAGAGAGAGTGGGGGAGAGAGAGGGAAAGAGAAAGGGGGGGAAGAGAGAAAGAGAATGAGAGAAAGAGGGGGAGAGAGCGAGAGAAAGAGTGGGGGAGAGAGAGAAGGGGGAGAGAGAAAGAGAATGAGAAAAAAGGGGGGGAGAGAGAGAAAGAGTGGGGGAGAGAGAGAAGGGGGAGAGAAAGAATGAGAGTGGGGGAGAGACAGAACGAGAGAGAGAGAGTGGGAGAGAGAGAGAGAGAAAGAGGGGGGAAAGAAAGAGAGAATGAGAGAGAGTGGGGGAGAGAGGGAGAAAGAGGGGGGAGAGAAAGAGAGAATGAGAGAGAGGGGAGAGAGAGAGAAAGAGGGGGGAGAGTGCCTGAAGGACCCTATCCCGTCACTGGGAGTCCAGGTGCTTCAGCAAGTGGTGCACTGGATTCGTATTAGTGGTCTGAGAAATTTAAAATTATGAACTTGGTGGTCCCTGAGGTCCAAAAGGTTGGGGACCCCTGCTCTGGAGGATTTAAGTAGCTTAACTGTGCTTGCTTGTCAATACCAGAATTACAGAGTTGGAAGGGACCTTTGGAGATTTCTAGTCCAGAGATCTCCAACCTTGGCAACTTTCTTTGCCTGGGCCTGATGCTTCCTGAGAGGCAGGGGCTCTCTCTGAATGGGACCCCCTCCCCAAAAGGCTGGCCCCAAAGCCCTAGCTCAGAGGTCTTCAAACTTGGCAGCTTTAAGACTTGTGGACTTCAACTCCCAGAATTCTCTAGCCAGCATAGCTGGCTGGGGAATTCTGGGAGTTGAAGTCTGCCAGGCTTAAAGTTGCCAAGGTTGGAGATCTCTGGACTAGAAGATAAATGATGGCATAAATGATGACTGGTCAAAAGTGCGAGGACCTGTCAAAAATTACTTTTTTCAGCCCTCTGGATAGTCCCTATGTGCATATGGACTACTCAGGGGGCTGAAAAAGTTATTTTGACCGGTCCTCGCACTTTTGACCAGTCCTTGAACTTACGACTGTCCTCACATTTCACGTTTTGCGCCCTATCTTGCGCATTGACACAGTTGTTAAGAATGCCACAATGGGCATAAATGTGAGGATGGTCATAAGTGTGAGGACCGGTCAAAAGTGCGAGGACCTGTCAGAAATCACTTTTTTCAGCCCTCTGGGTAGTCCTTTTGTGCACAAGGACTACTCAGAGGGCTGAAAAAGTTATTTTTGACTGGTCCTCGCACTTTTGACCAGTCCTTGAACTTACGACTGTCCTCACATTTTATGTTTTGCGCCCTATCTTGTCACCATGGTGAAGAGAAGTAGTGGTGAAATGATTGACATGGTTGTTAAGAATGCCACAATGGGCATAAATGTGAGGATGGTCATAAGTGTGAGGACCAGTCAAAAGTGTGAGGATCTGTCAGAAATGACTTTTTTCAGCCCTCTGAGTAGTCCCTATACACATAGCCATGGCCACCCGGTCATATGACCAGCTAGCCACGCCCACCCAGTCACATGACCTCCAAGCCACGCCCACAAATAAGCCATGCCCACAGAACCGATAGTAAAAAATTTTAGAACCCACCCCTGGTTGGAGGTCACCACAACATGAGGAACTGTATTAATGGGTCGTGGCATTAGGAAGGTTAAGAACCACTGCCTTAGATTTTTCACCTGTTGACTAGAGTAGTGGAAGTGGGTTTTAGGAATTCTCTGTCCACTTTAGCTTCTCTATGAGAAGCTTCTGAAGATTAAAATGTGCATGGCTTAATTTCTTGCAGGTTAGGTTACCATAATGTATAAGGCATGAGGTTGTCTTCTAATATTTGTCTGCTCAGAAATAGTATGACCAGGTTCTTACACCAAGTTTTATCAAACAAGTCAGTTAGATGAGCATATATAACATGCCATACCTTAAATAAGGGTTTTAAAATGAAAAGGGATGATTTCATAGCAAATCGAAGCCATGGTTTGCTTATAATGCCACAAGAACCTGGATCCATCCATCATGCTACATTTCAAGAATTACCTCCACCAATCATACATTTTGACTTAATACATACCCTCTCATTTTGTAAATAAATAAAACTCTGTGAAGCACTGTGACCTGTTCCCATTGTCAAGATGGCTATAAGAAATTCAACTATCTCTGTGATATGAAAAAAAGTTCATATGGGCTCACAGATGCAGCTAAAAGGTGCAGGAATTATTTTACAACAATCTATTCAGCAAGGAAGTTTGAGACATTGTATAATGAATAAGGGATGGGGGAGGAGGTGAAAAAGAACATGCACAAAGATGTAAGGATCCTTTATCATCCTTCCGAGCAAAAGCTTCAATTTAATCCCACATGACTGTAAAAAGAGAAGCACTTCAAAGAGCACAAGGGTTTTATCAGGCTCACAAGATGAAAGAGTAATCATTAATCACCATCCCCCCAATTAAGGAAAAGATGAACAAACCAGATTATTTCTAGAACAGAATAACTGAGTAAGAAGCTGCATCCAATCCATAATTATCTAGAAATAAACCTCACTAGATAATAGCGATACTTAAAATATGCCAAAGGGATTGTCATGTGAAGGTCACACCTAAGCACAAATCTTCATGGAATCCAACAAGACTCAGATCCAATTAAAGATTTGGTAGACAAGAGATTAGCCATTTGGTCAATGATTTTCACAGATTTAGTAGCTACGTTATAAGCCTGCTTTAGTTGCTCCTACTGTTGTTATTGCTATTTACAAATTGGATGAGGGACACAATAAATCTGTTCCTTAGTCACCCCACTTTGTCTTTGTGACAATTTAAACCAAGGTGGCCTCCAGACGTTTTGCTCAAAAATTCCCTTCAGCATGGTCATTAGATGCTACAGGTAGTCTCGATGTACAACCGTTCATTTTGTGACTGTTTAACGTTACAAAGGCACTGAAAAAAGTATTTATGACCATTTTTCACATGACCATTGCAGCATCCCCAGGCTCACCTGATCAAAATTCAGATGCTTGGCAACTGATTCATATTTATGCTGGTTGCAGTGTCCTAGGGTCATGTGATCATCTTTGCAACCTTCTGACAATGAAAATCAGTGGGGAAGCCAGATTCATTTAAGAACTGTGTTACTAACTTAAATAGCTACAGTGATTCACTTAACAACTGTGGCCACAAAGGTCATAAAATGAGGCAAAACTAACTCAGCAAATGTCTTACTTAGCAACAGAAATTTTGGGCTCACTTCTCATCTCGGGAAAGGTAAACCCAGATTCTTATTTATCCAAAATGTCTCATCAGGTCATCTACCCCATAGCATTATTTTGTTGGCTTCACATAATACATTGTATTTGGTGGTTGGCTTAATATAATGTGTGAATCCCGTCATAATTTTAATGGTACAGTTTGCATCTAGATTAAAACATTTTACATAAGTAAAATTTATCATTGTTTATTTGTGCTAGGGATTATCATGAGGATGTCTCAAACTTAACTGGAAGAACAGCTATATGAAACTATTTATAGCAAATATGATAGTATGCTACCTGTGTTGTGTCAACACAGTAATATTTACATGCCTGGTGGATTTGTAACAAAGTTTTTGGTGTATAATAAAGACGTTTTTACAATATCACCAATTATGTTGATAATACTTGGGTTTTAAATCAAAACAATGTTAAAGTGTACATCTTTAAAAAAAAAAAACCAATTGTTTTAAAATAAACTCTAACCTTAAATGTTTTAACATTGTACATATTCTTCTGCTGCTCAAAAGATGTGTGTGGTAAAACAGATATTTACAGTGTGTGTGTATGTGTGTGTGTGTTTCGTAGCAACTGGAGAGCAATCAAGATTTTTTCCTTCCTTCTCTACCACATTTGGGTGTTAGCTATATCCTTAACAGCTATTGCACAACTGCAAAATATTTCTACTAAAATCTTGCCGAAGTGCAAATCCCAGTCTCTTAAAGATCCCTCAAAAGGTAACATCTAGGACCATGATGGCGAACCTGTGGCACGCGGAGCCATATTGCCTGGCACACACAGTGGTGCCCGGTCCTCTTCCGGATTTCTGGTGAACGCATGTGCACCGGCCAGCTAGTCTTCTGGTTACTGGTGAGCATGCGATGATCAGCAGGACTTCACACAGGTGGCCGTGCCAGAAACCAGAAGATCAGCTGCCCAGCTGATCGTCCCACACGCATGGTCGCCAGTAACCAGAAGACTAGGTGGCTGATGTGCATGCGTGAACCTGAAACCAGAAGTTTATTTCCCGGTATACGCATGCCCACTGGGCAGCTTCTCTTAGCACGCATGTGCACCGGCCATGCAATTGACAGCCACTTCCTGGGATCCACATTGGAGGCCGTTTGTGCCGGCAAACCAGCGCTGGGGGGGGGGGGGGGGCGAGAAAGAGGGGAATGCTCTTTGCAGAGGCGGAGGCTCCTCCTCTTGCCAGCTTTGTTGTTGATTTCGGGGTTTGCCTTGGGGGGGGAGAGAAAGGTCCTGGTTGGGAGCAAATCCTCTTTGCAGATGCAGCAGCAGTTCCTCCTCCTCCTCCCGCTGCCAGCCTCGCTGTAAATCTCAGGGTTTGCCTTACTGTGGGGGAAGAAGGGAGGGGCAGGAGAAAGGTGCTTGTGGGAGAGACGTCTGTGGTGCCAGTGACTGCAGCCACACTCCGGAAAAACCCCGTTGGAGCGCGGATTAGCCGTGTTCAAGGTGGTGGCCAGAGCAAGAGAAGCAGGATGCCAGACGCTCAGCTCTGCAGACACACAGAGCTGGGGCATGGGGCTTCCCTACATAAGTTTGCCAGCGCCACTGCCTTTTTGCTGGCACAAACGGCCTTCTGCCGCTGGCTCTTTGCTGGCAAAGTTATGTAGGCAAGCCCTGCGCCCCGCCAGCACAGACCATGCTGGAAATTGCCTGACCGGCTCCAACGGGGCTTCTCCAGAGTGTGGCTAGAGTCACTGACACCACGGACCTCCCCCCCCCCCGGTAAGGCAAACCCCAAGTTTTATGGTGAGGCTGGCAGGGGGAGGAGGAGCCGCCGTTGCCTCTGCAAAGAGGATTCTCCCCCCAACCAGGACTTTCTCTCCCTCCCCCCCCGCAAAGCAAACTCCAAGTTGCCTGCTCCTTCCTCTCTGCCTCCCGCCCGCCCACAGCCCCATACCAAAGTTTGAGAAGGGGAAAGTTTGTGTACTGTGCTCGGGGCACAAAAGCAAGCCGCCGCTGTTGCCAGCATCATGGCGAGCAGGCCAGCTGGGTCGGAGGAGGCCGCCTGACCAGCTCCCTATTCCTCCGGCAGCTTGCTTCTTCCCCAGAGAAGGGATGGCGGCGTACAGCAGAAGTGCTCTCGGCCCCAACCAGGTGGTGGCTTGCTTGGGCTCCTCCCTACTGGGAGCCGCAGGCTGCAGGGGGAAGGGCAAGAGCGACCAGCCGGCTCAGGTACATGCGGCAGCATTTGCTGGCTGGGTGGCTGGCTGCCCCATCCGCTGCTCCTTCTCTGGTGTTGGCTCGGCTGGCGGTGCAGCAGCAGGTGTGACGGGGGTCGGATGATGGGCCCAACCACAGGCAGCGCAGTGGTGGGGGTCAGGTGGGAGGGAACGGTGGCTCCCAGCAGAAAGGAGCCCAGGCAAGCTGCACGTTCAGAGCTTCCCCGGCAGCGCACTTGGCCCTGCCATCTTGGCAACCCCATGCGCTGGCCAGGGAACGGCTGTCTCGCCATGGAACGGGCCAGTACTTAGTTGTCCTCCATTAAGAACATGGAGGAGGGGAATGTTTGGGGATGCGCATGCGCAGTGGGGCACATGCGCAGGGGGATCATTGTGCGCATGCACAAATGGGGGCGCGCATTGCATTATGGGTGTCGGCACATGGGAGCGCTCGCACGCTCAGACTTTTGGCACACAATGCCAAAAAGGTTCGCCATCACTGATCTAGAATGCTGTTTGAAAGCAGGCTTGTTTTATTAACTTTGTAACAGTAAATTTACCAATAATTTTCAGATAATATTTACAACATAAGCACAGTCTTACATATGTTATCCTAGATAATATATTTCTTGCAACTGCAGAAATAATATACAAATCTAAGAACTGTGGGCACGAACACCCAATTTTACCCCTAACCTCCCCAAATAAAGTGTTTGAAGTTAGTTAAAATGTGGCTTTCCAGGCCAATTCTGTACAACTACAATATAAATCTTATGATTAACTCCTGAACATTTTGTCTTCTTTTCCCACTTCTTTGGGGAGAAGGGTTTATTTCCTGTCGCTCTCCAAACAATCAATTTCCTTCCTGTGTGTTTGCACATACAAAAATCCAAATATTTGGTTTCCAGTCTACAATAAGAACGCTGCGCTTCTAAGAAAGCAATCACCAGCCACAAAAGATCAAGTCAGAATCCATGTGGCTAATATCAACCAATGCTTCCAAATTTGGCTAACATGGCTGGCAAACACACTGAAGTTCTTTCAGCAAAGGGAGTTGCAGGCACATCAGATGAGCCTCAAGTATCCAACTCCAGGCTTAGTTTTTTATTTATATCCTAGTTTGCAGTACTATCTGAGAAAGGAAGTGGATTACCTCCTGCTGGAATGAATTTCCTCCACATCCAACATCTGCATCTGTCTCCTCAATTTCCAGAAATATCTCGTTCTCTCATTCTGTTGAAGATGAAGAACCATATCTAAAAGCTGTACCCCTTAACTAAAGATATCTGGATGCCTGTGGCACCAAGGATTGGCCAAAGGCAACATTTTTTGGCTGATATGTACATTTTAAATCTCAAGGGCATGGCATTTTCTGTCACGGGAAAGTCTTACATATTCTTAAAAACAAATGCAACCGTGAGTGAGGATAGCCACAAATAATGCATTTACTAGAAAGCAAAGTCTTGAGGTTATTCATTGCTGCCCTCTAAGTCCCCTTTTCTCCACCACCTTAGCTTAACTCTTCCTTCCTACGTGGGCAGTCTTGCAACCGAAGCACAGGGCTAAGTCCTGTACTCTAGAAATATAAAAATGCTTGGAATGCACTTTTGGAAGTAAACAATTCTGGGGCTAAAATGTGTGCCTTTGCAGCACAGCCAATATGGTTTGTGAGCTCCTTGAAGACTGGAAAGATTTATTTTTCTTTTAGCAAAATTAAAATAGGAGCTGGGAAGAAGTATTAGATACATTTGACACCTTGAGTTATTTATAAAAAAAATAAAAATATGCATAAATACAAGATACATCTCTGAGCACAGGGAAATAATACTATTACTGGTATACTGTAGATTCAGGATCATGGAGGTGCTGAAAAGACAGAATGGGAGAATATACAAGCCTCTATTCAACTAAGGAATTATCTCTAATGTAATTTTAGTATAACATTTCACAGCTTCCTCAGCAACATCTTCTCTGGAGATGCAAAGAGAGAAAAGAGATACTACTAAGAAAAAGAGAAACCTTGCTTTCCATCTAAATAATTAGATTTCTTTACCCTTGCCTGGAAATTACCTCTATATAGGTAAAGGTATCTTCATAAAGCAAACTAAATCTGGTTCTAAAAAACATTTCTCTGTTGCTGGAATTCCATTCTTGTATCTATATGGGATCCATGAAGCTATTTTTCACTGCCGCAACACAGGATATCCCCATTCTGGGAGTTCCACAATTGTAAAACTTTATTTGCTGTCACACTGCCTTTGATTTTCAGCAACAAGATCAGCATCAGGAACATCCCTGTTCTGATCTGAATAGTAACCAACCTTAATTTCGCAGTGAATAACTGAGCCTATTTCACTTTACATCTGATTTAATTGTGTACAGTAAACTTGCACACTACCTTATGCAAGGAGGACCATTATAGCTGAGTGGCAAGTTGCCAAATAACCAGCAAGCTCAACAATGTGAAGTGGTCAGCCTCTACATTTCCTCTCCCTTACCTGATCTATAGGCAACCAAGGCAATTCCAGATCAGGCTGAAATGAATAAAACCAACTGTCTCATGCAACAATGTTGGAACTCTTCCTAAATTAACTCATTTCTATCTTTCCTTCATTTCACCTGGCAACAATAAACCTACAATGAGTGGAGGTGGCGCAGTGGTTAGGGTGCAGTACTGCAGCTACTTCAGCTGACTGCTACTTCAGCAGATCAGCGGATCAAATCTCACCGGCTCAAGACTGACTCAGCCTTCCATCCTTCTGAGGTGGGTAAAATGAGGACTCAGATTGTTAGGGGGCAATATGCTATTTAGTATACTGTCTTTGGTGTAAGCCACCCAGAGTCCTCGGAGAGTGGGAAAGAAAGAAAGAAAGAAAGAAAGAAAGAAAGAAAGAAAGAAAGAAAGAAAGAAAGAAAGAAAGAAAGAAAGAAAGAAAGAAAGAAAGAAAGAAAGAAAGAAAGTAAGAAAGAAAGAAAGAAAGAAAGAAAGAAAGAAAGAAAGAAAGAAAGAAAGAAAGAAAGAAAGAAAGAAAGAAAGAAAGAAAGAAAGAAAGAAAGAAAGAAAGAAAGAAAGAAAGAAAGAAAGAAAGAAAGAAAGAAAGAAAGAAAGAAAGAAAAGACACCCTAAAAGACCAGAAAGTGTGTCTCATCCCTAGAGCATTTCACACACTGGGATGTGAGAGTGAAACCTCTGAGAGTGCCAGAGCCATCTTGCTTCCACTGACTGCTTTCACGCAAGCCTGCAGTGTGTCACATGATCTTGAGGCTTAGCCAGAATCTATTAGTCAGAAGGTTTCACAATCTCTCACTCTCATTTCTTGTTTTAATAGCAAACAAGGATGGTTCTGTTTGAACCTTTAAGAAAGAGAGAGATAGAGAAAAGAAAAGGAAAAAAAAAACCAGGCAGGGAAAGAGTATCAGCTTCAAGGGGCAGCAGTAGTATAAGAATGGCAAAGACCATCCGTCAGTGGTGGAATGAGAGCATTCTAGTGGTTTCTTTCATGCACAAATCATCCCGCAGGAATAAGCTGACCAAGGAAAGAGAAGGCAGTCCATATTAAAAAATGGGGGAGAAAGACGTGAAGGGGATAAGAAAAACTGATAAAATCATGTGAGTTATTGCATCAGATTAAAACCAAGGAAATTACAGAAGAGGAATTATTTACTGAAGCATATCTACTGTTAAGAGAATGGGCATGGAGTGCCACAAAGAAGCTTATCTGATCCTGCAGGTTGCAATATAGCCCCCTTTGGGCCTCCCCACTCCCAAAATTATCTCTTCACCTTGGGATTTATTTTATTTTATGGCAATCTACCCTACCCTTGGACATTCAGTTCTAGCTAAGGGAGGTTTACTTGAAAATAAGCCATCCTGGATTTCACTGGCCTTACTTGGAAGGAAGGGCTTCCAGCAGAAACTGGCACTGCAGTGCTCTTTGTGTGTGCAAGGAGGCCTAGCCCGGAGTGCCCCGTGGGTCTGATGCCAACCTAGGGAGCATTCAAGGAAGAGATGCTCAACATCCTTGGAGAGAAATCTGAAAGGTCACACAGAGGCTCTTCCTGCAGAATGACGGGCAAGCAGGGAAAAGGAGGCAGAAGCTGGGCCTGGCTGTGGGTTCAAGGTCTGGTCTTCCCTGCAGGGCTTTGGGGCATGGAAACCTCTGGAAGAAAGGCTTGCGTTCCCTTCCCAGGAAAATGCACAGAGCAGGAGGAAGGGGCACCCTTTTTGATGCCAGGATGAGATCTGAAAAAGGAGGGGCTGCATCCCAGCCCGCACCCAAGAAGAGCTCCTGCATCGCCCTCTCTCCCGCCCCCCAGCATCATCACAACGCACGGACAAAATCGCCCATCATCCCCAGCCAACATGGGATTTGCAATCCAATAGAGGGCTCCGAAATTGGACCTGCTGCACCCAGGCGGATCCTCTCCTCTTGCCCAATGAACAAATCTTAGGTTTCCTCCTTTCGGGAGAGAAGAAGCCGAGCCTATCCGAGGGATCCCGGGCGGAGGTGACCCAAATTGCGCCCCCTCCCCCGTCTTTTTCCAGCTCCATCAAGAGCTAAAAGGAGAAGCTCTCTTGGAACTAAGGCGCTGCCGGGCCCCCATACTCACTGAGGCGGGGTTGAGAGATGTAATCGCGGGTGACGGCGGCCGCCTGATCCCGCGTCGCGCCTCCGCCGCTCAACTCCGAGACGGCGCCGTTCACCATCCCTCGCATAGCCCGCATCGCCGCCATCTTATCCCGTCTGGACTGCCGCGTGACTGCGCAGGCGCTGATATAAGCGCTTTGCGTCCCCCCCACTCTACCCCGCCTTTCTCTCTCACGCCAACCCGGAAATCGCCGGGAAAGGAGAGGGGCGGGGCTGGAGGAGAGGAGCTGGCCAAAGTGCTGAAGGGCGGGGCCAGGAAAACGCGAGGGAGACGCGCGGGCAAAAGCAGGGCGAGACGCAGAGCGGCCAAGCTGCCCCTGAGCGTGTGCAGAGCGCAGAACAGCAGCTCCCTCGTCTGCAGGTTGCAGTGGAAGCCATAGAAGCGAGGAGACGCTCCCGACTGGGCCCAAGGTGTTCCCTGTCCACCCCAGGTGCTACAAAGACAGGCATGCCTAAATCGGGGATCAAGTTGCATCAGAGAGCTGGGACAGTTAGTTTCCACCAATCCCTGGTACTGCAAAGTAGCTGAACTTACCTTCTGTTATACAAAACCGCTTCATACAACAACGAAAGGGCCTCTAAGCACCTGCAGAGGGACTTCTCCAAGTGCCACCTGTACAGCATAGAGAAGTCAAAGCTCCCAATCTGGATTTTGCTATTTAAAACTATGTCATAGAGCAGGGAGATTTGCTCTATATTGTATATTGTAGTGAATTACCGTGAGGCAAGATGGATGGCTAATACATTTTATAAATAAATAAATGAACAAGGATCATGTCCTTCCCTTGAAAGTAAAGGCAAAATTCATGTTGTAAAATAGATTTATTTATTTATTTTTATTTATTTTATTAAATTTCTATACCGCCCTTCTCCCGAAGGACTCAGGGCGCTGAACAGCCACAAGATAAAACACATAAATACAAAAATTTAAAATAAATTAAAAACGAATTAAATAATTTGGCTGAATTTAAAATACCCCATAATTTAAAAACAAATTAAAATTTACATTTAAAAAGGGGAGAAGATTTAGGCCAGGCCAGCTTGATGAAATAAAAAAGTCTTAAGCGTGCGACGGAAGGTGCGCAGATCCGGGATCCTCCGTATCTCCGGGGGGAGCTCGTTCCAGATCGTAGGTGCCCCCACAGAGAAGGCTCTCCCCCTAGGGGCCGCCAGTCGACCTTGTTTGGCCGACGGCACGCGGAGGAGCCCCTCTCTATGGGAGCGTACTGGCCTGTTGAAGGCTATTGGTGGTAGCAGGCGGTCCCGTAAATAACCAGGTCCTAAGCCATGGAGCGCTTTAAAGGTGATAACCAGAACCTTGAAGCGCACTCGGAAGGCCACCGGGAGCCAGTGCAGCTCGCGCAGGAGAGGTGTTACATGGGAACTCCATGTCGCTCCCATAACCACCCACACGGCCACACTCTGCACCAGTTGGAGCCTCCGAGTGCACCTCAAGGGGAGCCCCATGTAGAGAGCGTTACAATAGTCCAGACAAGAGGTGACGAGGGCATGAGTGACTGTGTATAGAGAATCCCGATCTAGAAAGGGACGCAACTGGCGGATCAGGCGAACCTGATGAAAAATCCTCCCAGTCACGGCCGTCAAGTGCTCTTCTAAAGACAGCCATGAATCCAGGAGGATGCTCACGTTGCAAGCCCTTTCCATGGGGGCCAATGATTCGCCCCCCAATAGTCAGCGATGGCACCAGCTGACTATATCGGGACATTGGAACCACAGCCACTCTGTCTTGGATGGGTTGAGCCTGAGCCTGTTTCTCCCCATCCAGATCCGTACGGCCTCCAGGCACCGGGACATCACTTCAAGGGCATCGTTGGAGTGGTCCGGGGTGGAGATGTACAGCTGGGTGTCGTCAGTGTACTGATGGTACTTCACCCTGAAACCACGGATGATCTCGCCCAGCAGCTTTACATAAATGTTGAACAAAAGGGGTGAGAGGACCAATCCCTGTGGCACCCCACATATAAGGGGCCTCGGGGTCGACCTCTGCCCCCCTGTCAACCAGACTCTGACTGGTCAGAGAGAAAGGAGGAGAACCACCGTAGTACGGTGCCTCCCACCCCCAACTCTTCCAACCGGTGCAGCATGATACCATGGTCGATGGTATCAAAAGCCGCTGAGAGATCTAACAGGACCAGGACAGAGGAGCAAGCCCTCCAGAGATCATCAACCAACGTGACCAATGCCGTTTTCGTGCTGTACCCAGGCCTGAAACCCGACTGGAACGGATCCAGATACGATGTTTCATCCAGGTACTGGGGAAGCTGTCGCGCAATCACACTCTCAACAACCTTCATGACAAAGCGGAGGTTGGAGACTGGACGATAATTAGCCAATACTGCCGGGTCCAGGGAGGGCTTCTTGAGGAGAGGCCTCACCACCGCCTCCTTCAAGGCAGCAGGGAAGGCACCCTCACCCAATGAAGCATTTATAATCCCCTGGAGCCAGCCTCGCGTCACCTCCCGGGAAGCCAGCACTAACCAGGAGGGACATGGGTCCAACAAACATGTGGTCGCGTTCAATCTACCCAGAATCCTGTCCATGTCATCTGGGGTCACAGGATCAAACTCATCCCAGATAACATTCTCAAGACCTGCCTCAGTCACCCTCACTGGACCTACCCAATCGGAGTCCAGACCTTCCCGAATCTGAGTGATTTTGTCATGCAGATATTGAACAAAATCTTCCCTCCAAGGGGTCCTCCCATGCTTCCTGGTGGAGCAGGGAGCGGGTCACCCTAAACAGGGCGGCCGGGCAATTATCTGATGATGCAATAAGAGCAGCAAAATGGGTACATTTTGCTGCTTTTATCACCACTAGGTAATTCTTAATATGAGATCTTACCAGTGTCCAGTCCGATTCAGAAAGACTAGCCCTCCAACTACTCTCTAAGCGTCTTTCCCTCAGCTCCTCGGTGAACCAAGGAGCCAGGTGAGATCGGCGCCGGGTCAGAGGCTGCAAAGGCACGACTCGATCCAGAGCTCCAGCGGCTGCCCTGTCCCAGGTGGCCACTAGGTCTCCAGTCGAGGCGTGAGCGAGATCCTCGGGGATTCGCCCAAGCTCCATCTGGAACCTATCAGGTTCCATCAGGCGCCTGGGGCGGTACCATCTTACCGGTTCCGCCTCCCTGTGGCGGGGTACCGCGGTTTGAAGGTCAAGGCGAAGGAGAGAGTGATCCGACCATGACAAGGGCTCAATGACTATGTCCCCTATCTCAAGATCACTTTTGAGTGATTAAGGTATCAAGGTACCTTAATCAGATTAAGGTAGCCTTGTCTACCTCTCAGGTTAGCAGCAGTCCTTTCAAAGAGCCTTGGTACTACAGTGGTTTAAAGCACCCTGTTATTAACACAGCTGCCTGCAATTTACTGCTGGTTCGAATCTCTCCAAGGCTCAAGGTTGACTCAGCCTTCCATCCTTTCTAAGGTAGGTTAAATGAGGACCCAGTTTGTGGGGGCAATAAGCTGACTTTGTATAAATATACAAAAGTATGAAGGCTATTGCTTAACGCACTGTAAGCCGCCCTGAGTCTCCGGAGAAGGGCGGCATATAAATCAAATAAAAAAAAAAGTGAATTATAAGCAATATAAACAGTTGCAAATAAAATACAAGCAATAGGAGAGAAAAAGAAATATTATAGGATTTTTTTTTTACCATAAGAGAGTCTATATCAATAGCTCTGCAGGTAGGGGTAGAAACGGGGTGGGAAAAGACCATTACTGTAGTGACTGCCAGTCTCAATATCCTTCTCTTAGAGTAGTCGGTGGAAATGAGTCCCAGCTACTGTATCCAGAGATCTTGCTATCTGGGGCTGATGGGAGTTTATTGGGTTTGGGAAAAATGTTTCAAAGAAATAGCACAGAGCACATTTTTGTTCTGAGAGCTAGTAAACAAAAGTAAATACCCTGGCACCAAAGCAAGAGACAGATGGAAACTGGATGAAGAGAAGGTCATTCAGTCTGTTGCATTTGCCTGGCAGGAGAAAGCAGCATAAGAATTAGAATACAAATTGGGTTTATATCAGTGGTGAAATCTGAACCGGTTTGCCACCGGTTCACTGGCCACGCATGTGCAGTGTGTGCCAACACGTGCTGCATGCGCACGCAAGCACAGTGTGAGACAAACACAGCTGCGTGTGCATGCACTGTGCACACGGAATGCACACTGTGCATGTGCACATGCGCAGTACGCACCAAACATGTGCTTTGCACAGAAAAAGGCTTGGGAAGGTAAGTAGAACAGCAAGGGGAGGGGACAGCTGTGCCATGCAATTTAGATTCACTAGAAAGCAGGATTTCCTGCTTTCTAGCGATTTTAAATTGCGCGGCACAGCTGATCATCGGAAATACCAGTTCAGAGGAATTGGTAGCTTTTTTTACTAACAGTTCGCACGAACTGGTAGTTTTTATCACTACTGGTTCGGCCGAACCGATGCGAACCGGTAGCATTTCACCACTAGTTTATATTTGATATACAGCCATCACTGGGATTATTTATATTATATATTATGTATAATATTATATATATATATATATATATATATATATATATATATATATATATATATATATATATATATATATATATATATATATATATATATATATATATATATATATATATATATATATATATATATATATATATATATATATATAGTTCTACAGCCCTAGGTTCTGTGAAATCTCATTCACAAGTTTCTGGGCCTTTTTTTCTGCTGACAAACTGCAACTCTGTGTTGCTCTCTGGGAGACTCAGATAGCTATTTCTGCCTCTTAAGGCGCCTTCGGTGAGCCACACCCACAATATGCACATAAAAGCCTACGAAAAAGGAAAAAAGATACATTGCACCTTTACAGGGAGGATATCTGAGAAGTGGGTGTGGCTCACCGAAGACGCCTTAAGAGGCAGAAATAGCTATCTGAGTCTCCCAGAGAGCAACACAGAGTTGCAGTTTGTCAGCAGAAAAAAAGGCCCAGAAACTTGTGAATGAGATTTCACAGAACCTAGGGCTGTAGAACAACTAAGTTTACGTAGGTAAAACCTGGCTAGAAAGAATATGCATATATACATATACATATACATATACATATACATATACATATACATATACATATACATATACATATACATATACATATATGTTTTCTGAGGTTTTCGCGGGTGTTTGTATGTAGGTCTTTGATTATTTGGGTTTTCTCCCGCATAAAATTGGAGGTGTCTTGGCAACGTTTCAACGAAGTCTCATTCGTCATCTTCAGGCTGGTATTTTCGGCTTCGTGCTTCTAGGAGCAATGTGTGTGATTGCAGCTGTTTCTTCCTTTTAACTGCCAGTGGGGGTGTGAATTGATTGGGTGGGAGCTTGGCTGTGTTCTGATTGGGTGGAGGTGTGTTCTGATTGGTTGGGGGTTTGGTTGTGCTCTGATTGGATGTGGGGTTGGCTGTGCCCTGATTGGCTGGGTGTGTGTTCTGTTTAGGTGGGGGCTTGGTTATGCTCGGGTTAGTCTGCGTAGCAGGGGGATTTGAGCTGGTGAGCTGTGTTGCTGTTGTTTGGCTTCGTGTTCGTGGCCGTGCCACCTCTTCATGGTGGGTGTCAGTCTGCTTCATGTATGGATTGGAGGGGTTTAAAATGGCTAATGATGCAGCTGTGGTCTGGCTTCTGGTCCATGGTCGTGCCTCATCATCAGTCTGGGTTTGAGTCTGCTTTCTGCGTGGGTGTGTGGTGGTTACATCTTGTGTGGCTCTCGTGAGTGTGGGTCTGGTGTCATTCTTTGTGTTAGGGACTCGTTTGTCAATAAGGGCGGGTTTCCAAATGGCTGTTAGGCAGGAGGTATCATCTCGTTTATTCATGCTGTGTGGACGTTTTCCTATCTCGATGGCTTCTCTGATTATTCTGTTGTTAAAGTGTTCAGTTTTGGCGATAGTCAATATCATATCCTGTGGCTTTGAGGTATTGGACAAGGGAAGAAGTTGGTTCCTCTTTTCTGACTGAGTTCTTGTGTTCTTCAATGCATGCACTTATTCTTCTGTTGGTTTGTCCGATGTATGTGGTGGGGCAGGCGGTGCATGGGATTTCATATACTCCTTGATTTTCTAACTCAATTTTGTCTTTGGGGTTTCTTAGGATGGTGGATATTTTTCAGTTTGTGCAGAATGCTGTCTTGATTAATATATATATATATATATATATATATATATATATATATATATATATATATATATATATATATATATATATATATATATATATATATATATATATATATATATATATATATATATATATATATATATATAGATTAATTTTTATATTATATAGATTGATTTTTATATTATATAGATTAATTTATATTATATAGATTAATATATTTTATATATATATATATATATATATATATATATATATATATATTTATATTTATATTTATTCAATTAATATGCCGCCCCTCTCCGAAGACCCGGGGCAGCTCACAATACACTCAAAATATCACTATAAAAACACCTAAAAATTAAAAACATTAAAGACATTAAAACCCATTCACACCATTCATGGCCGGATCTTGTCAGCTCGCAAAGTGAGATCAACGGCCCCAGGCCTGCTGGAAAAGCCAGATCTTCACCGCTTTTCGGAAGGCCAATAGGGTGGGGATGGTCCGGACCTAAGGAGGTAACTGGTTCCAAAGAGCTGGAGCAGCCACAGAGAAGGCCCTCCCCCGTGGGCCCGCCAGCCAGCATTGTTTAGCTGACGGGACCCAGAGGAGACCAACTCTGTGGGATCTTACCGGTCGCTGGGAGCTATGCGGTAGAAGGCGGTCTCGAAGATAACCTGGCCCTGAACCATGTAGGGCTTTAAGGTAATAACCAACACCTTGAATTGTGACCGGAGACCAATAGGGAGCCAGTGCAGCTTGCGGAGAATTGGTATAATGTGGGTGTACCTAGGTGCACCCATGACAGCTCGCACGGCTGTGTTCTGGACCAACTGTAGTCTCCGAACACTTTTCAAGGGTAGCCCCATGTAGAGCATGTTGCAATAATCTAACCATGAGGTGACAAGGGCATGAGTGACAGTGAAGAGAGCCTCCTGATCCAAGTAGGGTCGCAATTGGTGCACCAGGCGAACCTGTGCAAAGGCCCCCCTAGCCACAGCTGTCAGATGTTGCTCTAATCTTAGCTGTGAGTCTAGGAGGACACCCAAATTGTGAGCCCGTTCTGAGGGGGACAATTTCTCCCCCCCCCCCCAGAACCAAGGATGGACAATCGACATAGTCTTTAGGAGGCAATACCCACAGCCACTCGGTCTTGTCTGGGTTAAGTCTGAGCCTGTTGACTCCCATCCAGACCCTCACAGTCTCCAGGCACTGGCACATCACATCCACCACATCACTGAATTGACGCAGGTTAGAGATATACAGCTGGGTATCATCAGCGTATTGCTGATACCTCGACTCATATCGTCGGATGATCTCACCCAGTGGCTTCATGTAGATGTTAAATAGGAGGGGAGAGAGGACCGAGCCCTGAGACACCCCAAAAACGAGGGGCCTAGGGGTCAACCTCTGTCCTCCTACCAACACCGACTGTAACCAACCAGAGAGATAGGAGGAGAACCACCGTAACACAGTGCCTCCCACTTCCAGCTCCCTTAGTCGTCCCAAAGGATACCATGGTCAATGGTATCGAAAGCCGCTGAGAGGTCAAGTAGCACCAAGATGGAGGAATGACCCCCATCTTGGGCTCACCAGAGATCATCCATCAGTGTGACCAAAGCAGTTTCCATGCTGTAGCCAGGCCTGAAGCCAGACTGAAAAAGGTCTAGATAATCCATTTCCTCCAATGACTGCAGGAGCTGAAGTGCCACCACTTTCTCTACAACCTTTCCCACAAAGGGTAGGTTGGAGACTGGACGAAAGTTCTTTAATTCTGCTGGATCCAGGGAAAGCTTCTTGAGGAGGGGCCTTACAACCACTTCCTTTAATGGTTGCGGGAAGGCCCCTTCCCTCAAGGATGCGTTAACTAAAATCTGGAGCCAACCTCGTGTCACCTCCCTGCTGCCCGAAACCAGCCAGGAGGGCCACGGGTCCAACAAACAAGTGGAGGAACTCATTGCTCCTACAGCCTTGTCCACTTCCTCAGGAGTTACAGGCTCAAACTCATCCCACACAATAGGACTAAGACCTGCCCCCATCATCTCGGTCGGAATTGCCCAATCAGAGTCCAGGTCCATCTGAATCTGAATGACTTTATCTGACAGGAACTGCACAAACTCCTTAGCTCTACCCTGCAAGGGCTCCTCCACTCCCCCTACATTAAGGAGGGAGTGAGTCACCCTAAATAGGATGGCTGGGCGCGAATCAGCGGATGCAATAAGTGTGGAAAAATGCAAACATTTTGCCGCCTGTATCGCCACTAAATAAGTCCTAATAAAGGCTCTTAAGAGTGTTCGGTCAGATTCGGAGTTACTAGTCCTCCAGCGTCGCTCTAGACATCTCTTCTGGTGCTTCATCTCCCAGAGCTCCTCGGTAAACCAGGGAGCTTTCCTGGATCCACCGCCATGGAGAGGTCGCAAAGGCACAATCTGGTCCAGTGCCCCAGATGCCACCCTATTCCAGGCAGCCGCCAGGGACTCAGCCAGACTGTGGACAAGGGAGTCAGGTATCTCCCCAAGCTCCTTCTGGAACCCTTCAGGGTCCATTAGGTGCGTGGGGCGGCACCACGTAATCGGTTCTGCCTCCCTGCGATGAAGGAGTAGTGTCCTGAAGTCCAACCTCAGCAGGAAATAATCTGACCACGACAAGGGAGAAGCATCTATACCCCTTAATTCCAGATCATATCTCCACTGCCCTGAGAGAAACACCAAGTCAGATGTGTCCCCCCCCCATGAGTCGGACCCTGAACTACTTGGGTCAGGTCCATGGTTGTCATGGAAGCCATGAACTCCTGAGCCACATCTGAGGATTCGCCAAGTGACAGCAAATTGAAGTCCCCCAGTACCATAAGCCTGGGGAACTCCATCGCCAGCCCAGCTACCGCCTCTAGCAGCAGAGGCAGGGCTGTTGTAATGCAGCTGGGAGGCAGGTACATCAGTAACAAGCCCAACTGAACCCCTGAATCCAACCTTAAGAGGAGACACTTACACCCAACAATCTCAGGGGCAGGGATCCTGCGAGGGCAAAGACTCTTCCGGACAATAGCTGCCATTCCTCCACCCCTTCCCTGGAGTCGCGGCTGATGCAATATCTGGAACTCGTCTGGGCACATTTCTGAGAGGGGCACACATCCCTCCTGGCCCAGCCAGGTCTCAGTTATGCATGCCAGGTCAGCCCCCTCCTCCAGGATTAAGTCCCGAATGAGGGGGGTCTTGTTAACAACAGACCTGGCATTAAACAGCAGCAGCCTGTGGCCAGGGCCCTGACATCCCGAGTCACCAGGTATACGAGGTGAGCCCGGTGAACCAGAACCAGAGGGGCCGGAACAAGTAATCACTTTGAGACAGCGAGTCCTAGTTCCCCGAGAGCGGTCTACCCCTCGGCTCCCGCCATATCTACCTCTCCCAGTCATAACCGCAATACTCCAGCTCTCCAACACCCCAGAAATCCCCTCCCCCACCTCAATGGCCCCCTCCTCCCTGGCAGTCAAGGCACCCACTCATACCGAGCCGAGGGTCATATCTGAGCCCCCATCTGCTTCTGATTGCACACTCAGCAGAGGGGGCTCCATTCCTTGCCCCCGGCTCCCTCATTCTCCCCAAATTCACCCATTTCAAACCCATCCCTTCCATCCCATCCATCCCAACACCCCCTCACATACACACACGCACATCCTCCCCAAGATAAAATTAATTATTGTCATGTGTGCGTTACCAACAAGACAGAAGAGGGAATGTTATCCTCCACACCTCCTTTGCCACAGGGCCAAAAACAAGCAGAGGAAGGGGGATAATTATGTTGATCGTTCAGTTTTTCTTTTAATTATCTGCACTGCTCAGAGTCACAAGCAAGCAAGGTGAGCGGCTGTATAAAGTCAATAAGCAAGCTTTGCTGAAACAAATAATTAAATTCCAACGTTGGAGCTCGGCGGGAAGAAGCTCGGCTGGACGTGGTCCTATGTCTTGACAGCATGAACTTTTCTTAGCTTTTTTGTTTTTGTCCTTGGAAATCTCAAAGGTTTATTGCTTTGTTAGCTAAGGAAAGACTGATATCTCCATTGCTAATAAATTCCTAGTGTGACTAGCATTAATAATAAAGGCAAGATCTTTTCTCTTTTCCACTCTGTTTTTGCATTTTCTTCCCCTCTAGCTGGGTATACATGTATAAAACTATGTGTTTTCCAATCTCATTCAGCAGCGAGTAGAAGTAAATAGGTTTACAAAGCTTCCTTATGCCTGGTCACATCATTGGACTGCATTGTATCAGTCACTATTGCTTCCTACAGCTATCCTCTTGAAGCCGTTCAGAAGCATTGGAATATAATGCTCATTCTGGTGAGCATTCATGACAAGGATCTACTTTGTTATATGGGGGTTATACCTGTTGAGAAGGATGTTTTGATAGGATTTAGGTAGGGAACATTCTTGAGGAAGATGGGAATTGAATTTAGGACTTTCTGTATTCAAAGCAGGCCTTCAGATCTTGACCTATACGCTTGACCCACTCAAGTAGGATTCTTCCATATTACAAATTCAGAGAAGCAGAAAAGGAAAGGATGAATCACCATCCTACTTCCCTTAATTTGCATATGGACAACTGGCTAAGTGCCATCCACTTCTTCCTCTGGAGGAGTGATTAATATGTGCATGTTTCAGACTCACAAATGTGTCCCAATGGAATAAATGTTCATGCGTTTGGTTTGAAACATACAGATAGTCTTCGACTTACAACCATTCTTACAACGGCACCGAAAAAGTGACCCATGACAGGTCCTCACACCTATAACCATTGCAGGCTGTTTACACGTTTATTTATCATGGTAGGATAGTTTTCTTATGGGTATCTAAGTCCAAAATACTCTTCCTCTTCTTTTTTCTTATGATTGAACAGATTACATAATTTAATTAAAAAAACATGCACATCAATTATCACAATAAGTGGAGCTATTGAATGTTGCATAACTGATCTATAACTTCAATTGGACTCTCACACAAAGGATTTATTTCACCCATTTTATTATTTTCCAACTTGAAGCAGTCACTTTTAAAAACATGTTACTAAATTGAATTTAAAATTCTTTTACAAAAACAAGGTCCTGCAGAAACTAGTGTATGTATGTATGTATGTATGTATGTATGTATGTATGTATGTATTTGTAATTTGTAATTAATAGTTAGTTAGAATAACATAATGATTACTGAGTATTAATATAACTCCTTTTAAAAATATTGTCTATTTTTATTAGACAAATATTAGATGCAATATTCAACTCTATTCTTTGGGAGGACAGCTACTGAATGGCTCAAATATTTTGGCCACCTAATGAGAAGAGAGGACTCTTTGGAAAAGACCCTGAAGTTGGGAAAGACTGAAGGCAAAAGGAGAAGGAAATGGTAGAGGATGAGATGGTTAGTGTGATCAACACAATGAACATGAATTTGGGCAAAACACAGGAGACAGTGGAGGACAGTGGGACCTAGTGTATTCTGGTACATGGGGTCACGAAAAGTCAGACACGACATAGCAATTGAACAACAACACAAAAACATAATGTTGTCTAATCCTCCTTCATGCACATGTATTAATAACTCCCATAATATTGCTGTCAAGCTTCGAGGTGTCAGATATGCCTTCTTTCAATACCCAAGAAAGAAAAACCCCAACTCCATTTTCATAGAGAAAGGTACTGAGTAAGAACTGAATGCAACCAAAGGAAAGCAAGGTCTGAGGCAAAAGGCGCGGAAAATATATATAGAAAGCATCCCCAAAACCCTTCCCCCAACCGTCCAGTGAAAATTATCCAATCCACATTTCCCCAGGGGTCATGTGGGGTGCAACGTCCGATGGTGCCATCCTCCTGCTCTGCCACGACGGTCGACCTTGAGTTGTTATCAGCTTCAAAGAAAACGCTGAAGAAAACTTTCTCTGCTCTTCTCCACCAGCTCACTTCCCCCCTGCCAGACATTCCAATAGCTCCCCCCTCCCCCCATTACAATGGCAGCCGAGCAAGCAAGTAAAGAAAAAGTGAAGGCTGACCCGCGGTCTAGCCGGTTGGATAAAGCTGTGTTTTAGATTTTTGTTGATAAAGTCTTGTAGTTTCCCCAACTCCCGGGGGGTCATGGGGTAGATTTTTGGTTTAGGGAGTTCTACCCCAGGGAAGATTTCAATGGTACAGTCCGTTGGCTGGGGGGGCAGCACGTCTGACACCCTTTCACTGAACATCTCCCGGAGGTCCCGGTACTCTTTTGGGATCTTTTCTTCCCCCACAATATGGTCTGTCACAGTTGCGGCCCCTTCGCTCGCCCCTTCAGTCACGCAATGGGGTTCCTCCCCTCTCTTCCCTTGTTGCTTGGAACGGATGCGCAACACGCCCGTTTTCCAGTTTATGCGCAGGTTCCATTTTCGGAGCCAGGGCAACCCAAGTAGGAGGGGCCGTTCCATGCCTGGGGCCACAATAAAACTCAGAGTCTCTAGGTGATCCCCCATCCTCATCTCGATTGGTTTGGTCACAAAATGGGCTGCCCCCCCCAGCCACCAATCCGTCTAGCTGACAGAATGCGATACGCCTTTTCATCATTTTTAGTCTTAGACCCATCTGTTCTACAATGTCTGGGCTGATGACACATCTGGTGCATCCTGAATCTAGAAGAGCTAGCATCTGCCCGTGGGCCCCAGTGGATAGTACTTTTAGTTCTACTGGGATGGACATGGGGCCCCCATTTTGACTTACCAGGAGGTCTTCATTGGAATCGGTTTCGGTTTCGCTGTTGTCGGTGATGGTCAGAGTTCCCAACTCACCCTGTTTCAACAACTTCTACTCCTTTTAGGGTGGTCTCGCAGGCTCTCACGGGTGCTTTATCGGCTCTCTTTCCTCTGGTAGAGGGCGCCTTGGGTCCAGGCTTGGAGAAGCACTCAGCGGCTCGGTGCCCCTCCTTTCCACATTTGAAACACATGGAGGATTTTGGTTTTAACCCTGCCGTCCCCATTACGGCCTTTGGCGCCCCCTTGTGGAATGAGGAGGGTGGTTGATCCCAGGTACCCCATCACGGAGACGACCTCGGGCCAAGTCGATCTCCACGTCCGCTGCCAACACGTACCAGCTCTGCAGATCGTTAGGGGCCCCTCGGGAATGGCAATCCTTGTAGACATCCTCATTTAGCCCATCTTTATAGTTCTCCAGTAGGGCCACCTCTGACCACCCTCTCATGTAGGGTGCCAACTCGCAGAACTTCTGGGTGTACTCCGCCACCAATCTCCGCCCCTGGTGAATGGCCTTCATTCTAATTCTCGCCCTTCCCTCAGCTAATGGGTCCTCAAAATGTGTTCTGAGAGCTGCCATGAATTGATCATAATTCCTCAGCAAGGGGGAATTTTCATTGTGGAGCCCCACCATCCATTCAGCTGCTACCCCCTCCAGGGCCTTGGTAACGCATCTCACACATGCGACATCGGAGAGGAAATCCTCCCCCCAGTCTGCATGTGGTTCCACACTTGGGTTAGAAAAAATCCCAACTTCTTTGGGTCTCCTCCGTATCTTTCTGATAGCAAGGGAGTTTGGGACTTGCTTCTCTTCAGTGGCGGTGGCTGTCCTGCCGGGGGGGCCTGGGCTGCAGCAGCCGCTTGAGCTCTGGAGGCCTGAGCTGTTTCTTCCCTGGCTTGGCCTCTCTCTTCCACACAAGCAGCAGCCTCTGTTCCACCCCGGGGCCATTCATCCTCTGTTACAATTGAAAATACCTAACCTGTTTTCTGTAAATATGTATATTTGTATATATGTTAAATGTATGATGTCACTATGCTCCTTCCCATTGGTCCCTACTTACCTTTTGCCCCGCCTCCTCTGTATATAAATTGATGCTCCTGTCAGAGCCCCTGCTGTCCAAATATAATCCTGAGGAAGACAAGAAATAAATAAATACCCTTGTTATAAGAAAGCCTCCAGTCTATTATATTGGGCCTAACCAGAATAATCAAATAAGTAACAAATTGGTAGCAAGAGGATGGTTTGGTAGGCCCAACCAACCTAAAAATGCAAGAATCACAAAATGAAAAAAGAAGACCTGTCACTAGATATCTAATGAAAAGAATGGCAGCCCAGCTGACTCCTGAAAAAAATACACTAACTGAAGAAATGAAGAAATATACACAATTCCAAGAAAAGGAATTCCTGACAAACTCCAAACAATCAATAGATGAAACAGAAGTCGCTTCCTCAGCCTCAAACAGGGAAGGTGACATAAAAAGAAAAATACTAGACTTAATACAAATGACTCCAGATGACTCAAGTCTGATCGCGAAACTCCACAGCCTAGCAAACAATCACGGAGCAGCATCAGATGAAGAGATCGAACATAATAAACATAAAAAATCCACGGTAAGGAAGTCAACACCTGACTACAACACTAACAATGAAGCTGGCAATGGTTTCCCGCCTTTTTCATGGCGGCCATCTTATGCATCTATTCCTTCTAAAATGGCCGACCAATCACTAAAAGACTTCCGAAATTCAAATTACCAGGCGGGAAACGGAACCTACAAAGAAAATAACTCACCGATTTCAGAAATAAATAGAAAACAACTATGGAGCAAATATACTAACCAACCTAATGAACTAGAAATAAATAATGCCATGCAGGTGTTAACCGCAGCAGTCAGAGCTAAGCTAAAATTATCAAACTCTCAATCAGAAGACACAAGAAAACTCTCCGAACTAACAACTAACAAAAGTCAAAAAGAATTAGACTACCCAGAGGAAGAACTAGCCACCCAAGAAAAAATGCACTGACAATCATACCCTGAAAAATACCACCCGAGGCCCACACAGGACAACCAAGACCCCAAATTTAAAGTAACATACTTGCCTGTCGCAGAACACCTTGCCAAGCGATCCAACTTCACCGCCACTGAAAGTCCGAATCAGGCTCCGTTTTCCAGCCGCATCGAGAAACAAGGCCGCCAAGCCTCCGATGACCATTTTGCTGATCGCCGCGGTTCCGGAGACTTCCCGACGAGCTGGACAGCATCCCGGACAATTTTCAGCCAACAGAGGCCTTCCAGAGACAAAGCCGAAGACCAGAAGGCCGACTGGGACTTCATCCCGGGAGCCGCAAGCACAGGATCCTCTCTCGTTGACTGCTGGGGAAGAATGAGATCTGAGCATGCGCAGAACGAACCTGCAAAGAAAAAAGAAGGAGACATAAATACAAGTCAGCGCAGATCCAGCCAAAACATAGAGATAAGTCAATACAGACATGCCTCTAGTATACCTCTGCCTTATTGTGAGTATGCTAAGGTTTTAAACCATGGACAGCTCCTGAATGTAAGTAACTTCTCACAACACTCTGAGACACTACCTACAGACTTTATAAAATTAAATTTAAATGGAAATAATCTGATGGAATGGAGCCAGCAGCTCCAGATCATATATTTGAGAGAAAACATTTTGTTTTTTTATTAATGATCCCCCAGACAAACCCTGGACTTATGAAATGGACTGCCTCCACCATAAGGCTTATTATATACTCATTGCTTCTATATCCCCAAGTATTTTTCCTAGCCTTGAACATAATCTAACTGTATCTGAAGTATTCCAAAAAATATTTAATTTATTTTATAGCAAAAGTGTAGCCACAACTACTAGAATTTCAAGGGAATTCCACTCTGCCAGGCTAAAGCATGGTACCCCTATGAGTGAACACATTCTAAATCTGAATGCAACCAGAGCAGAGCTCATCCAAAGGGGGGAGAATATATCTGATGGGACTATGAAAAGTATTATAATCAATTCATTAGACACCAGCTGGGATAATTACATTACTTTACTTGATAGCTTAAGTTTAGAACATCTTACCTTAGAAAATCTTACCAATAAACTTATAGCTGAAGACAAACTTAAAAGGGAACAATCTATACATCAAAGGGAAGGCAGAAACCAAAAAAGAGTAGATTTCAGAGTCAGGGATAGATACGCACCTGAATGCACAATATGTGGATCTGAAAAACATCAGAAAAGAGATTGCCCCAAGAACGCAGGATATAAAGATACATATTATCACAAAGATAGGTCAGATAGAAGAATCCATTTCTCAGATAGAACTT
Organism: Pantherophis guttatus; assembly: GCF_059756535.1. Lineage (NCBI taxonomy): Eukaryota > Metazoa > Chordata > Lepidosauria > Squamata > Colubridae > Pantherophis > Pantherophis guttatus. The sequence goes on along the minus strand of NC_142071.1, from coordinate 15,192,367 downwards.
CTCCTGACTACAGATATAAACGCAGGGAATCACCCTATTCAAAGGACAGAAAAAGATACAGAGACAACTCTAGGGAAAACAGATATGGATCACTATATGGAATAAAAGACAGTAATACATCAACATCAGATTCATTCAACACATGGCTCATTGAATCTGGAGCCACAAGCCACCAACTCACAATAGAAAAATTCTCAACAACTTCACAGAAAGGGAGTATTACATAAAAGTAGCAAATCAAAATGAAGTTCTAGTAAGAGGAGTAGGTAACACTCATATAAAAGGTATAGGGAAAATAGAGGGGGTACTATTTATACCCGAAATTCCGCATAATATATTGGCAACTCTAAAACTAAGCATAGAAAATGGAGTAGAGACCACATTCAAAAATGGGAAAGTATTCATGACTAAAAACATTAGGAACATAGACAAACTATTCACTAAAGAAGGACTAACATATCTACTGCCACAAAATAACGAGTTAATCTGTGCACACACTCAGTTAAAAAGCAAAGAGGCAGAATCCGATAGTCATGGAGGGAGTGATAATATGTCAACAGTTGAACCCATTATATCAGAAAAATTATGCAATGGTAAACTTATACACGACAACTGTACCCATTTACTTCACAGGAAGCTAGGACATGCAAGTTTCCCTGTTATACAGAAAATGTTAGAATGTTCCGAAGACATAAAAGTAAAAAGTTGTAAAAATTATTTGGAGTGTTCGGTATGTAAATCATCTAAGCTCAAAAACAAACCTAAGCCCAAAAAAGCCACTCGCACCACACAATCCATTTTTCAATTGGTACATATGGATGTCGTAGGCCCAATGAAACCATCAGTCAAATACAGAAAAAAATATTTCCTAACTATAGTCGATGATTACAGCAGGTTTGGGTTCGTGTACACTCTTAACCATAAAAGTGAAGTTTTCAAAAAATTCAAAGAATTCTTTAAAAGGGTAGAAACTCAACATAATGTAAGAATCAAGCAAATAATGACCAAGAGAGGATCAGAATTTTTGTCTAACAAATTTTCCAATTGGTTAAAAATGCAGGGAATATTACATTTTAAATCTTGTCCCTTTTCACCCTTCCAGAACGGAGTCATAGAGAGAAAAAATGGTTTATTACAAACCATGGTTAGATGTGTGTTAGATGATGCTGGTTTATCAATCCTTCTGGGCAGAAGCCCTTATTTATTCTAATTATACCCTAAATTGATTATGGTCCAGTGTAATTAATAAAACTCCATATGAACTCATGTACAAGAAAAAACAAAAAATTGGACATCTACAAATATTTGGCGTAACTGCAGATATGTATGTACCTAAACAGTTGAGACACAAAGGCGAAAAAGTATCTAAAAGACTAAGATTCATGGGGTACGAATCAGGAACTAAGGGATATCGTTTCATAGATAAAAATAACCATTTCATTGTGTCTAGATCTGCTGTGTTCCATGAATACTCTAATTGGTCCAAAATACACCTTAACGAATTATGCCCCGAGTCAGAGAACACTACACCCACTCACAAAAAACTGAATTCACCAGTTACTGAGCCCAAGGTCATAAAGACAGGCAAACGCAATTACCCAAAGGAAATTAATGAGGAATGGAAAAAAGGGCATCCTATCTTAAAAGTAGACCCGTTAACTGAGAAGGAAGCAAAATTTATGCAAGGTGATGAATCTCCTCCTGGTAGACCCATTAGATCAAATAGGGTACAATTCCAAAAAGATTTGATGACTATGTACTATCTCTCAATGCCAAAAAATTAACACCCAATACATATGATGACATACTTAAATTACCTCTGGAAGAGAAAACTAAATGGGAGGAAGCAATGAAAAAGGAGATAGATAGTTTGAAGGAACTAAATGTGTACACACCAGCAGATCCCCCTGCAGATAAGTCCCCCATTGGTACTAAATGGATATTTAAAATCAAGGAGCTAGAAGATGACAAATTCCTGTATAAAGCTAGGTTAGTAGCTCAAGGATTTGCCCAAAGATTCCCTTATGACTACAAAGACACATACTCTCCTACTGTTAGAGCAGAGAGTATAAAGACTGCATTAGTACTAGCTTCCATTTTAAATTTAGACGTGTATCAGTTTGATGTACAAACTGCATATCTACATGCTAATCTTGATAAGGAAATATATGTAAAGGCACCCCCAGGAAAGAATACAAAAAAAGGAGAAATTTGGTTGTTAAAAAAGAGTTTATACGGATTAAAACAGTCTGGTAAACGATGGTATGAATGTCTGTCAAAAATACTTAAAGATATGGGTTTTATAGCTACTTCATCGGATCTATGTTTTTTCACTAAAAGAAAGAATAATTCTATTGAATATGTACTAATCTATGTTGACGACATATTGTATTTCGGACAAGATAAAATCAAATGTGATGAATTTGCTGAACAATTGGGTAAACACTTCAACTTAAAAATATTAGGAAAAGTAAATAAATATTTAGGAGTCCAAATTGATACAACCGATAAGGGGTTCAAATATCCCAAAAAGAAAAAAATTATAGAATTTATACAAAAGTGCAATATGATAAACTCAAAAACTTGCGAGACCCCCATGTCAACTGATTTCACTAGAAACATGCACGACAAACACGAGCCATTTAAAGAAAACACTTTGTATAGATCTATTATTGGATCATTACTGTATATTTCTAATTGGACCAGACCAGATATCACTCTTGCTGTTAATCTATTGTCAAGACACGTAAGCAGCCCTAGCGTATATCACTGGGAAGGAATCAAAAGAATTCTAAGGTATCTAAAATTTAGTGCTGATGTCTGTTTATATCTAGAACCATTTATTTCAGAAAAGCCCACTTTGACCTGTTATGCTGATGCAGATTGGGCTGGAGACCCAAAGAGTCAAAAAAGTACCTCCGGTTATGTTTTCCTTATAAATGGTTGCACGGTACATTGGTATATTGGCAAACAAAATTTAATTGCCACCTCTACAGCAGAAGCCGAATACGTTTGCCTATCTAAAGCAGTCAATAACCTAACCTGGTTTGATGATTTGTTGTCTAATATATGGGCTGAACCCATTTATCCCATTATCATCAATGAAGATAATAAAGCAGCAATAGATATATCAGCTTCCGAGGCAATAGGCCAAAGATCTCGACATATCGATATCAAATATAAACATGTGAGACAATTATCGAGTATAGGATTTATTAAAGCTGTTCATTGCGATACGAGTGAACAAATTGCTGACATTCTTACTAAACCCTTAGCAACCAAACAACATGTATATTTGACTTCTAAATTTAATGTACATATCTAAAATCAGTAATTTATTATTAGTTAGGTATTTTAGAGGGGGATTTGTTACAATTGAAAATACCTAACCTGTTTTCTGTAAATATGTATATTTGTATATATGTTAAATGTATGATGTCACTATGCTCCTTCCCATTGGTCCCTACTTACCTTTTGCCCCGCCTCCTCTGTATATAAATTGATGCTCCTGTCAGAGCCCCTGCTGTCCAAATGTAATCCTGAGGAAGACAAGAAATAAATAAATACCCTTGTTATAAGAAAGCCTCCAGTCTATTATATTGGGCCTAACCAGAATAATCAAATAAGTAACATCCTCCCTCCCGGCAAGGCATTCAAACCTTTCACAGCTTTTGCAGCTCTCTTCAGCTTTTCTCAGTAATTGCAGAGCCTGTGCGACCAGAAGATTTTCTTTCTGCTCTTGCTGCCAGGCAGCTGCTCCACCTCAGCGTCTGGTAGTTGTTACTCCTTGGGGAGTCTTCTCCAGCTCCGGTAACCTCCCCACGCCCATGGACCATTTGGCTCTCTCTGGCTCCAGTTGTAAATTAGCCATCCAGTCCGATGCTTCCCAGGCAGGCTGTGCAGATGAAGTTGCTGAGCCGGCTGCTCCCATCTGTTCCTGGTCACTGTCTTGGTCAGACATTGTTTGCTCAGCCCTTACGATAGTTTTCTGGGATGACTGTTAAACTCAGACCTTGCTTAATGTCAGGTTTGCCTCCTTTCAATACCCAAGAAAGAAAACCCCCGACTCCATTTTCATAGAGAAAGGTACTTTTACTGACTATGAACTGAATGCAACCAAAGGAAAGCAAGGTCTGAGGCAAAAGGCACGGAAAATATATATAGAAAGCATCCCCAAAACCCTTCCCCCAACCGTCCAGCGAAAATTATCCAATCCACATTTCCCCAGGGGTCATGTGGGGTGCAACGTCCGATGGTGCCATCCTCCTGCTCTGCCACGACGGTGGACCTTAAGTTGTTATCAGCTTCAAAGAAAACGCTGAAGAAAACTTTCTCTGCTCTTCTCCACCAGCTCATTTCCCCACTCCCAGACATTCCAATAGCTCCCCCCTCCCCCCATTACAATGGCAGCTGAGCAAGCAAGTAAAGAAAAAGCAAAGGCTGACATTCAGGCTGCTTTCACTTTTACTGCTTCACAGCTTGCCAACAAACCGGGGGGGTGGGGTGGGGAAGGGAGGGAGAGATTGGAGTACTACATCCAGTTTTGGTCACCACACTATAAAAAAGATGTTGAGACTCTAGAAAAAGTGCAGAGAAGAGTGTTAGAGTTTGCAGCAATCCAACCAGCACACTATTAAAGAATTCAGCAGGATTTGTTTATATAAGAAATTTCTTTATATACAATACCATACAGCAGAAGCTAGAATCAGAAATCAGAATCCAGAAGTACAGAATCAATAATCACAGAAGCACTCAGATAGATAGATAGATAGATAGATAGATAGATAGATAGATAGATAGATAGATAGATAGATAGATAGATAGATAGATAGATAGATAGATGATAGATAGATAGATGAACCTAAACCACGCCCAGGCTCCGAGCCATCTGGGTCACCAAACAGTCCCCATTGGCTGACCTGTTACCATGTCTATTCCAATTCATGAACTCTCACACACTGACAAAGAGCAACCAGGATGATTTTTTTACTTTTTTTTTTTTTTACAAACATATCAATCAATGTGTGGACAATGTAGCGCCTGGGTGTCATACATTCTAATACAAATAGAAATAATAGCATTAGTTATTACTTTCAATCCAACATATATTTCTAATAGTAATACATATTTATATAAAGTTGCAATCGATCCTTATTCAATTATTCCATGTTTTCTCTTATTATTACTCTTATTTTATTATATTCTAATACAAATAAAACTGACATATTTAGTCATAATTATTACTTTCAATCCAATTTATATATTTCTAATAGTGATACATATTTATATAAAGTTGCACTCTTTCATTATTCAATTATTCCATGTTTTCTCTTATTATTACTCTTATTTTGTTATATAAAACTGTGTACACTAATATTCCCCTTTTCTCTTATTTCTATCTTATTCCAACTTTTAATCATATCATCCTTTGTTAAAAAAACATTTTCTTTTTATCCTACCTAACTTCTAATCCTGTCACCTATCTACAAAAAAAAAAGAAAGAAAGAAAAGAAAAGGAAAAAGGAAAAAAAGAAAAGAAAGAGAGAGGAAAAGGAAGGCAAATCAAAACAAACCCCAAAGATGGACATCATCTATCCATCATCTCTTGTCTGCTTCAATACTTTAATTGCTATGCTTTTTTTCTTTTTGAATTGTCTTCAATATTCCTCTCTAAGATCTTTATCTCTTTCTACATCTGCTTCTTAGCTGTTCAATCTGAGTATTTTTCCCACCTCTACCCTCCTCCTCCACTGCCTAGTTTCCAAGATTTCTGCCCATGCTCCTATCTCCCTTCCAAAGGTATCTTCCTGTATCTCCAATTCTCTTTTCAACTCCCTTAATATATTTTCCCCTGGTTTGATTCATCAATCACTGTTATTTTCTTTGTTGTCTCCTCTTTGTCTTCTTCTTTTATTTTCTGGTTCTTCATCTCAGTCTTTTCCACCATTTCTATTGTTAGCTCCTCCCTTTCCTGGGTGTCTTGATCTTTGCTCATCATCCCTTGTATAGCATTTTCCATAATCTCCTTAAATCCTTGCTCCATAATATCTTTGTGTTTTGAAAAACACAAAGATATCTCCTTCAATCTTTCATTTGTTTTTTCCTTATAAAGCATCTTATTTTGTTTTTAAGAAAAAATTCCACTTTTATTCAACAGTCCAAGAGCTATTTATTCAGTCCTTAAGGTGTCCTTCAAGGGATGAGCTAATCACAGTTCTTTATATCCCAAAGATAGTCAGTTCCATTTGAATAGTCCCAGAAGTTATCAGAAGTCTTTCAGGGGTCCCTTTAATTAAGTAGCTTGCCTATTTTCATATTTAAATCTCTAGTCGTCCTGGGCTGGCTGGGGATAATCCAATAGATATTTTCACAGTTTTTTTCATAAGTATTTCTAAGCTTGTAGTTTTCCCATTTGTCAGCAGGTGGCACTCTCATCTTAGATTTCAATATTACCACTCGGCAATTATCATTTTAGTTATAAATCAATTATAAAAGCAGAATAAGTTTTATAGGTAAATGTCAGTGTGTGTGAGAGTTCATGACTGGGAAGACATGGTAACAAGGTCAGCCAATGAATAGACATGGCAACAAGGTCAGCCAATGGAGACTGTTTGCTGATTCAGACAGCTTAGCACTAGTCTGCTGAATTGAAACCAAAATGCTGCTGTTCTCTCCTCTGCCTGTGTTTGCTTGTACTCTCTACCACGTTGGAAGAATCAGCCATTGGTATTGTATATTTATTTTCATGTGTTCTATTATATATAAAGAGAAGTTAATGAATCCTGCTGAATCAGTTACCTGTGTGTGCTTTCTGGATGTGATTGCTGCTGCAACATCTGACAGTTAATAATTCCAGCATTGTAAAATGCCTTCCCAGTACTGTGTCTTCCCAATTCAAGAGTCCAATTTTCTATACATTTCAAAATTTATTATTTTTCTCTCTTGTGCCCTCCTCCTCCGGTCTGGTATTTCTCAGAATGCTTGAAGGTCACTTAAACAAATAGTTCTGAGCAAATAGTTCCAAATTATTCCTTGGGGTAAGTTTAAGGCAAAAAAAATAATCCTCTCCCCCTGTTCCAGTCACTGTTCACCTACTGCTGCTTCTTCTTGCCATGGCTGAGAGGGAAAGAACCCCCCCGGGTCTGACAGGAGAGCTGTGTCTCTCTTCGAACACACAGGGTGCCCCTCTTTGCTTCACCACCCCTAGAGGGCAGCTTTGGCTCCTCTTGGAGCCCATGAACAGGAAGAACTCAGCACAGGGAACACAGAGACCCATTCCCTGTGTCTGATATCACTGAACAGCAACCAGGATGATTAGGGGACTGGAGATTAACCATATGAAGAATGGTTGCAGGAACTGGGCATGGCTAGTCTAGTGAAGAGAAGGACTAGGGAAGACGTGATAGCAGTGTTCCAATATTTGAGGGCCTGCCACAGAGAGGAAGGGGTGAAGCTATTTTCCAAGGCACCTGAAGGACATACAAGGAATAATGGATGGAAACTGATCAAGGAGAGATTCAATTTAGAAATAAGGATAAATTTTCTGACAGTGAGAACAATCAACCACTGGAACAGCTTGCCTTTGGAAGTTGTGGGAGCTTAATCACTGGAGGCTTTCAAGAAGGGATTGGACTGCCATTTGTCAGAAATGGTATAGGGTCTCCTGCTTGGGTGGGGGTTGGACTAGATGATCTACAAGGTTCCTTCCAATTCTGTTAATCTGTAATCTGTAAACCCAATCTAACCCTTGGTTGATATGGAATAGGGTGAAGAGGAAGTGCTCTTCTCTACCTAAGAGAAGGTAGGTACAATGCTTGGAGAAAATCTAAGAGTTAGATAGAGAATTTAGACCTGCCTACCAATAGCAACTGCACATAAGGTTCACACTACAATATCCATTTTAAAGCAAACAGAAAAATATATAATGTAAGCCATGATTTTGTTTCCTTCAAACACAGCTTCTCCTGTGTAGCAACCCAGCTTATGTATACATCAGCAGGATACATTTAGATATGATTCTCTTTGCAAATTCATTTCCTCCCTCATTTTATTTATGTAGTTTCTCTGTATGGGCAGATGGGCTGTCATCTTCCAGGTTATCTTTCCCACTCGTCTACAATTTATAACAGTATGTTTGTTCTTCAGAGGTTTATTATTCTTATGACTGATATCTAATCCAATATCTGAGTAATAACAGTGTCTGGCTCCTATTATAATTTGCAATGACAATGCTACCCTCTTCAGTGTACATTTGGTTAACGTCAGTTGCTGCAACAGCCTGTCCCTCTTCACCCCAGCTAAAAGGATTTCAGATGATTGATTCAAAGCATTTCCATCCTACTCTTCAGCCAGTTGGCCTTGATGTTACCATCAATTTACAATTCAATAATTTATCAATATAACTGAGCTGTTTGTGCCTGTGAATATATAACCTGTTTATATATATAAAAAAGCAAATCTGAAGCAATTTTAGCTTTTTTCTTCTTTTATAATTGTGTCTATTTTTTTCTTTATTTTTTTGGATTTAGTTAATAAAAGAATGGAGGGGAGGGGGAAGAAGGCCACCTCTGCATTTATATTTACACTCTAAAGCAAACAATAACAAAAGGAAAAAGAAATGGGGAGGGAAGAGGAAAATAACCCAAATCAGGGCCAATTCTTAAGGTTCTATAGAACCTTTTGTTATGTCCTTATAAGGACATCCGCCGGGGATTGGCTAATCCACCGGCGGGAGATTCAAACAACTGTCATTGGACGGCTGAGGCTGCCGAAGCAAATAAAAGAGCTCCGGCAGCACAGCCGTCCGTCTTCATTCAGAGCTGAAATAAAGGTACTGAATGGACCAGAGCTGGTCGTATCTTCCTTTCCCTGCGCCGATCTAACACTGGCGACGAAGGTACCTAGGACCAAAGCAACGAACCTCATGGCACCCTGCCAACACCACAAAAGAGCTAGTCACTGAGCTGAAGTCACCGACTGAAGTCACCCGAAGCTATGGCAGCACCAGAAACTGCATTGCTGACACTAGCCCCTTTCCATCCAGGAAAGGAAAAATGGACATCCTATATGATCCGGTTTCGCCAGTTCCTGAGGGGCAACAACATCTGAGATGTGGACAACGACCGCAGAAGAGCCCTGTTCCTGGCCCACTGTGGCACCGAAGTCCTGGAGATGGCCGTTGACCTTGTGGCGCCGAGGGACATCGAAGAGATGTCATGGATGGATCTGCAGCAAGTGCTCCAAGACCACTACGCACTGACGGGAACCCCGGTTGCCAACCGATTCACCTTCCACCAGAGGGACCAATGTGAAGGCGAATCCATCAAAGAATTCGTGGCCGCCCTGCGCCAAATCGCAGCCAACTGCGAATTCGACAATGTGGACAATGCCATCAGTGACCGCATTGTGTTTGGTATGAGAAACAGGGCCCTCCAGAAAAAATTCTTGAGCAGAAAGAAGTTAGTGCTCAAGGATGTTGTGGAAGAAGCCACAGCTGCCGAAACATCCGAAAAAGCGGCAGTCGCGATGCTAAGAGCCAAAGGGATCCACAAGATCCAGAGGGCACCCCAGTCTTCCACAGAGGAGTCAGCTGCCAGATTGGATTCGGAGGAAGAGATGGCCGTGCATAAGGTCTCCAGACCCCCGAGGCGGGAAACCGCTCAAAATGGCGATCGGGGGGAGCATTGTGCCAGCTGCAGAGGAGACCATGCCAGGGCCAAGTGCAGGTGGAGAGATGCGACTTGCAGACACTGCAACAAGAGGGGTCACATCGCCAAAGCCTGCAGAGCCGAGGATCCAGCCCCAGAACCGTCCAGCCACCGGCCGTGTGAAAATTGCGACGACTACGCGAGATCATCTAGACAGTCCTACTACCAGCCCAGACGGGGAGAAAGTGACGGCGGCCGGAGGAAAGCAGTCCATCAGACAACCATAGACCACTCAGACGACGACAACACCACCAAGTGCCACGTGACGGTGCACGTGGAAGGAACCCCATGTTCCATGGAAGTAGACTCGGGATCAATCTACCCCATTATGGACTGGCAGCAGCTGAAGCACCTCAAGCCTGGAGTCTCCAAGAGAGATCTGAAGCCCTTACGGTCAAGGCTGGTCGATTTTGGAGGAAACCCGATCGGAGTCCTGGGAAGAACGTCACTGCGGATTTCCTACCACAACTTCCAGGGCGACCTCCCCATCACCATTGTCCAGAACAGCCGCCCGAACCTACTAGGCATGGAATGGTTCAAGCCACTAGGGCTCGAGATCAGAGGGGTTCACCAAATCCGACAGGACGAACTCGACACTCTCCTCGAAGAGTTCAAGGAAGTCTTCGATGGTAAGCTGGGGAAATTTGTGGGGAAGCCCATTTCCTTCAATCTAGATAAGGCAATTACACCAATTAGGCTTAAGCCCCGCAGAGTTCCGTTTGCCTTGAGGCCCAAAGTAGATGCTCAGCTAGATAAGCTGATCACCCAAGGTGTATTGGAGCCAATCGATCATGCAGCATGGGAGACCCCCATTGTGACCCCCATGAAGCATGATGGATCTGTGCGCATCTGTGCCGACTATAAATGTTCAATCAACAAGGCTTTGCAACAGAGTGCATACCCAGTTCCAGTGGTGCAACATCTGCTGCATTCACTAGGGAGTGGGTCAATATTTGCCAAACTGGACCTGGCCCAGGCTTACCAGCAACTGCCAGTAGATGAAAAAACAGTGGTGGCACAAACAATTGTCACCCACCGGAGCGCATTTAAATGTAACCGTCTCCAATTTGGAGTCAGCACAGCCCCAGGAATTTTTCAATCTATGATGGAACGCCTTCTTCAAGGCATTCCAGGGGTGGTGCCGTACTTCAATGATGTCTTAATCTCCGGCCACTCTAAAACTCAGCTACTTGAGCGACTGAAGTTAGTTCTGCAGCGCTTTAAGGAGAAGGGTTTGAAAGTCAGGAGAGACAAGTGCATCATTGGGGTCCAGGAGGTCGAGTTCCTGGGCTATCTCATTGATAGAACTGGCATCCACCCCACCAAATCTAAAGTTAAGGCTATCCATGAAACTCCAGCCCCCAAAAACAAAGCAGAGTTTCAGGCTTTCTTGGGACTACTGAATTTTTACAGTGTCTTTTTAAAACAGAAAGCCACAGCTGCTGAACCACTCCATCGCCTGTTGGGGAAAGCGGTTCCGTGGAAATGGGGGACAGAGGAGGAAACAGCCTTCAAAAACATCAAAGGACTGCTCTCTTCAGACAGCGTCTTAATGCAATATCATGAGACGCTGCCCCTCCTGCTGACCTGCGACGCATCACCATACGGGATATTGGAGCAGTCCTCAATCATCAACTCCCAAATGGAACAGAGGCACCCATCGCCTACTTCTCAAAAACGATGTCCAGCACCAAAAGGAACTATAGTCAGCTGGACAAGGAAGCCTTGGCCATCATCGCGGGCATCAAGCGCTTCCATGAGTACCTGTATCGTCGGAACTTTACAGTTATCACAGACCATAAGCCACTGTTGGGACTATTCGCGGGCAACAAACCCACACCAAGCTACATGTCATCCAGGATGACATGGTGGGCAATCTTCCTTGCCGGGTACTCATACACACTAACCCACAGACCCGGCAAGACCATTGGAAACACCGATGCCCTTAGTAGATGCCCATCCCAGGAGCCGGTGGAAGACCCAGCCCCCACACTCGGACTATTCCACATTGACAATGACCTCACTTGCCCAGTCACCTCTGCTGATGTGGCATCACAGACCCAGAAGGACCGAATGTTGAAGCAGATACTATCTTGGGTTCTGCGCGGGTGGCCCACGGGGAAGATGGCAGAAGAATTCACCCCATTTGCCAGAAAGCAGCAAGAACTAGCCACTATGAAATGCTGCCTCCTGTGGGGCGACAGGGTCATGATTCCCAGATCACTCCAACATAAGACTCTAGAGACTCTGCATAGGGGGCACCCAGGCATCGTTCGCATGAAGGGGCTGGCACGAAGCTACGTGTGGTGGCCAATGCTGGACAAGGATATAGAGACCTGGGTGGCCAGATGTGACCCGTGCCAGGAAGTCCGCCCAGCACCACCCCGTGCCCAGTCCACAGAGTGGGAGGCTCCCAGCAATCCATGGTCGAGAATCCACATAGACTTCGTGGGTCTGATGAGCGGAAGATAACTCCTCATCGTCGTGGATGCCTTCTCAAAGTGTCTGGAGGACGTGCACATTGCATCCACAACAACAGAAGCCACCACCAAGGCACTCCGGAGACTATTCGCCACGCATGGGCTACCGGATGTCCTCGTTTCCGATAATGGGCCGCAGCTCACATCCAAGCCCATGGAAATGTTCCTGGCAGGACTGGGCATCCGTCATGCCCTGATTGCCCCCTGCAGACAGCCGGAAATGGGCAAGCTGAAAGGATGGTGAGGCTCACCAAAGAAGCCCTCACCAAGATGGGCACCGGCGACTGGCAAGAGAGGATCGACCAGTTCCTCCTCACTCAACACATCATGTTGCACTCAACGACGCACAAGAGCCCGGCCGAACTGTTGATGGGCAGAAGACTGAGGTCACATCTGGGCCGGCTGCACCCCCTGTACAACCCGGAGGTGCCATCGGATGCCAGCCGCCCCCTGCCCCCGCGCCTTTGCCATAGGAGACCCGGTCTTCGCGATCAATTTCCACGGGTTTCTGAAATGGCTGAAAGGAAGAATTGAGAGCACAACCGGCCCGAAGTCTTATAGAGTGGAGCTGGAAGATGGACAGGTCTGTAGACGTCACATCGACCAGCTCCGGAAAAGGTAGAGGGAAGCGGAAGGAAACCAGCCTGACGAGGTAGACCTACAACACCCCGATGAGGTAGGCCTACAACACCCCAATGAGGTAGGCCTACAACACCCCGACGAGGTAGGCCTACCACACCCCAGCGAGGTAGGCCTGCCACACCCCAGCGAGGAAGGACGGCGACACCCCGGCGAGGTAGACTCGCTCCACCTCAGCAAGTCAAGCCATCGCCGATCCAAGGGAGTAGACCGGTACCCGCAGCCTGAGGGGAGTCAGCACTGCGTCGACGAGGAGGCCATTCGCCACCCCTGCGAGGGAGATCTCCACCTCTATGACGAAGTAGACCGGGGACAACGCACAGAGGGAGACTTGTAACCCTCCGGCAAGGGCGACCCGCCACACCCCGGTGAGGGAGACCACCATCGATGCAAGGTAGTAGACCGGGGACAACCCAGGGAGGGAGACCCACAATGCCCCCACAGAGCCAGCCAATGACTCCCCCGTGAGGGAGACCACCATCACCACCCCGGCAGGGTCGACCAACACCACCCCAGCAAGGTCGACCTGCAACAGCCCGACATGGTAGATGGGCGACCCCCTGGCCGGGTTGGCCACCCACCACGACAAGCCGACATGCAACAACAACAACAACAACAGCAACAACAATTGAGACAACAGAGCCACCAACAGAAGCTGCAAGGGGCAAAAGACAATAAAATGGACTTACCGGACATCAGTCGTCACCCCCGGGTTGACAGCAATGCCCAGCCGCGAGGTCCCAGGGATCCCGGTCAGGGGAAGGACCAGTGCCACCAGCGGGTAAATCCAGACGATGCGGCTGAAGGTCCTGGGACAGGGCCCGCACACTCGATGGCCGGACCCCAGACCCTTCCGGGTCGAGAGCCGGAGGGGACAGGAGCTCTGCCTGCTCCAGCCGGCGGCGAAACCCAAATGGAATTGCGCAGGTCAACCAGGACAATCAAGCATCCCGCCTACCTATGTGACTATGTGACTTTCATTCGCGCTGATAGACAGACTTCGAACTAGGAGGGGAGGGGTGTTATGTCCTTATAAGGACATCCGCCGGGGATTGGCTAATCCACCGGCGGGAGATTCAAACAACTGTCATTGGACGACTGAGTCTGCCGAAGCGTATAAAAGAGCTCCGGCAGCACAGCCGTCCATCTTCATTCAGAGCTGAAATAAAGGTACTGAATGGACCAGAGCTGGTCGCGTCTTCCTTTCCCTGCGCCGATCCAACACCTTTTATGCACAACAGAGTGCAGAGTGAGTGGTATAAATATAAAGGGAAGTGGGGGTTGTTTACAGCATCAGTTGGACTTCTATAGTTTAAAGATTGGAAGGGACAAAGTTTGCTGGCTTTTCAGATGAGCTCATACAATAATCTTATTTCCTTTAGCTCTTTGCTTTAGCTGAATGGAACAGCTGCAACAGGGTTGCTCAACCTTAGGAACTTGAAGATGTATGTACTTCAACTCTCAGAATTCCCCAGCCAGCACTCAACTTCTGGGAATTGAAGTCCACACATCTTAAAGCTATTGAGAAACATCAAATCCAGTGGATTATGGAGAGGCAAAATCCAGTGGAGCTGATTCTCTGCAGGGCTGATGCAGATTCTGCTATTCTTTTTGACTCTGAAATGACTGCTAAAATACCTAACTATGTTGGGAAAACAACAATAGTATTGTCACAATCTGTTTGTCAAAGGCTGCTCTTCCCAGCACAAAACTATCCAGATGTTTTGGTATGTCAGAATATCTGGTATATTTGGTACGGCCAGAATATCTAATTATTTTAATACTGTTTTTTAAATTTTGTATGCTTTGTTTTTACTTAGGCTGTGCACCGCCCTGAGTCCTATTTGGAGAAGGGCGGTATAGAAATTTAAACAAATAAATAAATAAATGTCCACTCTTAGAATTCCCAACAATATGGTCCAATTGTTTGAGCTGGATGAGGCTTAAAATTGAAAGATACTTCCTCTTATCCCTTTGTGGTTTTCCTGTCATGTTTTTCTTGGATTAAGCTACTCTATCAGAATGAATTGGGTAGAATAGTTGTTGCTTAAAAGAAGGGAATGAATTAGATCAAGGGCAAGGGCAATCAAGGGAATGAATTAGATCAAGGGCAAGGGCAATCAAACTCACATTCCAGATGTTGCTCACCACAGCCCTTATTATTTGGGGGCAACTAGAAATGGTAACTTAGCAGTTTCTGGAGAACTGGCTTCTCCTAGAATGTCCAAGATAAGATTGTTTAATTCCCTTCAATTCTGTAAATCAGTAATTTTGCTAAAAATATTTAGAAAGAGGATGTAGAGAAGGAATATTGTACAGAGAAGAATATCAGAGTCCTCTGAATATTCCTATGGGAACTGGAATTTTGTTATCTGTCCCTCTTTGAGCTAGGATAGACGTATGTACTTTTGAATGATAAACTCTGACTTTAAAATTGGGTATTTTTGCGGTGGCTCTTAATGCCAATCATCTCAGTAGTCTAACTCCCATTTCCCTGGCTATGACGCAGATGGAGCTGCTGAACTGATTGGGGCATGTTTGAGCTATCAGTTATGCTTTCCTGGTCAAGAAATCCTCATATCCTTTTCAGATAAAAAGGAATATTAAATTCACTTGGCGAAGCATCTTCAGAGCACTGTGAGAAAGCACCAGGAAGACAAACAGTAATATATTCAAGAATGGTAAGGAATCTCCATTTCTCAATATTGGGAGGTATGACAGAGTGGAAACTAATGAGACCACTAGAAGCTAATGGAAGGAAGGAAGGAAGGAAGGAAGGAAGGAAGGAAGGAAGGAAGGAAGGAAGGAAGGAAGGAAGGAAGGAAGGAAGGTTGGAAGGTTAAAAGTGTAATTTGACACTTGCATAAACTCAAATCCAATGAGTTGTACTAACTTCCAATATCCTTCCTATGAGTAATATTATGAAACTTCTAAAACACAAATCTTATTAAAAGACAATGCTTTTAGGTTATACAACTCTAGTTACCCCTGTGGTTTACTAGAGCCTTTCTTTAAAGAAAGGGTGTTAGGACAATACAGGAAGTTGAATTAATTTGGCACAACTAGTATGCAAACTTTCAAGTTTTACCTATAGAGATTCTTCTGTGATTTAATGTTTTGTAAACTGTGGTGATGGAGAAGACCAGTGATTGCCACTTGTAACTTTTTTAAAATAAGCTTGTCAGGATTGATCAAACCTAAAGTCTCTGCTAACTGCTCGTGCTGAATAGTTTTCAATTCATACTGCATCAAAGATTAAAGAAACAATAATATATGTGTTTGTGTACGTTTGTAAGAATGTACTTGGTTATAATGCTGTCTGATTCACACCAGAACAACTGAAGAAGGCAGAAGCTGAAATCCAACCTTCTTATTGTTAGTTAATTAAAAAAAAAAAACATTCATATTTTGGTGATGCTCCATGCTCGTTCAGGATCCAGAATAAGTAAACTAATTTAAAATGATACTTTAACAGTCATTCAGGTCTGTATATTTATTTTCCCTTTTTTGTTTTCTAATATGCTCTTTTCAGAAGATTCTTTCAGGAATCATTTTGGACTTTTATATGGATGTTTCACAATAATTTGGATCAGAGGTAATGAAAGCAGCAGTTGACTGGCTAACATAATTTTCTGTTGTTATTTTTTCATTCTTTCTTTTGGAAAGCTGAATGAGAGAGCAGTCCGCATATCTGTGAAGGGTGTGGGAATCAATATTCCTATTAGGTCAATATCTTTATTTATTCAACTCACTGGCATGAAATAAAATGCAAGATTTTTACATCCTTGATAAACATTTCTGGAAAGTTTTGCCTGCTGTTTTGTGCCTTAAGGTTGTCCTTAAGTCAATTTTGGAACTGTCCTTTTAGATATATTATTGATGCTGGAATTTGGGTGGACATTTTGTTAAAATCTTTCCCTTACAGGATACATAAAAATTTAAATTCTAAGGAGCAGTGAAAAGAAATTCGGAAATGAAGATTCAACTCTTTCCTAAACTAGCAACTGAATGCTCCCTGTGGCTCTTGTTAAAAGAGGGAAGAGAATCCCGGAACTTGGTTTTACTGGTTGTGTTTGTGGCTCTGCTAGTAGACAATATGCTTTTCACAGTTGTGGGTATGTAGTGTTTTGGTTTGCTCATTCTTCTTAAATGTGGAGCCTTTTATATTGCTTTCCCTCACACAGCAGCTTATTTCAGCAGCCGCTTCTTAATAGTATCCATTCAATTTACCCAGAATTCCTCATAGATTGTTCAAGGGCATTCTGAATAAAATAATATTGGCTGCCAGTTGGAATGATATTAGTTGCTGTATATATTCATGTACAAGCAGATAACCTTATTAGTTGCAATATATACTTGTGGATAAGTGGATATGCCACACCCTATTTTTCATGGTACAGTATATTGGTTAAAAATTCAAGGGTTTGCTTATCTGTGGATGGGTGTATACGCATATGGAAAATATGAATGCTGTACTTTTAAAAAAGTGCCATTATATGTAACTGTGGATACGTCCATCTGTAAATAAGCCAAACCCTATTTGGGGGGGTTCATTTTAGCACCTAAAAATTTCAAGTTTATCCCAAAGTTTTACAAGTTTATACCCCAAGTTTGTATTTGACTGCCATCATCCCAAACCTAATCAGATAGCCCTGCAATATAGTTAGTGTGTATGTCAGGGGTGTCCAACCTTGGCAATTTTAAGACTTGTGGACCAACTTCCAAAATTCCCCAGCCAACAATGTACAAGTCTTAAAATTGCCAAGGTTGGGCATCTCTATGTATGTGTTTGTGTGCATAGATAAAAAAGCAGTTGGTAGAAGGCAGAAAGCAAATATATTTAAGATAAAAACAAAAAGGCAAACTTTTTTTTTTTGCAGGAGAAATATTGTCTAGCTGTTCTTTTTTTTTTCAGTGCCAATCATCCCTTCATTTCTATATGCTGCACACAAAAATATCAGCCACTCTGCAATTCAGGCCACATTTCCCAGGATTCCTGTGCCTTTCTCAGCTGATCCCTCTACTTCGGGCTTGTTGGACTATGACAACATCACAACAGTCTCAAGCCGTGATACTCTAGTCAGTGTCAGTGGGAGCCAAGAAGGAACAATTGCCTCCCCTTTCCCCATGGATGCTTTCAACCATAGTTGTACAGCTGGAATGGACTCTCTTTCAAATGAAAATGTTCGTGTTGGGCTGATCTTTGCCTCAAAAGCTTTGATGCAACTCATAGCAAATCCCTTTGTGGGACCCTTGACCAACAGGTAGGTCAGTTTTTAAACAAACAAATCAGAAAGACTTTCTGTACTGCAACACACTCAATTTGTAAACTTTCTAAATACTCAGTAGGAGCTAGTTTCGGCTAGTGGTTAAGCATCAGGCTAGCAAACAGGAGACTCTGACTTCTAGTCTTGCCTTAGGCCAGTCACTCATTCTTGGCCTTAGGAAGGAAACAATGGCAAGTTACTTCTGAAGTCTTGCCAAGAAAGAATTGGCTTCATGCCCAAGGCAGGACTTCTTGTTAATTTTGCAAAAACTGGGGAGGGTCCTGTCTGAGATGCTTTTTCAAACTATATTTCTGCCCTGGACCCATATTTCTTCTATCTGACCATTATCTTGCAGCTTTTCTTCCTATTCCTCTTACTTCTTAAGCCTGTTACAGTTGCCATATTTGCAATAGGGCCTCTATGATGATTCACAACAGAAGACATGCGTAATGGCAACTAAAGCAGGCGACTGCAACCTGCTGTTTTAAAGCATCTCCAATACCTGATTTGATCTGATATTAGATCAACCTTTTAGGAAATGAAAATTGTGTCCCCTACTATGATGGGTGCTCAGACACATAGAAAATCTTGTTTCCTTCTTCCTCCCGGTCATTCAAGAAATGTTATGAAGTAGCTTGTGTTGTACAGTGAACTCAAAACCATTTTTTGGTCCCTGTAGGATAGGATACCATATCCCCATGTTTTTTGGATTTATTATTATGTTCGTCTCTACACTATGTAAGTATGAACACCTACACAACATGTACACAACATGTATCTCCTCTGATGTTGCTGGATTTGAACCTATGGGAGTAGAATACAACAGACCCTGTTTACAGTACCATTCAACTATGTTTACAGAATAGAGATGTGGATAATACAGAAACCTATTCTTTAAGTTTAGAAAGTGTACAGAGAAGAATAACAAAGATGATGAAGGGTCTAGAGGCTAAATTGTATGATGAACAGTTGAGGGAGCTAAGTAGGTCTAGCCTACGAGACGGATTGGAGGTGGGGCATGGTAGCTGTCTTCTATTGTTTGAGGGGCTGTCACAGAGAAAAGGGGATTGAATTATCCTCCAAAACACCAAGGCCAGGACAAGAAGTAATGGGTGGGAGCTTGTTAAGGACAGATTCAATGTAGAAGTAAGGAGAAATTTTCTGACAGTGAGTACAATTAATCAGTGGAACAGTTTGCCTCCTGGAGTTGCAGAGACTCCATTGCTAGAAGCTTTTAAGAATAGACTGGACAATCACTTGAGTGGGATGGTATAATGGTATAAGGTCTCCTTGTGCAGAGGGTTGGATTAGAAGACCTTTGAAATCCCTTCCAGTCCCCCGATTCTATGTTTGTGGAATAATATTGAATAGTTTTGGTTCTGGGGCAGGCAATCTAGCGTCCTGCAAATATTTTGGTCTCAAAACCCATAATATCTTTGCCTTAAGTTATACTGACTACAGATGCTGAGAGACTAAAATATTAGAACAGCTCAGTTTGCTTCATCTTGATATTTGTCCAATATAATTCAATAAAATAATATGTAACCAGAATTTCAATGTACTTTGTCTTTAAATGTAAATTGGTTGTTCTTGTTATTTTACAAATGACTGTTATTACTCAATTAGTCTATTGAATGGATAACTAGCAGTTTCTGTTTTATTCCTCATTTCCCAAAATAAAATCAGTGTTGGCTTAGGCTGCCATCAATTTATTTTTAAAAACTCTACATGAAAATTCCAGCATATGCATTTCTTCTCATCTGCATTGCTGTATGTAATTTTCCTCCTATATAACACTTTTTGTAAGTAATCTTCTCCTAATGTAATACATTTTTATTCTTAATTCCTTTCATTTAACTTTTTTGTTCTGAACATTGAAAAAAAAATCTGAAAAATGCAGGTTTTGGCACATAAAGGTATTGAGGTTCATGAATTGCTTTGGCAAATCAGACCAATTCATAAACTGCAATCATCCATTCAGTGCCAGGAGTTCAATCCTGATCGGCTCAAGGTTGACTCAGCCTTCCATCCTTCCGAGGTTGGTAAAATGAGGACCCAAATTGTTGGGGGAAATATGCTGACTCTGTAAACAACCTAGGGCTCTGTAAAGCACCATGAAGTGGTATATAAGTCTAAGTACTACTGCTATTTAGCAATGAGGCAATCAAGTTCTCTCCAAAAATCCTTTTTTGAAAGCATCCATAATTCCAGTAATCTGATTCTGTGCCTTTTTCTTCCTTTAGTGTTTGCTTTTTCAAGGAGTTACACCTTGATGTTCATCGCTCGAGCACTGCAAGGCTTTGGTTCTTCCTGCTCATCTGTTGCAGGTAAACATGCTGGCAGGTATTATTGGCAATGCTATAGATCTTGCACAGCTGGGACAATATCCTGGAGTGCCAGGAGGCATCTATTTATTAATTAAATAGATTTATATGGCTGCCCAACTCACACTTGGTGACTCTGACCAGCATATTATATTAAAAATCAACAATACAACCCCCCCCCACACACACTCATTGCAGTGATGATAAACATGATCATACAAACCACACAATCAGCTCCAAATGAACCTGAAGTCTCCAGACTGACTGACAAAATCATGTCTTCAGGGCTTCCAGAAAAGTAGCAAGGAGGAGAGTCAACCTTATTTAAGGGGAATGATGTTCCAAAGGGAAGAAGCCACTACAGAGAAGGCCCCTTTTCTAGGCTCTATTAGGTCTACTTCTTTAATAGATGGGACCTGCAACATTCCTTGCCTTCCCACTCTGATAGGTTGGGAGAATATTACATCTTGAAAGTGAAAGTTCTTCTTTACATTTGGTATCTCCAGTGATGGACAGGAAAGTTGCCCACCTGGAATCTTTGATTGTTCCTATTCACATCGCTTAGCTGGATGACCAAAGATCTCATTCCTTGTTCTCAAACAAGGGACCAAGAAGGATATACCTCCTGCAACGTATAATTTCTATATCAGTTCTACTTTGCTTTTTGGAGTAAAGAGACTGATGCTGAAATTATAAAGGGAAAATCTATTTATTGAGTTGAAAGGTTTGTGGTGATAAAAGAAATTTTTAAAAAGAAAATCTTCAATATTGGAGGAGATTTGGGGTGGAATATTGGGGAAGCATACTTTCTCCCTTATCACAGATGAAATTACACCTTCCACAACAGCTGGTGGTAAAAACCAGGGGAAAAGAAGAATTCCATAGACCATGAAGGTAGTCTCAGTCTTTCACTTCTGTACAGTGCAATAATGCTAACACTAACCCATGCCTGTTGCTTATTTCCAGCAATTCAAAACTGATTGGCTCCACTCTGTCTCTGCCTGCAGGTCTGGGGATGCTTGCAAGTGTGTACCCTGATGACTGTGAGAGGGGAAATGCAATGGGAATAGCATTGGGAGGTCTGGCTTTGGGAGTGCTGGGTGAGTAAATGTACATTTAATACTGTTTAGGGCACGTAGGAACTCATTCAGAGCTTACTTTCGTGCATCTCCCCAGCTGCTTCCTTTTAAGACTCTGTTCATTATTCAATTGTCTTTGTCTTTAGTTCATTTCCCAACAGTTAAGCTGGAAAAAGATAGATCTGCTTATATCCAAATGGGTCTTTGCATGTAAGCACAATTTACTATGGATTATTGGTTAGCATTCCTGGAAGAGAATAAGTGAAGAACATTGGAGTGTAGATACTCAAGAGTAGATACTTCTAATAAGGTCACCCAAGGCATGAAGCTCACTCTAGTCCCTCCCTCCCAAACACAATTGGGGATCCATATTGGGTGGCAAGGATATAGGAAGATACTGGAAGGTGATCACTGTAGTGATAATAGTAAAGACATCATTTTCAACCTGCTGGGAGAAGGCAATGATAAACCACTCCTGTATCTGACCAAGAAAACTAAATGGCTGGACAATATAGTGTCATATATTGGATGATGCTCAACATGCTACTAGGGAGAAGCTGAAGTTCTTTTGAAGTATTAGTGGTGCTTATAATGCATATTGTTGGTGATATTTTTATCTATTTGTTTATTAAATTTATATGCTGCTCATCTCACTGATAGGGCGACTCTGGTAAGGCTATGTTGATATGTAGGAAGAGAAAATCCAAACCTGCAAAATCAGAATTGCAATGGAAACATGAAATATTAGAAGCATGAACATGGGGAAGTTCAACACAATCAAATATAAAATGAATTGGCAACACACTGACAGGTGTGTGAAATGATATGAACTGCAATAGGTTGGAACTGGAAACATTTAGTCAGAAGATCACACTGTTTATTACATAGCACGACAACAGTGACAACGAAGAAGGAATATTGTAGCTTTGATAGTCAGAAAAGATATAGTAAAGACAGTTCTTGGCCATAATGTATAATCAATGGCCAGATACTATCAGGTAGACCTCATGGACAACCCTTGTCTAGGTTATCCACTGATGCAGAAGACAAGGAAATTGATGAGTTTTATGGTCAAGTTCAATCACATCCTGTTAAGAAAGCATGTTTTTATTGTTTGATACTATTGGAAATAGTAAAGTGGTTGGACTGTTTGGTCTAAAAAACAGAAATGAATCAGGAAAAGAACAGTTTGTTAAGCAACCAACCCCAAATGCAACATAGTCTATATTCATACTTGTTTTTATGATGTGTGTCCCTTTTCATATTAGCACCACTGATGTATTTTCTTTGCAGTGGGAGCTCCATTTGGAAGTGTGATGTATGAGTTTGTTGGGAAATCATCTCCTTTTCTGATCCTGGCAGTCTTGGCTCTCTTAGATGGAGGTAAGTCATCCTTTGAAGTAGTCAGGTCAGGGCCCACCTTGAATCATTGAGTTGGAAAAGACAGCTCCAGACGCCAATTTTTCTGTGAAGTAAATCCCACTGACCATAGTGGGGCTTACTTCTCAGAAAACATCCTAAGAAGATGGCAGGGTCAAGGGAGAACTGAGCTACTGAATAGAAATAAGGTTGAATATAATTAGTAGGAAAGGTGGAAAGATATTTCTAAGCATGAAATAATTATATTTTTGTTTAAGCTTTGCAGCTTTGTATCCTGCACCCAACAAAGATTTCACCCGAGGTAGGGCAAAAATACCCATTCATGTTTCCTTTTATATATGTACTAAAATATTTTACCCTACTTGTTGATGCAAAGTCTCTACACATCTATTTACTTTTACTTTTTAATGCAAAATAAAATGACTGTTTAAAAGTGGCAGTGTAAAATATCAGATTAGGAGTTATAAAATCAAGAGCAAAACAAGCATTTTACTCAGAGCAAAAATACAGGAACTCTGAAAGCTGCTAGAAAAGCAGGCTTTTTGCAACAAAACAAAACAAAACAACTCCAATTAACATCTTCCTCTGAAGCATATCTGTCTTCCCTGTATGTTTTCTAGAGTATCAAAGGAACCTCCTTGATGACCTTGTTGTGGGATCCCTATATTTTGATTGCAGCAGGTAAGTTTTAGTGCCTCTGTTATGGGCATTTGGTTTTGAGGATACAATAACCACCATCTCAACTTAGCTTCTGTGGAACTGAGGTGGGTTTAGAAAAGATTCTTCTGATTATCAGCATTGCTTATTGTTTCTGGTCCTGCCTGCTGGAAGAATAAAGCATGGTTGTCTGCTGTATAGTTGAGAATGGTTTTACATCTTTCCAAGCAAAATGCACCCTACTCTTTCTATTGTCCTATGTAGCAAATGTAGAATCAGAGAGTCTAAAGGGGGTATTTGTAGGAGAAGAGCAGGCAGAGCCAGGGGCAGAGTTAAATGGGTCATCAGCCTAGAATTGTTTTCTTTGCACAAATAGACCAACACTTCTTGAATTCTCTAGTATCAATTTAGTGCTGAACATTAGTTGACTAGATTCTTGTGTATAGGCTTGTCCAATAAATCTTCTTCACTGCAACTTAACATATGGTCCTGATTCTTTGCATCTGACAGTATTAGGTCATTGCATGCAGTGCGGATTTCCAAATTAATTGCTGTCCAACTTCTCATTCAACACATCAAATAAATGTGAGCTCAGCCTGTGTAGAAGGTTCCATTGTCAAACTAATAGAAAGTTTTTAGGAAGTTTTCCTAAAGTTCTCTTTGTCTGAAAGGTGTTATTTCATATTTTGCATTTGCCCTCTTGGGTTAGAGCAAAGGCTGCATTTCTTGGTCTTTTTCTCTGGGAGAGCCTTTAGTTACTGAATAAGGGCTCTCATGTCCATGCTCACTTGAGGTTTTGCAAGTCCAAGAACATATCAGTTCCCTCCATCCCTCATTGTTGGCTTCCAATCTCCCAATCATGCCAAGAGGGCCTTTCTTTCCATCTACTTTCCCCATGTCTTTCTTCAAATGTGATGCTCTCAACTGAACACTTAATTGAGTTGGGAGTCTGGCTGATGCTCTGCTAATTGATAGAAAACTTATAAAGGGTCTGCATCTTTTCTCTTCTTCCAGGTTCAATTTGCTTTGGAAACATGGGAGTTGCTATTTTAGAGGCTACTTTGCCCATTTGGATGATACAAACTATGTGCTCCCCAGAATGGCAACTTGGTAAGTTTTTAAAAGAAATAATTGTCATAGGAATTGGATGGTAATAAAATATACTGCTCAAAAAAATAAAGGGAACACAAGCAGAAGACATCCGAGATCTGAATGAATGAAATAGCCTTATTAAATACTTTGTTCTTTACATACAGTAGTTTATACACTGCTCAAACAACTAAAGGGAACACAAAACTACTGTATGTAATGAATAAAGTATTTAATAAGGCTATTTCATTCATTCAGATCTCGGATGTCTTCTGCTTGTGTTCCCTTTATTTTTTTGAGCAGTGTATGTTTAGATTAATTTAGTCTTTAAATTTTACACTAAGATGCAAATTGTATATATTTAAAATCAATTCAGGAGGACTTCAAAACCATTTGTGTTTCTTGGGATGGACTTGGTCTTTGAATGGCAAGCTAGAAACCATATTTCAAAAATAATATATGGGTCAGGAGTAAATAGATTTGTTTTAATTGTGTTTATTATTGAAATTAAAATATTTAATTGAAATGAAAATACTGCTTGTAAAAAAGATAATTTTCTCTTCTGTCCAATGAAAAGTATTCAGTAGAAATTGTAAAGGAACTCTGGGACAGTTATTGTATTGTATCTTTTTAAAAAAAAAATTATTAGAGCATTTTGTTATAGTTCAAAAAAAATCAAAAACAAATGTATAATAATTTTTCTATCATGGTGTAACATTGCCAAAATATCCATATATATATATATACATCAATAATCGAGAGTAAAAATAGAAAATATTTACAGATTCTTGTATACAAATTTACATTTTCAATACTTATTGATTACTATAAATATATCATCATCTATAATTATAATCCAACATTATCCTTTGTCTCTCTCCCATCGTTTCTGGGTCCAATCATACCACATATTCCAACTACCATAAAAGTCTGAGTCTCTTTTACCCTTGATCAGTTTTGTAAGCCTATCACATTCCATGATTTTATAAATTATTTTTGAGTCCATTGGTAAGTCCTCATTCTTCCATTCTTGTGCGAATGCCAGTCTCCTTGCAATAATTATGTGCAGCATCAAATACCATTTAGTCAATCCAATATTTGCGGGTCTAACCCCCAACAAAAAGATTTCCGGTTTCAGTTCCCCTCTACAGTATGTGATTTCAAGCAACCATCATTGTATTTTCATCCAATATTTAGCTGCCAGCGGGCATGTCCACCATTGGTGGAAGTAAGTTCCATTGCTATGCCCACATTTCCAGCACTGTGAGGATGTCCCGGGGAATATTTTAGCTAATCTTGCTGGAGATATGTGCCATCGATAAACCATCTTATAAATATTCTCTTTATAAGAGGATGCCATAGTTAATTTTAAATTTTTAAGCCAAATCTCCTCCCATTTTTGAAGATCCAATGAATAACCCATATTTCGCCCCAAAGCAATCATGGAGTCTTTAACGACTTCCTCCCCTGCTTTCAATGATAATAGGTAAGAATAGCATTTCAATAAGACTTTCCTGTCATTACCTAATAAGATTTTATCCAATTCCTGTTTTCCATGATATATCCCTACACTCTCCTGATCTTTCTTCCACCTTGAGTGTATTTGGGTGTAGGCCCACCAGTCTATGTCTCCAACCTCAGTTGTTCCCGTGTCTTCAGCCTGTCCCGAGTATCCAAAATATCTTCATAGGTCAAGACCTTCTCTCCTTTATATAATGTCGGGTATACCAGGGCCTCCTGAATCGAGATCCAACATGGTATCTTCAGATACAACTTTCTCCTAAGTTTTTTCCAGGTATCCCCTAGGATCTTACATAAATAATGATTCCGAAAATACCTCGGTTGGGCTGACTGTCCTGGCCATAAAAAGTGGTACCATGTTGAAGGCCGTAACCTTCTGCCGCCAATAGCCGCCTCCTTTTCAGGGCAGTCCAGTCCTTCACCCATATCAGAATGGCTGCTTGATGGTAAAGCTCCCAATTTGGGAGTCCAAATCCCCCTCTAATTTTAGGTTCCTGCATCATCCTGAGCTTAATCCTTGATTTTTTACTTTGCCAAATAAATTTAGAAATAACTCTGTTCAAGGGGTTGAAGAATTCCCTATCCAAACTTACCGTGGCAGTTTGGAACAAAAACAACCATTTGGGGAGAGCGTACATTTTGACGGCAGCAATCCTTCCCATAAGTGATAGCTGTAAATTTTTCCACCTCTCCAAATCTCTAACTGTCTGGTTATAAAGGGGAACATAATTATCTTCCTTTACCGATGAACACCTTGCTGTCAGCCAAATTCCCAAATATTTTATTCTATTAGTTATCTGCATCCCCAGGAGTCCCTCCAACTGACTTCTCTGCTTCTGCATCATGTTTTTAACTAATATTTTCATTTTTTCCTCGTTAATTAGTAATCCTGCTACTCTCCCAAAATCCCTAAGTACCTGTAATAGCTTCAGTCCTGATTCTGATGGATCCTCCAGGATGAAAACTAGATCATCCGCATATGCTTGAGCTTTCACCTCCTGGTGCCTAACCCTCATTCCTCTTATTTCCGTGTTCCTCCTAACCTCCCTAAGCAATGGTTCTAGTGTTAGCACAAATAATAGCAGAGAGAGTGGACAACCCTGCCGTGTACCCCTACCAATCCAAATCTTCTCTGTTTCCTCCCCATTGATTAATACTTTTGCTATCTGTTCATGGTAGATTGCTTGCACTGCTCCCATGAACCTCTCACCGAAATCCATATATTTCATCGGAGAAATCATAAAGTCCCAGCTCATTCTGAATGCCTTTTGGGCGTCAACAAAAATCAAGGATAACTGTTTGTCCGGACAATTTTCATAATACTCTAAAATATTCATCACCATTCTCATATTATCACGTAGCTGTTGGTTGGGCAGGAATCCATTCTGATCTGGGTGTATAAATTGGTTAAGGAAATGTCCAAGTCTCGCGGCCAGAAGTGCCGTAAATATTTTATAGTCCAAATTAAGCAATGAAATTGGTCTGTAATTTTTAATAAGTGTCAAATCAATGCCTTCCTTCAGTAGAATAGATATATAGGCCTCTGACCAAGATGCCGGTATTTGGGAATCTTTCATCACCCCATTAAATAGTTCCACCGTGTGCTTACCCAGCACCTCAAAACTCATCTTGTATAATTCTACAGGTAATCCATCCATCCCTGGTGTCTTCCTATTCGCTTGTTTTCCCATAATCAATTCTACCTCACCCTCAGTAATTTCTGCGTTAAGCAATTGTTTCATTGTCCCAGTAATTTTTGGCAAGTCTGTCCTCTCTAAATATGTCCAAATATCTTGCTCCCCTTCTTCACCCCTTTTATACAGCTAAGTAAAAAATTCTTGCACCACCCTTCTCTTACCTTTCATGTTAACATGCAACCTTCCACCCTTATCTTTTAACCCTTCTATTCTTCGATTTTCTCTCTCCTTTCTTAGGCGATAGGCTAACCACTTCCCTGGCTTATTGGCATTCTCCAAATGATTTTGCTTTGCCCATTTTATTTTATTGGCTAATTCTTCCTGATCCAACAGCCTAATTTGATGTTGCCAAAAATTCCTCTCTTCTATCCAATTTCCAGTTTCCTGACCCCTTTGCATTGCCTTTTCAGCTTTTTGTAAACTGCTCAGGAAGGCTTCCCTCTGCTTTCTTTGAGTCTTACATTTGCCCGCCAAATATTTAATCGCCAGTCCCCTCATCACTGCTTTGGCTGTATCCCAAGTATTATATATTGAGGTGTCTTCCTTTTTATTTTCATTTTTAAAAAGCCGCATCTCCTTCTTGAACATATTTATAAATTCTTCCTCTTTCAAAATCCCTACATTCATTCTCCATCTATTCCTTTTTTGGCCCAATATTTTCCAAGTCAACATTAAAGGGTTATGGTCGGCCCATTCATTAGCACCAATTTCTACCTCTGAGGTTATCTCATTCAAGTCAGGAGACATCCAAATCATATCAATACGTGACCATGAATGATGCCTGGGGGAGAAGTAGGTATATTGTTTCCTTCCAGGGTTCTGTAACCTCCAGACATCATATATACAAAATTCCTCTCTTATATTCTCACATATCCTTGGTAGCACCCTCTTCACATCTCTCCCTCCTCCTTTCCTTTTCCCCAGGACATAATCTTTGGCCTTATCTATAACAGCATTATAGCACCCAGCAGGCAAATATATTCATATTCCATTTCTGCGAATTTGTTATATAAATTTTCATAAAAGGTCCTTTGGTTACAGTTGGGGGCATAAATACAAACTAATAGACACTTCCGCTGACCAATCTCCAATTCCACCATTAATACCTTCCTGATCTGCGAATACTTCCTTGGCCACCAAATGATGCTGCACATAAATCACCACTCCTCTTTTTTTTTTTTTTGATCAGCTAATGAGGTAAATTTTTTACCTAATCTAGAATTTTCTAATAAGTTATCTTGAGACTTTTTTATATGCATCTCTTGTAGACAAATAATATCATATTTACATTTTCTTAATTTATTCATTATCTTTTTTCTTTTAATAGGAGCATTTAAATCATTAATGTTTACCGATAGCAAGCGTACATTTTCTCCCATCCCTTTCCTCCTAGTCAGCCCTTACTTTCCCGCTGTTTGGACTTTTTTCATCTGTCTTGTCTCTCTTTGTGCCGTCACTGTTCCTCTTCTTCCTCAGTTCTCCTTTCCATTCTTTCTCTCACTTTTACCTTCACCAGTTCTCATATTATCCTCTTCCTGAGACTTCTCCAAACTTCTACTTTCTACCTCCTCCTCCATAGCCAAACCCACCATATTAAGTGTTCTGTCCCTGTCTCACACACGCACACAAACAGTCAGCCAAGGGTTAAATAAAACTTGCAGACAATAAATTCCTTCGATAACAGGATTGGCAGCAACCCAGTAGCTGCTTGCCAAGAACAAGAACAGAGGGAGGTGTTCCTCCTCCATCAGATAAACCAAAACAAATACACAAAGTCAAAGAATTTTCAAGTCCAGTCCGTATTAAATCCAAGGCAGGCAGATAATGTTGTTTCAAAGATACAATGTGACTCACTAGTAGTTAGTTTTGTCCGTCACAGAGTCTGAATGGCCACCTTACCCCCCTTTTATCCCATGGGGTGTGGTCCAGTGACTCAGCTTAATCTCTGGCATGCCTTCTTTTCTGCTGCGTGCACTTGTCTCTCCGACACTGGCGTGGATCCAGCCAAGACTTATCTCTGTCACGTCCGACTGTTCAGAGATACCTGGCTCCTGGCCAATCTCTTCTCCCTCGGGAGACACCTGAGGCATTGCCAGAGAGGAGGGTCCTGGAGAGGGAGGCCTGGCCAACTCCTCTCCTTCACCTTTGGAGTCTTCTCCCTCTGATAAGACGGGCTCAGGAGTCGGAGTCACAACATTAAGTTGTTGTTCAAAAAACTCTTTCGCGTCCTGCAAGTTCCCTATTCTGATTTGTCTATCTCACCAAGTCACCAGCAATCCTTCTGGTAGGAGCCAACGGTAGGGGGTTGCATTCTTCCTCAAATGTAAAGTGAGGAATTGGTACCTCCTTCTTTGCTCTCTGACCCATCTCGGAATTTGCTTTAGGATTGTCACTTGGTGGCTCCTATAAGTAATAGTCTGATCTCTCGTGCGTTGGAAAAATTCCTCGCATAGGGCCTTCTTATTAAAACGCACATGAACTTCATGAGGGAGATTGTGCCTCCGGTGACGTCACTGCAATGGATGGCTGGAAAGAGTGAAAGCTCTATATCCAGCTTTCCCTTTTCTACAAACGGCGGCTTTAGTTAGCCATCGCAAACCACATAGAAGTTTGCGAAGGAGAGAGGATACCAAGGCATGTGTGGAGGTGGCATCTTCCACACACTGAAGAAACCCCCCGGGGTGCCTTTGTAGGAAGAGGCGGCAGAATGCCTCTCCGAAGTAGTGACTGATCCTCTTGGAAAGGAAAGCCAATCTGTCACAGTGTAAACTATTGGACTGAGATTGCTGTGCTGAGTGAGTGGAAGAGAAGAGAACAATACTAGCCTCTTTGAACTGTATTGGCCAAGTGAAAGTGAGCGGCTGGAGTGGAGCGAAGACTGGCCATTTTTTACTTTTGTGGTGTGGAGCCAGCTGTTTTTTTTGGGGGAACAGTGGCAGTGGAGTGATTGGAGTTAGCCGTGGTTATTTCCTTTTGGCTTCTTATTTGAGACTCTCTTGAGATTTCTCTGTTTAAAGAGCTCCTGGTGCGTGCTGGACTGAGGGATACATAGTGACTTGACATTTTTCCCTTTCGCTTTCTGATCGTTATTGTTGGAGTTGTCTACAACTGGAAGAGTTCTTTTTCCACCTTGTGGCTGAAACTGGTACAGCAGGGAAGAGAAAATCTGAGTCACTGAGAAAGAGAATTAACTGGCTTGTGTTGGAAATAGTTTTTTAAGGGTTATAGCCTATGCTGATTTGGAAGAAATTCTGGCGTGACCCAGAAATGTCCACAACGTCTACGGTTACTAAAGTGAATAAGAAGACCCTGGCTTTCCCTGCACCTGCATCTCCATTGGCTTCAACAAGATCTGCTGAAGATATGTCATCGGTTGGAAAGTCTTCCTCTATACAGGCTTTCCAAGCTATGCTCCAGACTATCCAGGATTCGATGACCAAGAATCAGGAAATGAAGTTTAGGAATTTCGAAGACTTGAGAACGGATGTTAAGAGTGAGATGGGAGGAGTCAGAGAAGAGGTTAAGCAAATTTATTTATTTTATTTATTTTTTAAAAATGTTTTATAAAATTTGTATGCTGCCCTATCTCCAAGGACTCAGGGCAGCTCACAACAACAGTTGACCAAGCGACTGTTAAAAACAACGAATATACATAAAAATCAAGAATTTTTAAAAAAAAATTTTTTAAAATATACTACCCGATCAGTCCAGGCCGGGGGACATAAATAGCCAGGTTTTCAATTCACAGCGGAAGGTGTGAAGGTCAGGGGCCAACTGGAGCCCCAAGGGAAATTGATTCCAAAGGGTGGGGGCACTCACAGAGAAGGCTCTACCCCTAGGAGTCGCCAGCCGACATTGTCTAGCCGATCTAGCCGATGGGTGAGAGGCTTGGAGAACTGCAACAGGCAATAATTTAACAGGAGGAAAGGATGTGGGAGGTGGAGACAAGGACAGAAAGGTGTGAACAACGGATAGATGGATGGGAAAAAAACAAGTGATGCCTAACAGGGTGCTTGAAGACGAGATCATCTTTCTCGAGATGGAAAAATCCTCCTTTTTTCTTAGGCTCCAGAACGTGGCAGAAGATAAGGGAGAAAGACTGGACGAGATCGTGGGGGAGATGGTAGCAGGAGCCCTGGAAGTAGACAGAGCCTCAATACAATGTGATATCGACAAAGTATTCAGGGTGTTCACTAGTTACACAAAGAGGCACTGTATTGTATTTTTGATGCATCAGTTTTGAATAAGTTGGAAGAATCATAAATTTTTTCCTGTATGAAACAGGCTCAAAATGGGACCTGTTCATGCAGATTGGCTGTTAGCCTCACCTGGAAAAGAAATGCTATTGTAAATTTCCTGTTTGGGCTGCAGCCTTGCCCAAACCACAGTGATCTTTCTAATGCTTGTATGGATTTGTATGTCTCTCAGCTTTATTCCTAGTCTCATATCTGTCTGCCTTATCATTCAGTGTCATCTTGGCAGCAGCACCTGTAGGCTCATGCGTGCTGATGCATATGAGTAATGCAATATTAAATTTTTTAAAAAGGTCTTTCTTTATTTATTAATGAAAACTGATACAGTCGAGAGAGAAAGAAAAAGAAAGAGTGAAATGTGGGCCTATGGTTACTGAAGAGTTCCCTACTGATTAAGGAAAAAGCTTCTTTAGAGGCAGAGAGTTGGTGATTCAGCATACAGCAATTATGTGCCACCACAGAGATGGAATAATGAGATGAAATAACTGTGTTGTTCTGTAAAAGGCACTGAAATTGAATTTATGGAAGACTAATGCTCTCAATGACACTTTCTGCCACAATTGAATTGCTACCTTGGCTTAGCCAAGTGACTGAGGGTTGCTAATCAGTTTAAAGGCTGGCTAAAACTAAGCAGCCAGGAGAAACTCTTGATAAGACGGAGGGTCTTTGAGGATGACTTGCCACCTTCTTTATGCCTTTCTGAAAAAACAGCAAGGGGGAGATGGGTGAAGTTGTTATCAAGAGGATGGCAAATATAGGGATGATGATGGTGAAGTGGTGCCCACTCTGAGACTGGAGACACATCAATGCAAGACAAATTCTCCACAATCTTTCTAGACCTGTGCTACCCTAGTTTTGGAATATTGTCCCATTACTTATTTCCTATATCCATTCTCCTTATTTTTATATCCCTTGATATTTGCTTTGCTTCACTTGTGCATGGCACCTTTGTTTTATCCTGAATGCCTTTGGTAGAATCTACATTGATTTTCTTTTTAAAAAAAATGCAAACAATAAATATGTGGATCCCCAAGTAGTAGGAATCTGAGCAGTTCCTCTGGTCATTACCAGAAGGAACATTCTGTGCAGTACATTAATCATCTAAGGTAGTGATGGTTAACGTTTTTGGTGCTGAGTGCCCAAGACGCACGCGCATGCCCGAACCCCCAAAATGCAATGTGAGTGCCCCCTGCGCATGCGTCCCAGCCCCCATGCATAACCCCCCCACATGCACCCCGGCCCCCGCACCCCCCTTTTAGCTTCCAGGTTGGTGCAGGAGGCTTTTCAGGCCCAAACCCCCTGTGCCTGATTTTGGGCTTGGAAAGCCTCCTGCACCAACCTGGAAGCCAAAATGGGGGGTGCGGGGGCCGGGGTGCATGTGGGGGGTTTATGCATGGGGGCCAGGATGCATGCACAGGGGGTGCTCACATTGCATTTTGGGGGTTCGGGCATGCGCGTGCGTCTTGGGCACTCAGCACCAAAAAGGTTAGCACTCAGCACCCTATGCCCCATTTCGCGGCAGAGACCCGAAATCCAGCTGGCTGGCGGGAGGAGCATGCACATGCACAGTGGAGCTGGGCTGGACCGGTGGCTGGTGTGCCCGTAGAGAGGGCTCTGCATGCCATCTGTGGCATGAGTGCCATAGGTTTGCCATTATGGATCTAAGGATTGCTGATAAAACCGGTATTTCAGGACCTTGGAGAGCTCTAAAATGATAACTTGCATTCACAAAATATAGCAGAAATTTAAAGTGTCTATGCTGGAGTCTATCCTAGCTTGTTCTCCCAGGTGCTTCCCTCTTCCTGAATAGACCTGGGGTGGGGGAAATGGAGCAATGCTTTGATCTTGAGCCAAATGGCACACTTATTTATTTATTTGATTTATAAAACTGTCCATCTCATAGCAGTGACCCTAAGTCACTGACACATCACCAAAGACACATCACCAATAGAAACTCTTGGCTCTTGTCTACCACTTGTCATTGTTTCTTGCACAGATGTTCAAATCCTTGCTTTGTCACTATATTCACTGAGTGACCCTGAGCCACATTTTCTTTCTTAGTCAATTCTAATCTACCAAGTAAAGATGAAGATAAAATGAAAATTGAACCAGGATGAATTTCATGGAAAAAGGAAAGCCAAAACATGTATTAGTTTTGCTTAACAATTGAAACAGCAATGGATGAGATCCAGATTTAATGTCATTTAGAGCAGACTAATAAAAAAAAAAACCCATCTCCACATGGCTCAGATTATGATTTTTTTAATGGATGGGGAAGTTAAGAATTGCACTTCAACACCATTTCAGCTATAAAAGAATCATATTTCATTTCATATTCAAGGATCCCCAACCCACAATTATAAATATTAGAACACTTTTGTTTGTTTCTTTAATAAAAAACCTTATAATTATATACAATGGATCTTCAATATGCAATATAAATACATTGAAAAGATATGCTACAAAATCAGGTTGACACTATTGGCTGAAATTTACACACTGAGTAGTTTGAACAATTAATACTTTTTTTTTTTAATTTGCTCAACCTGCTGTTTCTTAGCAAAATGAAAAGAATGTAAATTTCCCCAGAGGACCTGCAAAACAAGTAAAATTCTATAGGAAATTAAACAAAGTTTCTATAAACCAATTCTGTCATTTTCAGGCAAACAGAGATGCTTGCTGGTGATAACATATGTCATATGCAGGAGAATAAATTAATGATAAGCAACAGCCTGTCAAATATTTGCTTTTGGTTCAATTATAACTGCAAAGCAAATTATTCTTTGATTGGTGCAGCATGTAAAGTAGAAATGAGGGAGGAAGGGATGGGCTTAATATAGAGTAGGTCAATGCCTGCAAGGACCTGACCATGAAACTTGTTTTGAATACAATGAATTTTATGAAGCACTAGATAAATTTTGTAGTTCAGCCAGGAAGTAGCTATTTCTTAGCAACTGGATGCTGCCTCTAAAGATTGAGTTGAATTATCATGCTTAGTATCTTTTGTTAGAACTGAGCTCCATACATTGTCTACTTTCAACTGAACACTGAGTTTCTTTATAGGACAACCTGGAGTGACACTCTGGTTCCTTATTTTTGTTGAAGAATATGTCTTTCTTTTGCATTCGACTAATTTGTGTACAGACACATAAACTCACACATACACAATAGGATTCTAAGCAAAGGCTCAGGAGGGACTTCTGTCCTTGGAAATGGTGTGCCTTCCTTTCAGATGGTTTTCTTTTGTTTTACAGGTGTAGCTTTTCTGCCCGCCAGTATCTCTTATCTAATTGGGACCAATCTCTTTGGGATACTGGCCAATAAAATGGGGCGGTAAGTAGAGAAGTTCAAAAATTTTTTGAATGTTGAAGTATTGTGAATTATTGTTGCTGTCAGATCCCTAACATGATATTGCCATTCAAATGGAGGGAGGGGGGAGCATGGGGATAAGCTATATTTTATAACCTTTTTCCTGGCATCTAAGTGCCCTGCAGTATTCTCACCTTTTTTGGAATGTAATAAGGAGGGAGGGCCATGTGGATTGTTTCAGTTTGCTGAAGGTGGAAGAAGATCCTGGGAATGGCTCTTTATCTGTTTCTCAAGACGGCCATTACAATAAACATCTTCACACCTTTGGATTGGTTAAATCCACATTCGGATAGGAGGGAGGGATTCTAAAGCCCTATTTCTAACTGTGTAGTTTGGGAAGGAATTTAGAGTCTGCTTTGCCTGTTCTGCTATCACTTCTTTTCAATAAAAGGTTCCTTTTGAAATACCATGTTACAAAAGTCTATATACTTTCTTGGGAAAGGAGGAGAGGCAGATCCTTACAGTTGCATCTTAGATGGTGTTGTCATGAAGAAGGGAGTGATTCTTGGGAGTGTTTCCTTTGTGATGTACAGGAGAAAAAAAATCAGGATTTAACTCTATCTATCTATCATCTATCTATCTATCTATCTATCTATCTATCTATCTATCTATCTATCTATCTATCTATCTATCTATCTATCTATCTATCTATCATCTATCATCTCCATCCATTCCTAACCCTTATCTATCTATCCTTCCCTTATATATCTATCCTGCATTCTTTAGCTTACTGCAGTAAAAGATCTACCTACCTACCTACTGTACCTACCTACCTATTGGTTAGAATTCCACAGAGATTTATTGCAGGTATTTTAGGACACTTCTGACAGGGGAATCTATTGCTAATTTCTGCAAAGAAAGGTGTCCCAGTATTGATGGCTTTATTGAATTTGCAAGATGAAACTTTCAAACAGCCTTCAATATTGTTTGTTCATTGCTTTTCTTGGCAGCTGGCTGTGTTCATTGATTGGGATGATGGTCATAGGAGTCAGCCTCCTTTGTGTGAGTATGACAACACATTGCATAACCCAAAATTGGAGAAACCAAGCAAAAAGTCTTAATTCCAGCTTAATATCTGCCAACCTTGTTGCAGGTAGCACAGGAATTTCAAAGACGATATGGAGGTGGCAGCCTGCATCCTAACAGAATTTTATGAGAAAAGATATATACTAGTAAACAATGGCAAAACATGGGAAAATTTAAAAGTGAAGAAAAATTTTTTTTCACATTCTTTCACCCATTTCTTGTGTGATTTTCCCATCCTATGTCACCAGTTTCTTCTCTGGACCTTCATGGTTCTAGTCTAGTGAACTCCTTCAAATTAACTAGAATCTGACCTGGTTAGGACATAAACCTAGCTAAGCAACCACGTTTTATTCTCCTTAGTGTCTTATGCAAATCAACTCATTATAGTTTAGAAACCATGATTTATTGTGTACTCCAGTTAGTTTGATTAAACCATGACTAAACAAATCATATCTTGGTGTGATGTGCCAGGAGATCCTCAGGACCAGGGGTGAGATGCTACCAGTTCAGACTGGTTCAGCTGAACCGTAGCGACGGCAGCGTGAGGCTCCACCCACCTGCCCGGTCGTCGTTACTTCCTGGTTTTAACCAGGAAGTAACCTGTTTTTTATCCTCTGTGCATGCATAGAAGGGTTTGCGCATGCGCAGAGGGTGCATGCATGGTGCGTGCACTTCTGAACTGGTAGGGAAGGTAAGTAGATTTCACCCCTGCTCAGGACTGATAGAAAAGTACATTTTGAGGGTTTTTTAAGAGGTTTTAAGGATTGGAGCTGACTTCACCTCATTCTGTCTAATGATTGAATGTTTATTTATTTATATTTATTTATTAAATTTTTATACCGCCCTTCTCCCGAAGGACTCAGGGCAGTGCACAGCCAAAAAATAAAACCAACAAATATATAAAAGTTAAAAAACAGTTTAAAAAACATATTAAATAATCTGGCTGCCACGTGTTAAAAACAGAAACAACCCGTTAAAATTTAGTATTTAGGCCAGCCCAGCTTGATGAAATAATAGCGTCTTGAGGGCCTGGCAAAAAGTGCGTAGGTCAGGGATCATACGTATCTCCGGGGGCAATTCATTCCCCACAGAGAAGGCTCTCCCCCTGGAAGTCACCAGTCAGCATTGTTTGACCGACGGCACCCTGAGGAGTCCCTCTCTGTATTGACTGGTGGGAGGTTATCGGTGGCAGAAGGCGATCTTGTAAGTACCCAGGTCCTAAGCCATGGAGCGCTTTAAAGATGGTAACCAGCACCTTGAATCGCACCTGGAAGACCACTGGGAGCCAGTGCAGCTCGCGCAGGAGAGGTGTTACATGGGTGCGCCATGTCGCTCCCATAATCACCCACGCGGCCTCATTGTGGACCAGCTGGAACCTCCGAGTGCTCTTCAAGGGGAGCCCCAGGTAGAGAGCATTATAGTAGTCCAGACGGGAAATGACGAGGGCATGAGTGACCATGCGCAAGGCGTCCCGGTCCAGAAAGGGACGCAACTGGTAAATCAGACGAACCTGATAAAAAGCCCCCCTGGCCACAGCCGTCACATGATCTTCTAAGGACAGCCGTGCATCCAGGAGGATGCCCAAGTTACGAGCCCTCTCTGAGGGGCCCAAGATCTCACCCCCAATAGTCAGCGATGGAACCAGCTGGCTATACCGGTACACCGGAAACCACAGCCACTCGGTCTTGGAGGGGTTAAGTCTGAGCCTGTTTCTCCCCATCCAGATCCGCATGGCCTCCAGGCACCGGGACATCACGTCAAGGGCATCATTGGGGTGGTCCGGGGTGGAGATGTACAGCTGAGTATCATCAGCGTACTGGTGGAACTTCACCCCAAAACCACGGATGATCTCACCCAGCGGCTTCACATAAATGTTGAACAGGAGGGGCGAGAGGACCGACCCTTGCAGCACCCCACAAACAAGGTGCCTTGGGGTCGACCTCTGTCCCCCTGCCAACACAGACTGCGTGTGGTCAGAGAGGAAGGAGAAGAACCACCGCAACATGGTGCCCCCCACTCCTAACCCCTTCAACCGGTGCAGCATGATACCATGGTGGATGGTATCAAAAGCCGCTGAGAGATCCAATAGGACCAGGACACAGGAACAACCCCTGTCCCGAGCCCTCCAGAGATCATCAACAAATGCGACCAATGCCGTTTCCATGCTGTACCCCGGCCTGAAGCCCAACTGGTACGGATCTAGATAGACAGCTTCATCCAGGTACTGGGGGAGTTGTTGTGCCACCACACTCTCAACAACCTTCGCCACATGTTGTATCAATATTTCTGCTGCCAGGGTTCCAACTGATGAACCCAAGGAGGCAAGCACTGTTGAGACAATCCAATCTCTTAATGCAAAACTTTATTGGCTACATCATTTCAGCACAGATTGAAACCAAAACCAGTTCTACTTCATTCCCATGGTTTTAGCATAGTTAAAGAATAGTTTCTTCCTCCCCCCTCCATTAGTGCAGGTCACATTGTCCAATTAGACGTCTAGGTATTGTTATTTATTTGTTTATTTGTTTATTTATTTATTTATTGGTTCGATTTATATGCCGCCCTTTTCCGGAGACTTAGGGCGACTTATAATGCGTTAAGCAATAGCCTTCATACTTTTGTATATACCTGCTTAGTAGGGCTTTTGCCCCCCCCAAAGCGGTGTTCTTTTTTATACAAAGCCAGCTTATTGCCCCCACAAACCAGGTCCTCATTTTACCTACCTTGAAAGGATGGAAGCCTGAGTCAACCTTGAGCCTGGTGAGATTTGAACTTGCAGTAATTGCAGGCAGCTGGTGTTACTTAACAGTGCTTTAGTCTGCTGCGCCACCAAGGCTCTTAACCTTGTTATGGTCCTTGTCCAGGTCCTTGCCGACCATCTGGTTAGATGACCTTGGTTCCCATGTCACAATTTCTTCTTGTCATCTGGAACTGGCATTCCAAACCTAGTTTTTCCTCCTCCCTGGTTCTGTGGCAAGCTGAGAAGCGAAAATGGCTGAAACAGCATAATCATGCTTTTTTTCCCATCAAGTTTTTATTTTTTATTTTTTTTTTAAATTATACATATCATTATGTGGATGGCGTGGTGTTTGAGTATCATACATTTCAATACAGATAAACATATTCATAATTATTACATTCCGTTTTCCTTATTCCATATTATTTACCCCATCTTTTACACAAAACTTTTATTTTCATATAAATATTAACAAGTATGCAATAACATCTAAATAGATATGCTTTAACGTCCACTGTATTATCTTTTGTTATAATTTCAATAGTATAACCCTCAAGTAGAAAAAAATAAGAAACTGTTTTCTTTTCTCCTGTACACATTCTCCTGTACACATTTCCCAATTTTACAATAACAATCCATCTCCTTTCCTCTTCTTTCTCCCCCCCTCTTCCCTTCTCCCCTCTCTTTCTCTCTACTTCCCTCTTTCCTTCTCCTCTTTTTCCCTCTACTTCCCTCTCTCCTTCTCTCCTTCTCCTCTCCCCTCTCCCCTCTCTATTTCTCCTTTCTCTTCTTCTCTGCTTCCTTCTCCTTCCCTTTCTATTTTTCTCCTCCCCTCCACTTCCCTCTCTTCTTTTCCCTCTCTACCATTATTCTTTCTTCCCTCCTCTCCTACTCCCTTCCACTCCACTCAATTTCCCTCTCTCTTTTTGTTGTTGTATATAATATTCCCAAGATCTACAGGATATGGTGCATTTTCCGCCGCGCGATAGCTGGAGCCTTTTTTTTTTACTTTTTTAAAGCAGTTTTTTACTACGTATTCGCCAGAGCCGGTAGTAAAAAAATGCTTTTAAAAAGTTTTCAAAAAGGTTCCCACACACTCCACAGCTGATCACCCCCCTGCACTGTTCTACTTATGTTCCCAAGCCTCCTTTTGGCACGCACTGTGCGTGAGTGCTCACAGCTCACATTTTGTGTGCATTGCGCATGCACATGCACAGTGCGCATTTGGCGCATGGCACACATGCGTGGCCAGCAAACCAGTTGTAAACCGGTTCAGATTTCACCACTGCCACAGCTGCTCGATGGCCTTCCTGGCCACATGGGAAGCACAAGATGGATATGTGCCTTGGGGCCTCCAGGGGGCTGGTGTTGATACAGGTGGTGGGCTCCTTCCCAATGGACGTCACTTCTGACTCTTTTTTGGCCAGATTTCACTCCCCCATGCCTCTTGTATTCCTTTATATCGAGTTCCACCACTGTCGCCAATCGATACCAGTCACGGATCCAGTTGGATATTCCCTGGGTCAAGCAGGTATGGAAGAGCTCCTGATTCAAGCCATCTCTAAAATGGTAGACCAGCAGCTGCTCCAGCCGGTGCCTCAGTTTCCCTGCAATTCTCCAGAACTCACAAATGTACTCCATTACCTGTCGTTTCTCTTGCCCGATGGTTTGCATCTCCTATTCGGCTAGCCAGATTTAGTGTGATCCTCAAATTTGGGTCTGAGCTCCACCAGAAAAGCATCAGCATTCCCTAATTCCAGTGTCCCTTTGTGGTGGAGCTCCAGCACCCAATCTGCTGCATCCCCTTCGAGATTAGTGACAATGACATTTACCATCGTTACCTTGTTAGGGTATGCCAGGGCGTATCGGTCTAGGTGTGCTCACACCTGATTTAGGAAGAAAGTTTCTTCTTTCTAGGGGAAATCAATGGGAACTCGGCTTTGGCTGCCTTTGGTGCTCTGCTCCATCAGAATTCTTCCTCTGCCTGGCAGAGTTCCCCAGGTGCCGTGCCCTCGTCCCGCACTATCTATCACTTGACTTTCTCCATTTGGGCTTTCGGGCAGGTTGCTATCGCCTGGGTTCCAAAATCTGCCTGGGCTGCCCTTGGGACTTCCTTTGCACTCCATCTCTGCGATCATCTCTGAGTCTTTGCACTCTTCCGGAGGTGACTGGACAGGCTGCTGGGACTCAGGGACCCAAATTTTGGTTTGTTTAGTTGGATTTTGGCAGAGCTGGTTTAATGTCAAGGTTCCAACAGACAAACCCAAGCAAGCAAGCACTGTTGAGACGAATGCAAAACTTTAATGCAAAACTTAATGCAAAACTTTATTGACTACATCATTTCAGCACAGCAGTTTTAGCATAGTTAAAGACTAGTTTCTTCACTCCCCCTCCATCTTCTGGAACTGGCATTCCAAACCTAGTTTTCCCTCCCCCTGGTTCTGTGGCAAGCTGAGAAGCGAAAATGGCTGCAACAGCATAATCACACTTTGAACTTGACACCTTAAGTTTTCATCAGAAATAACAGTCCTTTCTCTTGTGCACCATAGATTCCCCTGGCTCATAATATCTATGGACTCATTGGACCTAACAGTGGACTTGGTTTTGCCCTTGGTAAGATTTTCAAAGACTTGATAACCTGTGACAAACCAATACAGGACAGTTAATTTTACTAGGTACAGATGGAACTGAATTGTTGTAGAAAAGGAAGTGAAACCTTCCTGCAGTCAAGCCCAGCTGAGTAATTTTATAGGCACACTAATTCTTGGCAGAAGATTTTACTATGGGGTTGGGGAAGAGCCACTATTCTGAGGTTCAAAACTGAAGGGAGTACAATGTATATTTCAGATTGTTTGTGATGGCTATTTCATTCCAGATTTAGGGAATGCAAGCATATTTTGGAAGCATCATGGCTTGTTGTTCATGAAACATGAATGGGGGATGAAATGCTATTTCTTATCAGATTTTTATGTTTTATTTTGCGGATAGGCATGGTGGATTCATCAATGATGCCTATCATGGGATACTTGGTGGATCTTCGCCATACTTCTGTTTATGGCAGCGTCTATGCCATTGCTGATGTGGCTTTCTGTCTGGGCTTTGCTATTGGTATGGACTAATATGAATCATAATGATATAAATTACTTTTTTGTTTCATTCATTTGGTATGCTGGCAATTCCTAGAAGACTAATTGACTAATCGTATATTTACAAAAATAACATTTTTTAGCATGTGCATGACAGAAAAAGAACGAAAGCAAAAGCCAGATTTAGTTATGCTTCAAAGAGACTCATTCCAATCAACACAGAATGTTATCATGGATAACTTTTTTAAATGAATTTCAATCAGTCTATGCATGCATCATTAAGTCTTGGTCTAACTGGAGAGAGAGGGAGTGGGTGGGATGGATGTTTAGTTTGTTAGAAGTAAGTTTGTAAGTTTTGAATTGATAAGATGCAATTTTCTGGAAGACAGAGAAGTGGGAATTATTATGAATTAATTACTGTGTTTGTTACATCCTGACATTCATACAGGAATTGAAAGTGCTATCTTTCCTTCAATTTCCCCACACAAAAAAAGGCTGGGCAAAGAGGGAGTGATTGGGCTGAAGTCACCCATGTTGACCCCACGACTGAATCTCCTCTAATGAATGCTTAGTTCCTTGTCTCTCTATGAACAATGCTTAGTTCATTGTCTCTATATGAGAAGAACAGAAATGAAGGAGTGGAATCTTTACCAGCTGTTTGAAACATATGAATTCCTAAAAGAGATCTGCACTTCAGCACTTTTACAGCTCTTCCCAAATTGCTGATTCTTCTGGGCAGCGTATAGATGCTGCTGCTTGATTGCGGAATTTACTTTTTTAAAGATTGGTGATTCTTTTCTCAGAAAGAATCCTGAACTCTAAATCCACTCTTAGGTTTTTTAAAATCATTTTTTTTTCACATTTTAATTTTCTGCCCAAAAACAAGCCAATAAGTAACAACACTTGAAAACTATGCTGCGTTATAGAGAAACAC
Source organism: Pantherophis guttatus (assembly GCF_059756535.1). Taxonomy (NCBI): domain Eukaryota; kingdom Metazoa; phylum Chordata; class Lepidosauria; order Squamata; family Colubridae; genus Pantherophis; species Pantherophis guttatus. The sequence goes on along the minus strand of NC_142071.1, from coordinate 15,149,122 downwards.
ATTTTAAAAGTAGAGAATCGCTGCACAGTCTTCCTTCACCGTCTTCATTGACTAAACTAAGGATAATTCTCCACAGTCAGAATAATGTATTGTTTTTGACAGGTCCTTCTACAGGGGGTGCTCTCATACGAGCCATTGGCTTCCCTTGGCTCATGGCCATCATTGCAGGGATCAACTTTGCATATGCGCCTCTGTGTTGGTTTCTACGAAGTCCCCCAGCCAAAGAGGAGAAGATTGTGAGTTTGAATAAAAATGGGGTGGTGATGGTTCTCTGGTGGTTGAACCCCAAGGGGAATAAAGAATATCCAAGGACAATATTATTAACTAATTTATTAATTGATTAACCATTCTTAATAATTTATTTTATTTTTAATTATTAATTATCTATTTAAAATTGATGTTAGGCCCATCCCAAGAATGGTGATAGAAGAATCTAGCCAAGTTTAGTTCTTTATTTGCTTACATTTTACAGAGAGAATCTCAACCTTTACCACTCTCATTGTAAAATCTCTTAGAGATTTTAAGGAATAGTTGTTTTAAATCCCTTCCTCTTTCCCTGATCCAGTTCTGGATCCTGTTGTGTCTTATCTCATCCACTGCCTCCTCAAATTGTGCTCCCTCCATCCAGGGAAACTGCCACCTCACTATGGCCCTTCATACCATCTTCCCCTTTGTAAACACAATCCCTCATACTTGGTTTTGCTTTTCCATTTGCAAAATACATCACAAATGATGACACACCTTTAATAACAATTGGGTTTTTTTCTGTGGTTTTGTTCACATTTTGTTTTCTTTCTTTCTTTTTTGAGCTGGCTGATGACTGTCCTAAAGCAAGAGCCTGAAGTTCAACTTTTTCTCAAATTGTTCTTCTTTGTGGGAGGGAGGGAGGGCAGGCTGAGGAAATAAGTGATTTTAGATACCATAACAGATCCTTTGAAAAACAAACTCTAGATTGATATTACCGGGGTGTAACAATGATGCTTATTATCATCTTTTGCTTCCCTTCTCCCTGTCTCCTCTCTCAGGCAATTCTAAGCCAGGAGTGTTCCATGCAGTTCAGAAGTTCCATCACTCAAAAGACCCTTCAAGAGTTCCCACTCACAGACAACAGCGATGAAGAAAACGAAACAGATTTCTAAAAAGAGGGATCCACTTTCCCCCTTCTTTCTCTCTTCCAAATCCTCTTCTATTAACTGTATCCTGTATTTTTCCCTGGCAAACTCCATTGCTGTAGCTTGTTGAATGACCAAAGAAGAAAAAACTCTGAGACATTTCTTTCAGAATGTTATGGCTGTAAGTTGTTTATTTAGGGAGTGATTTTCAGTTCTGAGAGGGAGGCGTACTGTACTGTAGGCCTTTCTACCCTCATCTCAGAACAATATTTGATAGAACTTTTTCTTAACACTCTTAGCTGCCTCACTGATTTTAATAGGAGCTTGCACAGCTTCCACATGATTGGCACTGTAGCAAAATATGCATTGCAGAAAGAGAAAAACTGCCCTCAAGTTGAGCTCAGCTTTTACATGTCCTTGGAATTTTCTCAGCAACAGTCTGAGATACATTTGTCCACTTCCCATCAATTCTGCAGCCCAACCCAGCTCCAAGCATTTATTGGCAGAGTGACAACTGTTATAGATTGTCATGATCTCTTAGTGAAAACAAATGGCTCATGATGTCATTGTGCAAAATATTAGGAGTGCAAAGTCTGACATTTTTGGCCTTCTCTCCTTCTCTTTTTATTTTTGATGAATGTATTTTATTCTCCTTATGCACACTGAGAGCATATACACCAAAGACAAATTCCTTGTGTGTCCAATCACACTTGGACAATAAAGAATTCTATTCTAATTCTATTCTATTACAGATGCCTGTGTATAAATGATGCTGGAAGCATACTTGAATGTTAGAGGCAGCATTTCTCTCATTCTCAAAAATTTTGTTTTACACAGATTTTGTGATATTTTGGGTAATCCCAATAAAGATATTTCTTAGTTATGTTTTCCTTCCCATCTTTACGTACGGTATAATTCTATTATTTATTTTTTACAGAATATGGTATATTCTACAAATGCATGTTTATGCCCTCTTGTGGATGAATTGATCAGCGCAGGTTCATCAAACCTATGTATGAGCTATTTGGTGAACTAACTTTTAATAAGCTTAAAACATGAATGCTCATCAAGTTGATGGAAAGCAAAGAAGGTATACTCAGAGGCACTCTTGTACATTAATTTTTTTGGACTGCTTGCATGTGGAGCAGGGAGGGAAATAACCATTATACTGTTTGTCCTGAAATTAAAAAAATACTTGTAATAAAATACGCTCAATCCTGTTGCCTTATGATTCATTTACCAATTTGGCTTGAGAAGTAGAGCAGCAGTAGAGATCTGAACAAGCAAAAGAGGTTGCAGACGATTAGAAAAGAGGAGAAATTGGAGAAAGGAGGATGCTGAAACCCTTTTAATTTTCTTGGCCTCTGCAACAAAAATTATGGTGAAAAGCTGCCCCTCTCAAAGACCTATAAGAAATTACATTTTTTTCCAGCACCAGAAAGGCTAGGTTTTCAATCCCAGAAAGGTGCTGGAGTGTTAGGAGGCAAAAGTCTTCAGGGGGTGGTAACTGATTAAGGTGTTTCAGGCAGTTGCAAAAACTGGCAGGTAGAGTACTAATCAACAAATTAAGGTCAACCATAAAGAATAATATTTGTGACACAGGTTTGAAATAGAATCTTTGCACTGATGATGTGACTTAGTTTGGATAATGAACGTTTGCAAGAAAATAACCAAGCTCAGAGAGCACCAAGGACCCCTTGAATTAAGGTCACTTACAGTATTAAAGTGCCTTATCACTAATTAAGAAAGATTTGCCCCTCAGAGAAAAGGCAGCTTGATATTCAAAAAGTTGGACAATGTTTGATTTTGAAGCTATACCTGCCGGATACATGGATTCTTTTTATCAGACAGTTAGTAACTCTAAGCAGGAGAAGCCACTGCAAGGATTTCTGCCATCCCCAGTGGCCAAACAAAGAAAGAGCATTGGGCCTCTCATGTTTCCTATGCAAAACATCCTTGTTTAGCAATTGCCTCATTTAGTGACCATTTACATTTATAATATTGATGAAAAGGTAACTTTATGACCAAACGTCCCTCTTACAACTTTCGCAGGACTCTAAAGCAAAGGAAAGCTGAAGTCAGATCATAAGCACAGAAGCGTTTTCACTTCATGACTTCTTTGCTTAATGACTGAGGCTGGTCACAATTGTCACAAAACAAGATTTATAATGGAAAGATGAAAGGTGAGTCAAGCTCCAATGCTGACTGCATAAACATCTCTATATAATATTCTTGCAAACAATATGGAAGTGGTGTGCTTTATTTCCACACACAACCCACCCCCAAACATGCATTTTGACTTCTCAACCATGGGATTTTTAAGATATGCTGTTTGTTCCTGAAATTAAAAAAAAACCCATCCAATTATACAATCCTAGATAGCTTTCTTCTCTGCCCAGTTTTGGAAGGCTTTGGATATCTCTTTTGCATCTTTCCAAGAACAAGCTCTATTCAGACATCCTCACTCCTAACCAGGAACATGAATGTGCCCCAGTCTGCTTTTTCCATCCATCTCTCTGAAGCGACTTTCAAGTAATGTTTTCATCTTATCCTGGCATAAAATTAACCCCAAGTTAAGAAAAAGAAGTGTCTTTAATTTAATATGAGATGCCTTAAATAGATTTTTTTTGTCAGGGGAGATAAGGCCCCAAGGTGGGCGAAAATCAATGGAACTGATTTCTAATAGGGGAAGAAGCGAGCAGGATAAAGTTCCACTGAACCCACCCGTGCACCACGGCGCGCACGCCTTCCAAAATCTATGGTGGAGCATGCGCAGTCGTCGCCCTGCCTCGCGGAGTTTGTCTTCTGAGTTCTCGCGAGATTTCCGCGTCCAGGCTTCCATCCTCGTCTTCCTGGCGCGGTTGCTTCGCGGCGGTGAGATGCATTCAGACGACGTGAGTTGGGGGAGAGGTGACCGGAGATCCCGGGCGGGCGGGGAGGAGTTATTGTGGGAAACGGACGTGGTTCCGTTCGGAGGCTACGGGGACCGCCAGATGCGCTGTCGCTCCCAGATGGGCTTCCTCCTTCCACGTGGGAGCGGAGCTTGTTGAGGCTGGACGCGCCTGGGCTGCATTGAGCTTTTAGGGCGAGTACTTGCCAAGAGCCCTATTCCTCCTAACTACAGCCTCAAGAGAAGAGAATGCGGTAGCATGTACGGTTTTATCCACGACTCCAGCATTAGGGTCTGGGTGTAGACGCTAACTCTAAGCATGTACAGAATGCTATTGCTGTATACCTGACTCTAGCATTAAGATCTGGGTGTGGAGAGGAGAGGAGAGGAAAGAAGAGCAACCAGAATGTGTGTGTGGAAATTTGCAGACAAAAGACAAAAAAGGCAAAACATGTTTACATTTCAATAGAAAGCTCAACTATATAAGGTACAGATATGCTTTATATATGCTTGCTTTGATGGCCTTTTAGTCTATATCGCTCCCTGTTTGTACATATTGCCAATTGCATACAACATATGTATTTTAATATACTAATACGGTAGATCCCTAGAACAGCATTGCTTCGTTGTTCTGCTTGAATGATGTTGTAGCCACATGACATCTTCCTGCTATTTTATTAAGGAAATTGTATGTCCCTATTAGTAGAGTGCCCAAGGTAGCTAATGTAAGATGAAAATCGGTAAACTAAAACAATGGCATCAAGTGTGCCTCATTGTTAAAAGATAATTTGTTTGGTTCACCAAAAGAACCTCACCAAGATGTCTACGTTTTCAGTTGAAAAGAATGGGAAGAATCAGTAACACTGTCTTTTCCTCTTAGATTGTTTGGGATACTCTTGGAAATAAACAGTTCTGCTCGTTTAAGATCAAGTGAGTATTTTTACTATATATGCTGAATTCAAGGGTTAGAACTGAAGGGAAGATAACTAGTGTCTTCTAATGTTCTGGATTACATGATTGATCTATCTCAGGCGCCATGCCAGTGATTACTTTTTATGAGATTTATGGTCAGAACATTTGAGACACTCCAGGTGGTTTTCTCTTGGGCTGGATTTTTTTGTACAATGAATTTGAATAATGAATTCACTCACATTTTCCTCAACCAGCATGCTTGTAAGGAGACTGTTATAAAAATTATCAGCAATAGCAATAGCACAGACTGTTTCATAGCCCTTTACAGCCTTCTCTAAGCGGTTTATAGGGTCAGCATATTTCCCCCAACAATCTGAGTCCTCATTTTACCGACTTCAGAAGGATGGAAGGCCGAGTCAACCTTGAACTGGTCAGGATCTAATGGCTGTCAATCTGCAGAATTAGCCTGCAATACTGCATTCTTTAACTGCTGAATCACCTCAGCTCATCTCGGCCCAGAAATATCTGTTTGCAGTTGAGTAGAATCCTTAATGCCATAGCTCAAAGCAACACCTAGCCCACTTTGACTGATTTTACACAGTAAGCAAGGCCAGCCTTGGTCAGGACTTGTATGGGAGACTGCTTGTGAATTCCAGGGTTGTTTGCTGAAATGGAGAGTTTTAAAACATCCTGGAGGAATGTAATGCTAAACCACTTTCGTTATGTTGCTGAAGAAATTGTAGAAAGGCAGGACTGGGACCTGAGGACACTTACCTTTTAGAATCTTTGTACTATCCAGAAATCGTGTTTTTGCATTACTCAAATTACAGTATATCTACATAGGGAGCAGTAGTGAATTTTTAAGGATTTATTTTTCTTGGCATTCTTCCTATATACAAAGGTGCATTTGGACCATGGGGATTTTGGATATTGCAGTCCCAAAGCACCTGGATTGCAGTTTGTTATTAGGCCTAGTGATTCTGTGGTAATATTCAATAATGAAGATGAGAAATAATGCATGGTATTTAAAAGGGACTACCTTTACAACTTTTTCCTTTACAGAACAAAAACTCAGAGCTTTTGCCGAAATGAATATAATATAACAGGCCTGTGCAATCGCTCATCCTGTCCCTTAGCCAACAGTCAATATGCTACTGTTAAGGAAGAGAAAGGTAAGTGTTCTTACTGTGGCTTTTCAATATCACAGTATTTTTGCTTTAATAGAGCAGGACTTGTTAAGGTCCATCAACAGTAAGATTTGAAAGAAAATTAAACGGCAGCTTAGATTGCTGCAAAAGCAATAATAGTATACGAATTTACATGCTGACAGTGACTGGGTGATTACTGCTGTTAATAACAAAGAATAATACAAAAATACAGAAACAGTTCAAGACAAAAGATAGGAAAGGAAACAAACATGAAAGGGAACAAGGAAAAGAAAGAAAGGGATGTCAGTTGTCCTCACCAAAAGCCTGGCTGAAGAGCCAGGTCTTTTAAGGCCCTTTGAAATACCAGCAGGGTGTGACCTCTTTAAATCTCAGGGGGAAACTCATTCCAGATGGCAGGTGCCGTGACAGAGAAGGTGCACTTCTGAGGTCCAAATTGATGGCATTCTTTAATTGATGGAGCCCAGAATAAGGCATTTACCCTGAAGATAATTTCCTGGGAAAAGGCTGGGATGTTGTGAGCATCAATCACAGGAACCTGTACAATGTATGGGTTAATGCTTTTGGGGCAGATAGCTTGTTATCTGTAAGTAAGAATGTGGCAAAATGTTTCATATCACTGCTTATTTTTGCTCATGTTTTAGGACAATGTTACCTTTACATGAAGACCATTGAACGGTCTGCTTTTCCCAATCGGCTCTGGGAACGAGTAAGTTCTTTTGTATGTGCCAGGACTGAATTTGGGATCTTTTAAAAAATTCCTTTTAAGTTTACAGTTGGGACTGACTATCCCTGTAGACAATGATAGCCTTTTTAAAAAAAAAGATATTCAGTAAAGAAAGCATGAAGAAGTGTCCAGTTGTAATGATCTGATTGCTGGCATTATTGACTTGGAAAATATATCGACCATCGGTATTTCTGTGAAAGTTAATGTTGATGCACACAAATCTATGGTGTGAATGTGACCCTTATTTACTTCCTGTTGTCCCATCTCTAAAAAAATAATGTTCTCCTGCTTCCTGCTGATATTGTAGATTCTCATTCTGCTTCAGGTTTTAGTGTTGCCCTTTCTCAGAAATAGCAATAGCACTTATATATACCTATATATCACTTCATAGTGCTTTACAGCCTTCTCTAACTGGTTTACAGAGTCAGCATATTGCCCCCATCAGTCTGGGTCCTCAATTTACTGACCTTGGAAAGATAAAAGACAGAGTCAACTTTGAGCTAGTCAGAATCAAATTCCTGGCAGTAGGCAGAGAGTCAGCCTGCAATACTGCATTCCAACTACTGCGCCACCATGGCTCTTTGCTGCATGCCTCCTCCTCTTTCATTTCTGGCAGGTCCGATTGAGCAAAAACTACGAGAAAGCATTAGAGGAGATTGATGAGAATCTCATCTACTGGCCTCGCTTCATCCGGCACAAATGCAAGCAGCGCTTTACCAAGATCACCCAGTACCTGATCCGAATCCGCAAGCTGACACTGAAGAGGCAGTAAGTGGCATTGCCTAGGCTTGTCCAGTTCAGCAGGGGTTACCGCTATAAGTGTGAGACAGGCCTGTTGCTGGCCTGAGAGAGCTTCAGCTTCTTGACACCTGGTTTGCTTGACATCTGTTCTATCGACAACATCTGTCTCTTTCAGGAGGAAACTTGTTCCGTTAAGCAAAAAGATTGAAAGGCGTGAAAAAAGACGAGAGGTAAAACACCTTATCTGGCACACAGATTTCTTTCTTTCTTTCTTTCTTTCTTTCTTTCTTTCTTTCTTTCTTTCTTTCTTTCTTTCTTTCTTTCTTTCTTTCTTTCTTTCTTTCTTTCTTTCTTTCTTTCTTTCTTTCTTTCTTTCCTTTCTTTCTTTCTTTCCTTTCTTTCTTTCTTTCCTTTCTTTCTTTCTTTCTTTCTTTCTTTCTTTCTTTCTTTCTTTCTTTCTTTCTTTCTTTCTTTCTTTCTTTCTTTCTTTCTTTCTTTCTTTCTTTCTTTCTTTCTTTCTTTCTTTCTTTCTTTCTTTCTTTCTTTCTTTCTTTCTTTCTTTCTTTCTTTCTTTCTTTCTTTCTTTCTTTCTTTCTTTCTTCGATTTATATGCCGCCCTTTTCCGGAGACTCAGGGCGGCTTACAATGCATTAAGCAATAACCTTCATACTTTTGTATATACCTGCCTAGTAGGGCTTTCGCCCCCCCCCCCAAGCGGTGTTTGTTTTTATACAAAGCCAGCTTATTGCCCCCACAATCCAGGTCCTCATTCTACCTACCTCGAAAGGATGGAAGGCTGAGTCAGCCTTGAGCCTGGTGAGATTTGAACTTGCAGTAATTGCAGGCAGCTGGTGCTACTTAATAGTACTTTAGTCTGCTGCGCCAGCAAGGCTTTGCTGTTTTGGCTTTCAAAGCAGCCCCTGTAGAAATTCCCAGGCTCTGCTGCTGTTTTTAGTTGTTGCAACATTTTGACCATAAGCTCTGGGTGCTGGCACCTAGTGGACACCCTTGCCCCATAAACTCCAGGAGTTCGCCTATTTGATGAACAAATCCTCAGATGGTGTTCCAGTTTAGAGCGCTAAGATTTCACCCTGTCCACCCCTTTGGAATGTATCTGTTTATACAGAGTTGTATTGAGCATGATAACCAAAAGTACATATGCATGACGCTAAAGTTTTTTTTAAAAAAATGGCCTTTGGAAAAGCCTTTTTTTTTTTTTGAGGAGGATGGAAGGAACCAACCCATTCTCACATAGTACTGTATTTCATCTTCCACTGTCCCGTTGACTTGTTCGTTTTTGTCTACTAGGAAAAAGCCTTAATTGCTGCTCAGCTGGACAATGCAATTGAAAAGGAATTACTGGAGAGACTCAAGCAAGATACGGTATGATCTCTTAGCAGGAAGATCAAAAAGGAGTTGGGTTGCCAGGCCATTTACATAGTGTGGAGGAAAGGCACTCAGGTAGCTTATCTGCTCTGGCCTTTATGTCTCAGAGGCAAGAGCTGAATTGTGATATTTAGTTTAAGCAACAGATTCTGAGAGGGAGCAGAAAATAATCCCTGGAATTCAGGAAGAGTTTACTCAACAGCTGGCAAGTAGTCTGGACTGGAGATTCCCAGGCTTCCTCTAAGTCAGGGGTGTCAAACTCAATTTCATTGAAGGCCGTATCAGGGTTGTGTTTGGCCTTGGGGGGCCAGGATGGGCATGGCCAGTGTCGGTGTGGCCAACATCACTTGTGTTGGGGGTGTCTGTGGTGGCCTGAGCGCTCTGCCAGCGAAAACAGGCTCCCAAGCTCTGTTTTGGCTGCGACAACCTGCAACCCTCTGCCAGCAAAAACAGAGCTTGGGAGTGCCACCCGTGGCCCTTGATCTCCATTTTCGGCTGTGATGGCCTCCTGTAATCCTCTGCCAGTGAAAACGGAGCCTTCACAAGCTCCATTTTCGCTGACAGAGACACTGCAGGCCGGTCCTTCGCTGTTTCCAGGGTGGCCCTGTGGGCCAGATCTAAGCACCCCACGGGCCAGATCTGGCCCCCGGGCTTTGAGTTTGACACCCCTGCTGTTAGTTGTTAAGAGAAATAAGAGTTAAGATATAGTGGTGGCGAATCTATTCAGGATTCCAAAACCCTCCAATAAAGGATACATAAAAGAAAAAAAAGTATGAAACATATAGTTAACCTTTAGAAATTACCATATGGAGAACCAATCTTATTGTCAAAGTAGATAGACCAGGTGAAGCAGTTAATTTTAGGCTATTTGATTTATGAAGATCATTGTGAAGGATGTAACTTATGATTTAACAAACATCTGAGAATAGTGGGTCCCCTCAATCCCTTAAATCAGGGCTGTCAAACTCACGGGCCGGATGCGTCATGTGTTGGCCTCACCCCTGCCCGGTTTAGTGAAGGGGGAAAAAGTCCCGATATATCACGTGATGCCACGAGTTTGACACCTCTGCCTTAAATCAAAGCTTCACTATAAGGCAAGATGCAGCAATGCCTTCTAAAGTGACTTCAGTGGAAATTAGCACTGTTACAGATCTTCGGAAGTTGTCTTAACGTGTTCCTGTTCTTGACATTTTCATTAGTACGGCGATATCTACAACTTCCCCATCCATGCTTTTGACAAAGCTCTGAAGCAGCACGAAGCTGAAAGCGAAAGTGACTCAGAGGTGGAGAAAGAGGCAGAGGAGGAACAAGTAAAGCTTTTAAAATTCTTGCTGATTTTCTTCAACCAGTGGATGGGGAAGAGTGCTGAACACATATATGTACCTGCAGCAGTGGGGGATTGCATGTATTGAAGGAAAAAAAGGCTACAATGTACAGCTTTCTATTGCATCGTCGTCATAATCTGCTCTTCTGTTGGGAGGTCTTACTGAGAGTAACAGAAAGAATAAACATCCAGTCAGTAAATATAAAGTTTCCACCAATTAGGATTGCACCCCCCAGAAGGCAGAGATAATCTGTCTGGGGATTCTAGGATCTGTAGTCCTAACTTGGCACTTCAGAGGAGGGTAAGATGGTAGAATAGTGTCTTGGGCCCTACTTTATGGCTAACCCAGAACTTTAGATTGTGTTAAAAAAGCCAAGCTTCATAATGGTTGCAGTACAGTAGGTTCATTAACTTGATGCATCCTGCTTCCCCAAATGAGGTGTCCACAAAGATGGTCCTATTTCCTTCCTTGAAGGCTGGGAGTTGGGGGTTGAAATATCATAAATAAAATTTATATGCTGCCTGATTCTGAGCAACTGGGGGGGAGGGGCGCTTACAAATTGTTTTTAAGTAATTTTTATTATTAAAAATTTTACATAAGTTTAAAAAACTACAGAAACATAAAAGGTAGGAAAATCCATAAAGATTCCCATATTAAATAAATCAATAAGCAACATTACATTTATATGCTACCTGATTCTGAGCAATTCTGGATGGTTTACAAATTATTCTTTAAAAATTTTATCATAAGATTTTACATAAGTTTAAACAACTAGAAATATAAAAGGTAGGAAGAGAAAGTAAAATGTAAAAGAACAAAAGAGAAAGAAAAAAAGGTATTTAAAAAAGTGTCTTCATAGTAATTGCCATCTCCACTATTCCAAATCGCATTTTGTGGTTCTTTTCCCCCATAAACGGACCTTTTAAACCAAAAATCATTTCAGTTTCATTTCATTTTTATTGATTTTCAGCAAAAAGTCCATAAAGAGTTTCCAGCCTTTTACAAAAGTAACTGTAGTTCTACTTAAACAAGTCAATTTAGCCATCTCTGCACACTCAGCCATCTTCATTATGGATATGTCTGGAGCCTTCCATCTTTGTGCATGTAACAGCTGTATACTATATATAAAACTGGTCCATGAGACTTTTCTAGTTGACTGTCCATAAGTCCTAGTAAAAAATATTCTTTTTAGTGGTTTACAAATTGTTAAAAAAATACAAGAAAACAACAGAAAATGAGAACAAAGATGACAGAGATAACAAATCAAGATATGAACAGAGAAAGGAATGGTTGTTATACATGAACAAGTGCTACTGCTCTGTGGATCAGTTATCTTTTTTTATGCTTTCCTTGTAGGATTTGAACAAGAGGGAATATGTAGAAGTTGATGAGAGTGATCTCAGCGATTTTGAGGTAAGTGCAGCCCATTGAAGATTGCAATTCAACAATTTATAAGACCCCAAGATCATCCAAGAACAGCAATGAAGTAATTTTAATGTTAATCTTATTGTTTCTGGGGATCAAAGAGACCTCAAATTGAAAGCAACGACTTTCAGAGGTAGTTCCTGCAGTGCAGCCATTTGGTGGAGAATGTTGGCAGCAAGGAAATATACAGTGTTGGGAGTAAGTAAAATGTGTTTGGATTGCCTCCCTGTTGTTTCTAACCTTCCTTTTTTTTTTCTATTGAAGGAAATGGATAAACTGGAGTCAAGTAGCGAGGAGGCGACATGCAGCGAGGAGGAAGAGAAAGAATTAGAACCCAAGTCTAAGGGGAAAACTCCACTGAAAGGGCCATTTAGGCGGAAACGAGCTTATGTTGAAATAGAGTACGAGCAGGAAGTGGAACCTCTGTCCAAGTCCAAAGAGACATTACTTGGGAGTTGAGGACAAAAAAATACTTGGACTGTGAAATAATTGTACATGTCTTCACCATGGAACTGCCTGGAGGCTTTTTGTATAAAAGAGATGAAGGAATAAGCAAACTAGAACAAGTGAGACAGTGGCTTTCTGTTTTTAGTATTTGCTTCTGCTGTCCTTCCCAACAAGCAGACGTGCAAAAAAAAAAAAGTTATTTTCTTTTACTGTTACTGTTAAAGAGCAAGAACATTCTCTCATTCTTAAAAAACTGAAGTTTTTCCGTCCAGGTTCAAAAAACAGGCATCCCCTTCACCAACATCTCTCTGGAGTTTTTCAGCAGACAAACTTGTGACAGGATCCTCTTGTATTTGCTGTAGGCATTCCTTGAGGTGTTCATTTTCACAGCTTTGGTAGACTCCTTGCAATAGGACCTGGCAGAGAAGGAGGAAGAGATTATCTATTGCTTTTTGCTCTGTCCTGTTTGTTTCCCAGGCAGCATCACACACTTAGATCACTGATAAACTTTTCAGACTTCGTAACTTTAAAAGATGGATGGACTTCAAACTCCCAGAATTCCCCATGCTGGTGGAGATGAAGAGTTCTGGAAGTTCAAGTTCTCATATCTTAGAGTTGCCAAAGTTTGAAAAATACTGACTTAGTTTATAACTGTCTATGCTCTCACATTAGATTTCATGCTTTCTGTCCTGAATTCTTGTCATCTTACCAGGCTGTGCCCTGGAAGAGATACCTTCCGAAGGGAGGGGAGGGACATTTTTTAAGACCAGGAAAAATATCCTCAGAGGTCCCTTTGCAAGTTCAAATAAGAAAAGGAGAATATTAAGAATGCTTCTAAATGGGTTTTTAATAGACGTGTATATTTAGACTTCTACGAAATGAGAGGAATTCTGAGCATGTTAGATCAACTCTTAGCAAATAGATATACAAATCAAACTTATCCCCCAAAGTTTCCTTCTCTTCTGTTGAAAACCTAAGTTGCTTTTTCCACACCTTCGGTTTACCTTAGGAATGAAACTTGGCTCACCTTCACCTGTCCTTGGGAACAGTGATTCAACAAGAGGAGGCATTTGGTGGCTCTCTGAAGCAAAGTTGCTTTCACAGGTTCAGGGATGATGCTCCTATCTGTGACCACATCCCACATCATCCTCAGCAAAGCCTTGAGAATTATAGCAAGACGACAAGTCATTCTGTGGCAGGAAGATGGAGATTTGGTTGGTAGGACTATTTCTGGAGACAAATGATCCCCTGGTGTACCTGGGAACCCAAATCCAACCTAGCTGGAAAAGCTACATGCCTGGGATCTACTGACACAGGATGGCCTATGATCATTATAATAGTCAAGATAACCACTGTAGCCTTGACCAATTATTTAGTGCAGCGATCCCTGACCTCTGGGGCTTAGTGACCCAGCTGGGAAGGAGAGGGGAACTGGGATGTGTGAGCAGCAGGCTGGCGTGTGCATGCACACCTGCGTAGCTCAACTTATCTCAGTGCATGCTTGCGTGGCCTGGTTCTGAATAGCCATGGCCCAATAGCTGGGGCCCAGGGTTGGGGACCCCGATTGACAGAGCTGGAGTAAAAGAATCTACTTTTCAGCATGTTTTCTTGGCATGAATGCCCCTTTGATTCTAAAAGCAGCAGTTTGGGGACTTTTTTCCTCACTGAACTGTACCCCAAATGCTTCTGCCTCATAGGATTACTGATCATTTATTCCACAATTCTCCCCTTCTGATATACAATGCATATATACACATCTATCAAGTTTTGTGGCGATTTTCTTTGGCTCTGTAAGGGAGGCACCCAAAGCTTTTAGGGTTCATGCCTCTTCTTAAATACCTAGGCCAGGCGTACTCTATCGTATACTTCAGTGTTTCTAACATTGCAATCCGAGCAGCTTCCTCTGGTCCATCAGGGATTTCCAGGTATCCCACAATCACTCGCTGCAGCCGCTTCAGATGATGAACAATCCGGATGCCGAGCCTCTCAAAAGACAAATTGGTTCAGAATTAGAAGCCATGTGAGAAGAGGGCATCCCTCCTTACCAAGCAATGAAGATGAATAGATGGGGCATTTTTTACCTCTCAACAAAGGCAGGCAGGCTCTTGGCATATATTCTCCGCAAAGAAAGCTGGCTCTCTGCTTCCATGTGGGTCAGTAACAGCTGGAGGACTCTGTCAGAGGCTGTGACACGTCGGGGTTTAGGGGACAACTGCTGTGGGGCTCTTTCCAAGACTAGCAGCACGTCCAGTATGCACAGCAACACAACCTGGGTTAGGGATGAGAACAGCTGTATCTGAGCATCTGCTAGGGACAGATGTCCAGAAAGAGTGGCTGAGAGGTGAATTCTCTTCTTTTATTCTGTCATGAGATTCCCTGCCATGATACTCAGTTAGCTTGTCACCCTCTAAGCCTGACATACTTAGCAGGTGGTTGAAATTATATGTTCGAGCTAATGTGCGCTGTCTTGTACAGAATCTGGCAAAATCAAACACTTGCCCAAGTAATAAGTGTAAGTCAGGTAAACACAGTATTTATATTAAATACACCTTGGGTGAACTCGGCCACTGTTTTTATTGCACAGGCTTGATCACAATTATCCAGAAGTAAAATAATTCTCAAAGGTTTACTTGAAGGTGGAATTTTAAATACTTGTCTTCCTTACTTTTCCATTTAGGGAGATGTTTATGTGAAGAAAGTCCCAGATTTAATTCACAGAATCTGGAAAGTCAAAAATTTAAAATAAAACAGAGCACAACTACCATTACCATTCTAGAAAAACCAATGGCAAGATTTCTAAAAAAGCCTTCTCCATTCTCATCCAAGATTCAGCTTTGAACCTCAGCAAACACCATAGTGGACCTTGTCTTGAGAATGCCATGCTCTGTACATCTCTTGATTAACTGGGCAGCCAAAAGAACAAGAAAATTTTATGTCAAGAGAGGAACAGCAGAGTTGCAGGGCATTTCTTTCAAGGGGTCCAAATTCAGCCCAACAGCAATTATATGATAAATATGGATTAATCATTTTCAAATAGGGATGTTGAGAAGAGAGCAGCAATCTAAAGATTTATCATTTCTCTATGACCGGAATATGTTGAGATGGGATGGCTTGTATAAGCAAAGTTAAGGCTGAAATTCTAGGGTTGTTTAGATAAGGAATGAGCCCAGCTAAAATCAATGACAATTATTTTTGAATAAATACTTGCAGAGGATTATGCTGTACATTACCTGCACAAGTTGAGCCTCCCTGCTGTAGAGATGGTTAAAGAGAGCATGATACACAACCTGAACTCTGTTAAATTGGCCAAGGACAGCTGCTGGCTGCAACAAGAGTACATCCATATGATTATCTCAGCTGGAGGTATATTTAGCTGGGTTATGCAACAGAATCATTTTATGACATTATGAAATTTACAGGTACATGCAAATACACATCTAACATCATTCCTTTTTTGTTATATTTATGCTAAAATTGAAGAAGACTAGGAAGACACTAAACATACAACTGAGGTTTTAATATAACAGTTTTAAGAGCATTGGTTCATATGCTAGGTTTTGCATATTGTTTTCCCTTTTGCTTATTTAAACTCCTATTCCTAGGAGGAAGAGGCATGTGGAAATAATCAGATTGCATATATCTCTTTTCTGCATAAATACAATATTTATCTCCATTAATACTGTATACTTATTAGCTCCTGTCTATGCATGTTTATCCCCATTTAAATCTAAAAAAGCAGCCATAAACATCTCCTTTCCACAAAGACTGAGTTAGTGAAATAGGGATGTTGAAAACTGAGTTGAATAAGTGATTTAAATCAAAGACTAACCCTAACGCTAACCCTATCTGTCTAATGCTGCTTATTCTCATTACTATTTCAATGTCAAAACAATTTTCAAGACACCTTAATGTTTTTAGTTGTGTCTGCTTCAGGCTGATATAGGAGAATAATTCTTTGTTCTAATCAGCTGAGATTTAATAGCCATTTCCCCCATCTTATTTATCTGTCTGGAGAGAAGAGAATTTAGGAGACTATAGCCACTGCATGTTTTTGCAGGGAAAGGGCAAAATAGTGTAGGCATGCAGTTTCTCCTTACCACATTTTGAATAATATGATGTAGGCACCGTACACCCAGAATTTTATTTTCTACTCGGTAGTCATCTGACAGCAGTAGTGAAGGTGGCAGAACTTTTTCCAGGTGATCACCAAGCCAAGGTCTCTGAATCTCCTGGAGCACGAAGCAAAACACGTACTTTGTTGCTGGGTTACACTGCCATGTTTCTCTGAATCAAAGAAAGAAAATAAGGGTTAGACAAAGAGAATTCCCCACCCCTTAGTACATGATTCTTTTAAACTGAGATGGCAGAGACTATTTTTCTTGAAAGCTGATTTTGTCAGTGAACTGAGTCTCCAGAGAAGGGCGGCATATAAATCAAATTAAAAACAAAAACAAAAAAACTAAACTCTACCTTGTGGGACTACTTCTATATAGATTTCATTGCATTTGAAAGTGAAAATAGTGCCAAGAGGAAGAACAAATAATTACTTATTTGAAATTCATTTCATTGGACTTCAAATTCACAGTAGGCATGAAAGAAACCAAATTATTGTAAATCATCTCTGTACAATCTTTTTCAATGCACCCTCCAAAGAGTCCACTACTTTGCCTGGTAAGTGGATGACCTGTCAAATTACTCTTATTATTTGGAAGATTTTTCTAACAATCAATACTGCCTTCCTATAACTTAAGTTTACTATTCTGGGTCTTGCTTTTAGGAATGATAGATAGAACAGGTCTTGAACCTCTGCATGATGTTCCCTCAGGTACTTTGAGAATGCAATTGCATTCCAACTTCATTGAATTTTCTCAAGCCTAAACATCTACTTCTCAATTTCTATGTCAGGGTTCTAAGTAACATCCCCAACGAAATAAATCTCCAAGGCTCGAGTTTCCTCAAAGTTATATTTTATTAGAGATACCATATTGGCACATCTGGGAAAACCTGAATCTGAAAGTTTCCAGGTTTTCCCCACCCAAAGAAAAGTTCAAGTCCCTGCCCAACACCCACAAGTCCATCACATGGTCCAATCAAACATCGTCCCAACTGGAGATGTCTCCCAGGTCCAGGGCAAGTTGTCCTTGACTTTCTGAGAAAGGAATGTTATTATGACTATACATCACCCCTGCTCCATACAATCCCCCCTCCCTGTTTCCCACAATAGTAAATGTGGCAGGTCTGAAGGCCTAATGCAAAAGATGGCTTCCAAGCCTGACATTCTTTTTGTTAGTCCAGAGTTCACCTTTTTTTGCTCTTCTTTAAACCTATTTCAGCTTCTCTGAAGTTTTCTGAAAATGTATTTAAAGGGGACCATATTATTTAGCCACTGCAGAAAATAAAGTGAATTTTGTTTGTATTGATGCAGAATAAAGCCACATTTGCCTAATTAGCAACTATGAAACACTGCTGACATATTCAACAGCAATATTCCTTTTTACATGTGGTATTATCAATCTAGAAATTTCTCATCCTATTTCAGTTTAAAATCAAAACTCCCATTTATTCTGATTACATTCACTTCTGAGCGCTGGCCCTATCCACTTCTTAAGATGACAATTTTTGGCAGAACATTTGAAGGCAAACATGATCCTAGACCAGAGAAAATAGCATACTCCCAATCCTAAATCATCACTCCCATAAGGTTTCTCAGTGGTCTCTTTCAAAGTAAAACTATACAAATGATGTGTCCTGATCTATAAACTCAATCACACAGTCAAGTTCAATTACAAGATTACAGGTAGTCCTTGACCTGTACTGTACCTGTACTGAAGGACATTTCAGACTTTATTTTAGGCTACAATAGAACCTACATCTTTGTTTTCAGAGATCAACACTCTCACTCACTTGGTTAGTTCTGGCTTCAGGCACTGCATCACCACAACAAACCAGCCACGTTCACCTTCACGTGTGCCTCTGAGGAACTCGGGTATTGATTTATACTCCAAAACACGCAACAGAGCATCCAAGAGCTCCTGAGCCCCACACTGACTCCTGGGCTGGGTCCATGGCCTCTCTGCCCCATGGGTCACTGCGCAGATGAAGATGGGTCCTGCCACTTGGTGAAGGATTGAGCTGGTAACTGCAGAGTCCAACCCCTCAAAGTCTTTCGCCTCTTCTACTTTGGCCAGGATGTTGCAGAAAACCAGGCTGACTTCCACTGCTCGCTCAGCTCCTGCTGCACCAAAAGGGTTTTCCCTGGGGGATCTTTCTCCCTGTGGCTCCCATTGGAGAGGCGCTGCGTAGCGGCTCAGGGCAACCACCAGTTCCTGAAGCAGGGCCGGAGCGGCCCCAAACAGCCACCGAGGGTCCGCAGCGTCCAGCAGGGCGGAAAGGTCTCTGACGAGCCCCAGCTTGGCTGTGCAGGAAGCCCCGCTTCCAAAGAGCCGCAAGAACCGGGGGAGAACCTGTTCTGCTGGGGAAGAAGCGGGGTCCCCCAGGTTCCCCGTGGCAAGACCCACCGAGAGGTGCTGCCCCGCAGGGCTGGGACGGGCCTTGTCCCCTGACATAGCGGCCTGCGAAGGCCTCACGCTCCCCAGCGCCGACTCCCAGCCTCTCCCGTTGATTCTCCTCCCGAGTCCCCGCCTCACAGGCCCGGCTGTCTCCAAACTTTAAAGTTCGGGCTTCCTTCTTTGGATTTCCTGGGTTTCAATTCGAATCGTTCTCAGCGCCATCCGGACTCAAGCCGATTACGCCGGAGAGGTCCAATCCCTACGAGACTCATGGAAGGAACCGCAGCAGCAGCCCGCTTGCAGCAAAACGGAAGTCCATCGGGATTGCCGCTTTCCACCGGAAGCGGAAATGTAGTCTTCTTTCCTCAGACATAGGAAAGCACAGAAAAAAGTGTTACGTAACAGAAAAAAGTGTTACGGGAACGGTCAAGAGGCTCCGAGGAGCGGTAGTTCTACAATTTGGGCCCACCGGAAACTGTGTTTTCCTTTAAACCAAAAACATAGGAAAAGAAGCGCTTTCTTTTCATTCTGCGTGAATCGGGGCTCATAACGGACGAAACGTATGCTTTCGGATTTGAGCGGAAATTAAGACTTTGAGTCAGTCTATATTTTCTCTAAGTTTCCTCGGCGGCTCCGCCGTTTTCTCCTGACTGTTTTCCTATGTCGCTTTCCTCAGTCGAAGCTGATTCTATTGCAGAATTTCCTCTGCAAAGGTTTGACACTTCTGCTTTCCCTTAATCATTGAGCCCTTGTCTGAAAAACAGCACCCCTCGTTGCCAAGAGTATCCGGAGGCGGGGCTGCCGGCGAATATATTAGCATATGTAATGAGAGCGCCCGATATTGGTTTCTGTGGGGGAAACAAGAAACGCCAAGACTCAAAGAGAGAAACCAAGAGGCCCTGCTTGTGTTTTTAACTCAAGATTCCAAATTTGGGACAGAGTGGTTCAGAGCGGGTTCATCATAACCTGAAAGCCAGCGGCATGGCTTTGCTAGCGTGGTTTTAGAATGGTTTTCTGATCCTTCAGGTTCTTTCATATGATGAGTGGGGTGTTCATGCGCATGCGTGAGATGTGCCGTCCCAAATGTTACGACGGGGCACAGGACCCATCTGATCAGAACCTAGAGAGTTCTTCTAGTTATGGAACAGGGTTGTGTTTTTGTTATTGTCTCTTTTAGTATATGAGTTAGTTGTGGTTGTGTTACATATTAAACTCTTCGTTTTAACCGCTTGAATGGATGCTTGCACTGTATCCAACTTCATATTATTTTTTTTAGTGCGTAAATTACTTGGTTGGTTGTGGTTGAGTCCATCATCTTATTGTTTCTTTTAGTGTGTGAATTAGTTGATTTTTTTGGCTGCTGTGCTGTGGCTTTTCTCAGGTGCCAGTAAATCCAAGCTGGAAATGTGGCTTAATCTGGAAATGACTGGGTATCTTTATATGATTTATTTGTGTTTAGTATATGAATCCTTTAAAACAGCGGTCACCAACTTTTCGGCCCTCAGGGACCACTAAATTCATAATTTTAAATCCCGCGGACCACTAATATGATCTGCTTAATGACCAGCTGGGTGGGCATGGCTAGGTGGTCATGTGACTGGGTGGGCGTGGCCAACTCGATGTCAATCACATGGAGGGGCGCTTCGCCAGCCTCTATTCACCCCCCTCCCCAGCCACTCCTTGTCTCCTCGCCCAGGCTCCTTAGGGCCCCAACAGGAAGCAGTTTATTTTATTTATTTATTTATTATATTTCTATACCGCCTTTCTCCCGTAGGACTCAAGGCGGTGTACAGTCAAGAAAAATATAGACACACAAACATCATAAAATTGCTAATTAAAATTATTACTTAGTTTGGTCAATTAAATAAAACCCAGAATTAGATAACATTTAAAAAAAAAAAATCATTCACATGTTTGTATGTTTAGCCCTGCCTGTTGGAACATCAGGGTCTTGAGGGCACGGCGGAAAGCACGGAGATCAGGGATATTCCGTATCTCCGGGGGCAGTTCATTCCAAAGGGTTGGAGCCCCCACAGAGAAGGCCCTCCCCCTGGGAGTCGCCAGTCGACATAATTTGACTGACGGTACCATGAGTAGTCCCTCCCTGTGAGAACGAACTGGTCGGTGGGAGGCTATTGGTGGCAAAAGACGGTCTCGTAGGTACCCAGGTCCTAAGCCATGGAGCGCTTTAAAGGTGATAACTAACACCTTGAATCGCACCCGGAAGACCACCGGGAGCCAGTGCAGCTCGCGTAGGAGAGGTGTTACATGGGCGTAACGAGCTGTGCCCATAATCACCCGTGCGGCTACGTTCTGGACCAGTTGGAGCCTCCGGGTGCTTTTCAAGGGAAGCCCCATGTAGAGAGCATTACAGTAGTCCATACGGGAGGTAACTAAGGCATGAGTGACCGTGCGCAAGGCGTCCCGATCCAGAAAGGGACACAACTGGCGGATCAGGCGAACCTGATAAAAGGCACCCCTGGCCACGGCCGTCAAATGATCTTCTAAAGATAACCGTGAATCCAGGAGGACACCCAAGTTGCGGGCCCTCTCTGTGGGGAGCAAGATCTCATCCCCTATTGTCAGTGATGGTACCAGCTGACTATACCGGGACGCCGGAAGCCACAGCCACTCGGTCTTGGAGGGGTTGAGTCTGAGCTTGTTTCTCCCCATCCAGATCCACACGGCCTCCAGGCAACGGGACATCACAGCAAGGGCATCATTGGGGTGGTCTGGGGTGGAGATGTATAGCTGTGTGTCATCAGCATACTGATGAACACTCACCCCAAAACCACGGATGATCTCACCTAGCGGTTTTACATAAATGTTGAACAGAAGGGATGAGAGGACTGACCCTTGCGGCACCCCACAAATAAGGTGCCTCGAGGTCGACCTCTGCCCCCCTGCCAACACAAACTGCGAACGGTCAGAGAGGAAGGAGGAGAACCACCGAAGCACGGTGCCCCCTATTCCTAACCCCTCCAGCCGGTGCAGTAAGATACCATGGTCGATGGTATCAAAAGCCGCTGAGAGATCTAATAGGACCAGGATAGAGGAGCAACCTCTGTCCCGAGCCCTCCAGAGATCATCCACCAATGCGACCAATGCCGTTTCTGTGCTGTATCGTGACCTGAAGCCCGACTGGAACGGATCCAGATAGACAACTTCATCCAGGTATCGGGGTAGTTGTCGCGCCACCACACTCTCAACAACCTTCGCAACAAAGCGAAGAGTGGAGACTGGACGATAATTTGATAATATAGCCGGGTCCAGGGAAGGCTTCTTGAGGAGGGGCTTCACAACCGCCTCTTTCAAGGCGGTGGGAAAGACACCCTCACTCAGAGAAGCATTTATAATCCCCTGGAGCCAGCCTCGTGTAACCTCCCGGGAGGCCAGTACCAACCAGGAGGGACATGGATCCAATAAACATGTGGCAGCGTTAAGCTTGCCCAGAATCCTGTCCACGTCCTCAGGAGCCACAGAGTCAAACTCTTCCCAGATAACGCTCTCAAGACCTGCCCCCGTCTCCTTCCCTGGATCTACCCAATCGGAGTCCAGGCCTTCCCAAATCTGAGCGACTTTATCATGCAGGAATTGTACAAAATCCTCAGCTCGACCCTTTAGGGATCTTCCCGTACCCCCACCTGAAGTAGGGAACGGGTCACCCTAAACAGCGCAGCTCGGCGGTTCTCTGCAGATGCAATAAGAGCAGAGAAGTAGCTAGACTTCACCGCTCTTATCCCCACTAGGTAGGTCTTAATATAAGATCTCACCTGTGTTCGGTCAGATTCAGATCGGCTTGTCCTCCAATTGCTCTCCAGGTGTCTTTTCCGACGCTTCATCTCTCTCAGCTCCTCGGAAAACCAAGGAGCTAGACGAGATCGGCATCGGGTCAGAGGCCGCAAAGGCACGACGCGGTCCAAGGCCCCAGTAGCCGCCCTGTCCCAGGCGACCACCAGGTCCTCAGTCGAGTCGTGAGCCAGAGTCTCAGGAAATGGCCCAAGCTCCATCAGGAACCTTTCGGGGTCCATCAGGCGCCTGGGACGGAACCATTTGGTTGGTTCCGTCTCCCTGCGGTGGGTGGAAGTGACTTGAAAGTCCATGTGAAGGAGAGAATGATCAGACCATGACAAGGGCTTGATGTCTATATCCCCTATTCCTAGATCATTCAGCCACTGATCAGAGACAAAAATCAAGTCCAAAGTGTGATTCCCCAAGTGGGTGGGGCCTTGAACTACCTGGGTCAGGTCCATGGCCGTCATGGAAGCCATGAACTCCTGAGCCGTCTCCGACATCTCACCAGCAGATGGCAGGTTAAAATCCCCCATAACAATAAGTCTGGGGGTTTCCACCTCCACCCCGGCTATAATGTCAAGCAGCTCAGGCAGGACCGCTGTTACGTGGCAGGGAGCCAGGTACGCAATCAGTAGGCCCATCTGAATCCCCCGACCCCACTTCACAAGGAGGGACTCACATCCAGCTATCTGAGGAACAGTGGCCTCCCTCGGGCAAAGACTTTCTCTAATGATTGCTGCCACTCCCCCACCCCTTCCCTGAGTCCTTGGCTGATGGAATGCACGGAAACCTGGCGGGCACATTTCCACAAGGGGAACTCCTCCCTCCTGGCCTAACCAGGTCTCCGTAATCCCTGCCAGGTCAGCACCCCCCTCTGAAATAAGATCATGAATGAGGGGGGCTTTATTTACCACTGACCTGGCATTACATAACATCAGCCGTAGACCCAGGGTCTGAGACTCTGAACAACCCGGGAAATGAGCAGTGCTTTGGGGGTCGGAGTGGGCAATCGCTCGTAAACATCGAGTGCGCACTCCCGAAACATAATATGGCCCCCTGCAGCCATCATATCTGCCCCTCCCACTTACTATACTAATGCCCATCGCTTCATCCCCCTGCATCCTTGTCAGATTTCTGTCCCCATCCTCCCCACCATGATTATCAAACCCATTACCCCTTTCAGTGGATTTATGGATCCCCCCAGATCCATTCCCACAATCCCTCCCAGAACCCCTTAAAATAGAACTTAAAGATTTATCTAAAAAACCCCAAAGCCGTCGGTTTTTTGCAAACCACCTCTCGGGGTTCCAAAACCCGTCCTCAAGGGCGGCCCTTGATAACTGAGAGGGCCAGACATGTGAGAGGGGGGAATCTCGCAGTGCAAGGAGCTCCGCAGTTGAATACATCAAAGATAGGAGCGAATTGAAGGAGATGAAGGATCATTTTCTTCTAAGAGTGTTAGAGATAGTTAAGACAGGTAATTTAAAATAAGGGAGGAAATAGATGTAAAAGGGAGACCAGTATGTTACAAATGTCAATACATCGGAACATCATCGCCCTCTCACGACGATGGGAAGTCTTGTGGTTGTAGTAAGTCCATCCAAAGGAGGTGGGGGTAGAGGTCTCAAAGGGTCGTCCTCTCACACGACCAAACCATTTGAAACAAACAAAGAGAAGGTGGTCTATCTCCCCATAATCCAAGACTCTCGATGTCTGTATCTCCTCCAGTCCTGATACCAGCGATGGCCGAGGATTAGATCAAAAAAGTAAGGCAGAGCCACTGGACAAAGTATTTAGGGTTAAATAATCAGGGTAATCTTGGGGGAATAGGTGGTAAATAAAGCTGCAGATCGATCTAAGATTGCAAGTTAACGCTGAGTGGTCGTAATAGATCTAGATCTGATAAAGGAGAGAGGGACAGTTGAGGGGGAGAGTAAGTCATCATCTCCAGATTGTAATCCTCAGTCCCTATCCATCACCTTGCTCAGGCTACTTAGTTCAATTAGTTTAATAAGTCCTCAGAGTTTCAAGAAAGAGGAGTGCAACAGATCCCTAGAGGTTGAAGGGATCCTAACATTTATAGCCTTTGCAGCATTGCCCTCTCCTCTATTAACAACGAGGGCTTCCTTGCAGCCTCCTGGTGTTGCCGTCGCTGTCGCTGCCATTAGCGCCATTCCCCTCGCCATTGTGGTAACCCCCTTGCCATAGACATCATCGCCGCCGTGTTGCTACATGCAGCGCCTATTAGCCCAGGCATCATTATCAACACCCTATCCGGAGTCGCTGTTGCCACCGTCTCGCCAACCATTTCATCAGCTGTATTAGACTCAGTGGTTGACCCGGTCATGACAGCTAGGCTTTGATGTTGACATCCTCCCCACCGCCCTCAGTCTTTTTACTGACAAACAGCTGATCTTCGGGCTCGGCTCGGATTTTATCCTTGGGCTCCATCCACAGCTCTATTGAGCCGAAAATACCTCAGCTTGCTGGGAGGGGGGGTCTGTGAATGGTTAATTGACCCCCACACTCTTGAAAATGTCGAAACATCTCCCTCCTAGCCTTGGAGTTTCAGCTCTGAGCTGCCATTTTGTTTTGCAACTGTCAACGGAACTGTAGTTGTTGGAGCTAGGGAGCCACCACGAGAAAGAGTTGGCAAAACAGCTCAGTTCAGATTGGATCTGACTGAGAAGGAGGCTCAGTAGAAGCACCTCACTGAGGACTACGAGCATAGGCTTTCCAATCAGAGGGAAGACCTGTGGGAATGCAAGGCCAGGTACAGGTGCCTGTAGGCTCAGTGGGCTGAGATGGTCAGCCAATTCCAGGCCATGATGCAGTCCCACTGGAACAAGGTCCTCTGGCTCTTCGCCACCAGCGGTACTTCCCTCCAGCCCTTGCCCAAAGCCCCGCACCAGGAGGCTGAAGCAGATCCCAAGTTGGAAATTCTGTCCCTTTCCAACCCACACAAAAAGACCCCAAAGGGGGAGACACTCTGTAGCAACACAAATGTTCATTGCATGTATCTGTCCCAGGGGCTGTAGTTTGAGGACCCCTGATTTAGTGCAATATAAAAAATGCAAATAATTTTTCTGCGGACCACCAAAATTTTCTCATGGACCACTGGCCACCACTTGGTGACCGCTGCTTTAAAACAATTAAAACTTATGGCGACCCAGAGACTTAAGTGGCAGGCAATGAAGGAAAAGCATCAACATTTAAACAGAAAAAGTGTTGAAGACATGATATCTGCATTAGATGTTCTAACAATTACGAAGGGGAGAGCTGATATTTGGCCAGGCGATATTGATCAATCAAGTCTATCTGAAGTTTTAGGGAGGATAACACAAGACAATAACTTTTGCCAAGTTCATTGTTCTGCACAGAAAACTGAGTACAAATGCAACATTGTTAACAAAAGTGGTTCCTTTGTCCCAAGACACAGAAAAAATGCAGTTCAAGATATATGGTTTCTGATTCTGTCCTGTGATCTTGAGTATATATTTATTTGGTCATCTGGTTGTGAAGGATAGCAAATAATGTCTAAATTAAACATGAGCACTGTTCTAGGATTTGCTGCTTTGCACAGCAGGAAACAAGGTACTTCCAATGTATAGTAGGCACCCACCCCAAAAAAGGAGCAGCTTAATGTAGATATGTCTCTTTAAATGTGCCTGAAAATACCTTTGTCCTACTCTGTTGCCAGTCAGAATTTCTGTCTCCATGTTTCATTTAACAACAGCTCTGTTTTGGCTTGGTCACCTCTGCTCTTCACTGAACAAGGCATGCTTCCAGAGGTGTCCAGAAGCCTTATGCTTCTGTTTCATGTTCATATATGTCTTAGTTTTTTAACAGCACAATGTAATAAAATATTTAGAGTAAATCAGAACTGACCCTACACTTTAAAAGTTTAATACAGTATTAAGCAGACTTTTATATGAAGGTTTTGCTGAGGACCTTAAATTCAGATGAAGCAAGTTCTCTAAAAGACCTAGATCTATGACTTATTTTCTATTCTTCTTTCTCCCTTATGCATATAATCCAATATATGCTACCCTATTGTTTTCTTTTCCTTCATCTGCTTCTGTATCTGTTTTCTAAAAAGATACTGTTTTTCGAATTGCATGATCAATGGCCTTTCTGTCACTAGATGTATTCTCATAGTTCATTATCTCCACTAAGTTTTAGTGCCCAACTACTCATGCTCTAAATTCTGTTACCAAGCCTGTAAAACATTTTTCCTGTCTTCATTCCTCATATTGTTTTCTTGTGGATCAAATTTTAGTCGACTGAGGGGATGACTGACTAGCATGTAACTCACCTTCATGGATGTTAAAAAGGGCTAGTACTTTGATGGAAAATCTCTAAACATTTCCAGGCAGGAGCAGTGACCAACTACTTTGGTATTGCTGACATGAAAAATGAAAGTTTATTTCTTTCTTTAAATGTATATGCTGCCTGACTCCCAGTGCCCACTGTTGAAGTCAACTAGAGGAAAACAGCTGTTTATTTTACAAGAGTAACATAACCTTAGTTTAGTCTGTTAATCCAATTTTCTGTACATTACATTAAATTAAGAAACCCCATTATAGGTTGAATTTGCAAAACATCCTAGGCTAAAATGTGTTTAGTTTGTCACTGTGTTATGCAAATATAGTTAGAATCATAGCTTCCCAGGGTTTCATGTAGGAAATTTTGGTAGATGAGCTCAGTGGTGGGCTGCAAATTTTTTAACAACTGGTTCTCTGCCTAATGACTGGGTGGGCGTGGCTGGGTAGTCATGTGACTGGGTGGGCATGGCCAACTCAACATCACTCACGTCAAAGGGTGTCTCGACTGACCCCTCCCCTCCCAGCCACTCCTTGTCACGCCCGGCCTCAATGTATCTATAGTTCTGTAAAATTGTTGTTCACCTTTTTTCAACTTTATTATCTGAATCTACATATTATAGATCAGTGATGGTTAACCTTTTTGGTGCTGAGTGCCCAAAGCATGTGCGTGCCCGAACCCCCAAAATGCAATGCGAACGCCTCCCATGCATGTGCCCTGTCCCCATGCATGTGTGCGCGTCCCCCATGCATGCATCCTGCCTCCCGTGCATGCAGCAGAATGCAAGCTTCATAGTAGTGGCGGTGGCAGTGGCAGAAGTGGAGCTCCAGAGTGGTGGCGGCGGAAGGCAGAAGCGGAGCTCCAGGGCGACGGTGGCGGAAGGCAAGCTCCAAAGTGGTGGTGGTAGCAGCGGTGGAAGGCAGAAGCTGAGCTCCAGAGTGGTGGCGGTGGAAGTGCCATGGTAGTACAGTGGTTTAATGCACCCTGTTATTAACACAGCTGCCTGCAATTTCTGCAGGTTCGAATCTTACCAGGCTCAAGGTTGACTCAGCCTTCCATTCTTTCTAAGGTAGGTAAAATGAGGACCCAGATTGTGGGGGCAATAAGCTGACTTTGTATAAATATACAAAAGTATGAAGGCTATTGCTTAATGCATTGTAAGCCGCCCTGAGTCTCCGGAGAAGGGCGGCATATAAATCAAATTAAAAAAAAAAAAGTGGAAAGCGAGATCCAGAGTGCTGCCAGTGGCGGTGGCGCTCTGGAAGGGTGGGTGGATGTCCCGGGGCTGCACACATGCACCACAGCAGAGCAGCAGTCTCTGCCCCAGCATGGCATCTCCACTGAGGGCTGCCTGCCCACCTGCTGGCTGGCAAGGCTCAGAAGTGGTGCGTCCCCCCATCATGGGCTGGATGCGGGACCCGAGGCGAAGGGGGAAGCGAGCAAGTAGCAGTTGCCTGGAGGCCCCACGGAAGCTGAGCATGTCAAGCCCAAAAGGCAGCTCTTTGGCTGAGCACAACAGGTCTCCCTCTCCCACTATCAGCATTGGCCTTACCTTCCAGAGCTTTCATGCGCCTCCGTCGGCCTGAACGCCCTGCCATTCAGATTCTAATGGGGCCAGCGCACGGCTGCCTGTGAAGGTAAGGCTGGTGGCAGGCGGCCCTTGGGGGAGACGCCACACTGGGGCAAGACTGCTGCTCCACTGGGGTGCGCGCATGCAACCCTGGGACATCTGCCTGTCCTTCTGGAACACTGCTGCCAGGCGCTGGCCCCACTGGGATCTGTAAAGGGCAGGGCATTCGGGCTGGTGGAGACGCGTGGAAAGTCTGGAGCTCCTTGAGGCCTTCAGGACAGATCAGATTGTCCAAGGCTTTGCTCCCCAGGAAGGGCTCTCTGGAGGGTTGTGTGCCCAGACCAGGAGCTTTGTCTTGGGCTTCGAGAAGCAGTACGAGGCATAGGGAGAGAAACGATAGGAGGCAGAGAAATGTAGTAAGGCTGAGAGAAGTGGTAGGAGGCGGAGGGCGAGAGAAACAGGAGGCTTTGGAGACAAGCACTCTTCCCAGTCCCACTTCCCCAAGGAGGCGCCTAGCTGCACTTACCTCTTACCTCACCCAGGCAATCAGGGCCGCTCAGCTGGGCCACGGGGAGAGCACCGTGTGGGATGCAGCCGTGGTGGAAGGCAGGCCAGCTGGCTGACCCACGTGGGAGGCAGATAGGCCGGGATTCGGGCCTTGCTCGCAGGCTCACCCAGGCAAGCTGGCTGGCCCAGAGACAGTGTGGTCGAGGCAAGTGAGGAAGCCAGACAGAGAGCAGCATCAGCTATGCTGGGCAAGCAGGCAAGATAAGGAGTGACTGGGCAGGGCAGGGCTAGCCAGTGGTGGGATTTTCTGGTTAGCCTGTTGTGACTCCGACCCCCGAGGCCGATTTATCGGAGCGAGAAGGCTCCGAACATGAAGGAGAGGAGTTGGCCAGGCCTCCCTCTCCAGGACCCTCCTCTCTGGCAATGCCTCAGGTGTCTCCCGAAGGGGAAGAGATTGGCCAGGAGCTAGGTATCTCCTCGCAGTCGGACAGTGATGGAGATAAGTCTTGGCTGGATCCATGCCAGTGTCGGAGAGACAAGCGCACGCAGCAGAAAAGGAGGCGTGCCAGAGATTAAGCTGAGTCACTGGACCACACCCCATGGGATAAAAGGGGGGTAAGGTGGCCATTCAGACTCTGTGACGGACAAAACTAACTACTAGTGAGTCACATTGTATCTTTGAAACAACGTTATCTGCCTTGGATTTAATACGGACTGGACTTGACAATTCTTGAACTGTGTGTATCTTGTTTGGGTTTATCTGTCGGAGGAACAACCCCTCCCTCTATGAGTAAAGTTCTTGGCAAGCAGCTACTGGGTTGCTGCCAATCCTCTTATTGAAAGAATTTGTTGTCTGCCAGTTTTATTTAACCCCTGGCTATCTGTTTGTGTGCGTGTGTGAGACGGGGACAGAACATAGCCAAACTCTGCAGAATCTTAATCAGTTCGCCTCAACCGGTCCGAACTGGCTGCAAACCACCTCTGGCTGAGCTGCATTTCTACTTCTGGGGATGGATGAATATTAAAATTGTGTGCTCAACTATGGTTTTATCTTCATGTACTCCAGAGTATCTTCTTGGTATCATATCTGAATCTTTGTGTAGTCCTAGTTTATGTGTGTTGGGGGAAAATGATACAATGTTTCAACAACCCTTTAATGTAACATGTTGCCTTAATCCGTCCTTCCTGCTAAGTGATTACTCATGATGCAAACACATAATCAAAAGGGAAAAATCCAGTTTCAGAGAAAGTACTTTTATTTTTCTATACAAGGACAGAATAGACAAAAAAAGTTAAAAGGCCACTTACGAAAATAGTCCCACTCATCTGAAAACTAAGAGAAGTTTTCATGCCCCTACCTTCGTCACTTTGCCACCTATATGGGTGACCCAAATGCCACAACTTGGCTCCCTTTCTCCACAATATTGGAGAAGATGGGCTATTTGCAGCTCTGCTGGGTTGATGGTGTTAGCTGACTGGTGCCCCTTTTACAGCCTGCGGGAGGCTTTCTGCTTAAGTCTTATGTAAACACTGTAGATTTTGCAGAGAAGGATCTAGCCAAAGTCGGCAATAGCTCTTGTTTTCAAATTGCAGAAGGGATCCCTAAGGAGCAGAAATCAAGATAGTCCAAATGTCAGGAGCTGACTTACTATAAAAAGAAAAGTCTAATTAGAAATCGGAGAGGCTGTATCACCATCTGTGGATTCTGACCAGCAAGTCCTAGAAAAAGGGAAGACTTTGATCTCACAGTTGGCATCACAACAAATGGTTGCTGAAACCTGGTGCTAGAGTTCAATTGTTCACCAGGGTTATCCTGGGAAAGTTCAGACATTCTTGTTTCAAGTTCTTCATTGGTTAATCATCCGAAATAGAGATTCCCATGCACTTCTGATCAGCCTTCCCCAGAAATAGCTCCCAGATGGTAGATGGAAAACAAGGCCAGCTTGCTTTCCATCTTGGCACTCGGAATGGTCCACGCTGCCTTCTAAGAAGGTTAAGATGAACATCCACTTGGAAACAATCTCAGACTGTGACTGTGTGTTGAAGTTCACAATCCCAAGGCAATAATCAGTGTCAATAAAGGCTCTTTGGGGGGGGGGGACATGGGCAGGAAGATTGTCACACTAGTTCATCCAGGAGAATTCCAATGTTCTGATGAGGCTCTGAGGGACCTCCTATAGGCTTATTGCACATGGGACAAACACATCGAACTTCTAACCACTTGACAAGGCACCTGCATACAAAATGGGGGTGGGAGTGTCAAGAGATGGGGAGGTATAATTTGAAAATACAGATCTAAAAGCTTGATTATGACATTCTGAGAAGACCCTAAACAGCATCTGCTTTCTGATGAGCATCCCTTCCCAATTTTACCCTCCCTTTCCTGGGCCAACTGATGTTGGGCCACTTCCCATTGAAGTGCTCATGCCCATCTTAAAGATTGCTCCTGGTGGTGCATTAACATACCTTATTTTGGCTGAATGACTAAATTATTAGGGTACTGTATTTATAGAGTATTTTTTTCTTTTTTAATTTGCAGCAATTTTACTTAATTTCCTGCTCTCAAATGTGTTGCATTACAATTCCCTAAGCCTCAAGTTTTGGAAGCCAATTTACAGGTTAGATTAGATTTACCCAGCATCAGTAAATAGCTGTACACAGAATCTAATATTACCATTTTATTCTGTCTTCCTTATATCACTATCCCCCAAAAAATGTATTCAAATGCTTTCAACATCTCAAAGCATATTTACTTTGAGATGAGTATCAATTCAATATTTGCTTTTTTAGCAAAGAAAATCTATGCAATCAGCCAAAATGTAAAAATCTTATTAATTTGATCATATGATTTCTAAAAGTTAAGGATTTATTTAGCTATATTTTGTACATTAAGTGATTATGGGGAGGGATGGTCTTTTGTGCTCACTGAGCTCGGTTATTTTCTTGCAGACATTTCATTATCAAACTAGGTAACATCATCAGTGCAGAGAGTACAGGGAACCACATATTGCAGCCCTCCTGAGAAATTTGAAACTAACTTTGAAGATGGAATGCAAGAACAATTGAGTAAATTTGGTCCTGGAAAAGAAGAGTAGATGATAAATAAATTCAAGATATCCCCATCTTGATTCTCTTTAATACAGGAAAGGCAAAAGGAAATTCTGTCAGTCTTCAAGATTTGATTATGACACCTAATAACAATAAAATAGAGTTCTAATATTCCTTGTGGTCTTTCTCTGGCATACTTCAAAGAGCTGAGAAGCCTTATGCAAAAATTGGTCAGACAGATAACTGAAACAGCCACCTTTGCACATGAACTGTTGAATTAGGGTCAGGGTTTTCAATCCAAAAAGGAAACCTACTTAAAGGTCTTTCAGCCTAGCAGGACCAATAATAAACTAGTCATAAGATTTAAATTTTGATGAAACATGCTTCAAATCACAGTGCTAGTGGCTCCGCATAGGGCAGCTGCACATAACTAAGGTTTCCCAGTTGGAACATAGAAAATTTCTGATAAAATAGGCCCAGCTTGGCTATAGTCAGAAAAAATATTCAGGAAACCTGCTATTATTTAACTCTTAGGTTTTTCCAGTGCAGCAGATGCTGGAATTCCAGTGACAACTCTGTTACATCCTTGGGACAAAATTCCACTGCACATTCTTTGGGACTGCATATGAGAAAGGAATAAGGACTTAAGTTAAGAAAGTGGGCAAGATGAAGTTTTGAAGACCTGGCTTTCCCTCCAAAGGGCTTGGATAAGAGATGATATGGCTTGACATCAGATTTTTGTTGCTTTTAATGTGCTTAGTTTTATAGTTTTGTTATGGTTTTTATGGTGTTTTTACTTTTGATTGGGAGCCGTCCAGACTTGGTTATAAGAAGCAAGGAAGGGAGGGAGGGAGGCAGGGAGGGAGGCAGGCAGGCAAACCCTTAAAATGAATTTGTAACTCACTCTCAATCGGCTTTTAGCCCAGCAATTACCCAATTTTCTGTTCCTTTTAACAAGAAACAGGAACAAGATTTATTATAATACGTGGACATGCTCCAGTTAAATCTTCCATATCTGGACTTTCGTATGAAACCAGGTAAACTGAAAGCAACAGCCATCCATGCTGGTTTCAGATGAGGTATGAACTGAAAAGCCCCTTTCCCAGCTGCTGTTGTCAGTACCATGGATGTCAGGGAGAACATCTGATCTTGCCAGTAATTAAAGCTAAGCATATTTGAGCCTGGTATATGCTAAGATGGGAAATATTTTAACAACTCCATCTGAGTCACTTTGAGTTGTGTTATGAAGAAGAAATGGGACACCAAAGTAAAACAACAGGATTATTTCACCCTAAATCTGTGACCCTAAGGACACAGATAAACTCCAAGTGATGACTGTAAGGAATAAAAATCCTTCAATTCTCTACCATTCAGTCAGAACTGAAGAAGCTTCTTGGATGAAAGCACATCTTCAAGGAAAAACAAAATCCAGTTGCCTTTTAAAAAAGCACCTTTGGGACAACCATCACCTGGATGACTGATAATCTCCATAGACATTTCACTCTAAAAATATTGCTTCTAAATCAGATCTGCTGGATATCTGCAAAACACAGATCTGTTCCGTCCTGAAACGGAAGATGCAGATGTGTATCCTTCACTAGATTTGCATTCCCTTAGAACTGATCTGGGCATTTTATGGCCCCCAGGCAATATCTGGCCCTTTGACTGTCCCTGCTAGGCCTGTGTGGATTGCTTTTATTTTGAAGTTGACAGCTACTTTTTAAAAAATTTACGTATGTGTGTGCATGCATGCCTATACACCTTCATAGCCCTATTGGCTGGTGTTCCACAACAGTCCCAATTTCTCATTTGACTGCTTGGGAAAATTAATGTTCCCCTTCTCTCCCCCCCCCCCGTTTTAAAAGAATATATTTTTTTCTTCGTCCCTGATTCAACTCACTCATCCTTCCCACTTTGGAGCCAAGTCTAAATGCCTCCCCCCCACAATTCAAGTGAACTCGCAAGACAAAAAAAGCCTAGGCCTAGATGTTCTTGGCTTCATTGTTTGCTTCAGGCTCTTGGCTACAGCATCCTGGCACAATTCCCGAGTGTGATGAATTAGCTCTGATAGGTTTTTATCCATTTAATTCAGGTCTGTGCTTAATCTCCTTTCCCATTTGCTGTCCCTTGGCTCAAATATCTCAAAATACAACAAATAGCCTCCCTCTTTATCATCCTTGGCGCCCACCTCCTCACCACCACCACGGGCATGCTGGATGCTGGATGAATATTGTGGCTACTCGCCAAGACGAGAGGCACAAGACAGCTTTTTGGGGCTGTCCTTGGCTTCTACTCACTTTCTGTGGAAGGCATGTTGGCATGGCAACACTCCCAGTTCATCTTTCACTTTAAAGTCTTCCAGGCAGACGGCACAAGTCTGCTGCGGAGAAAGAGGCGGAGGAAAGAATGGGCAAACATCACAAAGCACCACAAAACATCAATAAAGGAGAATAGGGTTGTAGCTCAGGGTTGAAAGGGAGGGCTCCTTGGTATTCTCTGAGCTTGCAGATGTTTCATTACCCAAACTAGGTAACATCATCTGTGCTAGTCATAACATAGACTAGCACTGATGATGTTACTTAGTTTGGGTAATAAAATGTCTGTAAGAAACTCAACAAGCTCAGAAAGCACTGAAGACCCCTCAAAGCAGGAATTATGCATGCTTACCTGTTGTAGAATCCACAGCAAACTATGGCTGATTTTGGGGGGGCAGATCAATACTTTTGGTGGGAAACAGAAGGAAAAGCTTAGAATGGGAGTGTTCAAGAGGCAAAGTTCACTGTACTACCAAGGCAAAGGAGCCTTGGTAGTACAGTGGTCTAAAGCACCCTAATATTAAGACCAGCTGCCTGCAATTACTGCAGGTTCGAATCTCGCCAGGCTCAAGGTTGACTCAGCCTTCCATCCTTTCTAAAGTAGGTAAATTGAGGACCCAGTTGTGGGGGCAATAAGCTGACTTTGTATAAATATACAAAAGGATGAAGGCTATTGCTTAGCATATTGTAAGCCGCCCTGAGTCTCCAGAGAAGGGCGGCATATAAATCAAATTAAAAAAAAAAAAGTTCTGCCCAGTCATTTGCTTCTAATAATGATTTATTGGATACAAAATTACTTACTTCATGGTTCAAGGTTCCTTGGATATCAAGGCAGATCAGCAAGTATCTGGGCTTATTCAATAGAATTGGTCTACAAATGAATCATCCACAATCCAGAAACTATCTTTGCAGTATATAAAACCTTCTGAGAATAGGTGGTTGTATAGATCTGAGAGAACAACATAGCCTAAATAGTTCTAGAGAATTGTTTTGTATCATATTTGATTATGGGTCTATCAGCATTATCTAATCCAGCCTTCCCCAGTTTAATGTCTTCTAGATTTATGGGTACTGCATATCTAGAACTTCCAACTAGCTTGGTTGTGTTGGTTGGGTATTCTGGACTTGGCAGTTCCAATATAGATCAGTTGGAGAAGCCTAATGGATTCCAGCATACAACAGTTCTTGAACGTTTTTGGAAAAGATTTTCCTTACCATTTACCATCTCAAAGATAGATTAAGGCATACAAATCTAAAGTAATTTGCAGTGGATTGTCGAAGATTTCTGATTTCAAAATAGTGGTAATAATATGAATCTCTAACCTCTCTCCTAAATTGTGCTGCTTTTATGGTCATCAGAAGATAATTTTTGTTTGGAAAGACAATAAGAGGCATTCGGTTTCAGAGTTCAGAATCCTTTAAGGGTTGTGTTTACCTAAACTTTTCAGGTGAAGAAGTAGTAGCTCTATTTGTACAACATTTAAGCCTGATAAGTGTTAACCTTGATTATGATTTTTGCAACTTAGTGTATTCTATTAGAATGTATTGGGAAAAGCTGGAAAATAGGTTAATTCAATAACCAGTTTAAACAGGCTGTTCAGATAACCTGTTTCTTGCAACAAAAGAGAGATATCTCGTAAAGGAATAACACATATTCCCATTTCGATCTATAAGATGCACTCCCCCCCCCCAAATGGGTGGAAATGTCTGTATATCTTGTAGAGCAAATGTTGCCAAAGTCCCGCCACCTGCTGGCCCCCACCCTTTGGCCTCTGCCTCCCAGCAATTTGCCACCTTCCAGCAAACAGCATGGTCAGCTTCAACATAGCCTGATTTAGCATGAGCAGCTGATTGGCAGTTGGATCGGCTTCCTGAAATACCACAGATCAGCTGTTCCAGGCTATGGGGATCACTGCTGCCCATTGCCGCCATCACTGCCCAGAGGCACCACTATCTATCGCTGCCTCCACATGCCCCATTTTTAGCCTCCATGTGTCCTGTTTTCGGCCTCCGCGCATCCCACCTATCACCGCCAAACAGCGGCGGCAATCCCCACTGCCTGGAACACGCCAAAAATGGGATGCGCAGAGGCCAAAAATGGGGCACGCAGAGGCCGAAAATAGGGCGTGCGGAGGTGGTAATAGGTGGCGGTGATGGCGGTGATAGCAGCAATGGCTAGTGGCAATCCACACAGCCTGGAACAGCTGATCGGCAGTATTCTGGGAGGCCGATCCAACCACCACTTAGCTGCTTGTGCTAAATTAGGCTGTGCTGAAGCTGACCAGGCTATTTGCTGTAAAGAAGCAAATTGGTGGGAGGCAGAGGCAGATTTTTTTTCTTGTTTTCTCCCCAAAAGCTAGGTGCATCTTATGGTCAGAACATCTTATATTGCAAAAAATACAGTATATACAATTCTCCATTCAACTATGTTGTCATATTGGGCTTTTTCCTCTTTTGTTTTCTGCAGTGGATTTTGTTTTGTTAGCTGATCATTAAATGGAATGATAGAATCATACCATTGGAAGCACTTTTGAAGGTCTTCTAGTCCAACTCTCTGTCCAGATCATGAATTTTCAGACTATCCCCAACAAATGTCTGTCCAACTATTGTTTCAAATTCAGAGTGATGGAATACCCATGACTCCAGGTGCTGCTTAACAGTCAGGAAAGTCCTCCATATATAGATCTCACTGCATAGATAGTCCTAGAATTTTGACCAAATGGAACCTGCACATTATGGTTGTAAATTATAACAGTAGTAAAATGTTACTACCATTATGTTTTTGTAGTATTTGTTAAGTGAATGGGGCAGTGGAATTCCATGGTCATTACGTGAACCCATTGTTTGCTATGGTACATCCCCCCCCCCAAAAAAACCTAGAAGTATGTGCTAGTTTTCAGCACGTTTGTAAAATGCTTTTCATTTCACCCTGCATATTGCAAACAGCTATAAATGGGGTTATGTTGAGCCAGGTACCATCTGTTTTGTACCTGCACATTTCATTTTTTCCTATTTAAGTGTGGCATCATACATTTCTCATCATTGAAGTAAATTTTGCTGGAAAGGACTCAAAATTAAACTTTATTAAAATCATTTTGAACCTGTTTTATGAGATGTTAACATTCATCCCCAACTTTGGGTTAGCTGCAGATTTTCTAAACATCCCTTCTCTCTCCTAATCACATTTATAAAAATATTGAAAGGCCAGGACAGAATCCCAGGCTAACCTACAACAAACCTCTCTTCTGCAGACATATATTTGCATAATCATATCTATACATATTCAAACTATAAATACATGAAAGGATGTCTTAGTATCATTTTTGCTGAGAAATCAACTCTTTTGACTCATTGGTGGGTTTACTCACCCCATGTAAGTTTAGCTTTCTGGCATCACCTTTCAAAACCACCTGGAAGGAAGGCAGTAGATTAGTATCAGAGCACTGCTGCTGAATGACCAAAGCAGCCAATCCCATTGAACATTGCAAAGACAAACAGCAACAGTTACTAAACAGCAACAATATTGGTTGATGCAGAAACCACAGTACAACCACGGAGAGACTTTCTGAGTTGGGGAGATCCGGCCCAGCCTATACATTACAATCTATATATATAAAAGCAAAAACCACTCACGCATTAATCACGAAATCTCCAGAACCGTAATGCCTACAAACTTGAAATTTGCCACATATGTTCCTCTTGGCTTCTAGGTGCTCACGAAGAAAGGATTTTTCGAAATGACCATCAGAGCATTAGTATTTCCTATATTATTATAACACGCTCTGATGCTAATTAGTTAGACGTTCCACTCCCCCTCCCAACTTGAAAATAACTCGGGAGAGGATGAGATAGCATAGGACAGGCTTCGGTGGGGCAAGCCTCATGGAGAGAAGGGGCTAGAAAGCCTGAGGGAAAGAAGGCGATAGTATAGGAGACATTTCTCTGGGGCCAGCCGGAGGGAGAGAAGGGGGGAGGATTCTATGGTTTTATCTCCTCTCCCACATTCACCCACGGTTTTTTGGGTTTTTTTGAACAGAGTGTTGGCCATTTCTTATCTATTACAATTAATCAAATTCAAATACATTTTACTTAATTACAATTCTTGCCAAAATTGTTTCCCCCTTTTCTTTTTTT
Source organism: Pantherophis guttatus (assembly GCF_059756535.1). Lineage (NCBI taxonomy): Eukaryota > Metazoa > Chordata > Lepidosauria > Squamata > Colubridae > Pantherophis > Pantherophis guttatus. The sequence continues at coordinate 15,110,790 of NC_142071.1, read as the reverse complement.
TAAAAACATATCTCAATATTTCTATACTTGCATACATAAACACCATCTTCATTTGTCCCTGAATTCTAACTTTACTGCATATTTATTCTCTTTTATTCTTAAACAGTTCATTCTTTATCTTAATACTGTATATTTATATTTGTTTGTTTGGCGTTGCCTTTCTTCCACTTCATCTTTTTTATTGTACAGCAATCTATCTTCTCAAATCTTCCCTCTCCTTCTTCCCTAACCCTTCCTACTTTCTTTTCCCTTCTCTACTTCCCCTTCCCTTCTCCTTCTCCTCCTCCCTTCCCCCGTTTTACCTTCTCTCCTACTCTAATTTTCCTTCCCTTCCTTCCTCCCTACTCTTCCATCCCTCTCTCCTTCTTCCTCCCTTCCACCTCTCTTCTTCTCCTTCATCTCTCTCTATTGCTGTATTCATTTTCAATTTAATATTTTCCACTGTGGAGTCCAGGCAGCCCCGATCCCTTGTCCTTTTAATTATTAACAGTATATTTCATCTTGTTCCCTTTTTTCCTTCCCTTACTCAAACAATCTTCTAATCGTTTGTCTTTTTTACTTTTACCCATGTACTTTTTCGGCTTTGCTTCTTGCAAGTATAACATTTAAATCATTTTTATCATTTCAATTTCATTCAGTTTTACATTCAATTTCAATTATTGAATATATTTCTCAAAATATCTTAACAATATATTTCCACTTATTCAAATATATTCAGTATTTATAAAGTGCATCTTAATCCTTTCTCATTTTACCCAATCCAATTAGTTCTTAAAATATTCTTAATTTGCCTTTTTTTCTCTTTTTGATTATGTTTCAGATATATAGTTTGAAATATTCCAGTTATTGCATTTCCCTCCACAAGTTTATTCATATTATTAAAACCTATCATTCTATAGACCTCCAATATTATTAAGCATATGATATTTATTGCAGTTTCTCCAGTTTTCAGTAGAACATATTTAAAACTTAAAATATAGAGTATAAGTCTTATTCCCTTTATTTCTTACAGCTCTATACTCCCCTTATTTTAAAATCACTTAATATCACTGTTTTATCTTTTTTTCTGACGTTAAACTCATCTATTAAATTTTACAGTTCTGAATATATTTTCATTTCTTTCTGTCTTTCTCCTTTTCTGCCCTATATTTCCCATAGTTTCTGCTTTTCCTTTCCTTTTCCGTATCTTTTCATTGTTAATTCCAATGTACTTATTTTGTGTTTTAAAATCATGAAACCTTTGCCCTTTATTTCCCATTGTTTTCCATACCTTTTCCCTCTTTCTTATATTTCCACTGTAAATCCCAGTGTAATCATTTATGTTTTTAATATTTTTTTCTTCTCCTCCACCCTCTTTTCTTTGTTTGCCTTTTCTTTTTCCTTCTTCTTCCTTTCTTTTGTATTTTAGAATTCTGCACTCCTATTCTGCCCTATATTTTCCATTGTTTCTCCTTTCTCTTTCCTTTTATGTGTCTTTTTATTGTTAATCCCAGTATACTTATTTTGTATTTTAAAATCATAAAATCTTTTATTTTGTCCTTTATTTCCTGTTATTCTCCATCTCTTTTCCCTCTTTCTTATATTTTCACTGTAAATCCCAGTGTAATCATTTAAATTTTTTATATTTTTCTATTCCACCCTCTTTTCCTTTTTTGTTTCTTTTCTTTTTGTCCATACTTAATATTACAATTGTTTAATTTTCCATAGTCAATCTCTTTGTCTTTGTCTTCTTTGTTATCCATCTCTCTTTCTTGTTTCTCATTAGTCATTTCCTTTTCATCTTCAGTGCATTCTACCTTAGTCTTTACATCCTCGAATTTTGATTTTCCATGCAAATTAATAATCATTTCCTTTATTTCTAAACACATCGTTTTTATCAGTTCGTTAAATTCCTGCTCCATTTTATTCTTTCCGGGTTAATATTATTCCAGTTTTAAGTCACATTAAGGTCCTTCTTTTTTAATCATCAAAGTGTATCCTCTTGTAGGAAAACATATCATCCTTAGTTCTCGCCAGTTATCATTTTAAAAGTTCAAGAATTTTTTTTTCCTCGCTTTTTCAAAGATTTTCTCAAAACAGGCAATTCGATGTCATGCTCTTCTTTCTCCTACAGATGTCTCCCTATAATCCACCGTTCCACTCAGCTAATTAACAAATCGCCATTTTATTTGTAATCCACATCTGTTTTTACCAAGTCAAAAAAGAGAAAAGGCCAGTTTTCCAGTTCTTCTTTCACAGTTATATACAACCAATCAGTTTGTAATTCAATCCAAATTAGATCCAAGTTCCAAATTTACATTTCCATTTATCAATTACTTTTAATTCTTTGGTCGGGATTCTTCTATGGCGTGCTTGTCATTCCCATTTTCTCTCTCCATCCACCATCTCCCCCCGTCACTATTTAGGCGCTATTTCCACGCCGGGGTAATTTTAATAGTTTAAATATGTGAAGTTCTTTTTATTGTCTATGAGTGGCCAATCACTCACCCAGCACCAACACTCTGTCCAAATCTTCCCTCCTGCACATCGCTTGCTCCAGAGGCTCCAGCTTCATGGCGATTCAACCTGATTGCCACCCCTGTCACCAGATCGAAGAGTTTCTCGGGCTATCCAAGGGACTTGCCTGTCCCTCTTTAGCCACAGAGCTGCCTCTCCTTCTTCACTGTCCCTACAGGACAGTTTCGGTCCGAAGACCCCCCCGGTGCCGGTTCATCTGGCTGGATTTCGCCAAGCTTGTCGGAGCCCGGCATTTTCCCAGCCAGTCACGCTGCGCCGCTTCCGGATTCTGGATAGGAGAGGATCTATGGGGCCAGCCTGAGGGAGAGATGGGGAGAAGAGAGGATCTATGGGGCCAGTCTGAGGGAGAGAAGGGGAGTGGAGAGGATGTCAGGGTTCCAAGGAATACCCCTCAGTTTTGGAGACAGTTCCTAACTACAAGAGGATTTAAGAGGCCAGCCTGAGGGAGAGAAGGGGAGAGAAGAGGATGTATGGGGCCAGCCTGAGGGAGAGAAGGCGAGAGGAGAGGATCTATGGGGCCAGTCTGAGGGAGAGAAGGGGAGTGGAGAGGATCAATGGGGCCAGTCTGAGGGAGAAAAAGGGATAGGAGAGGATCTATGGGGCCAGCCTGAGGGAAAGAAGGCGAGAGGAGAGGATCTATGGGGCCAGCCTGAGGGAAAGAAGGCAAGAGGAGAGGATCTATGGGGCCAGCCTGAGGGAGAGAAGGGGAGTGGAGAGGATGTCAGGGTTCCAAGGAACACCCCTCAGTTTTGGAAGACAGTTCCTAACTATAAGAGGATTTAAGAGGCCAGCCTGAGGGAGAGAAGGGGAGAGAAGAGGATGTATGGGGCCAGCCTGAGGGAGAGAAGGCGAGAGGAGAGGATCTATGGGGCCAGCCTGAGGGAGAGAAGGGGAGTGGAGAGGATCAATGGGGCCAACCTGAGGGATAGAAGGGGATAGGGGAGGATCTATGGGGCCAACTTGAGGGAGAGAAGTGGATAAGAAGGATCTATGGGGCCAGCCTGAGGGAGAGAAGGAGAGTGGAGAGGATGTCAGGGTTGCAAGGAACACTTCTCAGTTTTGGAAGAGAGTTCCTAACTGCCAGACGATCTATGGTGCCAGCCTGAGGGAGAGAAGGGGATAGAGAGGAGAGGCTTCTGTGGGGCTAGCCTAAGGGAGAGAAGGGGAGAGGAGAGGCCGATTGTAACTACTCATTAATTTTCAAACTCTAAGTGTCCATTTATCAAGCCTGATCACATAGTTTCTTAGCGGAGCACAGCTATTCAGCTAGTTCTTTATATTTGCATTATTTACAGCAGTAGAGTTTCTCACTTCTCAAGCCTTCCTGTCCTCCCTCATGCATAGAGCATCATTTTGGTCATTTCCTCACATTATTTGAAATTTATTATTAATGCTGTTTTGCAGCATAGCTGGTTGCAGGATAATTCCCCACTCCCCAAAAAGGATGCATAAGATTTCTTTTTCCCATCTAGCAAAATAATTTTTGGGGTATTTTAAAGTTTTAAATGGTATTTAATCATTTCTGCATAGTCAATATCAGTTTGGTAATTCCAGGAGTTGTAATCCTACTCTGTCTGGAAAGCAGCAGATTGGGGGGGAGGGGGGGAAGAGATCCTGACTACGTAGCCTCAGTTTCTAAATGTAAACATGCTCTAGTGAATCAGATACCTTTTCTGTAACAGGTGGTCAACAAAAACTTCAGAGTTTCCAGCATATGATAGATTAGAGGGCAACTGAATGGCAGGGCTTAGTGCTTCAGATTAATATGTTAGCACTGATGCAGTTACAATCAGGAGCTCTTAGAAACTTGGTTTACTCAAGTAGAGTTTATTGATTTATTCCACCAGAGTTCATGTGCTTTGATGTGTCTTGCAAGGGCCTGGGCAGGATACTTCTGTATATATGCAACCCCATAACATCTTGCCGGCATAGATGGCTTTGTGTTGATGGGTATATAGTTGGCATGGTCTAGGGCAAAGCCTAGGTGGGCATGTTTCAGAAAGTCATAGGATGAGCATGAAACCATCTATGCCAGGCTCAGTTCTAGTCCTGTCTCAGGTGTGAAAGCCAGCTGCGTGATTTTGGGCCCATCACTAGGTGACTGGGTTTTAGTCCTGCCTTAGAGAAGAAAGACAGCTGGGTGAATTTGGGCCACTCTTTTTCAGTCCAATTTACCCCACAGGGTTATTTATTATTTATTTATTTATTATTTATTAATTTTATTTCTATACCGCCCTTCTCCCGAAGGACTCAGGGCGGTGTACAGCCTAATTAAAAACACAAAGACAAACAGTATTTAAAATTGATTAAAATTATTAAATAGTAGGCCTAATATAAAACCCCGAATTTAAAAACCCAATTTAAAACCAATTAAAATCATTATATTGATAGCCCAGCCTGGTGGAACAACATTTTGAGGGCACAGCGAAATACACGAAGATCAGAGATTTTGTGAATTTCTGGGGGGAGTTCATTCCAAAGGGCAGGGGCTCCCACAGAGAAGGCCCTCCCCCTGGGTGTCGCCAGCCGACATAGTTTGGCCGATGGCACCCTGAGGAGACCCTCTCTGTGGGAGCGGACTGGCCAGTGGGAGGCTACTGGTGGCAGAAGACGGTCTCGAAGGTACCCAGGTCCAATGCCATGGAGCGCTTATTGTGGGGAAAAGAGAAGAAGGGAGGAATATTGTGGGTGTCTGCCACCTTGAGTTATTTATAAAAACAATAAAGACAGAATATAAATAAACAAGCAAATAAACAAATCCCACCAGCTGTAGGAGGAAGATCAGAATATCCAAATGTTTTTAAAGACAAATTTGCAGTGGTTTTTGAATGTCAAAATTACAGACGGAACTCTTACAATGTGTCAAGAAGGTGACATTTAGGCTCCTTTCTTTACCCACTTGTAAACAAAGCCTTTCTCTTGAAAGGAAAAAAAGGAAAATGACTCAAAATGCTCACTTACCTCTTTGTATCCAAATCTTTCACTTTGTGCTTGATGCCGAAGTTTGCTGCAGGAAAAAAATGGAATATTTTTAGTAATCATCAATGAACATCTCCAATTCAACTGATGTATGAGGATAATTCTTGTTTTTTGAACTCAGGATTACAAAATCTTTTGTTGTCGTTGTCATGCTGTTAAAGATGAGCTTCTTTAGAACTTGCCATATTTAGATTTGGGGGTTTTTTGCCTTTGAAAACTTTGCTTTATATGTTAGGAGGTACCAGCATTTTTAGCTAGAGTTAAATTTTTCTAATCCTGGCAAGAAGTTTTTGTTCCAGTAACTGACAATTTTGCCATCTGTCATGGAAAAACACTAAAATATATATCCAGTCCAACCCTGCCTTCAATAGCTATCGTCCCCTGATGGCAAATATTGCTGAATGGATTATAGTTTTCCTAGAATGACAACATTACGATCCATTGTGTCTTTAAAGATATGTTTAAACATTTGTGTATTTTTTTTAAAAAAAGGAAACTCTGTTGATCAGTTTAGTAATAGTACACACTCAGCATGGGAAAGACTGTCCCTGGTTTATTTTGACTTTTATTATTATTCCATAGGCATTTTACCTTATTTAATCCCAATTCTCAGAGTAATTCCTCACTAATAAAATCAAGTTTATAGGTAAATTATAAAGGAATCATAATGGATTTTATAAAAAACGCTGGAGAAAATGTTTCAGACTACAATATTGCAAATATAATGGTTAAATATACAATAGAAAGTGAAAGTTGTGGGATTCTTTCTTTCCTTCAAGGATAGATAGAAGTCTCTAACTTGAAGGATGGGGGAAAATTAGATATTAGATTCTCCCTTAAACTTCTTGGATAATTTCTAAGGCAGACTGAGTCATAAAACAGACTCAAAAGGATAAATCATGTTAAGCAAATGAGAAACAAAGGAACTTATAGATCACAAGAGTAGGTAGTCTTATCTTACAACCATTTGTTTAGTGACCCTTTGCAGTTTCAATGGCATTGAAAGAAGTGACTTATGACAATTTTTCACACTTACAACCATTGCAGCATCCCTGTGGTCATGTGATCAAAATTCAGATGTTTGGCAATTGGCATGTATTTATGAGGGTTGCAGTGTTCCAGCTTCATATGATCCCCTTTTGTGACCTTCTGACAAGTGAAGTCAATGGGGAAGCCAGATTTGCTTCACAATCATGTTGCTAATTTAACCATTTAACAACTGTGGCAAAAAAAGGTAGTAAAATGGGGCAGAACTCACTTAACAAATGTCTTGCTTAACAACAGAAATGTTGGACTCAATTGTGATCATAAGCCAAGGGCTACCCTGATATTATAAATGCACTTGATCATGATTGCAAAGACTACACCAGGTCTGCTCCTAGTTCCACTATATTTCTCCCTGTGGTTTGTGGTGGGAAGGCAAACTAACAAAACAAAACAGGAAGTGGCTGAAGCAAAACAAGTATGTTTACTTATACCTGCACCATGCTCATCTGCTATTTGTAGCAACCTGCAGAACCTTAAAAGTCAAAGAGTTCCATGTTTATTAATAAGGTTGCAATAGTATTTGCATTCATTTATATGGCTAATAAACCATGAAATATCAGAGCTCTAAGAAGAAGTATATACATCTATAGTACTATTGCCTTGAGTTATGACCATAATGGAGCTTGCTCACTGTAGTTGTAATTTTTGATGGTCATAAAGTGAGTCAGTCATGTGACCAACCCAATTTTACAACCTTTTTTTGCAGTGATGGTTAAACAAATACCAGTCGTTAAGCAAACTCATAATTTGCCATGGGCTAGTTTTGCAGAAAATCAGAAATAAATGCCATCCAAAAACGTCATGTGACTGCAGGATGCTCCATAGATGACCTGGTTGTCAGGTGCCCAAAGTGATTGCAGGAAATGGTGGTGACCATCAGAACTTTTAATCCAAGTTCTAAGTACCCTCCCACCCCAAGTAGATCAATTGAAACTTCAAAGGTCATTAAGGAACTGGCCATAAATCAAGGGCTACCTGTAACCTGTGAATCTCATTGCTCAGGGTTTACTGGGTGGGGGGCAGCCCAGAAGTGCCATAAAGAGTGTCTTGGGAGTTGGGCGGCATAGAAATGCGACAAAATAAATAAATAAATAAATGCCATCAAACAAACCAATCAATGAACCTCCAAATGGAGATCAATTGCTACAATTGCACTTACCAAAGTTGCTTTTTTTTCAAAAGGCAATTGGACTTTCTTTGTTTTTCCTTAAAGACATTTCACTTCTCATCCAAGAAGCTCCTTCAGTTCGGAACTGAAGTCCAATTGCCTTTTGAAAAAGCACCTTTGGGATAACCATGACAGAAAATCTCCATAGATCACAGGTGTCAAACTTGCTGTATCACGTTGCCATCATGTGACATTTTGTGATGTTTTTTCCTTCACAGAGCTAGGGTGGGCGTGGCCTGTGTGTGTTGCATCCTGCCTGCAGGCCTTCAGTTTGACACCCCTGCCATAAATAATGGCTGGAATAGTTCCATTAAGTTAAAAAAATAAAATGGTTGATGTTCACCTCTTGATAGCTGATAGCACCTGGCGCATGGATTAACCCTGCTGTCCAGGGGTGAAATGTTCCCGGTTCAGACCAGATTCCCTGATCCGGTAGTGATGGCGGTGGGTGGTTCGGAGAACCAGTAGCAAAAATCCCTGCCACCCCCGCCCATGCCCGGCTGAGCCGCACGATCATCAGAGGTTTTTTTGTTTTACTTTCAAAAGCAATGTATTTAAAAGTAAAAAAAAAGATTGCACACAGCAGCTCATCACCACCACCACCCGTGCACTGTTCTACTGACCGCAGGCCTCCTTTTGGCATGCACTGCGTGCAAGCACCTCGCATTTGGTGCATAGTGCGCACTGCGCATGCACAGCCAGCAAACCGGTAGTAAACCGGTTCAGATTTCACCACTGCTGCTGTCCCAATAACTATGGCTAGAGATGAGTCATCAAGAATTTGGCTTTTCTTCAGTCTTGCGCTGCCCAAGTCAGCTGCCACAGAGCAGTTAAAGGTTCCAAATGCGTTAACAGTGAACCCGGCATGTATTCTGCTGCTTGAAGGTTTGGGTCACCGCTTAGTTAACATTATGCTGGGGTCAAATGTCATTTGCTGCTGAGGAAGGCAAACCAGCTGGTCTAAGCCGCAGGAAGCAGAAAATTGACTCTGAATAATCATTCTGTTTGGTGTGGACAGAGGTTTCTTTGTGTCCAAGCTACACTAAATTGGAGCCAGGGGCAGGATAAGAGACAAACACTGATGCTGTTGCCATGGCTGTTCTAGAAGACAAGAGATTAATCTATTGCTCTGTGAGGTGGCAGGATTGCTGAAGGAAATTAAAGAGAGAGAGCGCAGACCAAAAGTTGCATTCTGCAACTTTGAAAAGAATAGCTCTTTTGGGAAAGTAAATGGCATGTTTTAGCAGTAAACATGTTGGGGATAGAGTGATAAAATAACCAGAGTTATTTTTGAGGTAGAGATGGGAGATTGCCAATTAACTTGAGGACAGGTAATCCTCGATTTACCACAGTTAATTTAATGGCTGTTCAAAGTTACAGCATCACTGAAAAAAGTGACTTTTTCACACTTTTTTCACACTTATGACTGTTGCAGCATTCCATTGTCATGTGATCAAAATTCAGACAACTGATTCATTTTTATGACCTTTGCAGTGTCCTGGGACCATGTGATCCCCTTTTATGACTTTCTGACAAACAAAGTCAATGGGGAAAGCAGATTCACTTAAAAATTGTGCTATTAACTGAACAACTGCAGTGATTCAGTTAATAGCTGTGGCAAGAAAGGTTGTAAAATGGGGTAAAACTCATTTAACAAATATCTCACTTAGCAATATAAATTTTGGGCTCAATTGTGGTCATAAATTGAGGAGTACCTGTAGTAAGATTTTGAGGAACGCTAAGTGTATAGTACCAAAGGGATGAGTGCTATACCTAGCCTATGGAACTGAGTTTGAGAAATACCACATTTTTGGGAGTATAAGATGCTCCAGAGTATAAGATGCACATTAGTTTTTGGGGAGGAAAAAAAAAAAATCTGCCTCTGCCTACCAGCATCCATCGGTATTCATCTGGCTAGCGTCCTTGAAGCACGCAACAAACAGCCTGGTCAGTTTCAGCAAGTTATTGCAGCCTGATTCAGCATGAGCAGCTGATTGGCGGTTGGATCGGCCTCCCGGAATACCACCAATTAGCTGTTCCAGGCTGTGGGGATCGTCACAGCCCACCTCCGCCTCTGTGCATCATATTTTTAGTCTCCGCACATTGCATTTTTGACCTCTGCATGCTGTTTTAGACGCGTTCCAGGCTGCCGGGATCACCATAGCACATCGCCGCCAATTGCTGCCTCCGCGCATCGTGTTTTTGTCCTCTGTGCGTCGCATTTTCAGCCTTCGCATGCCGAATTTTTGGCCTCTTTGCATCATGTTTTTGGCCCATTCGAAGCAGCAGGGATCGCCACCCCCGCTCCCCACCACCTGGAACCGGATGAAAACATAATGCACGGAGGCCAAAAAGGGGTGTGTGAAGGCCAAAAAGGTGACTTGTGAAGGCGGCGATGTGCTGTGGAGATCCCTGCAGCTTGGAATGGGTCTAAAATGGGGCATGCGGAGGCCAAAAACATGACGCAAGGAGGCTGAAAAAGGCCAAAGGGTGGGAATCGGTGGGTGGGTGGGGCTTCGGCAACATTTGCTATGTAAGGCGCACAGTCATTTCCACCCACTTTTTTTTGGGGGGGGAAAGTGCGTCTTATAGTCCGAAAAATGCAGTTCTCAAATTATTGTTTCACCCACCTCATTTCTTTGATAGTAACTGCACCTTTCAGAATCCATTTTCAGCTTGTATTTCCCAACCATGCCTGGAGGTCCTGGGTGTTAGATTTGGCACTTTTGTATGCAAAGGAGATGCTCTCACCTATTGCCATCTCACATCTAAAATGTTAATCAGTCCACAAGGAAGGATACAAGCAGCAATAGTTGCTTTACGTATTGTTAAAAGGGTTACAGGGGTACATTTTGGGGACTGGTTTAATGAAAAGAAAGACTAGGGGCAACATGATAGCAGTGTTCCTGTATGTAAGGACCTGCCACAAAGAAGAGGGAGTCAGCCTATTCTCCAAAGCACTGAAGAAATGGATGGAAACTAATCAAGGAGACAAGCAACCTAGATCTAAGAAGAAATAGACAGAACAATTAATCAGTGGAAAGACTTCCCTCCATAAGTTGTGGGTGGTCCATCATTGGAGGTTTTTAAGAAGAGACTGGACAACCATTTGTCTGAAATGGTATAGGATCTCCTGTCTGAGCAGGGGTTTGGGCTAGAAGTCCTCCAAGCTCCTTTCCACTTCTGTTATTTATTCTTTAGCAAATTTCTATAGTTGGAATGTCTACAATGCAAGCATGCATAATACCCTCCTCCTGCATTGTATGTGTGATCAGCAACTAAATTAGGCAAACAACACAAAACAACTGCTGAGATAGGTGGGAGTTGCCATCCTTTGCTCCAGAAATGGCACTTTCCCTGCCTCCTGATGCATTTTTCATGCAGGGAATTTCAATCCTTTGAGACAGAAGCACAGGATGTGGCAAGTACAACTGTATTTGTTCCAGCAGATCTTGATGACATCATAGCTTCTTCCTCTTGGTTCTCTTCATCATTGATTGCTGGATAAGATCTCCCTCCCTCCCTGCTCTTATTTGTGCATTGTGGTTCTATTTGGCATACAGAATTTAGGGAAATTAGGATAAATGTGCATTGGCTGTTCCATTGCCTGCACTGGAACACTGACATGTATCCTGCTATATTACAAAGATATAAAGCTCCCTTACATCAGACCAGGAAACCGGTCCATCTTGAGCAAGACGGTCTATTTTTTTTGTATCATCTGCTCTTTGAGACATTGAATTGCAGCTGCCAGTGACTGAATCTGGGAACCTTCTGCATATGTAAATCATAATCTGTACTTCCCTGCAATAGTTTCCATCTGGAAGGTGTTCTGAGGGAAAAGGTGCCTCCTCTTCCTACTTTAGTATAAAAGGCCAACCATTTCAATGTATCTTGGGCTTTCAGCCATATGGATTATGATCAGAGAAAAAGGAATAATTGTACAGTTCTTAACCAAAGAAATGAGAGAATGAAGTTGGAGCAAATGTGATGGGTCCAATCTGGGGTGCCAATGTGGACACAGTTCTGCAGTGTGCATTATACAATTGGATTGCAACATCCACAATTGAGGAAACTGCAGCCCAACCACATTCAAAGGGTACCCGATTAGAGACAGATGGTCTGTTGATCCACTTTCAAGTCCTAAGATCTGAGCTGAATTACCAAAGCAAGACTGAAGACCACTCTAAGCCCCTGACAGAGCAACACAACATTTGAAAAGCTTGCAGTAAATATTGTTGAGAAAACATCAGTCATGATTTATTAACCTGACAGCTCAGTGTTCACACTTCAAAACTAGGACAATTGAAGTTTGACCTTAACACACACACACCCAAGCCAATATTGATTAGCTGGAAAAAAGCAAACCTGACCACATATTTCCTGTATCTTTCCATTTAATGTTCTGTGGTCCCAAAGCTCCAGAATGAGCTGGATGACAGCAGTTCTGTGTCATTCACCAGGCTTTTTCTAGACATTCTGGCTACAGATGATTGCAAAGGTTTAAAAATAAGCTTTCCATAAATAGATAAAGAGTCAGGACATCTTCCATAGGGACAATAGATCTATTCCAGCCTTCTGAATAAGACCCTTTCCCCCCAACTTCCTATAGTTTCCTGCTAGATTTTTGAACAAGCACCAGTCCTCTGAAATGGCTGGCAATTATTCTCAGGATTGGGTCACAATTATATCCTTGGAAAGATTTAAACACTCAACTGCAGGATCATGATGAAGTCGCCTTTCATTCAAGAAATGATGATGAAAATATTTTGGAATTTTTAAGTTTGGAAGGAGAAAAAGAATGCATGTGTGCACAGATTATTTGAACCACATTTCCCACAGTCCCTTTAGGCCTGATGGGAGTTGAAATCCAAACCATATGGATAGCAAAGTTGCTTACCCCCTAGGATGGCCCAGTTAAATCAGTGAGCAAAGAAAAGAAATTAATTTTTCAGGAGTAGTATTCCCAGCTAATAATAAGTTACAGTACAGGTAGACCTCAAGTTACAGTCATTCATTTAGCAACCATTTGAACTGTCGGTTTAAGATTTGTACCAAGTTTTCAGCCACTGTATTGTTTATGTCTATTGTGGAGGTGTGTGTGTTGATGAGTAACAGTTTGGTTTGAACAAACTAAAGAGAAGCAGCATCTTTTGTTTAGCCAGAAATGGCTTGCCAGCATGTAGCAGGAGTTGCCCTGGAAATTTTATGAGCAAGACTTGGTTTAAGATGACAAAAACTCCAAATTACATTTGGAATTTTCTACTTTGTATTTGCTTCAGGAACACTAAAATGAGGGATCTTGCAGAACTCAGATATGTTAATTCTCTATCTAATCAATTAGCATAACTGACATAACAATGGGCAATTTTTTCTAATATTCTATCCTTCTACCCACCAATTTTTACATTTTTAATAATGGAGGCTTCAATCAAAGTCAACAGAGAAGATGGACAAAATCAAGAACAGCACAGTTGGTTATCTTGAATCAACAGGGCTGATTTCATATCCTGGCCCCTCTGGCATGTGATTTGAATGCCAAAGGATCATACATTTCCATGGGCAATCTCTTTGCATGCAAAAATATCCAGATTCAGTTTTGGCCTTGACATTTAGAATCAAGTAGATTAGCAAGCAAAAGAGCTTTTTGCCTGAGACTATGAAGAGCCTCTGCTTAGTAAGTCATGATTAAAAGAAAGAGTGGCTTCTTATGATATATGAGCCCAACCAATGTTTTATGGAAGAATCTACAACAAGCTCCTATGGATCTTACTGTTGACCTTGGAATTTAGTTTGAAAACTGCTGCTCTAATTCAAAGAGGTTTAAAATTACTGCAAGCATTGATTCTTCTTCAATCTAACTAGGGATTAGATTGAAGAAAAATCAATACTTGCAAGTAATCGATTCAGCTGAAAATAGCAAGAGGATACAAAACTGTAGCCAGTAGCCTAGGCACATTTGTTGAGTTTCCTCTCTTTTGCCATCTGCACTCATGACTTCCTTTGGAAACATGACTCACCTAATGAAGTAACAGCAGAAAATAAGGCTGAGTACAAAGATGAAGACACCTGTGCCAAAAATCACCATGTAGATGTTCAGAGGCAAGTCCTGGAAAGTGATGGGAGGCATGGTGCACGTTTTGTTGGTATAGATCAATCCCAGACCACAGAAGCATCCTAGAAATGAGAAAGAGAGGGGGGTAAAGTTGTATTTGTACCTAATGCTAAACTAAGATATACTCTAACTACAATTGTTTGAATGGGCGTTGGTCTTACCTGATACGCCGCTTCTAGTCACTAGGAAACACCGGTCACATGAGGGATGTGACTTATCCAGTTACTCTAGGACCGAGTCTACCAACAAAAGAAGTCCCGCCTCTTCCTGTATCCAGTTTGAGACTAGGACGAACGGTAGACTGTCGTGTCTGTAAAGATAAAAGAGAAGTAAAAAATCCCCAGGACCCACCCCGTCCTTCAACAGCCAAAATCCAGCACGAGGGGTGCCAGACCAATTGGGAGGGGGTGACCGGCGTTTCCTAGTGACTAGAAGCGGCGTATCAGGTAAGACCAATGCCCATTCTCAGTCACGGAGGAAACACCGGTCACATGAGGGATATACCAAAGCCCCTGTACCTATTGGGAGGGAGAAGGCCAGCACCGCTCTTGGTCCTGGGAGGATACCCGCTGCAGCACACGTCGCCCAAATGAAGCTTCCGCCGATACATAAACATCCAACCGGTAATGCCGGATAAATAGAGATGGAGACGTCCATGTAGCAGCTCGGCAGACCTCCTCGAGAGAAGCTTGGGTAGACCAGGCAGCCGAAGTAGCTATGCTCCTGGTAGAGTGGGCTGTAACACTACGAGGCACTGGCAATGATTGAGCTTCGTAAGCTAAGGAAATGGAAGCCCTGAGCCACCGACCCAAGGTAGTGGAAGAAACCTTTGACCCCATGGACTGGGGTTGGAAAGACACAAAAAGAGCCTCAGAACGATGAAAGGAAGACGTCCTGGAGATATAAATCTTGAGAGCCTGACGTACATCAAGCTTGTGCCACACCTTTTCCAGGCGATGATGGGGGGAAGGGCAGAAGTTGGGGAGAATGATCTCTTGAGAGCGATGGAAGGCTGTATTGATCTTCGGAATAAAAGCTGGATCCAATCGTAAAACTACTCGATCAGCATGAATAATACAGAGATCCTGGCGAACTGAGAGAGCAGCCAACTCCGAAATTCTCTGAGCCGAGGTGATCGCTACGAGAAAGGCTACCTTAAAAGACAAAACCTTCAGTGAGACTTCCTGGAGAGGCTCAAAGGGAGGACCAGTAAGAGCCAATAGAACCTTGTTCAGGTCCCAGGTCGGAAACCGATGAACGGCCGGAGGACGTAGATTGGCAGCGCCTCTGAGGAATGAACGAATGAGAGGGTGAGTGGACACAGACTCAGCGGTGCCGCAGGTAAGGATAGAAGATATGGCAGAGATTTGCCTCCAGAGAGTATTGGGAGAGAGTCCCGACTTGAAGCCATCCTGAAGAAAACCTAGAATGTCAAGAATGGAAGCAGCAGTAGGAAGAACCTTCTTACGTCAACACGAGGCAGAGAAGGCCATCCAAGTGGCATTGTAAATATGGTTTGTTGACCCGCGACGAGAGGCCTGGATCGTAGATATTATTTCCGAAGGAACCCTGGCCGAGGACAGGAGGAACTGCTCAACCTCCAGGCGGTCAGCCGGAGCCACTGAGGATCTGGATGAGCTAGGCGGCCTTGCCACAGAGAGATCTTGTCGGCCGGAATCTGCCAATGGGGAGCGACGGAGAGAGCCATCAGATCTGCAAACCACGGTTGTCTGGGCCAGAAGGGTGCCAGAAGGATGAGCTCGGCTTGTTCCTGCAACAGCTTCCTGATGACCCTGGAGATGAGGGGAAGAGGTGGGAAAGCATAGAGAAGAAGACCACAAGGCCACGGGCTGATCAAGGCATCCACAGCCTCGGCCCCCTGGACAGGAAACCTCGTGTAAAACCTCGGGAGCTGGTGGTTGGATTCGGACGCAAAGAGGTCTACTGCTGGAAGACCAAAGCAATGCACAATGTTCTGGAACAGAAGTGGATCGAGGCTCCACTCCGTCTGGTCCACCACTGAGTGACTGAGGGTGTCCGCCTGTACATTGGATGACCCTGAGATGTGAGAGGCGTGAATGGAGGCCAAGTGACTCTCTGCCCACCTGAAGAGACAGGAGGCTTCCCTCATAAGAGCCTTGGAGTGGGTCCCTCCTTGCCGGTTGATGTGGGCTTTGGCAGCTATGTTGTCTGTTCTGATCAAGACATCCAGACCCCGAAGGAGAGGAGCGAACTTGCGAAGGGCCCGGAAGATGGCTCTGAGCTCCAAGATGTTGATGTGAAGTCCCCTCTCCTGGACCGACCACTGCCCTTGAGCCAGATGAGACCCCAGGTGAGCCCCCCATCCGAAGAGGCTCGCATCCGTGGTGATGCTCACTCGCTGAGGAACTCTGAACAGGCACCCCTGAGCAAGAGCCGGAGAGGTCCACCAGGCCAAGGACCGAAGAACTGCTGGGGTCAAGGGAACTCTGGCCACTGACGTGCTCCTGCGAGACCGCTGAAACGGAAGTAAAAACCACTGAAGTTCCCGGCTATGAAACCGAGACCAGGGCATGATGCCGAAGGCAGATACCATCTTCCCTAACAAGTGGGAAAGACCCAGGAGGGAAAAAGAGCTCAAAGCCTTAACCTGACCTGCCAGTTCAACAATACTGTCCTGACGTTCTTGAGAAAGGGAAACCTGCAACCTGACAGTATCAATAACAGCCCCCAAATGCTGGATGCACGTGGAAGGAACTAGGTTGCTCTTGGAACAATTAACCAAAAAACCATGGGACTGCAGGGTTTGAAGGGTGACCTGAACATCCTCATTACCCCGAACCTCAGAACTAGACAAAATAAGAATATCATCTAGATAAAACAAAACTCTAACAGGAAAAGATCTCATATAGCCTGATAAGGCAGCCATGATCTTCGTAAAGACCCTGGGAGCCGAGGAAAGGCCAAAGGGAAGGGCTCTATACTGATAATGCCTACCCTGATAACAAAAACGGAGGTATTTCTGATGTTCCGGAAATATGGGCACATGAAGATATGCCTCTGTCAAGTCGATGGAGGACAAAAAATCACCTGGATGGATAGAAAGGAGAATGGTCTGGAGGGATTCCATCTTGAACCGACGATAGACTATATATTTGTTCAAGGATTTAAGATCCAATATGGCCCTCTAGCCTCCTGAAGCCTTGGGAACTAGCAACAAACGAGAGTAAAATCCCTGGCCGACTTCCCCTTGGGGAACACATTGAACAGCCCTAATCTCCAAAAGATGTTGAATAGCCTCATCTAACAGAACCCGCTTGGTCCTGACATGGGAAACTGGGCACCTGACAAACAAGCTAGGAGGAACAGAAGAGAACTCAAGGGTCAAACCAAATCTAATCGTACATCTAATCCAGGGGCCTGAAACTGAAATATCCCATTGGTCAGCAAAGGATGCTAACCGACCTCTAATTAAGGAGTCAGGGATAGGTGAGGGAGAATTAACGGGACCTACGGAAGGGACAGCCCCTACCCCCCCTGAAGGGCCTGCGGGAAGGGAAACGGGACCCCTGCCTGACCTGGAAATCCTGCTGTTGTCCACCCCTGGGCTGAGAGTACCGCTGAGGCCTGGACTGGAAGGAAGAGAAGTCAGAGCGAAAGGAATGGACTCGAAAGGAACTCTGCTGACGAGGATCAGATCTCCTCGATAAGGAGGGCAGAATCTTGCGATGATCCTTCGTCTCGATGAGAAGTGGATCCAATGCTGAGCCGAAGAGGTTGTTCCCCGAGAAGGGAGCCGATGCAAGCCTCCACTTGTTCCGGACATCCGCCTGCCACTGACGAAGCCACAGAAGCCGTCGTGAAGTGACCGAAGCCCCGATAGCCTTCGCTGAAAACCTGGCAGCATTCAGAGCAGCATCAGCAGAGAACTCAACAGCAGCTAGGACCTTGTTGATGTCCTGGTGAGATCGTACATCAGAAGAAGGCAGCCGTTCCTGCAGTTGGCAAAGCCAAAGGATGGAAGCCCTGTTAAAAAAGGAAGCGGCCAAGGAGGCCTGAATGGACCAAGCTGAGGCCTGGTGGTCCTTGACCAAGGATCGCTCAAACTTCTTGTCTTCAGGGCGCAGGGATTCCTCTGACGGGCCAGTAAGAGGAGATGCAGAAGAGAGAGCCACGACAAGTGCATCTACAGAAGGAACTTGAAGGATGTTAGCAAAATCAGAAGCCATATTATAAAATCTTTTATCTAGACCATTAGGAACCAGGCCAGAACTAGGAGAAGACCACTGTCTTTGGATGACATAAGAAAACAGCTTGGGAGCTGGAACCACCTCTGCACGAATGGAAGGTTCCTGAAATAATAATGATGAAGAGGGATGCTGAGATGAAGATGTAGAAGCCGCCCCTTGAGTGGAAGAAGCAGAAGAACTTCCCAGGCCAGTAACATTTTGAGCTTTATATAATAAGAATCTGAATAACTGAGGCTTGAAAAGCCCAATGAAGGAAGGCTGGTCTGGTTCCAGACCTTCATCATCCGAGAGATCTTGATCCGGGGCAATTTCCCCCTCAAATAGGGAACCTTGACTTGCATTTTCCTGGGAATCCACCCTTTCCTCACATTGCACAGGATCAGCAACAGCCTGGGCCCTCACAGAATGACTCTGCTGACTCACATAACTGGAGACCTCAGAAGAGGCCCTTTGCTGCAGGCCTTCAGCAATACCCTGCCTAACTGATACTGAAATAAGTTCAGCTAGGGCAGGAGTTAAACACAAAGGAGCCTCAGCCCCTTGATTGCTGGATTGAGCTGGAGCCTCAGGGGGTTCTTGCCTTGGAGGGGCTTGAATAGACACAATTGGAGATAGAGGCCTAGCAACAGGAAATACAGAAGAAGCATCAGCAGCCACATGCTCCCCCAGAGTAGACTGATCAGGAGAAAAATCATGTTCAATTTGAATTTGAGAAGGGGGAACAGCCACATTAGAAGTAGGGAGGGCAGATGATTTAGAAGGCCCCACAGCAGAAGACACTCTAGAGGCCTCTGAAGCAGCTTTTTGAAAGACCTTTTCCATGGCCTTATGCCTCCTGGTCTCTTCCCTTGATGATGCAGCAGGATTAGCACTCTTGGAATGAGTGGATCTAGTAGAAACTCTGGCTGCCTTGGGAGGAACAGGGTCCCCTGAGGAACCTTCCTTAGGATCAGAAGTATGGCCCCTTTTTCCTTTGCTCTGGGATTTATTGCCCCCAGCATCTGCCATTTTGGAGCAGGAATTTACTTTTACAGCTCAGAATGAATTGCAAAGGAGGGAAATCACCCTTAAAAATCCACCCACAGGGGATAATTGGTGTTTCAGGTAACTCACTGCGCCAGGAGAGAAGCAGAGAAGAATCCAGAAGCCAGGATGGATAAACAGGAGGCTGGAATGGCCGCTAGCCAAATGGCTTAAAGGCGCGGCAAAATTAGGCGCGGAAAAGCCTTCGCGCCACAAATCTGCAGCCACAATGCTCCAACAGCAGCAGGAAGCAAGGAAACCTCTCCAAACGCCCCAAAATCGCCGAAAACTGCTGTAAATAGGCGCGGCGGTGCAAACGCACGTGCGCGCTGCTGCGGGGCTGCTCGCGGCTGCTGGAGCGCTTCTAGCGCTCCCCAGCTGATTTCAATTAAGTTTAGCCGCTTTTCTTGTAAAATGCCAGCAAATTAAGGAGAACGAAGCAGAATAGGTAGAAATTAGCAAACAATGGCCAAAAAGCTCTCCCACGTGGAGTTGAAGAGAGAGCTAAACAGACACGACTGTCCTCTACCAGACCGAGTCGAAAAACTGGATACAGGAAGAGGCAGGACTTCTTTTGTTGGTAGACTCGGTCCTAGAGTAACTGGATAAGTCACATCCCTCATGTGACCGGCGTTTCCTCCGTGACTGAGAACATGCCTGGAATAAGCTAGGCTCAATCTTGTGGATGGACAAAGTTCCCAGAGTCTGTTGAGCTAATTTTAGAATTGATATATCATGATATTATCTATCTATCCATCCATCCATCCATCCATCCATCCATCCATCCATCCATCCATCCATCCATCTATCTATCTAATCATGATATTGCTTGGAACATTTCAGAAAAAGTGAAACTTATGTTGATGCTACATCTGATATCCATGCATAACATTCTTATGTGGCTACTGGGAACTCAACACTAGTACAAGGTTCATTGGCACCAAGTACAAACAGATTGAGAGAAACCATGTAAATTTCCCTTGATCCTTTAGAACACTGTTGATCTCTAAATTGTTGGAAATTTGAAAAAGGTGGTGACCAACACAGATTGGGTGATAACTCTATTGCCCTTAAGTCAAGTCAGAAAGGGTGCCTTAGGAAGAGGAGAAGGTGAAAGCATAACAAGCCTTCTCTTGACAATGCCCAGAAAATCTACTTGTGCTAATTCATTAAGGAACCAAGGAATGAATTTTGTGAAATTGGGACAGCAATTGATCATGCAACTTCTAAAGCAGAGATGGGGAGTCTGTGGCTCTCTGGCTGTAGAACTCCTCATATCCCCCATCACTAAGACCACAGAGAGGGCTCGCAATCTGGGCATCCTCCTGGATGCACGGCTGTCTTTAGAAGAGCATATGATGGCCGTGGCCAGGGGGGCCTTTTATCAGGTTCGCCTGATTCGCCAGTTGCAGCCCTTTCTGGACCGGGACGCCTTGCACACGGTCACTCACGCCCTTGTCACCTCCCGGCTGGACTATTGTAATGCTCTCTACATGGGGCTCCCCTTGAAGAGCACTCGGAGGCTCCAACTGGTCCAGAATGCGGCCGCGTGGGTGGTTATGGGCGCAACTTGTTGTGCCCACGTGACATCCCTCCTGCGCGAGCTGCACTGGCTCCCAGTGGTCTTCCGGGTGCGATTCAAGGTGTTGGTCACCACCTTTAAAGCGCTCCATGGCATAGGACCCGGATACCTTCGAGACCGACTTCTGCCACCAATAGCCTCCCACCGGCCAGTTCGCTCCCACAGAGAGGGTCTCCTCAGGGTGCCATCAGCCAAGTTATTTCGGCTGGCGACACCCAGGGGTAGGGCCTTCTCTGTGGGAGCCCCAGCCCTGTGGAATGAACTGCCCCCGGAAATACGTAAGATCTCCGACCTCCGGGTATTTCGCTGTGCACTGAAGACCCTGTTGTTCCGCCAGGCCGGGCTATCAACATAATAATTTTAAATTGGGGTATTTTAAATTTCTGGGGTTTTAAATTGAGCCAAATTTATTTAATAATTTTAAATTTTTAATTGATGTTTGTCTTGTGTTTTTAAATAGGCTGTACACCGCCCTGAGTCCTTTGGGAGAAGGGCGGTATAGAAATAAAATTACACTTATACTTATACTTATACTAATCATTTTCATAGATGCTACTGGCAATGGTAATCCATCAACAATTGGAGGGCACCAAGATTGCAGTTATAATGATAAGCAGAGATGGATGCGCATTTATTTTCATGCATTTAGCTAAATAGACCTATGGTGCTCAGGGTATTATGACATTTAAAATGGCAAAGAAAAAGACAGATGGAAGAGACCATGAATACCAAGCAAAGCATTCCTTCCTCAAGGAATTGAGTAGCAAAACAGTTGAGGAATATGCACAGAGTAACCCTTGAGTAGCAAGGGTGTGCACATGAGAAACGGCTGAGAGTGATAATGAATAAGCACTGTCAATACACAGACACACTGAGTTGTGATATTCTTTTACTTTTAGGAAAAAGTAAAGCAAAATCCAATAAAAAAATCCAGGTCATACACAGATAAAGATAGTTAAAATGTCAATCCAGGGATACTCCAAGAACAAAGTCTTATTACCAGTTGTTGTAGTCATATGCAATAAAACAGTTCTTTTGTAGTTGCAAACAGGAACAAGTACAGCATTAAAACAATCAATAAAATAGTAGAAAAATAACAAGTAGCAATCATCAAGCAGTGATCATGCAGAGAAAACAGGCAGAGAGGAGCAGAGGTAGCAATAATAATGTAATAATAATGTAATAAGAAATAAGCCATGATTCAAGCTTCCGCTTAAGGACATTGGCTACAGAGCTAGCCAATCAGAATACAGTATGATGCAATACAGCATTACAGTCTTAAAGCTATACAATACCTTTTGACTGCAAACATGCATTGATGGTTTATATATATTGCCAACCCAACCAGTTAGGCAATAGCCATTCCCTAACAAAAACTATGCAATATATGGTATATGTGTTGGTAGTTTATATCTTCTAACCACAAAACCAGACCCAGATGGCTATGCCTTGAAGAGAACTCTAGTATCCGAGGCCATCAAGTAAAATAGTAAAATAGAATTTTCCTCAGCATCAGCTTAACCATGACAGTTAAAGGCTCAGAAGACCTTGCCTCCTCTTGTTACAGTCAATCTGGATATGTTGGATTAAAATATCATCCTCACCAACTAAGATGTTAGGTGCATGCTGGCTGGAGGCCATAGCAATTAGACTTCCACGGTTGAAAGCAGTTACAGAAGCCAATGGAGTCAACTTCCCCCAGCCCAAAGTATGAAATGATGAAAGCCCAGTCAAATGAACTATTTAAAGAAATGGTACAGAAATAATAATAATAATAATAATAATAATTTTATTTCTATACCGCCCTTCTCCCGAAGGACTCAGGGCGGTGTACAGCCTATTTAAAAACACAAAAAACACGACAACAATTTAAAATTTAAAATCATTAAATAATTAGGCTCCAATTAAAATCCCAGAAATTTAAAATACCCCAATTTAAAACGTTATGTTAGTAACCCTGCCTGGCGGAACAACAGGGTCTTCAGAGCGCAGCGAAACACCCGGATAGAATAGAAACTGTTGACTTCCGGTTTGGCATCATGGCGAGACAGTCGGGGAAATAGTGGGCTCTGATGAGTCCTGCGAAAACCCCGGCTGCCAAACCGCCGCCGATGGGTCTTCAGACCGGAACAATCCTGCAGGGAGGGGGGAAAAGGCGGGGCACCTCGGATGACCAAGAGGAACAGGCAAGTTCCTCGGAGGTCAGAGGGAACCCTCTGAGAGTTGGCGGCGGGGGGAGGCAGCCATGGAGGCTGCCACGAAGCTGGGACAACTGGGCTAAGAAAAGTGCTGGAGGAAAGTGGAGTGAAGCCGAGCTCTTTGAAGCTGGGTGAGTGACAACAAACCCAGGCTTGCAACAATGTGTGGAGCAATATTATTATTTAGAAGACCCCTAACCTAAAATAGCAGCTGTGCAACAAAGGGGCTTTGGAAAGTTTTAACTGCAACCCTAAAGAGACAAAGACCTGAGAAACAATTAATTTTTGAACAGAATGAAGGGAATTAATTATTGAGATATGGTAAAAAGACTGGATACTTTAAAATTCGAATTGGATTCTAAAAAAAAAAGATTAGATACTTTTAAAATTAAAAGAATAATTGCACAAAATGAATACTTGTATGACTAATGGAAAATGTGGATTGTAGAGACACCATCTGGTTTAAAAAGAAACTTTGTAACTTTTTTTGTTATGGAAAATTCTGAGCTTTACCGATAAAAGCCATGGGACTTTGCGGAGGAGTTTTTTTTTTCCTGTCTGCAGGCAGCTGGATTTTGGTGAAAAGAAAAGGAAATTATAATGGAACTCCTATAGTTGAAACAATAATAACTAAAATATTGGTGCAGGAACAAAAGAAGGATTAAGCACAGGCTCAAAAGAGGGAGACTTAATACATTATATCCGGAATAAAAATAAGAAAAAGATTTAATATGATTTATGAGGGACAAAACTGAAAACTTTGAAAATGGAAGGAATATATCTTTGCAGGTGAGGAAATGAAGAAGTAAGATAAACACGACTGGAAAAAGAAAAAAGAAGATTTAAACAATGTGATTTAAAATAAAATAATGTAAAGATGGATTGTAATAATAAAAAGGAGGTTTTTATAGAAATTAAGAATGTTAAGAAATTAAGAATATATTTAAAGGTATGTTTGAAGCAAGAACCATGTTTCAATGTTAAATTGTTATGAAAAAGAATAAGGATAAATATGATTAATTAAAAATGTTAAAAGGAATTTATAAATATATTTAAAGGTATGACTTAAGCAAGAAACATGTCTCAATGTTGAATTGCCATGGAAAAGGATAAGGATAAATATGATTATTTGAAAATAAGCAATGCATAGATGGATGGAAACAACAAAGAAAAGACTAAGAAGGGATCAATAGTTAAACCAACTATGATTATGCTGTGTTTAACAGCCCAAAAATAAAAATGGATATGCTGTGTAACGGCCAAGAAACAAAAATGAGTATGCTGTGTTAAACAGCCAAAAACAAAATGGTTATGCTGTGTTTAACAGCCAAGAAATAAAAATGATTGGTTTAACAACAAAGATAAAGACAAAGATGTTAGGTTTTATAGCAAAAATAAAATGAGGTGGGATAGCCAAAATAAGGAGGAGTATGTTGAAATTAATAGTTAAAATGAAATGAATAAATTAGGTTTAATAACAGAAATAAAGATTATAAATGTTAAGTTCAATAGTAAAAATAAAATGATTATGTTAGAATTAAATATTTTATGAATGTTTACAATAATTGTATGATTTATACTTTTAAAATATATCCATCTAAGCAAATGAAAGAGAAAAGGGGAAAATGATAATTGGTTAGGATTTAAGATTTAAGTAACAGGTTTTTGGGGATAATGGCATAGTTAAATAGACAGATTTGAGGGAAATAACTGAGTAAAATATTAAGTTATGTTAATTGAAAATTAAGATTTGTTAGTGATTTGTATTAATTTGTGACCGGATCAAAAGCTTTGTTTTGAAAAGAAGTGTTTTATGTTTATGTTTTTTAAAAAAATAATAAAAAACTTAAAAAAAAAGAAATAGAAAGTGTTGATTTCATGTAAAACGCAGATCATCTAGGAGCAATAAAAGGAAGACTGTCTTAAAAGCCCTACAAATGCAACTCAAAGCATCAATACCAGGTTAGAGGCAGAAACCCATAAGCAAGGTATGCAAATGAATTGAGAGAGGAGATTTCATCTTGAAGCAGAGATAATTAAATGCTAGCCATTCAGCACCAAGCAACAGACGAAGAGTAGAAAAGGTGATTTTTCAGGATGAATGCACTGTTTTAATTATCCAAACAACAAGCATAGGTACATATAGCACTTGACCTTTGCTTTCCCTGAAGAGAGCAGAAGTGGCAGAAATAAGGCAGGAATTTTAAAAGCAAGGAGAACTGGTGTACTTATTGAGTTGCTGAATGCAGGAATGCTCTGAGTCCCAAAGCAAGAGGGGAAGAGGGGTTCTCCTTTGATAAAAGACCTTATTTTGCAGAAAAACAGCGAGGTTTCCTTGTCTTTTCCAAAACACTTTTCCTTGGATGAGCTTCTACATTCTTGCTTCCTCCTCAGTGGTGTTGGGGAATCACCTTGGTAGCAAAAGCCAATTTGCAGGCTGATGAAATGAAAACAGAGGGGTGAACAGCTCACTTTCTCCCAACCATAGCAGAGGTTTGCCAGGATGATGAGTCTCAAAAGGCCAAAAGTTAGAATCAGTTCTGACATCTCTCTGGCCTTAATCCTGTCCTGTGTCCCACTAGTGGTAGGTTTCCACAACCATTAGGTTGAACAACTGTAAAATTATGGCCACCACCTATGACAACAGCATTCCTGGAGTTCATTTCCACTCTCTTATTAAAATACATGATTTTATTTTACTTTTCTTTATTAAAATTATATGACAGGTCCTCAACTCGAGGAAGTAAATTGAAAATCAAAATACCTCACAGAGGGCATGATTTGCTCAAGTCAATTGAAAGCTGCTATTGACTTTGGCTCAAATAGGAAACTATGTTTAAAAACCTTTGTGGAATAAAAAAGTTTGATTTATCTCCTAGTACAGGGTCCTGCAACCTTAAACACTCAAAGGGCCATTTGGACCCGTTTCCCACAGAAAAGAAAACACCGGGAGCCACAAAACCTGGGTCACTCCCACCCAGTCACATGACAGACACACACACACACACACACACACCGGCCATGCCTACCCAGGTTTTGTGGCTCCCAGTGTCTTCTGGGGGAAATGGGTCTCTCTCTCTCTCTCTCCTTCCTTCCTTCCCTCCCTCTCATTTCTGTTTTTCTCTCTTTTTCCTCCCCCTCCCTCCCTCCCTCTTTCTTTCTTTCCTTTTTTTCTTTCTTTCTCTTTCTTTCTTTCTTTCTCTCTCTCACATTTGTATCCCGCTCTTTTCTCTCTCTCTCATTCTTTCCAACTAACTCTCTCTCATTTCTCTCTCCCTCTCCCTCTCCCCTTCTCTCTTTTCTTTCTCTCTCTTTTTCCTCTCTCTTTCTCTCCCTCCATCATCTTCTAATTTCTCTCGCTCTCTTTCTCTGTTTTTCTCCCCTTCTCTCTCTCTCTCTTCCCCCCCCCACCCTCTGTCTGTCTGTCTCTGCGTCTCTTCTCTCTCTCTCGGAAAGCTGAGGCTGGGCCAACCCAGCGAGCTCTCCTTGGGGTTCTTCGCTATTCCTTTTCTTTCCTCTTGGCAAATCCGGGCTGGCTGAGGAGGGAGCACAAGCCGGGGTGGCGGCAGCTTCGCTGAAGATGACCATACTTTTTCTCCTCACATGACCCCCCCACTTGCTTGAGGGCATCCCCGCTTGTGAGTGCCCTCCCAGCCCTGCAACAGCTGGCAAGGGGATTGCGAAGCTGCTGCTGCAGCTCGTGCTTGCTCCTCAGCTGCTGACCTGTCCCCCTTTTATTATTATTATTATTATTTATTATATTTCTATACCGCCTTTCTCCCGTAGGACTCAAGGCGGTGTACAGTCAAGAAAAATATAGACACACAAACATCATAAAATTGCTAATTTCCGTCATACCCTCCTCCCAGATCCCATTCCCACCCCACCAGCTCTCGTGTTAGCAAGGTTGGCATTGGCCATACCAGGGTTGGGCCAGTGTCTCGGGGCAGAGAGCAGGTCTCATGACTGGGTCAGCAGGGAGCCGCAGGAGAGGGGTCAAAGAGCCACATGTGGCTCAGGAACCGTGGGTTGCCAACACCCATCCTAGTACTTCTTGACAGTTTCTTTAGTTCCAACAATTGTGTTTTAGCTTGACTGGCCCATGTGCTATTTGGTGCTTCTGAAGTTCTGGGAAGGTGGGAAATTTTGAAGGAACAAAGTCCCATGCTTTGTATTTTAAAGAAAATTAACAATCTTGTTCTTGTTCCTGGTAAATAGTGTTTAATTGGTCTCCTAGGATCCTAAACTGAGATAAACACAACAAAAATGTTGTTTGTGTAATGGACACCTCAGAAAATGCTTATTAAAGGTTGGTTTGGTTATAGTTAGAATTCTGCAAACCAGTCAAAGAATCTAGGGGGGTGTTTACTTTTTCACACACACATCACATGTTGGTTTATGAATGAATCAACCACTAAATTTGATGTCTTGCATCATTTGATTGCAAGATCTTGCCAACATATAAAAGCATGAAGCTCTGATAGCATCCAATGGCACAGATATGCACAGAAAATAAAAAAGGAAGCAAATACTGGTTACAGAACTGCAAGAATTGTTTTTCAAATGTGATTTTTTAATTCTTCAATAAAAGGGCAAGGAACACAATATTTTTTTGAAAGTATCCTGTAAATAAGCTAACTTTTGAGGCCTTTCCCCTCTATTTCTTTGTTTTTATTGAATTGTCATGATTATTAGTTTAGAGGTTACATTATATAAACAGTGTTGCCTGTTCTTAGCTTGCTTGTTACAATGAAATTGAATTTACTGCCTACCAGAATAATCATAGTTGAGCAAGACTGATATGTCTATTTCACATCTGAACCATTTCCTATTTTCCCTAAGATCACCTCTACAGGGATTCTGAGAAGGGAAAATTGCATTCAGAGAAAACACCCAAGTTAACTGGGATTATGGTTCTTCAAAATCTAGATCAACATGGCCAAAGGCCCAGCACCTGTGGCAGGTACCTGACTGAGGAATGGCTGTTTAAAGAATGCATGATATTCTAAGTTGGAAGATGACTATAGAGCAGGGGTCAGCAACCTGCAGCTCAGGAGCCGCATGTGGCTCTTTCACCCCTCTGCTGCGGCTCCCTGTCACTCAAAATATGTGTCACAACTGCCAATGTGCAAAATCTGCCGGCATGCGATTTATTGAGCTTTTCAACCCCTGGTAGGCCAGCCATGGATAAATCCAAGAAAAGAAAAATTTCATAAGAAAACAGAACATTTAATTCAACTACATATGCTAGTTTTGTGGCCGCTCAAGAAATAGTCAGGCACGGAAAGGGTTTTGTGGCTCCTGGTGTTTTCTTTTCTGTGAGAAATGGGTCCAAATGGCTCTTTGAGTGTTTAAGGTTGCAGACTCCTGCTATAGAGGAATTATCACTGAACTGATAATATACCAGAACTATTTCCATACATCTGCTTTGGTTTGTTTTGAAGTTATACCTGTCTTCTTAAGATGAATATCCAAATAATAGTAGGAAACTGCACAAGGAAGGGAACATTGCTACTTCTTTAATAGGCCATTTCAGTAAAAGCTGATTAAGCACGTTATCTAGGGGGAGGCACAGATTAGTTCAATTATTGCAATATGTTCTACAGCAGACCCTCAGAAACAGCTTAGTACAGAATTCAAATCCATTGCTCCGCACTAAAGACAATTTTTCCAACTGCTGTAGAATTTGAAAGATACACAGAAGCTTTTCCTCAATGGTAGCAGTTTGAAGATGCATGAATAACAATTCCCAGAATCCCACAGCAAGCTTGAATTCTGGGAACGGAAGTCCACACATCTTAAAGTTATTAAGGTTGAGAAACACTGACACTTAGACTAAAAATAGTTATTATATTCCATAAAGACAGATATTACTGATACAACTAAGACTGCTTCTGATTGCCCACATGCCAAACCAGGAGAAAAGTTGTTTTATTTTGAAGAAGTCAGTCTTATCAGAAGGATGCAGGTTTAGTAGATTGGTTTCCCTTACCATCCTTTCTGATATGTTTTTTTTTTTTAAAAAAAATCACTTTTCTTCTCTTTCTGAGCAAGTTCCACTACTGCTCCCAAGGAGACAGCAAGAGTTCATTTGTTATGCAGTCAAGCATGACAGGTAAATACCCTGTTTCCCCCAAAATAAGACATCCCCTGATAATAAGCCCAATCGGGCTTTTGAGCGCATGGCAATAAGGCCAAGCGCTTATTTCAGGGTTCAAAAAAATATAAGACAGGGTCTTATTTTTGGGGAAACATGATAATAATAACCGTAAGTAATAAAATGCAGGAGCCCATTGAGTAGAAGATTTGTCATATGTGCCATTCTGCATCAATACATCATACCATTGACCTATCTCCCTCCCTTCTGCCTGCACAAACAGCAATGATCCACCAGCAGGAGCCAGAAAAACA
The DNA here is from genome assembly GCF_059756535.1 of Pantherophis guttatus. Lineage (NCBI taxonomy): Eukaryota > Metazoa > Chordata > Lepidosauria > Squamata > Colubridae > Pantherophis > Pantherophis guttatus. The sequence goes on along the minus strand of NC_142071.1, from coordinate 15,081,521 downwards.
TTCCAAGCACACTCTATGCCCCAATCAAAATATGCAAATTTCAGGTGTCTTTTGTCTACGTATGCAGTAAAATAGCTGCTTTGTTCCAGGCAAGGAGGAGAGGAAAAACCCAAGGACATTAGCAGCCAAGGAGGCAGCAGGAGAAGGATAGGCTACCAGGAAGATTGGGGGTGGATAGATGAGTGGTGGAGTATAATCTACCAGGAGAGGTGAGAAGGATTAGAAGAAACCTCAGATTATTTCTCCATCTAGCTGGCTACAACTGGTACTGATAGGTGGTTTACTAACCGCTGACTGATGTTTCTTCCACCACCTGGTGCCTAAGACTGTCCACTGAGGATTGCACAGATGGAAACTTGGCTGCTTGGTGTGCAAAGAAGGTTCCCAGAAGCAGGCTGCCTCATCAGTATAGCATCAAGGAACAAGAAGGAGTTTCCTTCTTTTCCCAGTTTGAATACAGTTTGTCTATATGATTTAATAGCAACAATAAAGTTTACCTTGTGTAATTCAGGGTAAAAGAACGGAATGTAACATCAACCTCTCCTAAAGGAAAGTTAGAGAATGTATAGCTTTCTTTTTCTATATTTCCAGAAAATTTAAGGTACCACCTCCTTTCCACTCTGACTCTCTTAAAAATAGGTTAATTGGGAGAAAATAGAGTTCCTTTCAGATCACCAATGTGTAGAGTAACACAGCATTGAGATGTCTTTTTTATTTTCTTTTGGATTCTGAAGTTTGCCTGATTGCTTTGGCATAGTCTGTCTTCCATTATTTATCACCTTTAAGAAAAAAAGTTGGTAACTGAATTGCTGTACAATTTTGATGTAAACTGTAAAGGCAAAGTTGCCCTTAAGTTGATCTTGTCCCCAAGTGACTTCACAAAGCATCTGTGCACATTGAGACTAGAGACTAGACCAAGAGACTAGACTAGAGACCAAGAGACTAGTAATTGATATTGGCATAGTTAATGACAGGAGCATGATTCAGATGTGTCAGTGAATCAGAAAGCATAGGGGCGGGGCTTGCCCAGACCACTAAATCAAAACCAACATGCCACAGTATGACTTATTGCAAAGCATGACTGCAGCCAATATGCAACTGAGCATTCCTTGTTACTTCTTCTTTCCCAGGCCTTCCTTCTTTTCTAGAATGAAACTGACAAATTCAGGGTTAAGCGAGGCAATCTTAACTAGTTGTTTCTACCCAACAGAATGTGGGGAGGGGATTCAATTGATAGTTCCTTGCAAGGCTACTTCCAAGCATTCCTACCCAGAAGAAATATCAACAGATTAAATCATCCAGACAGTAATTTCATGTAAACTCCAGATAAGACTTGGACACAGCATAAGCTTAACTAATTCCAAACTAAGGTGGAATAAATGTCAAATTCAAAGATAGAGTCACCATGCTACAATGCCAGGAATGAACCACAGGCTTTTTAAAAAGAAAGCCTGAAAAAAGATGGACATTGATACAGTAGGCTTGTCCATGGGTGGACAGGTGATGCATCTTCATTTCCCTAAAGTAAATCTCACCTCTTGAGAAAAAACTTATGAGGTGAGAAGTCCATTCTGTAATGGATCAGGACAGTAGCTTGACTGAGGCCCCAAACATTAATGGTTCCTCATCTGAACATTCTGATCTTCTAGCAAAAGGACCAAGTCTCCTTTGACTTTATCGAGGGAGAAGTGACTTCCCAGAAGAGATACCGAGTACTGTGGCACTCCACAAATTATATTTATTTATCTATCAAAGGTTTTAAAACTAGCCATTACCTCAAAGAAGGACTCTTGTCAACATACTTGTCAAGCTCAATCTACCCTAGTATTGAAAACAGACCATATTTATATTTACTTCTAAAACTCAGGGGCTGAATAGCTTGTTTGGACAAAGAGCAATGTAAATCAAGATATAATGGATAAATGTCCTGTGGCCTGGTTGTAGTAATTCCTTATCTTGGCATTTTGGAAGGTGCATTATACCAACTTGACCCAATTCTAATTCTTTCAACTGCAGCAGCTTTTAGATCTTCCTACTGTCTGATCCTTTTGATCTAGAGAAGCCAAGATCTACCCTGAAACCTGCTGTTTTATCACTGAGCTTCATCTTATTTCTTAAAAGCCCATTTGTTCCCCAGTCTTTCAGATTTACAGTCTCCAATTATTCAAAGCTCCTTAGATGCTGCCAAAATGTTTTATCTAGGACTTTACTTCTAAGAGATTTACCAGATATACAAAGGATAATCTATAAGAGGAGAACCATTTTCCCCTTTAAAGCAACCATAGAGAGCTTTGATTTTGATCTGATCACCAATCCTTAGTAAAAGAGTCACTGTCACTGTGTCACTGTCTTGATCTCTGGAAATTGTAAGTAGCCTTTTCTGGATTAAAAAAATGTTGGCATAATATAAGCCCTATACTCTCTCACTTCCAAGGATGCTGATACCAGCTTTGGGGTATGTGTGAATCTGGCCTGGCTAACTCATACTTTTAAGTCATGATTTATTGTTCAATGAATCAATCAGATACATTAACCCCAAACTAAATAATTGATGATGTGTGAACACCATCTGGCTCATGAGCGTCTGCTGCTGGACTTCTATCATTTTAATTCTATCCCAATGGTGCTGTTCAAAAGGCAACTGGACTTTCTTGGTTTTTGTCCTTGAAAACATTTCGCTTCTCATCCAGGAAGCTTCTTCAATTCTTCAGTTGAACTGAAGAACCTTCTTGGATGAGAAATGAAATGTTTTCAAGGAGAAAAACCGAGAAAGTCCAGTTGCTTTTTGAACAGCACCTTTGGGATAATCATGATCTGGATGATTGAGAATCTCCATGAACAAGTTAATTCTAGTTTTACTCTAAGCAACTTTCTCTTCATCCCTCACTTTGTAGTTGAGCACAAAGAGTTTTGCTTACTTTCCACTGAAATGTTTAAAACCTCAAATTGTTTCTGAGTGATGGTATCTTAGTATCACCAACTATTAAATTCTCATCCTCCTTGAAGTGCCAAGGAGGAATAGATGACAATTGCTTTCAGCATGGAAGGAACCAGGGTGTTCCTGTCTGACATGTAGCTGTTAAAGGTGAGAAGCCTGAGAAATAAAAAGAGAAAGCAACTCTTGTTCCACACCATAAAGATGGTTCCAATTCTGACTTTTAAAAATTAGATTTCAAATGCTCTGCCTGGAATAGTCAAATCTTTGTTTCTTTTTATCCTGTTTAAGGAAGAAATTTGCCTCATCTGATAAGATCATATTATTTTTCTTTTTTTAAAAAATAATGAAATTCTTACATATTTATCCTTGTCTTCAATAACAAGAAATAACCTGTTTACGTTGTAGGATTGTTGTACATGAAACACACATATAGTGACAGATCATAGTCCTGATCACATAATAGCTCTTAATATTTGTATCATTCAGAGAAGAGGAAGAAGAAGAAAAAGGAAGGAGGAAGGAGGATTGTTCAAGCATTATTAGCTGGGCCACCATCAAAATTGGAAAAATAGAAATAGTCCTTGATTAACACAAGGAACATATGTCCTCCTAAGAAAAAAAAATGGAATTTATTTAGCTAGCAGACCTGCAAATCTACAATTGAAAAACTGTTTTAGATTTTACTGAAAAGATTCCAAAACATACTTTATTTACTGCATCTTGTTTGCAAATAATCCTGACAGTGGGAGGTGGGACTTTTGTCCCAAACCAGCTTTGTTCTAATCCTATCCATGAAGCTGCAGGTGGTGGAAGAAGCTGACTTTGCTTCAAGCAAAGCAGAAGAGGTTAACTGAGTCTCTGACTTTCACTCTGTGTCTTTGTGGATACTCAGAAGAGACCATCTCTCCTTCTGTTTCCCTTCCCTGCCATTGTCTGGGAAGCACATGGCTCAGAGATTGTGGGTTTGTTAAATTTCATGAAATAGAGAGGTGAGATGAAGGAGGGATAAAAAAGAGGAAATGAAGAAGGAAGCCACACAACAAAAGCTGCTTGAAGTAATTCATCCCAAGTTCAGCTTTACCCTTATAATTAACTGATGATAAAAGCAGTCATCATCTGCTAGGCTTCTGAAGGGAACCAATCTTCACCCTGCCACAAAATGCAACACGCAAAATAGGATTTTAAGAAACTTCCCGGCTAAACTGTCCAGGGTGGGAGTGTTTTGTGCTTCTTTGTGTCTTCAGCCAAGATGGATTCATTATAACCTGCCTCTCCTCATTTGGAGGGAGGAAAAGAAACATCCCAAAGCCAAATGCAAAAAGTTTGAGCAAAAGGAATGTGCCAGCCAGCCAGCCAGCCAGCCAGCCAAGCAATCTTCCTTGGAGTAAAAACAACCCAAAAATGGGATCAGCTCAGCAACTTTTTGGAGGTGAATATAGGATAGTAGTTAAGCAGCAAGTGCCAGGATAAAATTCACAAGATTGGCTGATCTCATTAGATCCTCTTTTTGCTGTTTTTATTGTCCAACTGCCATTTTGAGACTGTGGCTGTTGGATCTATTCAAAGTGCTTGGCTTTGCTGTCTTGTTTGACGGGAAAAAAAGTTTTGCACATAGTTCTCTGTAAGAAAATCCAGCTTTATTGTTTTTATCAAGAGGAACTAAATAATATTAAGTGAAAGAATCAGAGCAGGGGGCCTGCAGCCTCATGTCCACTTTTTACTTCAGTGTTCATGTTCTTTAAATATTTGGCTGTGGCTGATGGGAGTCATAGTCCAAAATTGGCAGCACTAGATACTATTCAACAGGGAACAATGTGCACCCAAAGGAACTGACTAATTATCTGACAACCTTTCTTTACCTTTGAACAACAGAACCAAGTTACTGGATTAATGTAGTTTGTACTGATACAGAATTTTAAATAAACTAAAAAGGCTGGGTTTGCACAAGGTGGTAAAAACTAACAACAGGCCAAGATAAACACCAGGTCATCCAATCCAAGAGCTCCCATGCTGCACAAAGCTACCAAGCATATTTTGGATGTGGGTTTCATGTGCCAAAGGTGTACAGACTTTGCAGTCCTAACCTAGTAAGGTTGCTATACCACAGGATTGGCTTCAAAGGCTTTGGTGGTAGGGTCGCGCAGATCCCACGCAAATCAGTGTTTAGGGTGGATAGGAACATACAGTACCTGCCCTCCGATAGGGATAGGGAACCCTAATCCTGCCACACTAGCCGGAGACCCCAACAAAGACATTCAACTCCGTCCGTTCGGCGACGCATAGACCCGTTCCAGCCTCGCTGTTCGGAAGGGTTGGGGAACCTCAAGGCGGTGCTGTTTCCTTAAGTGGAGACAAAGAACACCCGGCCGATCTGCTTCTGGAAGGGGCGGACTCACCACTCTTCCCTCCACCAGCCTCAGCTCCCCTTTTGATCTCCTAAATACAGCGGGGGGGGGGAGGATTCCACACACACCCTTTGGGCTAGCAGCTCTGCCAATAAAGGAGAGGCTCTCTCCCACGAGTGAATCTGCCTCCTCCATCTGGACGGAGGAAAGAGAAGGGTGTTTTCATGGGAGTCTTGCGAGGGGGCTTGCTTGCCCTTCCTAATCCCTGCCGGGGATCGAGCGGACTTACCGTTACACCACTGGAAGGGGTGCATCAGAGGCCCCAGAGCAGCTGCTTGGCGGAACGAAAGGCAAACAATACCCCGAACTCCGCGGGGTGCCTATGACAATCTCGCTTTATCAGGCGCTCTGCCCACGTCCTCCGCCCAGCCCTGGAGCGGGACGCAGCATTCCAATCGCGGGGAATCCTCCTTCCCCGGGGCAGACTTTCCGAAGGAGATTATTGCAGCTCGGCCACGGGCGGCTGTTTCGAATGGCTCAATCCGAAGTGAGCCACAGCGAAGCGACCGACCCGAGCTACAGCTCCTTTCTCGGGGTTGCGTCCAACACACGGCTTCGGAAATCGACCCTCCGCCTGGCCAATCCCGCCCCATCCCAGTCAACCATCCAATCGGGGCCCTCGACGAGAGGAGCCGATTAGCATCTTCGCTTTTGAAGTAGCCAAGCAGTGGGTCGGGATTGGCTGGCTTGGAACGTGGCTCCAGCCTATAGCGTTGCGAACCAAAAGAGGAACAACGAAGAATGGGGATTAGAAAATAGAAAGAAAGAAAAAGAAAACAAGATTGATCAATCGTTGCTGCGCTTAGGATCGCTCGCGGTGCAGGTATTCTGGATGGAAGGCAGAGCTTGGCTGATGGAGGTGGAGAATCCCGATTTTATTGATATTTTAAAAGGATCACCTTTCCAGCTCTTTATGTCAAGGGACCTGGCGACTCTTCCTTTCTTTATTAGATTTATATTACTCCTTTATTCTGTACAAGACAAAGAGGGTTGCCTCCTGCACCCTCTCCCGCACAATAACAATACCTTACCTGCATCCCATCAGTTGACTGAGACTATTCTCCCTGTTTCCCATTGCCTTTTTTTTTTCTGGAGGTGGGCACACTTCGAAACCAAGTCCAGGGCTCCTTTGAGCTGCCATTTTTTAAAGTATGCAATCATAGCTGTTGTATTTCCAGGGGACTCAAAGTACTGTATCAAGGTGATGCCAGAAGATAGAAGTTTGCAAAATCTATGGATTAAAAGTGAAGAGGTGGAAAGGAAACTGCCAGATCTCAAGGGAGATGGTGGAAGTCACGTTGATGTCTGCTACAGGGTGTCATGTAGACATTTCTCAGGCCTAATCAAGAAGATGTGTGACATGGTATTTCCTGCAATTAAGTCACACAGGACTAACTGAATCCCCCCAAATCAGTGGGCTGCAGGGGGAAAAGGAATAACTGACTGAAATGTCTTGAAATGGAAGATTCTTCACTGGGACAAATAATGACAGACACCACATGTGAACGCCAAACTGTTCACTGAGATCAACCCTTCCACAGAAGACCTTGCACTTTCCTCTACCTACTGGGCTGTATCTGTAATCCACCATCAAACAAATCTGACCTGTTTGGGTCACACTTTGCTGATCACAGCTTTGGCAAACAATGGGTGGGTGTCCCATCTAATGAGCTGCAGAATAAACATGGAGAAAGGTCACCACCATGAAGCCATGTAATTCATTAAATCCTTTCCCCCCTAGTGGTGGTTTATTCTATTCCATCGAACAACAAAAATGCATAGAGGGCTAAAACATATGAAGAATGGTTTTCAGAGTTGGGTATGTCTAGGTTCAAGTTTAATGAAGAGAAGGAATAGGAGTGACATGATAGTAGTCTTCCAATAACTAGGGGGCTGGCACAAAGAAGATGAGGTCAACCTATTTTCCAAAGCAGGACAAGAAGCAATGGATGGAAACTAACCAAGGAGAGAACCAACCTAGAACTAAGGAGAAATTTCCTGAGAGTGAGAACAATTAATCAGTGGAACGACTTGCCTTCAGAAGTTGTGGGTTGTTCCAACACTGGAGGTTTTTAAGAGACTGAACAGCCACTTGTCTGAAATGGTATAGGGTCTCCTGCTTGAGCAGGGGGTTGGACTAAAAGACCTCCAAGGTCACTTCCAATGCTGTTTCTCTGTTATCGTTCTTTGCCGTTTCCAAATCCATCCACTTAGTCTCATTCTGGAGACTGTGTGGCACTGTCTGGCATCCATTTTCTCAGCCTGGTTGTGATTGCTGCTTATGTATTGTTCAAGGCCTAGGTTTTTTTTTAGGAGAAAAGTGAAGAGAATTAGTAGTTTTGGGACCCACACATTGAAGGGGTGTGCATGTGTGGGAGAACTGAAGGAAGGTTGAAAATTGGATCAACTATAGTCACAAAGGCAGGGAATCTCACCTATCTCTAGACATGTGCATTACAAGGTTTCAATAGTTTTGGTGGAAAAATCATCATCATCACCAACTCTGGCAAAAGAGAGAAATAAGGAAAGAATTTTGAGGGGGTTGGAGTGCAAACATTGCATTAATAATTTTTAAAGGGCCTAAATAATAGCATCCTATTTCTCAAGGTGACGACTGAATAGTTTGCACACTGAATCTTTCATGTGGCATAATTATATTTAACAGAAGATGATAAAATTCTTGAGATGGATTCACTTGCCCTGAAATCAAATCCCTTGTCTCTTATATTTTATTTATATATATAAATATTTATGTCTCATACATTCTAATATATAGGCAGTTCTCAGATGGTTCATGCAGCATTTAAAATCAATTCACAGTGATATTCATCTACCAACAGCTAAGATAGTTCTGTGTGATTAGTTTTCATTTTTTTTAAATTACCACAGCAAAGAATTTGATTGAAGCAGTGACTAGAGATTTTTTTTTAAAAAAAGTTTTTCCTATCAGGGTTTTTGCCCCAACTGTGATTAAAAACTTATCTGAACATGGATGAAAGGGCTGGAGAAAACATGATGTGTAAAATCATTGCAGGTGAAATTATCAAACTTGAGCTGATTTTGAGAAGTAACCAAATCAGAACTGGTAAATGCTTAGAAAGACCACAAAGCAGTTGAAAAACATCTGAGAAAAAGGTGTTGGCAGATTGTTTCTGCATTCCTGCTAGAAAAGTAATATCTGTATCCAGGGGTGGGTTCTAAAATTTTTTACTACTGGTTCTGTGGGAATGGCTTATTTTGTGGGCATGGCTTGATGGCCATGTGACAATTCTTTAGGATTTAGCAGAGGTACTGGTCTACCAGGCTTTTAACTGCTTGCAGAGCTGTACCGATCTACTCATTTGTTTTTGGAGGCACTGGTCTACCCATTTATTTTTGCAGGCACTGGTCTACTCATTTATTTTTTCAGACACTGGTCTACCCATTTATTTTTGTAGGCACCAGTCTACTCATTTGTTTTAACACTGATCAGCTGTAGGGCGGCCCTTTGAAGCCCCATGGCAAGAGTTTAAACAGTTTTTTCCCCTCTAGCCGATCAGCTGGGACTCAGGAGGCAGCAATAGATTGGGGGTGGGGCCAAATAAAAGGTAAGAATAATGCAGGGGGGGCGGGAGGGCCAGAACCGGTTCGGTGATGTCTTATCGTTACCGCTACCGGCTCGACGGAACTGAGAGGAACCCACCACTGTCTGTATCTACATAGTAAATAGGAGCTGTTTTTAAAAAACAGAATAACAGTGTTGGAATTTGACTCAAGTTGAAGACTATCTTTCACAGCATTATTAATTCAGTGTTGTGTTTGGTTCTTCCAAAAATTAGGGCTTTAGTAGCATCTTTTTTGACCAGTATGTTTTATTAAAAGGGATTTTTGCCACCGTGAACCTACCTCTCCTACAAGTCCCAAGAGGTACCCAAGAAACAAGTGTTCCTGTCCCTCCAGATGTCTTTCCTGCTCCCTGTTGTATCTACACAAACTGGATTCATATAGATTTATAGTCCGAGCCTGCAATCTTTCATGTCTTAGGCACATAACCCCAAGATCCACTGAAAACAATGAGTATTTTGTAACAACAATAAATATCTGACATTGCTTTCAAATATTTGTTTGAGGAGGGACTTACCATATGCTAGTGCCAGTGTGTCTTTGAGCAATGTTGCCATTTCAAACAAAGGCTGGGCTAAACCAGTATTCCATTATTTAGTTGCAGCAATATTTCTCTCTGTGTTTGTCTCTTTCTCTCCCTTCCCCTTTCCTTTCTGTTTTGGCAAAACAGGAACATTGCCTGTGAAATATGAGCTGTGCATTTTTGAAGGAAAACTATAGATTTTTACAAGTGATAGATCTCCCTTAATATTTATTTATTACAGCCTTGTGACTGTAATACAGCCCAGATACTGTACAAACAAGATACTGAATAAAAGTATATATCCCTACTTAGAAATTTCTTCAAGACAGGATATGTAAGGATCTGTTTATAGGAAACAGTTTAATAGCCCATGATCTAAAGTTTCTGTTGAACCATCACCACATGGATTATAAATTCCTGTGCATAGGAATACTCTTAAAACATCCAAGAAAGTATCCATCTTGTCTAAGGTGAAGGCTTTACAAAATGTTCAAATTGGAATGGATAATAAATATGTGTCTGGAAAGAATCTTTGGAAGAAAATTATAAATGTTGGGGTGTGACAATCTCCCTTATTCATTTTCCCACCTGGAGTTTGAAACTTCCAGGAAACTGCTGACCATCTACTATAGATGAAAGATTTAAATGTATGCAAAAGTTGCCTATTAAAGACAACAAAGAGGAACTTGGTTTGCCAGCCTGCCCATTTCCACTGTAATTGAGTTAGCCTTAAATTCAGCATGATTTACATTGGAGGAGGCCTACTCAGGGTAGTTCATTTACTCCCAGTGTTGACACATGTGTTTGGAGGGCTGATGTGTTATATGAACAGTATAATCCAGGCAACCCTGGATCTAAGAAGGGTCTAAACTATTTTTCTTCATTTAGCTTTGTTATCCAGAAATGGAAAGAGACAACAAGGGAATCGGGTGAGATCATATCACTGCCACTGCTTTAGTTTTGTTTGGGCAACTAAAAATAGCAAAAAGTTGCTGTGAAGCCAGCCACGCTAAGGTTTATTACACTGATGCTTTTCTTCTTCTGCCCTGCCTCCAGCTGTCTGATAGATGTGAAATATCTTCTGTTTCCCCCCCTTCCTTTCCTTTCCTTTCCTTTCCTTTCCTTTCCTTTCCTTTCCTTTCCTTTCCTTTCCTTTCCTTTCCTTTCCTTCCCATCCCTCTTTCCCTTCTGCATTTATATCATATTTAACTTCTGAGCCAAAAGGCAGAGATCACCTGGCTTTTTTTATTTTGTGGACCACTTTAGAATGAAGAGAGAATCATACAACATTTTCAACAAAGAAGTAACGATAGGAACATCTGATTTGGAACCCAAACAGGTATAACATTCTGTTTTAACTCTTGAGACCTTGTAGCAATTGAGGATTGGTTATTTAATACATCTGGTATCAGTATCACCCACTACTTAGTTAAGGTTCCTTGTTACAAAAAAGTCTTCTCTGCAAGGCCATTACTACAATAAGAGGAATTCTCAATATGTTGGCTGTACATAGAAAAGTGGTCATTAGATGACCTCAGATTACCGAGATGGACTCATGGACTCATATTGGATGGACTCATATTGATGAGTCCAGCCCTTTGAAGAAGGGCTTTAATTTCACCAAGTGTGCAGTTCCTCTCTTTCTTTTTGTGCACAATTGTGCATAATTACTACACACAAGAAGAACTAAGTACTGCTTGCCAATAGCCCAGTCTGGCATTGGTTAGATTCTCCCAAATGAGGGCTTCATTTATTATTGCACTACGATGCCCACACTTCTAGCCAGGTCATCTTTTATTTCCTCTATAAATGGACATGATGCTCTTTCAGGAATTTGGATCCAAGGATATTTTGCAAAATGAAAATATTTCAAGTGATTGTTATCATCATTGTAATATGACTCCATTGTACTGCTGTATCAAAACAAAATTCTGATGTCTTATGGACGTTTGTCAAAGTTTCAATCAGCTGACTTTAAAATGCTAGCAAAAAGGTATGAACTATGAAGGCAATAAAATCAATATATTCTGGAGAAGCTGATTTCATGAGCTTTCTGAGAGATAAGTATAAAATACATTTGTACGTCTGTAAACAGGATGAGACATTTTCTTTTTTTAAAAAAATATCTTTATTAAATATTTACAGTAAAATTAACACATAATAATGATTGGAAAACAATATAAGAAGTGAAATGTAGGAACACATAAACACAAGACTAAAACGAAACAACAAACATGACTAACCGAGAGTTAAGCTCACTCTCCAATTAATATTAATTAATATCATCCTAACCAAACATTTCAATACAATCAGGCTCTTTTAATTATCTGCAAAACAATTGGCCTGTTTTTTTCAAAATTATAAAGAATTATATAACCTATTAAGTATCTATTTAATCTAATTAGACGATCTTATCACCTATCTCCTAGGTTTAACCTTTTTTTAAGCCAGACAAAGCATCTGTCCCAACTTCTATTATATGTTGAATCTTTCTTATCTTTTAAGATATATGTTAGCCTGTCCATCTCAGCACATCAAAGAATCTTATTTATTATCAGATGGTCAGGGGGCGTATCTGCATCTTTCCACAGTTGAGCAAATGCCATTCTCGCTGCTGTTGAGACATGGACAAATATATACCAATCCTTGTTGTCAATGTGGTCCGGTCTTATTCCGAGTAAGTAGAGGTCTGGGTGCAGGGGAAAGCTCACACCTGTTATTTCCAGCAGCCACTGCTGTATTTCCCCCCAATAGCGTCTAGTTGACGGACAAATCCACCACTGATGGAAGAAAGTACCCTTGGCCAACCCACATTTCCAACATCTATCAGAGGATCCTGGGAACATCTTAGCGATTCTGGCGGGGGGGAGATACCAATGGTAGATCATCTTATAAAAGTTTTCTTTGAACAGGGAAGAAAGGGTCAGTTTCATAGTTTTGTTCCATACATTTTGCCATGCATCAAGATGAATTGTTGTTCCAATATTTCTCCCCCAGGCAATCATCGTGTCCTTTACAATCTCCTCCACCATAAAATTGGACAGAAGAAAATTGTAAACGTTGGAAATAAATTTCCTTCGGCCACCTAGGAGAAGCTTGTCAAAAGTTTGTAAATGAAGGGAAATACCATGTTCCTATTTATCCCTAGCAAATCTAGTTTGAATTTTCGCATAGGACCACCAATCTATATCTAATCCTCTAGTTTGGAGATCGGCTCTAGGTCTAAGTCTCCCGACTTCATCCAACAAGTCACCATAAACCCAGTTCCTCTTTGTGTTGTGCACAGTCGGAAGGGTCACTGCCTCTAACGGAGACACCCATTTAGGAATCTGTGTGTAAACTTGCTTCTTCACCATTTCCCAAACCCTTAATAAAATTCCTCTAATATAATGATTTGTAAAATATTTGGATTTTTTGTCTTTCTGAGACCACAAGAAGGAATGCCATCCCTGCTGCAAATCATATCCTTCAATTGCTAAAATGTGCTTTCTTGAGAGGATCACCCAATCTTTTATCCAAACCAGGGATGAAGCTTGGTAATAAAGCTCCCACATAGGGAGTCCCAAGCCGCCCCTTATTTTTGCACTTGCAGCATTTTTCTTTTTATACAGGGTTTTTTACTCTGCCAAATAAATTTACTTAGAATTTGGTCTAATTTCCTAAAAAAAAAAAAATATCCAATCTTGCAGGAGCCGTTTGAAATAAAAAGATCCATTTCGGTAAACATGGGCTTTTATCGTGGCAATTCTACCCAAAAATGAGATCTGAATATGCCGCCATCTCTCCGCTTCATTCGCTGTGTCTATTAATAATTTAGAATAATTGAGCTCTTTGATAGAAGAACATCTATTTGTAAGCCAAATACCTAAATATTTAAGTTTTTTGACCCAATTAATCCCCATAATCCAAAGTATTATGGGGATTAATTGGGTCAAAAAACTTAAATATCTGTTCCTTTTGGGCACCTGACAAATTATTTGTTAACATTTTGATTTTATCCTTATTGATTTTTAATCCCGCTACCCCCCCATATTCATCTAATTATTAGTAAGTAATTTTGGTAATTACTTTAAATTAGTAAGTAATTTTGGTCCCATATTAAGGGGATCTTCTAATATGAAAACCAAATCGTCGGCGAATGCTTGGAGTTTGTATTCTTCCCCTTTAACTTTTAAGCCCTTAATTTCCGAATCCTGCCTGATCGTCTTAAGAAGTGGTTCAAGTGTTAAAATAAATAGCAGCGGTGAAAGAGGGCATCCTTGTCTGGTACCTTTATAAATCTATATCTCATCTGATAGTGATCCATTAAACAATAGCCTTGCTGACTGTTTAGAATAGATGGCTTGAACTGCCCTTGTAAATTGAGGCCCAAAACCCATCACTTCCAATTGTTGTATTATAAAATTCCAGTTGACTCTGTCAAAAGCCTTTTGGGCATCCAGAAAAATCATTACAATTGGTTTATCAGAGTGTGTCTCATAGTATTCTAAGGCATTCAATACTACCCTTACGTTATCTCTTAGGTGCCTATGAGGCAGGAAACCATTCTGGTCTTGGTGGATAAATCAGGACAGGAACACCCGGAGTCTCTCAACTAGTATTGTCGCAAAAATTTTATAATCCACATTCAGGAGCGAGATTGGTCTATAGTTCTGGATCAGAGTTTTATCTGTTTCGGGTTTCGGGATTAGGGAAATGTAGGCTTGCGTCCAGGACCGGGGTATCTTAGAGTATAGTAAAACCTCATTAAATAGATCTTTAATATGCAAACTAAGTGAGTCAAAGATGTTCTGTCCCCGTCACACACGCACACACACCAACAGATGTTCAAGGGTTAAAGACCAAACCAGCCGGCAAAATCCTTTTCCTTATGATAACGGAATTTGGCAACAACCTAGTGGCTGCCTGCCAAGAGTTTATTACTTACGAAGAGGAGAGATAACTTCTCCCCACTTCTGGTACATCAAAAGAAACAGCTCAATAATTACAGAGTCAATTACAGAGATAATCCAGCAAGGTCTATAACAAAAGTCTGGCAATGCAGAATGGCGTGGAAGCTTTCAGCTTTGTTCGTCACAAGGTTTGACTCGTCACCATGCTCCCTTTTATACCTTGTGGGGTGTGGTCCAGTGATTCAGCCTAATCTCGGGCACACCTTTTCTTCTGTTGTGCGCACTTATCTCTGCGACGCTGGCGTGGATCCAGCTAAGACTCATTACCCTCATTACTGTCCATCTGTGGCTGCATGGACGTGCTTGGCCCCGGCCCTATCTCTTGCCCTTCGGCGGACACCGAAGGCATTGCCAGAGAGGAGGGTCCTGGAGAGGGAGGCCTTGCCAACTCCTCTCCTTCACTCTTGGAGTCCTCTCCTGCCGATGACACAGGCTCAGGTAACGGAGCCACAACAAGACTCCTTTATAAAATTCACTAGGAATCCCATCCGGTCCTGGAGTTTTGCCATTGGCTTGTTTCTTGATAGCTACTGCTATTTCCCCAACTGTAATTTCTGCATTTGAAATTTCTTTACAGTGATCCGGAATCATCTCCAATTGTAGATTCTGAAGATAACTCTTGAGTTTATCTTCCTGATAGATTTCTTGGCTATATAAGGAGGTATAAAAATCTTGGGCCACCTTTGCTTTTTGCTCTGTAGTACCTACCAAATTTCCCATAGAGTCCTGTAAAAATTCAATCTTTCTAGATTCTGCCTCTTTTCTTAATCTATATGACAACCACCGGCCCGGCTTGTTAGCATGCTCAAATTGATTTTGTCGACATTTCCGAATTTTATTCGCCAAATCATTTTGATCTAGGATAGATAACTCATGCCTAATCAAGTCAATTTTCTCCTTAATCAAATTATTATGCGGATCTAAACGCAGCTCTCCTTCAGCTTTCTCCAATTCAGCCATTAACTCAATCCATTTGGCCTTCTCCTTTCTCCATTTGGTAGCTGTATATTTTATTACCAATCCCCTAACTACTGCTTTAACAGTATCCCAAATATTTTGAAGGGAAGTATCTTCTCTCTTGTTTTCAGTAAAAAAATGATCTAATTCTTTTTTTAATCATATTTATAAATCCCTCGTCTTTCATGATCTCAGCCCTCATAGACCATCTCGCTCTTCTAGTGGACCCCTTCCATTTTATTACCAGGGGGTGGTGGTCTGCCCATATATTCGTCCCTATTTCAACTGAATTTATGTCTTCTTTCAGATCTGATGTTGACCAGACCATATCTATCCTAGACCATGATCTGTGCCTGGGGGAGAAATATGTAAAGTGCTTTTGCATAGGATGGAAGTCTCGCCAGACGTCTCTTAACCCTATTTCTGTTTTTAGGTTATCCCATGTTTTAGGGAGTACCTTCCTATGCCCTTTTTTATATTTAGGAGAGCCCTTTCCTGGATCATAATCAATTGAAGTATCAGTAATCGTGTTGAAGTCACCTACTATGCATACATGCTCGTAATTTAATTCATTAATTTTCTTATACAAATCTTTAAAGAAACCCATTTGGTTAACTTTAGGGGCATATATATTTACTAACAATACTATTTTTTGGCCAATACTAATCTCTAACATCAGTATCCTACCCTCTATATCTGCATATACTTGACGTTTCACCAGGCCTCTCTGATCGTAAACAACAACTCCCCTTTTCTTCTGGTCGGCCAAGGATACATACAACTTCCCCAGTTTAGGATAAATTAAAATCTTAGAGTGGTCTTTCCTTATGTGGGCCTCCTGTAAACATATAATATCATAATTATCTTTTTGAAGTTTAGCCCAGACCTTTTTCCTCTTAGTGGGAGCATTCAGGCCATTGATGTTAACGGAAAATAGGTTGAGCACCTCTACTTACCTGCGTTCTTGAGTTTCTGGGATCTGGTCTTGATTTGGAAATTTGTTCCTCTTTCTTCTCCAGATTGGGCTGTGTCTTTGTCATGTCCAATATGCTCTGTGGCTGTTGTTTCCTGGGCTACCTCTTCTTGGCTCTTACCTAGGTTACCACCTTCACTCTCTTGGTCACTAAGATTAATATAGGTCTCCGCGAAATCCTGTGCTTCCTGTACGGATTCCAATCGTAACCTTTGTTCTTGCCAGGTAAACATCAGGCCTTCCGGTAGAAGCCAACGATAACGTGTCCCTTGCTTCCTCAGCCATGTTGTCAAAAAGTCATATTTCCTCCGAATGTCTAGTACTCGTCTCGGGAGCTGGGGCAATACTGTTAGTCAGTTATCTTTGTAGGTAAAAGCTTGGTCCCTCATTTTCCAAAACACTTCATCTCTTAGTGCTGTTCTAGTAAATTGAACATGGATCTCTTTAGGGAGCTTGTTGTGCTGAGCATAGCTGGTATATACTCAGTACACATCGACAATATCTCTTGAAACTTCTGCAAAATCTCTTCCAGTAATTCCTGCAATGATCTCTCCCATTAGTACATCCAAGCGCTCACCTTTCTCTTCAGGGACATTCTGAAATCGTTAGAAGTAGCCAGATCTATCCATTTCGAGGAAGATAATCTCTTCCTCAATTTTTTTATTAGCCAAAGCTTGCCGGAGTTCGAGCCGCTCCATCCTACATGTCACCTTCTCGGTCTTTATCTCGGAAGCTTGAATCTGTTCCTCATGATTAGTCAAAGTATTTTGGACCTCCTCAAACTTTGCATGAAACAACCTTGTCTCAATAGTTAATGTTTCAACATTCCTCTTCAGCTCTTCCAAGGTTTTTGATGTTGAATCTTGATTTTTAATCAATGTTTTCTGTATAGACTGGAGAATATCTTGCGTCGATGCTTTTTCCGGAGTAGCCACGTCTTCAGATGATCTTCGTAGTGTCACAGAGGTAGTGGCTGGAGATGAGGCTGAAGAGGTTGTGATTGCCTTCTTCTTCAAAGTAGTAGTCATGGTAGCCATTTTGGATATTCCTAAAAAGTCTTTCCAAGCAATTATACAACACCAAATGGTTTCACCACCTATTATCAAAATTCACTCTTACTTTGCTATGTCCAATGTCCAAACCACACTAGGGGTAAATTTGCTCACTAATTCCTACTGGGTATCTAATTCCTACTGGCTATCTAAAAAGAAATAGGAAAGGAAAGGAAAAGGGGAAAAAAGGGTGTGTGTGTGGAAAAGTCCAACTATAATGAATCTAGGTGTAGTTAGCAATTTTGGTCACTAGATGGCAGCAGACACCAACTTCTCCAGTTCTCCAGCTCTTCTTGCAACAAAAGCAAATTCAAAAGTGATTGCTCATACAAATGGCATTTTTCAAAAACAGAAAATGTTAGTACTAAGTCAAAGATAGGAAAATCAAAGGAAGCATAGCACTCTTTCTTTCAAGGTCTGTGGGGGATCACATTCCCAAACAGTAAGTCAAAATTCAAAATTCACCAGTTGTAAAAACAGGGTGAAATCAGATCGCAGTAATCAGTTATAATCTAAGGTTGATAATCTTCTCAAACTGCCAACTAACTTCACTGCCACCTCACTCAGTTTAGGCTCTGGGAGTAGGAAAGATTTTAAACTCCACTACCTTGCGGCTTCCAATCGAATCACAGTCTCAAATTACCGAATCAGTCTTTTAGTTTGGTTTGGATGAATAGACTTCCTCAAGCAGTATAGCCACAGCCTCGGGGCACCATAACAGGCATCCTCTCACTGTGCCGACATCGGGGCACATTCAGTCTCTTCGTGCAGCCTGCACTTTCCACATGGAGCTGGCAAACTCCCCTCTTTTCCACCAAGCTTTCCCACTCGGTGTTGACTTCAAAGAAGCTTCAATGAAGCCGCCGGGTACAGCAAATGGAGAATCGGCTCGGGAGAAGAATCCCTTGCCTCCTCCGGCTGCTGTGACGTCACAGGAAGTCTCAGGATGAGACATTTTCTGTGATAGTGTCAGTGCATACAGATGGGGGTGGTGGTGTCAAAATTGTTTTGCATTTTTTAATTAGTGGGCTGAAAGTGATATATTTTGTGAGCTGCCTTTCTTTGTTTCCAGATCTTTATTACACATTTTCTCTCATTAGGCAATTAAAAGGGGAATATGGAGGAGATATTGATTCCATTTAATCTCTTCCAAATTTTCCAATTTTTATTTCCAAGTTTAGATTATGATATAAGGCCACTGTAGCTTTTCCAGTGTCCAGCCTAATGGATCTTTAGTCTGGAAGCCAGACAATCAGTATTTAAGATATGCTGCCTTTAATTCTAGCTGAAATATAATGTAATATAAGCTACTGGGATCAGCAGCCTTTGATCGTTCTTTCCTTGCCAATTTTGTCTGGACTGATAACCCAAATTCTTTCAAACCTGTTCTCTGATTGCTATATTTGGTCAATGGAGGTGCACAGCGCTACTCTAGAAGTTAAAATCTTTGTGTATATCTATTTTCAAGTAGCTTAGGGAGGAGTCTGATCCTATAATTAACCTTCTATAGCAGGGTTGAGGATCTGGTAGTACTCCGGAAGTTGCTGAGCTACAGCTCCCAGCATTGTCCTCATCAATCAATCAATCAATCAATCAATCAATCAATCAAAATAGAACTGAAAAGGGACCTTGGAAGTCTTCTAGTGCAACCCCCTGCTCAAGCAGGAGACCCTATACCATTTCACACAAATGACTTCCAATCTTTTCTTAAAAACCTCCAGTGATGAAGCACCCACAACTCCTGAAGGCAACTTCTGTTTCACTGGTTAATTGTTCTCACTTTTAGGAAGTTTTTCCTTAATTCCAGGTTGCTTCTCTCCTTGATTAGTTTCCATCCATTATTTTTTGCCCCTGGCACATATTAGATGGGCTTCTGGGATTGAGAAATATTAATAACAGAAGGACTTTATTTTTCAACAGTGAAGCCAAATAGAATTATATTTTTCCATTTCTGTTTCTCTGCTTAGCTGCTATCATTAGTTCTCCAGGTTCTACCGCCCCTTGGTGTTTATTCTGAAGTATGACAAGCTGCTTCTTTATTAAGCCTAGCATTTATGCATATAAAACTATTGCACTAGACATGCTGATGGGTTTTGATCCATCCTCCAGTTTATTTTAAGGCTAAATGGAGCCAGAAAAACTCCAATGTAAGAAAAGCTTTCAATCAGCATGCAGACCAAAATAATAATAATAATTTTTTTTTTAACCAGACACTCCATGATTTGTCTTCAGTGAAAAGGTATGCCTGCTGTTCTTTTGCCTTCTGAGCTCAACCCCAGGACATTTCCTTTCAGAAGAAAAAAAAAATCACTGAAATTTTCAGTGCCCTTCCACTTACTTAATAGATACCTTCCTTTTGCCGAAGACAGGCTCCCTGTTGACCTGACAGATTCTCCAAAGCTAAGCAGGGTCAGACCGGATTAGTATTTAGAAGGGTAGCAATTTCAGTACTGTAGGTTGACATCTTCAAAACTATGCTAGAAAAAAGGCTATTTCTACAACGCTGTCAAAGAAACAAGATGGATATGTTCCTATAGACATCAGGAGTTAAGCTTAACTTTTTAAGCTTTTGTTTTTTTTTAATCCCATAGGCAGTCCTCGATTTACAATCATTTGTTTAGTGACTGAAGTTACAATAGCACTGAAAAAAGTGACTTATGACTGTTTTTTACACTTATGAGCATTGCAGCATCCCCATGGTCACCTGATCAAAATTGAGATACATGGCAACTGACTCATACTTATGACGGTTGCAGTGTCTCAAGGTCACGTGATCTCTTTTTGTGACCTGACAAGCAAAGTCAATGTAGAAGTCAGAGTCACTTAACAACTGTATTACTAACTTAAAAACTGCAGTGATTAACAAGCACTGTAGCAAGAAAGGTTGTAAAATTAATAATAATTGTCTTGCTTAGCAATGGAAATTTTGGTTCTATTATGGTCATAAATTGAGGCGTATTTTATAGCATTCTCTTTAGTCTGCAGCCTTTCTATTTGTATTAAATACCAATGGAAGATATCGTAAACCAAGTTCTCCTTTCGAATTTTTTAGTAGTAGTGTTATGGGGATGTTTTCTTTTTTCTAATTCAAAGAAATCTTCTAGCATGTTTTTCCATTCATTAATGTGGCAGAAATTTCTGAAAGGTTCAGCTGAAATTTCAGCTTGGATATGAAAAATAAAATCCATTTAGCATCCTTGTGTTCTGTAGAACTTTATTTTGATTGTTAAAATACATTGGGGCTTGCCATTTTTTAAAACAAAAGCTAGAAACAAATAGGAGGAAACAAATCACAAGTCATATCACTCCATGGGAATTTCAGCATTAAAAACTTCCTCAGTATGAGGTTGGGACATTGTCTTGGAAAGTGGCTTTGGAAAGCCAACGGGGAAAAGGAGAAAGAAAACCTCTTCCTCTCAGAAACCTGAACTTGCTCGTCTCTAGTTGACTCCTGAACCTGAGAACTGAGAACACTGGAAGTACATCTTGAAATGTTAGAGCTGAACTTCTGTGAGGCAGGATCTATGGAAGGTCAGGGTTACTTGAGCCCAAATTATGCTAGTAATGCCTCATGTTTACCAACACAAACTACACTATCGTGGTTTCCCAATGACTCATCTGCTTACAGTCTTCTGTTCAGCCTTAGGGAGTTGTCCAGGGTCATCAACTGGCGTAGAAAACCCCGATTGGGAATAATGCCTCGATGGTCCTTGACGGTCTTTATGGCCTCCACCAAAGTCAAGCGGTGATAAATCATGAGGTAGGCAAGGACCAGGGTAGCTGATCTGCTTACCCCCACGGCGCAGTGAACAAGGATTCTCCCTATGGGAAGAAGGTCAATTTAAGAAAATGTCAGTATCAAACATCATGAAGAAATCTGGGGCCCAGAGATTCAGGGGAAATCATTTATTTCAGATTTTTGTCAGCTGCCCTGAGGAACCTGATACTACACTACATCTTATTAGCTTTCCGGCATAATTTGAAATTATTTATTTATTGTAGGAGAAGGAGAGCAATAATCTGGGGATGGAGTCAAGAGAGGAATCAGCCTGCAGTTTATGTTCCCACAAGTGGTCCCAGTCCAACCCTTCTTTAATTAACTCTTATCTAGCACCAATTTAGTGCTGACCATTAATTGACTAATTTTTTTTTATAGGTAAAAGCAATAAATCAGCTTCACTGGAACTTAATGTGTAGTCTTGATTCTTTGCACCTGACATTTATTTAATCGATCGATCTATTTACATGGTCACCCAATTCACAAACTGACTCTTGGCAGCTTCCATAGAATTGCAAACCAGAAGCCAGAAACAAAAATCACAACATATCACCATCGATCCCACACTATAATCTTTCAATTTCAAATGATTACAGATGGGATCATCCAATATTTTGACTTTATATCTAGGAGGAAAAACCAACTCTTCAAGGCCTTACAGAACACCAACAAATTTGAATTACCTACATCTTAGGGTATGGGTGAGGGATAGGCCATTCCAGGTGGCAAGTACCAAAAGAGAGATGGTACACTTCCCAAATCCCACCAGATGTTTTATAAAGAGGATCCAGAACATGCACGTGCTGTCAGATCTTGTGAGCTGAGCAAAAGCCTTCTTGGTCATTGACTATTAGCTATTTAGGCAAGAGCTGAGAATCTAAGAGGATCCCTATGTTAGTTGCCAGTTCTGCCTGGGGAGAGTGCAACCCCACCGAGAACTACAGATGGAAAATTCCCAGATCCAGATAGTCCTCGATTCACAACCATTTATTTAATGACTATTTGAAATTACAAAACCAGTGAAAGCAGTGGGGGTCACTTATGATTGGTCCTCACAATTATTACAGCAGTCATGTGATCAAAATTTTGGTGCTTGGCAACCAACATGTATTTACAACTGTTGCCGTATCCTGGGTCATGTGATCACTACTTGTGACTTTCCCAGCCGGCTTCTGACAATGGGGAAGTCACTTTCGCTTAACAACCACATCATTCAGTTAACAACTGTAATGATTCACTAAGCAATTATGGCAAAATGGTTGTAAAATTGGGTGCAACTGGTTTAAGAACCATCTTGCTTAGCAATGTAAATTCTGCTTGAGGGCTACCAGTTACTCTATATAGACATATTCATCATCAAAGGTCCAGTATGATTTCAAGGAATCCTTACTTCGTAGTTTGCACTCCAATGTTTAAACCTCCCCCAACTCTCCCCATGGCGAGGGATCTAGCTAGAAAAAAAAACACCTTAGAAAGCAAAAAAGAAGAAAATAAATCTATTAAATACCAACTGATATATTTTGGGAAGCTGCTATATGCTAAACTCAAGCTGGATATACAACCTGAGAATATGAACTGGATGTCAGCAATGTTGCATTAGAAAGATACTCTATTTTGTAAACAATGGAATATCAATTGATTGTACAGTTTGAATGAGAAACATGCACACATACTATATAGCTCTTCTAGTCATGAGTCAAGTCACCCTTTTCCATGGACTCACCTCCACTCTTGCTCAGGGCTTTGTGGATGAAATCTGCAGCAGGCTGAAAGTAGGGGCTCATATCAAAGGTGGGCGAATCATGTGCCTCAATGCCCAGGTAGCAGATGCCAGTGCCTTCATAGTAATCTGCACCTCCCCGCCACTTGCTGTGAGAAGCATTGAGGATGTGAGTGATGTTCAGTTGGGCCAGCTCATGTCGGTTGGCTGCTATATCTCTACATGGAGGAATGATAAAGTAGGGCATCATTTACACATTCTCTCTTGTTCCCAGAATCATTGCTTCTATCCATTCCTTCTCAAGTTTTTTCAATCTGCACTTAGCTGGCCTTTTCTTAAGAACATGTAGTGGAGTTTTGCTAAGCCAATTCCTAGCAAGTGAGTTTTGCAGTCAGGTTCATGCCTGGGATTTCTGAGGTTCATTTCCTTTTGGACCAATTGACACAAGCCCAGAAACCACTGTGCAAAACATCCTGTCTGATCTTTGATTCCTACTGCTCTTTGATTATCATTTGATGGAGGAGCCTTTCAGACTGAGCTACACAATAACTTTTTTATCCAATTGAATGTTGCCCAAATTGTGAGAGTATCTCTTCTGTCCTGAAGATAGCAAATGAACCTCCTGTGTACCCAGCAGCTGTTATGACAATTCTCCCCTTTATCAGTGTCTTCCTCCCCCTGAATTTGCCCTGAGATAACTGCCCTAGTGACTAATACTAGAACCGGTGATGATAGAATCCTGCTTTCAAATTAGGTTGCATTATATATTTAACAAGTGATTTGTGGCAATATGGTACAGGTAGTCCTTGATTTACTAACACTTGTTTAGTGACCAAAGTTATGACATTACTGACATGATTGGCTCTCACACTTACAACAGTCACAGCATCCCCAATAATCACGTGATCAAAATTCAGGTGCTTGGCAACTAGCATGTATTTATGGTGGTTGCAGCATCCTGGGTCATGTGATCATCATTTATGAGCTTTTTAGTCAACTTTGTACAACAAAATCATAAGGAAAGCCAGGCTCATTTAATGACTGCAGCGAAAAAAAAAGGCAGTAAAATCAGATGCAGTCATGTGGTAACTCACTTAATGACTGCATCACTTAGAGATGAGATTCTGGTTTCAATTGTGATGGTAAGGTGGGAGCTACCTGTAGGTTCTTTCTTTCCTTTCCCCATCTGAATCCTTTCCCTAATCATCACTATGTTGCCCCTTTGCTTCTTCCCCACCTCCTGGAAGTGGCCCATCTCCAGTATTGGGATCAATACGTACTGATCTCCCAGGTAAAGTCCTGGCCAGACCTCATCCGCATGGTTACAGGCTGTCTTCCCCGTGTACAGGAGTCTCTCAAGCTCAAAAACACTGAGGATGGGGTGGCTGATGGTGTCATCATGTGTCCTCCAGACAGGAGGTCTGGATGTATTCCTGGAGAACCGAGACATGAAGGCCATGGGTGCTGCTGTGCCCCCTGTTGCATCCCGGGCTGCTACAGGGGGTTGGGCTGGGGCCCGGACAGTATTTCTGCTCTGACCACCACCCACGGTCGGTTTCTAGTCTGAAAAAGAAAGAAGAACAGTATCAGAAGCATCATCTCATGAGATTCTCATGAGGTTGGACACTTCCTGTATCAGCTGCATTCTGAATGTTGATCCTGATATTGTAAAGAAAATTAAAAGAAGGCACTTTTAAGAAGATTCCTTCTTCCACCACCCAGAGTATTTATTTTTTATTATTGATTTATTATGAAACTTATTTGGCACCCATCTCCTGTCCATCAGCTCTTACAATAGAAAACATTAAAAATATTAAAGTCATCAGTTATTAAATAGCAAAGCTGAAAAAGGAGATAAAATCATTAACACAAGATGGCAAAGGAGGGAGTAGAATTAGATTTTAATTAGTGAACCTCCAGTGTGAAGTTCCCTCATTGGGTCTCCAAGCCATCTGGCAAAGCCAGGTCTTAAGGCTCTCACAAAAAGTCAGGAGGATGGGAGCCAGTCTCACCTCAGGGGATAAGATGTTCCAGAGGGCAAGAGCCACATCAGAGAAGGATCTTCTCCAGGATTCCTGAAGCATACTAACCAGTCTTCAACTCACCAAGCTTAGCATATTGTGCCAACATAGCCACTCAATTTAAAATTATGAGAACACTATCAATGATTTCCTTACACAGGCATTGTTTCCATGTAGGAAAGCTATGTGTATATGGGAAAATTATTGGTACAAGTGCATGCAATTAGAACACAAAGTCATCTTAGTGTGCCTTTTCCTATTGTTTTGCAGATGCTAGTTTCTTAGGTGAAGCTGGCAGCCATGAAGGAAATTCAGTCTTTGAGTTACATCAGTTCCTCTATTAGGAAAACAAGAGCTGGCACATCAAATTTCATTCCAACGATTGATGGATTGATCAATTTATTTATTTATTTAATTTTTATATGCCGCCTTCTCCGGAGACTCAGGGAGGCTTACAATGCATTAAGCAATAGCCTTTTGTATATTTTATACAAAGTCAGCTTATTGCCCCCACAAACTGGGTCCTCATTTTACCCACCTTAGAAAGGATGGAAGGCTGAGTCGACCTTGAGCCTGGTGAGAATTGAACTCGCAGTAATTGCAGGCAGCTGGATGTTAAATGCTGCCTTAGTAGGAGGCATTAGCCTCCTACGCCACTCAGGCGCATCTTCAGTAAATAACAATTAAATCCTTACAAAAACAATAATGGAGAAACAATAAAAACAAACCATGAAGACCCAAGGACGAAAAATACTGGGAAACATTCAGCCAATGGAATCATCAGCCCTAAAATCATATCACCCACAGCTGCTGAATGACCCAGGTCTTTGATTGGTTTGGAAAGATAGGCAGGGGAGGGATCAAATCTCAGGTAGATGTTCCAAAAGGTGGGGGCACTGCCAGAGAAGACATTTCTCCTGAGTCCTGCCTAAGTGTGAGATTCTGCATGCCAACCTGGTCAGATCTTACCAGACAAGCAGAAATAACTGAAGATAGGCAATCCAGCAAAAAACTTCATCCTACACTATGAAGGGTTTTATAGGTAAGAATCAGCACATTGAACTGCAATAATAACCAGTTAGTTTGCTTGATTTTTTTTTTGCTAGATTACAAGTAGTCCTCGATTTATGACCACAATTGAGCCTAAAATTTATGTTGCTAAACAAGATGGTTGTTAAGTGGATCATGTCCCTTTTTTCGACCTTTTTGCCATGGTTGATAAGTGAATCACTACATTTGTTAAGTGAATCATGTGGTCGGCTTCCTCAATAGCCTTTGCTTGTCAGAAACTCCTTAGAGTTTGGTTGCAAGTGACAATCCCAGGACCCCAAGGATTGCTGCAACCATCATAAATACATGCCAGTTGCCAAGCACCCAAAGCTATGGCTATGGAGATGCTGCAACAGTCATATGTGTGAGAACTGGTCATAAATTCACTTTTTTCAATAAAATTATAACTTTGAATGATCGTTGAACAAATGGTTATAGGTCAAGGACTACCTGTAGTTAGCTTGATTTTTCAGCAACCTTTTTGCCTACAAGAGGATTCTGTAGGGTAGTGTAGCACAGTGCTTTATGTACTGGGCTAGAAAAAGGGACTTGTTTTCTGCAAGCAGAGAAGTCCACCAGATACATTAAGTGTTGCACTCTCTCCTGGCCTTGAGCCCTGGCAAATGCTCAGTATTGATGCCCTTATAAGCAATCTCAACTCCTGCACTTATTATTAGATACATCCAGCTTATAGATAATTGAGGCATTCTTTGAACATAAAAAACAGGAAGTCAGAAAAACAGAATGCTTTTGTCAGATAGAAGAATTGGAACAGATCTGATCTGATCTTCAAAAGATCTATAAGATATGCTGACAACCTAGGCTAAAAAACCCTCTTTGATGCCCTTCACATATTACTAAAGTGAAGGCTGATCAAAAAAACAAAATACTTTCTGTTGAATCCTACAGAATGACTATTTTTCAATCTATCTATTTCCATCTACTGAACTATCTTCTTTCAACTCCATGCAGAGTTGCTGCTGTACGATTTAGACAAATTTAGCCAGGACTTCTGATAAGATAAATAGACAAGCTGAACCCTAAATGTCACCTCTGGATATATCAATGGATTTTCTAACATTTTGCATTAGCTTTAATGAAATTGACATGAAGGTGGGAGGGCTCTTTTCTCTTAATTCCTGAACTGACAAAGTTGAATGAATCAGAATCTGTGTGGGCTCAGCTGTTGCTTTTCTTCAAAATGAGGTTTTGCCAATGCACTTATGCCAATAAGAGGACTGCCAGGGCAGAATGTACATGAAAAGGTCTGGCAGGTGCTAACACTTTGAATAGACAGCTAAGAGCAATGGAGGATAAAAGCTAAGAGCTAGGAAGGAGAAGGAATGTGTTTTCTTCCTGATGTAAGCTCTGTCTTGTAACAATGTTGATTTTTTTCTGGCAGGACCTGGAGAAGATTTTTGAAGAAACCCATTGAATTCCAGGAAGGGGAGACTTCTATAGTTTAGTTTAGTTTAGTTTATTTGATTTGTATACCGCCCTACTCCCGAAGGACTCAGGGCGGTGAACAGCCAAGCAATAAAATACATAAATACACAAAATTTAAAAACCAGATAAAATCAAATTAAATCATTTTGGCCTGGACAGATTAAAACACCCCAATAATTTAAAAACAGATTAAAATATTAAAAGAGGGAGGAGATTAGGCCAAGCCCGCTTGATGGAATAAAAAGGTCTTCACAGCGCAGCGGAAGGTGCACAGATCCGGGATCCTCCGTATCTCTGGGGGGAGCTCATTCCAGACGGTAGGTGCCCCCACAGAGAAGGCTCTCCCCCTAGGGGCCGCCAGCCGACATTGTTTGGCTGACGGCACCCGAAGGAGTCCCTCTCTATGACAGCGTACTGGCCGGTGGGAGGCTATTGGTGGTAGTAGGCGGTCCCGTAAATAACCAGGTCCTAAGCCATGGAGCGCTTTAAAGGTGGTAACCAAAACCTTGAAGCGCACCCGGAAGACCACCGGGAGCCAGTGCAGCTCGCGCAGGAGAGGTGTCACATGGGAGTGCCATGACGCTCCCATTACCACCCGCGCGGCCGCACTCTGAGCTGGTTGGAGCCTCCGGGTGCTCCTCAAGGGGAGCCCCATGTAGAGAGCATTACAATAGTCCAGGCGGGAGGTGACGAGGGCATGAGTGACCGTGCGTAATGAGTCCCAATCCAGAAAGGGACACAACTGGCGAATCAGGCGAACCTGATAAAAAATCCTATAGATCTTAGCTTGCTATATTTGGTCAGAAATGGCAGTCAGTGATACAAGTGCAAGCTTAGGGAGTCAGTTCCTGACATTTTCATTTAATAAAGGCTGGCGTAGTAGTGTTAAGGAAAAATTCACTTGAATTCACAAAGAAACACTCTTGAATATTTACTGAATCTGGTTATTAGATTTTCTGAGTTCACATGATACAGTGAATCATAAAATAACCAAACAGGCATGGTTCATCCAGCAGGCTAAGCAAAAGAAGCAAAACAAAAACAAAATCAGAACAGTGTGCAGACTTATGCAAATTCATCTACTAAACTTATTAAGTTAAAGATATGGCATCAACATAGCTAGAGGGATTCCAGATACTGTATCAGCAAACTTGTGTCCCTGGGTTGTTTTAAATGTCAACTTCCATAATCCTTGATGACTGACCATGCAAGATAGGGCTTATAAAAGATTGGGTCCAAATCACCTAGAGACCACTGGATTGCTTGAGATGTTTTAGACTTCAACTTCCATAATTCTTGAGTATTGTCCTCACAGGATAGAAGCTTAGTCCAAAGCATCTAGAGGACACTGGGTTGCTTGCCCCTGGATGACAACCAACATTAGGCTAGGCCAGGGAAGTGCAATCTGATTTAGAGTAAAGACATGGTAGGCTCAGAAAAGAAAAAAAAACCCAAAATCAGAGCAAAGAAATCATAAGAAAAAAAATATAGTATTTTTCGGAGTATAAGATGCACCTTTCCCCCCCCAAAGGGGGTGAAAATTTAGGTGCGTCTTATACACCGAATGTAGCCCCACCCACCCACTGGCCTCCACACTTTGGCCTCTGCCTCCCAGCAGTTTACCTCCTTGCAGCAAGCAGCAAGAAGAAATAGCTTGTTTCAGCTTCAGTACATCCTAATTAGCACAAGTTGATTGGATCGGCCTCCTGACTCTCAGCTGTTTTGCTCTCTGCTGCTTGCTGCAAGGAAGTAAATTGCTGGGAGCAGATTTTTTTTTTCTTATGCTAATCAAGCTATGCTGAAAATGAAAATGAAAGTAAAGCAGGCTGTTTGCTGCAACAAAGTCTTATAGTCCGGAGCATCTTATATTCTGAAAAATACGGGTAAATTCATGTTATTCCTCTCATGTGATTTAGTTTCTTTTCATCTTATAATTACATTAAATGTCCAGTGGTAGCTTTTATAGGTCTTATGAAGGATCATACTCAAGACTTAAAGTTACCAAAGACCAAATTATCTACGATTAATTAGCTGGACCAAATGTTGTTTGTGATAGAGTCTGTAAAAAATCTTTTTGCATGATCAGCTTCTGAAGGCAGCTCCCTCGCTTTCAGGGGGGCATCTGGGATCATTCAAAGTTTACTGGGGAACTTAGTTGAGAATGTTTCCAGAGAATGTGTGAAATTATACAGGAGACAGATAACTCTGGAATGTGTGGCATTCTGTTTTCTTCCTGTTGAATGACCTCATCTAACCTCCATAGAACCAGAAACTTAAAGAACTCTGATCGTTCTCATTTTAAAAATTGTGCTAAATAATCACATCCTGATAAATCTACCAAAGACTACTCTTGTTAGTGACGATATATGTAATCCTTTCTCTAGTTCCCCAATTACTAGCATTTCTCCACTGTTGCCAGCAATCTCTTTTCCGTGCTTGGAAGACATTCAATGATCCATTTTCCCAGTTCTCTCCATCAGCTAAAATCAGATTAATGGAATTGGTAAGTATAATCCACATTTTAGTAATGGAGACCATCTGGAGATATTGGTGTGTGTTTATTTATAAATGAAATCTATAGGCCATCCAACTCAGAGTGATTCTGGATGGTGTATAAGATAAAAACAATCTAATATGATACAAAGAAAAGAAGACAATAACTCAGAGATCCACTAAACAAGCTAACAAAATTTCCATAGCAACCCAAAGTTCCTTACCAAGGGCCTGGAGCAAAAGGAAGGTCTTTCAAGTTTGTTGAAAGCACAACAGGATCCGAACAATTCAAACCTCTGGGAGGTGGTATTCCAAAGGGCAGATGCCATGGCTGAGATAACTTGAGATGACATCGTTTTAATGATAAGTACTACATCATGCCTACTTTGTCAGATTTACCAGACAGGCATGAATCTTTAGCATTTAAGAATATTTTAACCCACTTAATCACACTTCGATAACACAGTTATATAAAGTTTTAGACATACATCTTTGTTCTAATTTATCAAACATCCTTAGATACTATAAAGGTCTGTGCTGTTCTCTCTATGTGGACAAATGAGAACTGAAACTGGCACAGCTGTGCAGAAACTTATGAGTGAATTCTTAATGAAGGTTAAATGTTTGCTTTTTAAGTAGCAATTTTTTGCATCAACATTCAGCTCCCAAATTATAACAGATGTCTTTTGAACAGTATCTTCTGCAGCAAGTTGTAGATTTGTTTATTCATTATTTTAAAGCAAGTTCAAACCAGTGACCATTTCAACATGCTAAGGGCCAAGCATCTGAGTGTATCTTCAGCTCCACCTTTCCTTCTGCTCCACAGTGTTGTTTGTTCCGTGCATTTCTTTCTTAACAATCCCCATGGATCATTAGCAGAGGAAAAAAATACTGACTTGTTCCTCCTCATTGTTCAGTTTGTCTCACTTTCTACTCCTACACCCTCATGTGTGTAGGCAAAGAAGCCATCTTTTCATCCTGTGCATTACACAAGGTTCTTTTACAAGCATAGTACCTGATGTAGGGATTATCTGATCTATCTTTACAATCACAGTGTATTGGAGACCATTTATAGTTAATTTTACATAGGCAGAATAACTAGGTACAATTTGGATTAGGGGCATCTTGTCTTCAGTGTTCAATTCAGCCTCTGGACAAAGTCCAAGGTCTTCACCTTCTCCACCCTTCTGCCACCACTTTTCTCCTCCTGCAATGGTCAAATATATAAGGGCCCTTTGGGCTCCAACAGGCATTAAGGAAACAGGAAAGTCACTGAGGACTGTGAAGGCTGAGATGGTTAGGAAGGAAATCAATTTCTTCATGCTTAGAGATAAGGAGATGTTGGAGGGATGTGACCTACAAAAGTCCAGATATCTGTCAAAATGATCTAAATTCCTTTCCGAATGAAGTTGCTTAAAGGGATGACCAAGATCACAATTGCTGAAGCACCATCCAGTCTCAAATCTTTGTCCCTCTCCTTCACCATCCTTGATCTTCCAACACAACTAAATCCATTCAGTCCCAGCCAGATGAAAACATGCACAATACAGAAAGCTCTCCTTCTCTTGGCAGCTTCTCAGAGGCAAGAGAATCAGATATAGACTTCTTTGGCCCTGAGGAGGAGGGGAGTGATCAATTCTGCATGCTTGGCAGTCAACAAAGAGAGAAAAGCAGAACACGAGGCAGGTGACAGCCCAGTTCCCTTACCTTTGTCAAAGCTGTGATTTTTTTTTCTCAGGCAGCTGGCAAATCTAGCCAGCCATTTCTCCCCTTCTCCGTGCTGCTGTTCCTGCTGTTGCTGCCGCTCCCAATGTTATGGCTGCAAGGAGGAAAAAAGGCTGCAGCCTTCACATCTATTTTAAGCCCTGGCATGTCCAGTGGCACATTTGTTTCCTCCCCAACAATGGATGGGAGAGAGAGGGTGGGGGAGGCGGCATAGAGGCGGTTGCTTTGACTGAGAGACACGTAGAAGCACACACCACACAGGAGAAGCATAGCTACCCTCCCATCCACTGTGTGTTTCCAAGCGTGCAGGGCTGCTCATGCTGGCTCAACAGGAGAAATGTCCTTTGCAAAGCATTCCTGGGAATTGTACATGAAAGTATAACAAATGATGCTGGGCCCATTGTCTGACAGGGAAGTGGGCACTTGAAGGTGACCCCAAAGGCAAATTCAAGCTAGATCTTGGTTGCTAGGTCAGGTTTGAAGTTAAGTGGGGAGAACCTGTTTTGGTTAACGTAACAGGACTAAAAAAATTGAGAGACGGGTTGAAAAATGTCACAGATTTCCAAACAATCTGGAATGAAAATTTCCTTTGTGTTCTTCTTACCCTCAATCTGATGAACATGAAATTATTTTAATTTTAATTTTTGCAAAGAGATATTTTGGTGAAATTATCATGGCTGAATGCAGGGATCTTCCATTAGCCTTTAGTATAAGGTGAAGAATGCAGGTTTTCCCTTGTATAACTATCTCTTTAAGGTTGGCAGCCCCTCTAGAGTTCAAATCTATAGAAATATAAATAAGACAGAATTGTCCATACGGATCTTTTTCAAATCAGTAAATACAAGCCGCTGTAGAAACTGAAAATTGATGGAGAAATGTGCAATTAAAAAAATCAGTGTTTGTTATTTTGCAACAATAAAATTTGCTATCTTGTCATCCCTAATGTTTCTTTTCATTAGGCTACAAAATCTACAAAATGCTTATTGTGCCGAGAGCGACAAAGGTGTTTTTGGACATAACCTGGATTTGTATCCTTTCCATATTCTTAATATGGCATATGTAATATAATGATTTTTAATATTCATGTTGACCTTGACTTTATCATACAACAAATATCCATGCCATCTAAATCTCACATTATGTGCTTCTAACTCCAAAAGCAGCATCCACTCTTTCATAGAAACCCAACAGATAGCTGCAAAATATAATTACAAATCAGGTAAATCCTCTTTCTTCTGTATCTTGTAAACACCCTGTGTTTAGAAGAGCCTGATAGCTCAGCAGACTAATAGCATTGTGATTAACACCAGCTGTCTGCAATTACTGTAAGTTTGAATCTCACCAGGCTCAAGGTTGACTCAGCCTCCCATCCTTTCTAAGGTAGATTAAATGAGGACCCAGTTTGTGGGGGCAATAAGCTTACTTTGTATAAATATACAAAAGTATGAAGGCTATTGCTTAACACATTGTAAGCCCCCCTGAGTCTCCGGAGAAGGGCGGCATATAAATCAAATTAAAAAAAAAACAAACAAAAAACTTGGCACACAATTTTTCTCCTTGCCATACAAATTTAGGTATATCCTTCTGCTGGATTAAATGGTGCATCAGTTGTCAAAACAGGTATTATTGTCTCAAATAAAAACACCATTCTAGGCAAGATATTCTCTCCAACAATGACAGTTGTAGTTTCTCCCATCTTAACATACTTTTTAAAAATATCATTCCATGTCTTAACATTATTTTGAAATAACATACATATTTGTCACAGAGATATATTTACCATCTTTTCAGTCTTAAAACCTCTTTTATTCATCACTTCTGTTTGATTTTCTTTTCTCTCATTTTCTGTTAATATCTTCAACTTCTGCTTTAATAATCTTGAAATCTGCTAGTGCATTAAATTCTTTTAATTTGCCCATTAATATTTTAATTTTAAAGGATCCTCTAAAACCAAAATAAATAAGGGTGGCTACTGTAGGCATCACTGTTCTGTCCCTTTTTCTGTAACATTTGTTCAATTTCTGTTAACAATGATTTGTGCTTTCTCTGAAGTGTAAGTTGATCTTACCTATAAGGTTCTCTCCAAAATTCATGTCTTCCAAAACCTTGAATGAGAAAGCCCAGTTTAAAATGTCAAAGACCTTCTTTGCATCAAAGAAAATTAATGTGGCTTGCTTTTCACTATGTTGCTCCAAATTTTTCAGAATGTCCAACATATTTCTAACATACTGTCCTTGAATTGTCTTTTAGGCAAAAATCCAATCTGATCTTCATTATACACTATATTATACAATAATTTTCAGTCTATCAGCTATAATTGTTGTGAATAATTTGTAGTCATTCTTCAATAATGTTATCAGTCTAAAGTTTCTTGTAAAGGTTAATTCTTGTCCTCTTTATGTATTAATGCTATATTGGCTTCTTTCCAATTCTCTAGTGTCTTTTCTCCCTCTAGGATAGAGTTCATCCAGTGATGGGATTCAAATTTTTTTACTACTGGTTCTTTGGGCGTGGCTCGGTGGATGTGGCTGGGTGGTCATTTGACTGGGTGGGTGTGGCCAACTCAATGTCACTTATGTCGAGGGGCGCATCACCTTGCCTGGCCTCTCGTGACCATGGGGATGCTGCAAAGGTCGTAAGTGTGAAAAATGGTCATAAGTCACTTTTTTCAGTGCCATTGTAACTTTGAATGGTCACTAAATGAACTGTTGTAAATCAAGGATTACCTGTACAAAAATACAAAAAGCTTCTTTACTTGCAAAAGCTGCCCTAAATACCATTAATTAAATTAGAAATACCTGCAAGCCGAAGTTACAAATCAGGCAGGCCAGAGCACCTGGAGGAATTAAAATAGTTAAAATGCAATGATAACTATCAACAGCCAAGTCTTGCTCATAAAGTGAAACCTTTTAGCAGAGAGGTCATTTAAGCTCTCCAGAAAGAGCACACTCAGGAGAAGCAATTCTTAGATCCATTTGCACCACTTAAAGATACCAGCTGGTCTCACTCACCTCATAAGATATTCTAAGGAAATCATCCAGATTTAAGGAAAGACCACATGCCCCCAAGAAAGGCAGTAAAAAAATCAGTGCCAAGCTTGCATCCTGCCTCTTGGAAGTACATCCCAAAAGGACAGTGCCAAGAACCACTAAAGCAGTGAAGGAAGACTGCCTCCCCAGATAGAAAAAGAAACCATGAGGCAGGAAAAAATTCAAACACAATACAAATAATGAAATCACAATAGAAATCCTTTTAAAATTAAAACATAAGCTCATTGCCAGAGCTCACACCCCAGGCAAACTCAAGTGTGAACACTAACTACAAAGCCTAACTACAAAGAAAGCAATTAATGTTAGAATGAAGCATAGGAGCAAACACAGTAGCTGTTGCTTGTTAAACCAATTACCAGAACAAATTGACACAGGAACTAGCCAGATTTTTGAAACTGCTTCTTTTCAGGAACAGAGATTAACATTTTTCCTTTCAAACAAAGCTGAATAGGGAAAATTATCCCATCAATAAACACAGGATTAAACATCACCAAGCACAGAATTAAACTTCACGAAAAACTAGTTTTAGACCAAAAGTCATAAAGGGTATGTAAACTCACTCTAGCTAGCCAAGAAGCCTTGCTAAATGTCACTCATCATGATTCCTTGTCATTAAAAGCTTCTTTCCGGCAGCTCTGCTTCGTAAGTCAATTATTTCTTTAAAGTGCTGATCATTGCATCCCATCTGGAAGAACTCCAACAGGGGAGTATTTCCTCCCAAAAGCAGGGTAAAAAGCTTAAAACAACCCTTCCCCTTTAAGAAAGTCAAGCCCCAGCAAAGTACCAGCAAAGAAAAAAAAAAAAGCCTCCGGAGGAGCTCAGGCGACAGTAAATCTAGGCATACTGCCAGGAATGTAATAAGGGTTAACAGAGAGGCAGTTTCTGCAAGCAGGGCAAAAAAGATTAGGCTAGAAACAACACCAGAATGTTTCTTTCCTGCCTTCCTTACAGGATTAATCTGTTGCAGCCCGCCAGCGGCCAGCAGATTTGGACAGTGAGGAGGTTGGGGAGGAATGTGGGCCAGTCCTGGAGTCTGGGGAAGGCTCGGACGATGGCTCTGAGTCAGAGGCAGAGTGTAAGGATTGCCTCTCCTTCCAACTTAAGAAAGTAAAGACTCTTCAAATGTGGTAGTTCAAAAGGATGCTTTTATTAACCAGAAGTGATAGCAACCAAGTTAAAGCACAATCTGAATACCCTTAGGCAAGACAAGTAGGATTAATGCAGTAGAGACCCCTCCCCTTAAGTCAGAATGCAGATTTTAGCCAATACACAAGTGTGAAGATGTTTTCTTTACTAGTTTCCCTGAGAACCCAAACAAACATGTATTCACACCGTTATCTTTTAAAGTGAAACAACCCACATGGCTATCATAAACATTCCTCCATGTTAAGAGGATCTCAGGGCTCTTTGGCGCCAGGATATAGGTTGTAAAATATCTGTTGACACAGGCAATGCTAGTAAATCGAATCCAAGTCTCCCCCTTCTCCCAATTGATTGGCAGTATCACTTTTAGGGATCTGACATGCTACTCTCCTTAGAAAATGAAAGGGTCCACCTGTAAAAAAAACAAATAAAAACAAAATTTCATGATAGTATATTAACAAGGTTTGTTAGGGTATTGGGAGTGAAATTTTCTCAGTAAGGTTGGAGCCCTAACATGGTGTTTAGGACCCATTCATTGTGTGCTGATGGTAAATGTTTCCAGGCAACTAAGTATTGGATTTTCCCTCTGTGGATCCTAGAGTCAAGGATTTCCTTGATTTCAAAGTGTTGTTCACCTTCAATCATGATGGGAACAGATGGTGTGAGGGATGAGATTACTTCTCACTTGAATAAACTGATATGGAATACTGGATGGACTTGCCTGAGTATCTTTGGAAGGAGTAGTTCAACTGCTACTGGATTGATGATTCTAGTGATGGGAAAAGGTCCAATGAACTTTGGCCCTAGTTTCTTCGATGGTTGTAATGATTTCAGGAATTTTGTAGATAAATATACTCTGTCTCCAACATGAAAAGGTTTGGGCTCCATCCTTTTCTTGTCAGCTTGAATTTTAAAAGCCTCTCTAGCTTCCTTTAAGGCTAATTGTCAACTTGCAAAGTTTTCAAGTTGCCATGAGCAGGAGAGAGGGAGAACTGATAGAGCTAATTGATTTCTCTAACGGAAGCTACATTCCATACATGCTTTTTTCTGCAATCAAAAGAAGGGTGTTGGATTTCACAGCTAGCCAAAGTGGGTAATTGGAGAATGTGATTTATGACATGGCCAGGGTGGAGGGGAGAGACAGGGTCATAGGGGAACATAAATCTATGTGGGATTAGTTCTAACTGCATCTGAATATTGCCGAAATGGTGCTCCTAATAAATGACTGTATTTCTTTTGAAGTTTGGCTCATGGCTCATGAATTAATTAGGACATCTTTCAGAAACTTCACAGACAGTTAGAACTAATTTTAGAATCTATCAAGATTACCAGGTTTCCTGAATCCTGGACTCTCCAATCGCTCCCCGATATCTGGGGTGCTGGGAGGGAAAATCAGGCAATCATGGCCAAAGATGGGCTATCTGAAGAGAGCCTAATTGCAGCCAGAGTGCAGCCTCTCTCAGACATCAAAGCTGAGATGCCTGCTCCAGCAGCGGAAGCAAGAAAAGATGAGTATTGGGAGTTAATTCCTAAAGCAGCTGAGGTTGAGTTCCCCCACCCCAATGCCTGGGAAAAGGGGAAGCCCCTGAGCAAGCTGGGAAGAGTGGAGTGGAGGTTGGACCGGAAACAAGCCAGGCTCCCAAAGCCCCTGAGGAGTTCCAGAGAGCAGCCAAGGGGGGAATTTGACCAGGCCACCCTTCCCGACGAGGGACCGTCATGCAAGCCAAAGGAAAGGGGAGGAGCAGTGGATCCCTTTGAAGTGAGGAGAAGCTGGCAGGAGCACAGCCCCCCTTCTCCACCCATCAGAAGGAGGCTGCAACCAGTGTCTTTTTCACGCAGCAGGCAGGCTGCCCAGGGCAGACAAACCCCTCTCTCCCTCCAAACTAGAGCTGAGGAAGAGGGCCAGCTACATCAAATGCAAGCATACAGATGCCAACAGGGGGAGAGAGGAGCAATGCTGAATGAACTGCCCCAGTTCAGAGGAAAGTTTGATGGGGACTCAGACCAGCTAGCTCTATTCCTTGACTCAGCTAAGATCCACCTAGAATGTTATGGACACCTCTACCCATCCCCCAGAGCCATGGTGAATACCATCGCAGAGGGGCTAGAGGGGGAAGCAAGGGAATGGCTAGCAGTCCTCCACAAGAGGAGAGCCCCCCAACTGCAAGACGTAGATGACTTCCTACAACTGCTAGAGGCCAGATTCGAGGAGGCAGAGGAAGACCTGTATGCAGAGGATGAGCTCAGCTATCTAAAGCAGAAGGGCCGTCCCATTAAAGAGCACATCCATGAATTTAGGAGAGTCATAAGGAGGCTACCCCCTTTGCCAGAGCAGTTGCTAGTGCACTTTTTCAGAACAAGCCTGGACAATCAAATTGCCCAGGTAACCACTTACTTGGACATCCCAAACCAGCTCTCTGAGTGGGTCCGAGTAGCAATAAAAGTTGACAGTGGATTGCACACCAACAACATGAGAGAGCAACCAGACATGAAAGAGAGGGGGCAACCCGACCTGAAACCGCCCAGCTAATGGAGAACCACAGTATCACGGCAGACCCCGAAACCAGCCCTCCCTTGAAGCCTGCTGAAGTGCTACAGATGTGGGGGGAAGGGCCACACAGTATCTGTGTGCATGACCCCAGCCCCAAGGCCTAGACCAGAGCCACCACCCAGGGCACAGCTGGAATGAGGCCCCAAATGAGCCACCAACATGTTCCGGAGGGCCCTCCAGGCTGAAGAGGTCCCTTCTCACCCAGCCGAAGGGGGGGGGAACACCAGGCAACAATGACCAATTGCCAGAATCCTATTATAGCGAGGACAAGGACGAAAATGACCCACTGGTGAGGGGACCAGTCCACCCTTTCATTTTCCCAATATGCCTCACAGCCCCAAAAACAGGGACCCAGGGGGCCTTTCAAGCCTTGATAGACTCAGGCGGCACTAGATGCTTGATCAACCTAACCACAGTCCTGAAAGTGGGGATCAGAGCAAAAAGACTGACCCACCCAATCCAGTTCAAACAGGTTGATGGGTCCCTAATGGGAGGAGCCTAGGCCACTCACCTGACCAAACCAGTGAGGCTAGAGCTAGCAGATCACTGGGAAGTAATTCAATTTGTAATAGCCCCCAAAATGACAGATTCAGTCATACTGGGACTCTCCTGGCTAGACAAGTGGGGACCGACCATCTGGTGGCAAGAGGGTACCCGCAGACTGAGAATAGCAAGGAGCCCCCAACCCCTCCCACACCAGCGAGCAGAAATACCGCTGATGCAGGGAACCCTCCAAAAGAGCACACCAGAACAACTGGCAACCACATCCGACAAAACCCCAGAGACCGAACAGATCCCGAGGGAATATCAGGACCTTGCAGAAGTATTCAGCGAGGCTGAGTGCAACATCCTACCTCCCCACCGCGAGGCAGATTGTGCCATTGAAACAATCCCGGGGGCAAAACTACCCAAGCCCAAACTGTATGCCATGACCCCTCAGGAAATGCAAGAAATGCGCAACTACATAGACAAAAACCTAGAAAGGGAGTTCATTGAGCCAGCCAAACTACAGGTCGCGGCACCAGTCCTCTTCAAAGAAAAAAAAGATGGGACTATGAGATTGTGTGTCGACTTTCGAGATATCAATGCTGTGTGTATACACAACCTATACCCACTCCCCCTCATGAAGGACATGCTATCTCACTTGGCCAAAGGAAAAGTCTTCACCAAACTAGACCTCAGAGAAGCATACTACTGAGTACGCATCATTGAGGGAGACGAGTGGAAAACAGTGTTCAACTGCCCCCTAGGGAGCTTCCAATTCAAGGTGATGCCTTTCGGACTGCAGGGAGCCCCAGTGGTGTTCATGCAATTAATAAATGAGGTGCTGCATGAGCACCTCTACAAGGGGGTTCTCGTCTACCTAGATGATACCTTCATTTACACTGAGACCATGGACGACCACATACCCCTTGTCCGCCAGGTACTGGAAAAACTTCTAGAAGCCAACCTGTATGTCAAGCTGTCAAAATGCGAGTTCCACCGCGCACAGCTAGACTACCTGGGTTATCGAGTGTCAAATGAAGGAATAGAGATGGAGCCAGCCAAAGTGCAAGCAGTCCTAGGCTGGCAACCCCCTCGCACCCGTAGACAGCTACAAAGCTTCCTAGGGTTCACGAACTTCTACAGGCAATTCATCC
Source organism: Pantherophis guttatus (assembly GCF_059756535.1). Taxonomy (NCBI): domain Eukaryota; kingdom Metazoa; phylum Chordata; class Lepidosauria; order Squamata; family Colubridae; genus Pantherophis; species Pantherophis guttatus. Next base: position 15,041,501 of record NC_142071.1, on the reverse strand, counting down.
CCTCCTTTGCAAAGATTGCCAAACCCATGATGGACCTCCTAAAGACAGGGAGCCCAGGAACAAAACCCTGCCTGGGACAACTTCTACAGCGGGATCTAACCTGCCAAGAGGCATTTGAAACACTAAAAGAAATATTTGCGAAGGAACTGGTGTTGAAGCATCCTGACCCCAAACAACCCTTCATCATCCAAGCAGATGCCAGCGACGTGGCAGTTGGAGCAGTGCTACTCCAAAGAAATAGTCAAGATAATCTACAACCCTGTGCCTACACCTCCCGCAAGTTCACAGACACAGAGAGACGATGGGCAGCATGGGAAAAGGAGGCATTCGCAGTGAGATGGGCACTGCTAACCTGGCGACACCTGCTGGAAGGGGGCCAGAAACCGTTTGAAGTCTGGACTGACCACAAAAACCTGGAGACCCTCAGGACCCCACAAAAACTATCACCCAAACAAGTCCGTTGGGCTCAATACTTCAACCGTTTTGACTTCGTGCTAAAGCACATTCCAGGGGGGAGGAACTTTCTAGCCGATGCCCTCTCCCGCATACCCCAGTACAAATGTGAGTGGGAGCAGGTGGTGGACGCCATCGTTCCCCTTACCCAAATAGCAGGCCAAGTAACCACCAGACGACGATGCCACGACCGACACGACCAACCAACAAGCAATCTAATGGCAAAACTCAAAACTGAACTGCTGGCAGACCCCTGGTTCCGAGACAATCAAAACATCGTGACAAAAAGGGATGACCTCGCATGGAAGGGGACAAAACTCTATGTCCTGGAATCTCTATGCACCCTGATCTTCCAGAGGAGCCACGACATTAAACTGGCAGGCCACTTCGGATTCCTAAAGACTTTACACTTAGCACGGAGGCAGTTATGGTGGCCCAGCATAAAGAAAGACATGGACAGTTATGTGAAAAGTTGCACCATCTGCACCATGATGAAGAAGCGACCAGGAAAAACCCCTGGACTGCTACAATCAGTAGCAGAGCCTACAAGACCATGGGAGGAGATTGCAATGGACTTTATAGTGGAGTTGCTGAAAAGTGGGGGAAACATGGTGATCTGGACTGTAATAGATTTATTTTCCAAACAGGCACACTTCATACCCTGCAGCGGACTACCCTCAGCTCACCAGTTGGCCAAACTGTTCCTGAAACACATCTACTGCCTCCATGGAGTACCAAGAAGAATTATCTCTGACAGAGGGGTCCAGTTCACGGCTAAATTCTGGAGGGAGTTCCTACGGTCCATTGGGTCATCCCAGGGCCTTAGCTCAGCCTTTCATCCGAGCACCAATGGGGGGGCAGAGAGACTGAATGCTATGGTAGAGCAGTACCTGAGGTGCTACGTGAACTATCAGCAGTCCAATTGGGTGGACCTCCTGTCTTTCGCTGAGGTCGCATATAATAATGCTGTTCACAGTAGCATGGGGCTAACCCCATTCAAGGTAGTGAGCAGCATGGACTTCGTCCCAATGCTTGAGTACCCAAGGGAGCCCCCCTCCTCAGTCAGCTTGACCGATTGGATGGCGATACTGAAAGCAACCTGGGAGAATGTCAAGAAAGCACTAGCTAAAGCTGTTGAGGGTAAAACTGCCCTCTGCAAAGTAGTGCAACGGACCAGACAGCAAAAAGATATGTTGCTTAGCAAAACACACAGATACTCACAGACTCTGAACGTTTAAAGAAAATAAACAGTCTTTACTAGTAGTAAAACAAACAAACTTGGCTTCTCAAAACAAAGATAACACTTCTTCAAATAATCACGGTTCAACACAAAAACATAGTTTGCTTACAATTCCAATTCTCTTCAGTAATACAGACACAGTTCCTTTCAGCAGTTCAACCTTCTAATAGCAGGAGCAGAAGTGAATGAACTTCCTGCCTTCTTTTATGTCTGCTTAGCACAGCCAATTAGTCATTAGTCTGCTTAGCACAGCCAAATAGTCATCACAGTTCAACACAAAAACATAGTTTGCTTACAATTCCAGTTCTCTTCAGTAATACAGACACAGTTTCTTTTAGCAGTTCAACCTTCTAATAGCAGGAGCAGAAGTGAATGAACTTCCTGCCTTCTTTTATGTCTGCTTAGCACAGCCAATTAGTCATCTTTGTAGCAGTTAAAGTTACAGAACATAGTTTTCTATATATTATCTACCCAACCATAGGATAAGCATCCAACAACAGCGGCACAAACCTAAAAGAAACAGGCAGACAAACACTGAGCTCCCCAAAGGCCATTTCAATTGGGGAAGGTTTACCTCTCCATAAAATATTTGAGGTTAAACTCCCTAGCAAGAAATTGGGGCCAAAGTTTATGGGACCATTCCCCATAGTAAAGATAATCAACCCGGTCACGGTGCAATTGAAGTTGCCCCGACTGCTAGGGAAGATACACCCGGTGTTCCATAGTAGCCTCTTAAAACCCGTGGTCAGATCAACCCTGAGGCCACTACCCCATGAGCCCCCAGACCCTGTGGTCATAGGGGGCCAGACCCATTATGAGGTGCAGCAAATCCTCAATTTGAGGTGGCACAGGAGACAACTCCAATATTTAATCAAGTGGAAGGGTTACCCCTTATCAGAGGCATCTTGGGTAAAGAGTCGAAACATCCAGGCTGATGGCCTGATAGTCAAATTTCATGCGGAAAATCCAAACAAGCCAGGTGTGTGGGGGGGGTCACGTCCCTAAACTCTACATCTGTACTCAAATTGTTTTGCTTTGCGCAGGTCACCCTCGGGAAGTGAGGGGAGCCGAATGTCAACTTGCAAAGTTTTCAAGTTGCCATGAGCAGGAGAGAGGGAGAACTGATAGAGCTAATTGATTTCTCTAATGGAAGCTACATTCCATACATGCTTTCTTCCGCAATCAAAAGAAGGGTGTTGGATTTCACAGCTAGCCAAAGTGGGTAATTGGAGAATGTGATTTATGACATGGCCAGGGAGGAGGGGAGAGACAGCGTCATAGGGGAACATAAATCTACGTGGGATTAGTTCTAACTGCATCCGAATATTGCCGAAATGGTGCTCCTAATAAATGACTGTATTTCTTTTGAAGTTTGGCTCATGGCTCATGAATTAATTAGTGCATCTTTCAGAAACTTCACACTAATCTAACCACTGGCCACGTGTTTTGCAAATTATCCACCCACTCCTTAAGTAAGGGGATGGTGGGTTCTTCTGTGGGTAGTTCAGGCATGAGACTGAAATCCTGGCCTGTTGCTACTCTAAAAGGGGTAAAATCAGTGCTTGAATGTACAGCATTATTAAACACAACTTCAGCAAAAGGCAAAAGTTCGGTCCAGTTATCCTGTTGAAAATTAATAAAACATCTTAAATATTGTTCTAGCACCGAGTTCAAAATTTCAGAATTTCCATTAGTGGATGGGTGGTGGGAGGAGCTCAACCCCTGGCCAGTACCAAGTAAGTCCAAAAATGCCCTCCAAAATTTGGAGGTGAATTGAACCCCTCTGTTGGAGATGATCCTTTGTGGAGCTTCATGAAGTCGATAAATGTGTATTAGGAATAATTTGGCTAAACTTTTAGCAGTTGGGATCTTTTGGCAAGGTATAAAACGTGCCTGTTTTGAGAACAGGTGTGTCACGAGCCAAATAACAGTATTTCCCTCACTGTTTGGCAATTCTACAATGAAATCCATAGCAATCTCTCTCCATGGTGCTGAAAGCTCAGTTACCTTCTGCAATAGACCTGGGGTTTTCCCCTGATGTCTTTTTGCTGCTGCACAAATGGGGCAGCTAGCTACATAGCTTTCTATGTCCTTTTTTAGTGATGGCCACCAAAATTGTCTTTTAATTAGGTGTAATGTTTTCACAAACCCAAAATGTCCAGCTAATTTGGAGTCGTGGCACTTTACCATTAAGCATAGTCTTTGGCTGGCTGAAACATACAACTTCCCTCCCACTCAAGCCAAGTATTCTTTCATCAGACAGCTGGATTTATGGTTCAAAAATCATTCATTGGTGGCCAATGCTTGTTTAAAAGTTTGGGTGGTATCATTGTCCATCAATGTTTCTTGTTTTGCCTGGGATCTGGTGAATACTTTAGCGGCTAATTGATTGTTTTGTACTATGGGTTTGATTATGTCTGACTTCACACTATTGTATTGCGGTTTTCTGGATAGCGCATCTGCCAGAAAGTTTTTTTCCCCTGGGAGGTATTTTAGAGTAAAATCAAACCATTTAAAGTACTGAGCCCATCGTACTTGTTTGGGGAGAGTTTCCTTGGGGTCTTTAGGGCTTCTAGATTTTTATGATCAGTCCAGACTTCAAAAGGGGTCTTACTGCCTTCTAGGAAGTGCTTCCAGGTTAACAGTGCCCAACGAACTGCATAAGCCTCTTTCTCCCAAATGACCCACCTTTGCTCAGTCTCATTCAACTGTTTGGATGTGTAAGCTCATGGTTGTAGTTGGTCTTGCTCATTTTTCTGAAGCAGGACTGCTCCTATTACCACATCGCTGGCATCTGTTTGTATGACAAATGGTTTCTCCATGTCCGGGTGTTTTAGAATTGGTTCTGCCAAGAACAGCCATTTAAATCTTTCAAATGCCACCTAGCATTCCATAGTCCAGTTCAATGGCTGCTTCAGTTTAGGGTTGCCCTCCCCCTTCATTTTTAAGAGCTTGGTGATGGGGAGGGCAATCTGAGTGAAAGCAGGGATAAACTGGAGGTAAAAGTTGGCAAAACCCAGGAAGCTTTGTAACTGTTTACGCGTGTGTGGAGGTTCCCAATTAAGTACAGCCTGCACTTTTAGAGGGTCCATTTCTACGCCCTGATGTGAAATGCGGTACCCCAAATTGTCACTGTGTTTTTTTATTTACCAGCTGAGCTCTCATTTCTGGACTATCAGACTTTCCGTAGCTTGCCAAGAATCCTTATCAGTAAGCTAAACTGCGCATGTATCTCCACCCACATTCCTTCACACACTTTTCTTTCTTCTCTTGCCAAGAAAGGTCTGGCTGCTGAGAAGCAGCCAGCACGAACTTTATCAAAAATGTAACTAATTAGATTAGTGAGGTGTTTTATTTTCTTTATAACAAATAAATGAGTTTTCTTAGAAGATATATCTTCGGGTTTTGTTTTCTTACAGTATGCTTGCAAGGAAAAGTCTCGATCAACTCCTCTTAATCAAGGTGCGATTGTCCCAAAAGCAGAATGGGATTAATCAGCGCCCTCACACCTGGTAACAGGACGATGGTTGAATTATGGCTTTTTCCTTGCTTTGTTACTTTGATAAGACCTCTAGGCTAATTAGACAGATGATTTATTTTGCGACCGAGGAACACTAATTAATTGTTTGCTAAGATGCCGAAACAGAAGAAAAAGGGCAAAATGAAACTCAGAGCATTCCCTATTAATGATTTCAACCTCTCCTACGAAGAAGAAGCAGAAAGGAGGATTTCAAACTTCCAGCCCCTTGCTACAGCCACAAGCCTGGAACTAGAAGCTGTGGGAGCCGTGGGAGGAGAAGAAACAGATGAAATGCTCTTAAAAAGGCATCAGGAGAGAGATAAGAGAGAAACTGCTTTTGAAGATAACGTGCTACAACTGAGGTCAGTAGTGTCTCCTTCTGAATATGCATGTTGTCGAGCCCTGGCCGGGACTCGCCACCTCCGGGGATGCTGGGGAGTCTGGGGCCAGATGGAGCACCTACCTAACCACCCGTGACGGTGGGATCGGCTCCACGCAGCAGCTGAGCAACTGAGGCAATGTGGCCGGCCGAGAACTACTGGCGCTGTCCTGTGATGTCACGGCTGCGGTGTCGGAGCGTCACGGCGCTCAACAGCTGATGTGGGAGGGAGGGAATTTTGAAATTGCATTGCCGGATGGTGGTTTGGGAGCCGGGAAGAGTATAAATAGTGCTGCACGGCGGTTGCGTGCAGCGCTGACTTTAACCCTGTGTTCTGGTTCGTCCTATTCTTCTTGCTGTGTTGCTGTTAAATCCGAATAAACAATTATTGATTGGCATTGCTTCTGGTGATTTTTTGCGGACACGGTCTGGATGACAGACGGAGCTGAGAGAAAGTCAGCGCTTCCACCTATTCCTGTTCCCGTTTTTGCTGGTCTTGTCTGCTGAGGAGTGAGGATGGCGGAAGACTTGGTACCAGAGGAGGTGGAAACGGAGCTGTTAGCCGAGGCAGCAGGGGGGGAGACGTTGGCAGAGGAGGAGCTTCAGGAGGAGCCTGTTGACCAGCCAGTGGTGAGACCCAAGGTACGACAGACCCAGGAGGAGGGCTGTCAGGAGGAGAACGGTTCCCAGCTGCAGAGGGGCCATCCCGCACAGCTGGCCACAGGGGACTGGTGGCATAGCTCTGCTCTCGCTGGACTGAAACTGCCAACCCTCCCCTTTGGGTCCATCCTTCCAGGGCTGGCAGGAGAGACAGTGGATAGAGGAAGAAGAAGGGGAATGGGGTTATGATACCGGCCCTAGCGCCATGGAACCCTCCGGGAATGCTTTGGGGAGGCAAGTTTCCATGAAGCCCCCTCATGGCAACTGTGGGCCACCAGATTGGATCCTGTGCAAGTGCCATCCTGGCAGGATACTGGGACGTTTAGTGGGGGGGGGGGATGTTTCCACCTTGCCAGCCCGAAATTGTGGAAAGAGCAAGCACCTACTCAGTTGGAGGACTGTACAGTAGCATGGGACCAGGAGTCCTCTCTGGGGAAGGGTGTTGTGTGGCATCAGGAGCGCCAACAGGAGCAGCAACCCTGGAGGCAGGAGAGAGGCCCTGCGAGAGGGCTCCAAAGACCACCAGCTGACCAAGCCCGTGTTGAGCGAAGGGGTGTGGAGGCGAGAAGACCCCCTGACCCACCGCAGCTGTGGGGCCCAGCTCCCAGAATGTGGGTACCACCTACCTGCCCCCCTGCTTTGCAAGCCACCTTTGATGGGAGTCCAGACTGAGTGGCTTTATTCCTAAACCAAGTGATAAGCCATCTGGACCAGTATGGGCATTGGTACCCTTCCCAGTGGGCCATGGTTGTGGCCATTATGGCGGTCCTGACTGGGGATGCTGCTGATTGGGTGGCTAGCCTGCACAGTAACCACGCTAGGGAACTGGTCAACATTGGGATATTTCTGGAGGCTCTTCGGTCCACCTTTGAGAATGAGTCTAGTGTGCAAGTGGCAGAGGGTGACCTGGTTGCGCTTAAACAGAGGGGTGCTCCCGCTAAAGACTATGTAAGGGATTTCAGGAAGGTAGCAAGTCGCTTGGTGGGCTGGCCAGAATGGATGTTGGTCCAACAGTTCTGCATGGGTCTGGACCGAGAACTGCGACAAGCTTGTGTCTATAGGGGCCTGGCACCATGTTTGGCGGTATGGTTCAAGGCCGCTATAGAGCTAGACCTCCGAGAATTCCGGGTTTGGCCCGAGGGTGGTTCAGGTCAAAGGAAAGGGCTGATGGATAGATCGACAGAAAAGCCTCAGGCCATGAGAGAACCTAGACTGTGTGTACTCCCGGACCCACTGGAGAGGTCCCAACGACCGGCATTCCAATGTTTTCGGTGTAACCTGGTGGGTCATCGAACGACTGAGTGCCCTTTGCCAACACCACGGGTACAGCCCCAGAGGCCGACCACTGGAGTGGCATCAAGAGGTCGAACACGACAGCCACCTGAGAGATCCCAGGCGACACAGGGCCCCAAGACAGCTACGGAACCCCAGGGCAGGGGTCCTGCATCAGTCCCAGTGACGGGAAAGTTTCCTGTAGATTCCGGGGACAGTGACGATGAGGACCTGGAAGACCCAATGGTGGGCGATCCCATTTGTCCTTTTGTGATACCGGTGATGTTAAGGAACCCTTGGGCCACTTCCAGGAATCGCTATGGGACTCTAGTGGATTCGGGGTGTACTCGGTGTCTTATCCGCCAAGCAGTGGTGGATGACCTGGGATTGCGGGTGAGGCAGCTAAAAGCTCCCATGACATTTGAACAAATGGATGGATCATTGTTGGGGGGGGGGGCACCGGCTACCCATGTGATGGAGAGATTATACTTGGAGATAGGAGACCACCGAGAGATGATCCGCTTTATTGTTATTGAAAAAATGATAGAACCAATAATACTGGGATTAGCTTGGCTTGATAAGTGGCAGCCTACCATCTGGTGGGAAGGGGGATATTGGAAACTATGGCTGACAGTTGGTCCAGCACCACCTGACATGGCTGGGGACCCCCGTGCATCATCTACGGAGGGGCATAAAGGGGAGGGCTGTGCTATAACTGTGCCCCCTTCAGAAAAGGAATTCCCTAGTGTTTACGAGGATCTTGCTCTTATATTCAGCGAAGAGGAGGGTGAGGTGTTGCCCCCTCATCGGCCCACAGACTGTGCTATTGAATTGGTACCTGGGGCCACATTACCAAAACCGAGGATGTATTCCATGACACAGAAAGAAATAGCAGAACTATGGCGATACATCGATAAAAATCTAGCTCAAGGGTTTATTAAACCCAGTAGGTCACGTATGGCAGCTTCTGTCCTTTTCAGAGAAAAGAAGGATGGGGGGGTTACGCTTATGTGTTGATTTCCGGGATTTAAATGCAGTTTGTGTAGAGCATTTGTACCCACTTCCCTTGATGAAAGACCTCTTGGCTACGTTGGCGACTGGACGAGTTTTCACAAAATTGGACTTGCGAGAGGCGTACTATCGAGTTTGTATCAAACCAGGGGATGAGTGGAAAACCACATTCAACTATCCCCTTGGAAGTTACCAATTTCAAGTCATGCCATTTGGTCTCCAGGGCACTCCTGCAGTCTTTATGCAGCTCATCAACGAGGTGCTGCATGAACATCTATACAGGGGTGTCTTGGTATACCTGGACGATATCCTAATATATACCCAGACCATGGAAGAACATACCAAGTTAGTACGTCAAGTGTTACAAAAGTTATTGGCGGCTAAACTGTTCGTGAAATTATCGAAATGTGAGTTCCACAAAACAAGAATAGACTATCTGGGTTACAGGATATCGGCGGACGGTGTGGAGATGGATCCACAAAAGGTCCAGGCAATTGTGGACTGGCAAGCCCCGGGAACTAGAAAACAGCTCCAAAGTTTCCTCGGTTTTGCCAATTTTTATCGACAATTTATTCCTGCATTTGCCATGATAGTGTTACCTCTAACAGACTTGTTGTGTACCAAACCACAAACTTTGAAACCAAAGCCTGGTCAGCTATTGAATTGGACAACCGCATGTCAAAAGGTGTTTGAGCAGTTAAAATACTTGTTCACTAAAGAACCGGTCCTTAAACACCCCGATCCAACACAAGCATTTGTTGTTCAGGCAGATGCTAGTGACGTAGCTCTGGTGGCTGTTCTCCTACAAAAAGATGGACAGGGTCGTCTGCAACCGTGTGCATATACTTCATGCAAATTAAGTCCAACCGAACGAGGGTGGACTATATGGGAGAAGGAGGCCTTCGCCGTAAAATGGGCATTGACGACATGGCGTCACCTTCTTGAAGGAGCAGCGCATCTGTTTGAGGTCTGGACGGATCATAAGAACTTGGAAGCATTACAAACACCAAGACGGTTGTCTCCTAAACAAGTGCGGTGGTCTCAATACTTCCACAGGTTCTCCTTCCGATTGAAGTATGTTCCGGCTGGGAGAAACTTCCTTGCAGAAGCCTTGTCCTGAATGCCACAATACCATAGCAAACGGGAGGAGATTTTAGAAGCTCTTATACCACCCAGTCAGGGTTCACATGATATGTCAATGGTGCTTTGTTCGGAGAAGCCCTTTGTAACTGAACTTAAGGCAGCGATAGACAATGACCGATGGTTGACACAGAACTGGGCCTTGCTTACCGTTCGGGAGGGGCTGGCATGGAGAGGGGATAAGTTGTATATTCCGGAGTCACTAAGAACATCTGTTCTACAACGTTGTCATGATTCGAAACCAGCGGGACATTTCGGATATTTGAAAACACTTCATCTTGTCAGACGACAGTTTTGGTGGCCGCAGATGCACGGCGATATCGAGAAATATGTGAGAGGGTGTTCAATATGTGCGGCAGCTAAACCGTGGTCAGGAAAACCAATTGGACTGTTACAAACGGTAGCTGATCCCAGCAAGCCATGGGAAGAGATCGCTATGGACTTTATAGTCGATCTCCCCCCCCCGTAGTGGATACAATGCAATCTGGATGGTGGTAGACTTGTTTTTGAAGCAAGCCCATTTTGTGCCCTGCAAGGGATTATCATCTGCACGACGTCTAACCGACATGTTTCCTCAACATATCTACCACCTTCATGGAGTTCCTAAATGAATTATTTCAGGCTGAGGAGTTCAATTCACTGCTAAATTTTGGAGATGTTTCATACGGCGGATAGGCTCCACCCAAGGATTGAGCTCTGCCTTTCATCCCAGTACCAATGGGGCAGCGGAGCGAGCCAACGCTGCAGTTGAGCAATACGTCCGTTGCTATGTCTCTTACCAGCAATCCGATTGATCTAGACTCATCCCATTTGCGGAAGTGGCTTACAATAATGTCACTCATCGTAGTACAGGCCTTTCCCCCTTCCAGGTGGTATATGGTCAAGACTTCCCAATTATACTGGAGGTAGAACCTCCGTCCATGGGTGTAGACACCCCAGGTAGTTGGGCAGAGAAGATCCGCCGCATATGGCCAGACGTTAAGATGGCGTTACAAAAAGCGGCAGATGAATATAAGACCTATGTCGATAAAAGACGGGCGGACCCAAAGCCATTTCAAGTGGGGGACAAAGTGTACCTATCGACCAAATACCTGAAGCTTAGGTTGCCAAGTAGGAAATTGGGTCCAAAGTACCTGGGACCTTTCCTGATCACCCGAGTAATTAATCCTGTGACTGTAGTTCTTAAATTGCCCTCACTTTTGGGTAAAATACATCCTGTCTTTCACAGTAGTTTGTTGAAACCCGTAACAGTGGACAGGACCACCGATGCCACTAGTCCACCAGGTCCAATACACACGGATCAATATGAAATAGATAAAATATTAGACTCTAGATTCCGCCGAGGCAGAATCCAATATTTAGTACCATGGAAAGGTTATCCCCTAGCACAAGCATCCTGGGTACCAGGGTCAGTAGTACATGCTACACGTTTGGTAAGGAGGTTCCATCGCCAATACCCCAACAGACCACAGCCTGCTGGAAGCATATCTACTATGATTAATATCTCTCCTCTTCCTCCCACAGGTGGACCCCTGGTAGAGGGGAGCCGTCTGTCGAGCCCTGGCTGGGACTCGCCACCTCCGGGGACGCTGGGGAGTCTGGGGCTGGAGGGAGCGCCTACCTAACCACCCATGATGGTGGGATCGGCTCCGCACAGCAGCTGAGCAACCGAGGCGATGCGGCTGGCCGAGAACTACTGGCGCTGTCCTGTGACATCACGGCTGCAGCATCGGAGTGTCACGGCGCTCAACAGCTGATGTGGGAGGGGGGGAATTTTGAAATTGCATTGCTGGATGGTGGTTTGGGAGCCAGGAAGAGTATAAATAGCGCTGCACGGCGGTTGCGTGCAGCACTGACTTTAACCCTGTGTTCCGGTTCGTCCTGTTCTTTTTGCTGTGTTGCTGCTAAATCCGAATAAACAATTATTGATTGGCATTGCTTCTGGTGATTTTTTGCGGACACGGTCTGGATGACAGACGGAGCCGAGACATGCTCTCAAACAGTCCTCCCAGAGCCTTCTGCTTTTGTAACGCTTGGTGCAAGGCCAAAACATTCACAAACTGCCCAGCATTTTCCCTCCTATGCAGAAAGAGAAATAATTCATTATTCTCCTCAAAGCTCTGAGCTCGCCCTGGATGAGCTGGCTATAAAAGCCTATCGTGACCGTATAAAATTTTATGAACAGGAGTTATCCCAGGCAAAAATGGATTTATTTATGCTTGAGCAAGATAAGGGAGAATCTCATGACTTCAAAATCTCTAAAAGCGCCATTTTGGCTCCTTCTTCTTTGGAGCCAAAGACACTCCTCCTGGTGGATTTTGTGTCAGGCCAATCAGAACAGAGAGCTGTGCACACGTCACATGAAATTCTCACCGATCAGATTACAAATGCCATGAAAGCAAAAAGAGCTGAGCTGCCCGAAACTAAAGGTGCAGCACCATCTGCTGGTGAAAGTAATTTACTAAAGAAAGCTGAAAGGCATCGCAGCCTACATGAACATTTTGAACTATTACAGAAGACTCTATTAGAGATGTCTTCAACTCACTCAGAGATTCAGGTTGCAATGCAACAAGTGTCTCCACAGGCTCAATCTCCAGCACCCCCTGGTGCTTAATGCAGCAAAGGCAAATGACTGCATCTCCAGCAGGTCATGCTAATATTGCAGCTCAAGCACAAATGGCAGCTGGAACACAGCAGATTCCAGTGCAACAGCCAGCATACCAAATGCATGTTCCTCACCAGGCATTTTCTGTTGCTCCACTAGCTGCTGAGTCAAAATTAAAGATGTTAGGACAGAATTATAAGGCCTGGGTCAGTGAGATTGGATTGTTACTTCGCAGAGAAGGTACTCACTGTATGATTTTTTAATCCCCCTGCTCAGCCATGGTCCCCTGCAATAAGAGATTTAGAAACTAAAGCTTGCACAACATTATTGATGTCCATGGATACTGAACTGCAGGTTACATTTTCGCCTGATGTAAAAGCCCAACAAATTTGGGCTGAATTGGAAAATTGCTACAGGCCTGTTTCAATTGAGTCTTCATGTTTGCTCATGTCCGAATTCCATGGTTCGAGATTGAAACCTGGTGAACAAATTGGAGGACATTTGACCAAACTGAAAGGAATCAGAAGAGAATTGAGAGAAAGAGGCTATAATATTGAAGATATTCAAATGATCAGCATTATCATTAATTCTTTGAACTATGAATGGAAAGATGCCATTGCAAAGATTAACCAAGTCCCTATTGCTCAACGCACAGTGGACAATGTATGCAGACTTTTATTTGAAGAAGAAGCACTCATGTTAGCCAAGCCACACTTGAGAGGACCACCCGCATCAAGAGCTCCAGCTACGCGCCCCTTCCGAGGAAGGACCTATGCTCCAAGGATGCCAAGATGCTACATCTGTAATCGTGTGGGACATGCCACCCGGGATTGTCCCCAACGAGTTCCAGCTCCCGTCACATACCAGCCCAGAGGAACAGACTCCAGAGGCAGAGGCAGAGGCGGAAGACAAGGTCGTCGTGGTCCCTGGCGTGATCCACAAGCTCCACTTGCCACATTGGCTTTAACTAATGATCCACAATCTCAACCAGAGTACGACAGACGACTCCTGTGGACTTTGGACAGTGGTGCAGCATTGCATGTTACCTACAGAAAGGAACTTTTTACAGAGATGCACGAGCCTGAACCTGAACTACGTGGACTTTATTCTTTTTCCAATCATCCTTGTCAGGTCAAAGGAAAAGGAACTGTTTATGTTGAAGAGCTCGATGCATTCATTCCTGATGTTTATTACATACCAACAGCAACCAGTAATTTGCTTAGTCAGTGTCACTTGTCTAGAGCGTTAAAATTCCAGGTTCACCACCTTGAAAAAGCAAGTTACATAGTTAAAGATGGAGATATTGTTGCTGAAACCATATTAATTGGTGGTGTTTATTACTTAAAGCCAAAGCCTAAACCACAAACACAGGCAAGTATACAAACTCCAAAAAGGGAAAGCACAGGCCCAGAGAGAGATGCTCCAGTGAGAGATCCTGTTGCTGCTCCAAAGGCTCCTAAAGCCAACAAAAAGAAAATTGGGAAACAGGTTGCTCAGAGCAAGCCTGAGGTTCCTGATAAAATTGTTAATGTTCAGAATTCACTAACTAGTAAACCTTTGCATTCTAGGTGTATCCATAAATGACATAGAAGATTAGGGCATGCCAGTTTCCGTGTTCTTAGGAAGATGCTGGAGTTCGCAAAAGGTTTGGATCTAAAGGGGTGTAAGGTGTTTTTGGATTGTGATGTCTGCAAAAAGGCCAAATCCAAAGCAGCAGCCATTCCCAAATGCGCTACATGCTTGTCAACACACATTTTTGATTTGGTTCACACTGACATAGTTGGTCCTTTTCTGCCATCATTTGGTGGTAGAAAATATTTTCTAACAATTGTTGATAATTACTCAAGATATGGATATGTATATCCTATGAAAGAAAAATCTGAGACTTTTCAGATCTTTAAAGACTTTACAGCCCTTGTTTCTACCCAACACGGAGTTCGCATCGCCAGAATCCAGAGTGATCGTGATGCTGAATTCATGTCTCAGCGTTTCCAGGACTGGATGCATAAGAATGGTATTCTTCATCAGACGTCGGCTCCTTACATACCGGCTCACAATGGAGGGGTACTGCAAACCATGATGCGTTGTCTCCTAGAAGACACCAACCTTGATATGATATACTGGGGTGAAGCTATAAAATATGCAAATTACATTGTCAACCGTACTTGGAGCAGTGTAATGAATCAGACTCCTTTCTTCATGTTGTATGGCTACAAGCCCAATCTTAAAAACATCCATATTTTTGGTTCATACGCTATGGTGAACATTCCCTTAGCTCAAAGAAGAAAAGGAGGTCCAGCAGCAAAAAGACTGAGATTTATGGGTATTGATGATAATTCAAAATGGAGCAAATTTATTGACTTTAAACATGTAATTGTGATTTCCCAATCTGCTAATTTTGAGGAAGATGTTGACTGGTCCAGGATTCATTCCAATGATCCTGGAGTTTATTTTCCTAGAGATGATACTGCTGATGCCATGCAGATTGATGATCAAGATTCCATTGGTTCTTCTCAACCCGATGTTCCGTCTTTGCAAGCCGCGGATGCTGATGCTAGCGACGAAAGTGAGGACGAGGATGAAGCAGAAGAAGACTGGACTGTTGTCCCGAGACGTTCCAAGAGGGCTACAAAAGGAATCCCTCCACAATGATATTCTTGCCAACTGACAAAAGCACCCTTGCCTTTGATTTGCAATGTTACACTTCCACCTGATAATTTCACACAAATCAAGCAGCTTCCTGATTCAGAGCAAGACAAATGGTATGAAGCAATGCAGGTTGAAATGGACAGTCTAAAGAAACTTCAAGTGTTTACACCTGCAAAACCTCCAGCAAACAAAAAGGTCATTGGCACTCGATGGGTCTACAGAATCAAAAAGAAGCCAAATGGTGAGTCACTGTACAAGGCCAGACTTGTAGCTCAGGGTTTCGCTCAACGTTATCCTGAGGACTACACAAATACCTATTCACCGACAGTTCGAACTGAGAGTGTAAAAATTGCTTTAGCAACTGCAACTATCCTTGGTTTAGAAGTTTTCCAGTTCGATGTTGACACGGCTTATCTACATGCAGACCTAGATGAAGAGATCTATGTGAGAAGTCCTCCAGGATTCCGACAGCAAGAAGGGGATACCTGGTTCCTAAACAAAAGTCTTTATAGTCTGAAACAGTCTGGTTTAATGTGGTACTTATGTCTTACTGACAAACTAAATTCAATGGGCTTTATTAAGTCCGAAACTGATGAGTGCGTGTTCACAAAAAGATCTAACAATGCATATGAAATAGTTCTTGTTTATGTTGATGATATTGTTTATATTGGTCCAAATAAGCAAATGAGTGAAATTTTTGCCAAAGCTTTGCAGAGATACTTCACATTGAAATCATTGGGTCATATTAGCACTTATTTAGGTGTTCAGATTGAAAAAACACAGAAGGGGTTTAGTCTTTCACAAGAGGATAAAATTGAACAAATTTTGCATCATTGCAACATGAAGGATGCTAACACAACAAAGACACCCATGCAAACAGATTTTCTCAACTTGACACATGAAGCAAGTCCTGAGTTTGAGGATCAAACACTTTATCATTCAGTTATTGGGTCACTGTTGTATATTAGTAGTTGGACCAGACCTGACATTGCACTTAGTGTTAATCTCTTGTCTCGACACGTAGGTAAGGCAAAACAGTTTCATTGGTCATGCATTAAGAAATTATTGAGATAGCTAAAATACACTAATCACATGAAGTTATTGTTAGAACCAACATATACTGATTATGCAGAATTATGTTGTTATGCAGATTCTGATTGGGCAAGTGATAAGAAATCACGTAAAAGTACTTCAGGTTATATGATGTTCTTAAATGGATGTCCTGTTTATTGGCAAGTATGTAAACAGAATTTTGTTTCTTGTTCATCTACTGAAGCTGAATATGCTTGTGTTTCAGATGCATGTAATTCTCTAACTTGGTTTGATGCTTTAGTCACAGATATCTGGACACACCCGATCCAACTGATCACCGTGATGGAAGACAATGAATCAGTGGTTTATATTTCTGAATCACATTTCACAGGTTCTAGGTCCAGACACATTGACATCCGTTATCAAAACATAAAACATTTCGTGAAAAAAGGTTTTGTTAAAATGCAGTATGTATCTACACATGATCAAATTGCTGATATGCTCAACAAACCACTTCCAGCAGCTCAACACGAGTATCTGCGTAAGAAGATGTGCCTTATTTGATGATGTACCTGATATTTGCTCAACTGGCAAAAGAAGGGGACTATCAGACTTTCCGTAGCTTGCCAAGAATCCTTATCAGTAAGCTAAACTGCGCATGTATCTCCACCCACATTCCTTCACACACTTTTCTTTCTTCTCTTGCCAAGAAAGGTCTGGCTGCTGAGAAGCAGCCGGCACGAACTTTATCAAAAATGTAACTAATTAGATTAGTGAGGTGTTTTATTTTCTTTATAACAAATAAATAAGTTTTCTTAGAAGATATATCTTCGGGTTTTGTTTTCTTAAAGTATGCTTGCAAGGAAAAGTCTCAATCCACTCCTCTTAATCAAGATGCGATTGTCCCAAAAGCAGAATGGGATTAATCAGCGCCCCCACAATCAGTCAATCTTCTCTTGTTGGAATTCAAATTTAGAAAGTTTAGCATAAAGATTGGCAGAGCGGAGTTTGTTTAAAACCACTCTGACTAGTTTTACATCTTCTGCTTTGGTCTCAGTATAGATTAAAATGTCGTTCAAGTAGACCCCTTATACAAATGCTGATGTAGCACTTCATTTATTAACTGCATAAACACTGCAGGGGCTCCTTGTAACCCAAAGGGGAGCATCTTGAATTGGTAGCACCTGACGGGGGTGGGGGGGTGGGGTGTTAAATACCATTTTCCACTCATCCCTCTCCTTAATTTTGATATGGTAGTAAGCCTCCCTTAAGTCCACTTTTGAAAATTTTTTCCCTTTAGCGAGGTGTGTTAGCATATCTTTCATAAGGGGGAGGAGATACATGTTCTCCACATTGATCATATTCAGATTTCAAAAATCAACACAGAGACGTTTTGAGCCATCTTTTTTCCCCTCTAAATAACATTGGAGCTGCGATTTTTGGTCGGGCTGGCTTGATGAAACCCCTTGCTAGGTTTTTCTCAATAAATGTTCTCAGCTCTTCCAACTCCCTCGGTGACATGCTGTACATCTTGGGTTTAGGGAGTTTAGCACCGGGTAAGATTTCTATTGCACAGTTGGTAGCGCGGTGGAGAGGGAGCTCGTCTGAGGCTTTTTCGCTAAAAACTTCAGCCAAATCCTTGTATTCTATGGGTATGCCCTCAGTTGGCATGGCATGACCAGGCATGGCTGTTTCTCGGTTCTCTGCCACCTTAGTTACTTTATGTGGATTCTCAGCAAAAGTCACGTGCATCTGAAATTTTATGATGCCTTGTTTCCAATTTATTTTGGGGTTCCATTTTTTCAGCCATGCAAGGCCCCAAAATAACAGCCATTCCATGCCAGGTGCCACTATAAATGTAAGCATTTCCTCGTGGCTTCTGATGCCTACATGTAGAGGCTCGGTGGCAAAAGAAGCTGGCTCCCCTCCTGCTATTGACCCATCTAGTTGGCAGAAAGTGATGGGGTTTTTCAGCTTTCTTATGTTAATCCCCAACTTCCCTACTAGGGTTGGGCTGATCAAACAATGGGTGCAGCCTGAGTCACCTAGAGCAGAGATATTTATCTCCCTGTCCTGGTTTGGGATAAATAGTCTTAAGGGTTAATAGTTGTAAGTGGTTTAATTGGTTTGCTTACCAGTGGTTCATCTTCTGGATCGCTTCCGAATGAGTGTGATTCCTCCTACTGAGATGCTAGGGTTTCCTCCCCAAAGGTGGGGGGGGGGAGATGGAAATTCTATGGTCTTCCTGTTCCTCAGGGCAGTCTCCTTCCCATGCCAGCCAAGTTTTGCAGGGTTCCCCCCCAGTGGATAGTTCCAGGTGGGTGTTTACGAACAACATTCTGCAGCTCAGTGCCCCTCTTTTCCACACTTGAAACAGGCTGAGGATTTCAGACAGAATGCGGTTTGTGATTTGAGGGGATCTTGCTTCCATTGGGGTGGGGATTTCTTCCATGCTCACCCCACTTGATACTGGTTTCTGGCCATATCGATCTCAGCTTCTTCAGCAGTGACCTTAATGCGGTCGCATGCTTTGCGATCTGCTAGTGGGTCCTCAAACTGTTGTTGCAGGGCCATCATGAAACAGTTGAAATTCCACAGTTCTGGCACGTCGGCGTTATTAAGGGTCACCATCCATCTGGCAGTGGCACCCTCTAGGGCTAGGGTCACAACTTGCACTCGGGATCCTTGGGTTTGGAAATCACACTGTACTCTTGCATGTAGGTGAGCACGTGTGCCACAAAGAATCCTAATTGCTGCGGATTCCCATCAAACTTCACCCCAAGGGAGGGAGATTCTCTTTCCAGTTGCGGGGCTCGGGGCTGGTTGGGAATGGGCCCCAGTGTGTGTGCTGCCTGGGGGGGGGAGGGTTTGCTGGGTCTTCTCCTGCTGCTGTTGTGCCATCTGCTCAATAGGAGGCTCCAGAAGGGGGGTGCCTCCTGTGGCATCATCCACGACTGCTGCCCTTTCAGCACTCTTTGGTTGTTGTCCTGGCTCCCCTCGGATGTTGAGATTTTCCAAAGTTTCCATCACCAATTGGGTTATATGCCTCTTCAGACAATCCTCCCTCAGTGGTGCTTCGGTTAGTCCCCCCTGGTCAGCAAGGGTTTCTAGTTCCAATTTCCACCCTGGTTTTTGGTTGCCATGACTGAGGGTGACTCCTGAGGGTGTTCTCTCATCCCAGCTATCTTTCTTCCCAATGTCAATTAACCAGCGGGGCTTTTCAGGATTCTCCAGGGTTACCTCATCCTCTCAGATGGGGTGTACAAAACAGGCATCTGACTGGGTGGCGGTTGATGTCTCCCCACAGCATTCGGCTTCTCCCAGTTCTCTGCTTCGTTCAGACATGGTTTGCAAGATCCCCTCAGTAGAGCGAAGATTGCTTCTCTGGGTTGACTGTTTTGCAGATCTTGCTTTCTGCAAGGATTGCCTCTCCTTCCAACTTAAGAAAGTAAAGACTCTTGAAACATGGTAGTTCAAAAGGATGCTTTTATTAAGCAGAAATGATAGCAACCAAGTTAAAGCAAGATCTGAATACCCTTAGGCAAGCCAAGTAGGATTAAAGCAGTAGAGACTCCTCCCTTTAAGTCAGAATGCAGATTTTAGCCAATACACAAATGTGAAGATGTTTTCTTTACTAGTTTCCCTGAGAACCCAAACAAACATGTATTCACACCATTATCCTTTAAAGTGAAACAACCCACATGGCTATCATAAACATTCCTCCATGTTAAGAGGATCTCAGGGCTCTTTGGCACCAGGATATAGGTTGTAAAATATCTGTTGACACAGGCAATGCTAGTAAATCGAATCCAAGTCTCTCCCTTCTCCCAATTGATTGGCAGTATCCAGTCACCTTTTAGGGATCTGACACAGAGAGTGGGCCAAGGCCATCTGGTAGTAGTTTGCTGCCTCTGGAGTCTCCGGACTCTGACATCAGTAAGGCAGAAGAACAGTGTGAGCCTGTTCCCAGGGTGCGCATGCACAGAACTGCCAGGAGACAAGAACAATTAAGAAAACAGAGTTGACTTGGGTGTAAGACTTGTAGTTTATTGGCCCCTCCTATAAGACATAAAAGAGAAGTGAATGGGACGTGAACTTTTCCAAGAAGCAATTAGTTCATCTGGCTGTTTCAAGATTGAAAATGCTGTTTGTGACTCTGTGTCAAGTTTGGCCTTGCCCTGCATCTGGAAATTAGCTTTCTGGCAGTGTTCCACGTGAGATAGATGGATGTTGATAACCTTCCTCTGAAAGACTGTTTATCAAGCCTCGTGGACTATAAATGAAAGTAATTTACAGACGTATGAATTAAAGAGATTTGCTGGAACTAAGTTTGTGCTATTTACTTTCTAAGGAAGCCTAGGTCAGAACATAACCCTGTAAAGTGGAAAAAAACAAATTTCTTCTAACAACCGGTTCTCCGAACTACTTAGAAAATTAACTACTGGTTCTAGTGAATAGGTGCAAACCGGTAGAATCCCACCTCTGAGTTCATCATGTTTTGTAAAGGCGGTAAAAGTTAATCTGCAAAACATTTATAATAAGAACCCGATATCCTATCTGGTCCAGTCACCTTTCCTAGTTTAATTTTTTTATAGCTTTGGAAATTTTATACAAATTAAAGAAAACTTGGTAATTTTACTTGACTGATTTTATTTTTATTTTTTTTAATTTTTATTCATTTTTTATTTAAAAATACAAACTAAACAAAACAAATAACAACAAAACATACAAAACATATAAACAAAAATTCAAATATATATCAAGTTTATCGCAACTGTACTATATGTTCTTATTTGTGCATTTGACTCCTCATTGTTTGTTTAGTTAAGTTTTAGTTTAGTTTTTTTAAATTTGTATACCGCCCTACTCCCGAAGGACTCAGGGCAGTGAACAGGCACAGGATAAAATACAGAAATACAAAAGTTAAAAACAATTTAAAACCAAATTAAATAATTTAGCCCACGACAATTAAAATCCCAATAAATTTAAAACAAATTAAAATTTCAATTTAAAATTTAAAAGAAAGGGGAGAAAAATTAGCCCAGGCCGGCTTGCTGGAATAAGAGGATCTTAAGAGCATAGCGGAAAGTGCGCAGATCCGGGATCCTCCGTATCTCCGGGGGGAGCTCATTCCAGATAGTGGGTGCCCACACAGAGAAGGCCTCCCCCTGGGGGCCACCAGTCGACACTGCTTGGCTGACGGCACCCAGAGGAGCCCCTCTCTATGAGAGCGTACTGGCTGGTGGGAGGTTATTTGTGGTAGTAGGCGGTCCCGTAAATAACCAGGTCCTAAGCCATGGAGCGCTTTAAAGGTGGTAACCAAAACCTTGAAGCGCACACGGAAGACCACCGGGAGCCAGTGCAGCTCGCGCAGGAGAGGTGTTACACGGGAGCGCCATGTTGCTCCCATAACCATCTGCGCGGCTGCACTCTGTGCCAGTTGGAGCCTCCGTGTGCTCCTCAAAGGGAGCCCCATGTAGAGAGCATTAAAATAGTCCAGGCGGGAGGTGACGAGGGCATGAGTGACTCTGTGTAGGGAGTCCCGATCCAGAAAGGGACGCAACTGGCGAATCAAGCGAACCTGATGAAAAATCCTCCCAGTCACGGCCGTCAAGCGCTCTTCTAAAGACAGCCGTGAATCCAGGAGGACACCCAAGTTGTGAGCCCTCTCCGTGGGGGCCAGCGATTCGCCCCCAATAGTCAGCGATGCCGTCAACTGACTATATTTGGTCTTTCTCTTATGTCTATCTTTGTAATTTGTTGTTAACCTGTATTCGTAGTTTATGTTCCTATTTCTGTATTAGGTCACTCCACTTACTTCCTAATCTTTTTTCCCTTTTCTATCTTCCAACCAGGTGTATCACTTTCCCCATACTAAATAATAATCATGCTCCTCTTTATTTTGTAATTCCTTTGTGAGTCTGTCCATTTCTGCACATTCCATGATTTTGCTAATTACTTTATCTTCCATTGGTATGTAACTACTCTTCCAATTTTGTGCAAAAATTATTTGTGCTGCTGTTGTTATATGAATGATTAAGTATTTTTTTTCTTTTCATATTGTCCATTTATTATGCCTAGTAGAAAGGTTTCTGGCCTCATTTCTATTCTTTGATGTGCTATTTCTTCTATTTGTGTTCTGATCGTTTGCCAATATTGTTTTGCCATTGGGCAGGTCCACCACATGTGATAATAGGTTCCTTTATGGAGTTTACATTTCCAGCATGTTGGGGGAGTTTTGGGGAACATTCTTGCCAGTCTGGCCGGTGGGAGGTGCCACCTATAAAACATTTTGTACAGATTTTCTTTATAGGGTACAGACATTGTTAATTTATAATTTATTGTCCATAATTTTTCCCAATTGTCTAATTAATATTATAGCTGAAATTCTTTGCCCAAATTATCATGTTTTCTTTAATTTATATCCTCGTAAATAATTATAAACTTTTTAAATCAATTTGTCCTGTGGTCCTTGTAAAATTTTATCTAATTTGTATTGGCCTTTTTGGAATCCAAATTGTGCCGAATCTTTTTTATACCTTGATTTTATTTGTACGTATGGCCACCAGTCAATGTCTGTACCCATCTCCTTCAATTCTTGTCTCGTTCTTAGTTCCCCCTGGTTGTTTAGCAAGTCTTTGTAGGTTTTCATTTTGGTGTTATCCATGGCATTTGGGTAGATCTGAGCTTCCATGGTCGATAACCATTCCAGAATTTTATTGTAGTGTGTTTTTTTAATATAGTGCGTGTCTGACCATATACCTCTGGAAATATCCATGTTGTTTATCGGTGCCCTCCCATAGAAATGCATGCCATCCTCATTCTAGGTCGAATCCTTCCAAATTCAGTAATCGTTTATTTTTGAGTTCCATCCATTTCTTGATCCAGATTAGTGCTGATGCTTTGTAATATGTTTCTCAGTCTGGTAGTGCCAGTCCTCCTCTTTCTCTTGTATTCTGTAGGTGTTTTATTTTAATTCTTGCTTTCTTCCCTTGCCAGATGTAGTCTGCTATTAATTTATTGAAGTCCTTGAAGAAATTCTTCCCCGGTTTTATTGGGATCACTTGGAATAGGTATAGAATTCGAGGTAGAACATTCATTTTAATTGAAGCAATCTTTCCCAAGAATGACAGTTGTAGCTTTTTTCAAGTTTCTAAATCTTTTTTAATTTGTCTTGTTAATTTATCATAATTATCTTCTCTAATTGATGAACTTTTATTAGTGAGCCATATTCCTAAGTATTTTACTTTCTTTGTCGTTTGTATGCCTAATTCGTCTTCTAATTCCTTTTCTTGTTGACTGGTGAGATTTTTGGTTAATATCTTTGTTTTTTGTTTATTGATTTTGAGTCCGGCTACTCTCCTATATTTTTCTATTTGATCTAATAATTTAGTGCTGGTTGTTATTGGTTGTTCTATAATAAATACAATGTCATCGGCGAAAGCTTGGAGTTTGTATTCTTCCCTTTTAATTTTTAGACCTTTTATTTCCTTATCTCTTCTAATTTCCTTTAAGAGAGTTTCCAAAGCTAGTATGAATAACAGGGGCGACCGAGGACAACCCTGTCTCACCCCTTTTGATATTGGAAATTGTTCTGTAAGTCACCATTTATTTTTGCCGTTTGGGAAGAATAAATTTTCTTTATCATATTTATGAATTTATCACCAAATTTCATAACTTCCAGTTGTAATGTGAGAAATTTCCAGTTTAGATTGTTGAAGGTCTTCTGTGCATCTAAAAAAATTAAGGCCCATTGTTTGTCTACATTCATTTCATAGTATTCTAATACGTCAATTATTAATCTCATATTGTTTCTTATCTGTCTCTTTGGGATAAAACCGTTTTGGTCTGAATGGATGTACTCATTGGTTATTTTCTTAATTCTTTCTGTAATAATCGATGTAAATAATTTATAATCCACATTTAAAAGTGATATCGGTCTGTAATTTTTAATATGTGTATGGTCAGTCTCTTCTTTTGGTATCAATGTAATAATGGCCTCTGTCCAGGAATTAGGGATTGTGGCTTCCAGGATTGTGTCATTAAATACTCCAAGTAGAATTTTGTCTATTGAGTGTTGGCAATTTTTATAAAACTCTGCAGGTATTCTGTCCAGTCCCGGGGTTTTGTTTATTTTCTGTTTTTTCCTCGCCTCTATTAATTCTGTCATCATGATTGGCCTGTCCAATAAGTCTCTGTGTGTTTCTTCTAATTCTTTGATATCGGCTTCATTTAGGTATTGTCTAATGTCTTCTTCTGAAGGCTCTTCCTGTTCATATAATTTTTGGAAAAATGTTCTTGCTATGTTCTTTTTGTCCTTGTTCCTGTAATGTATCTCTCCTGTGTCATCCTGTAGTTGATGTATTGTCCTTCTCTTTTTTTCTTTCTTCAATTTGTATGCCAGTCATTGTCCTGTCTTATTTGCATGTTCAAAGTGATTTTGTTTTCCTGACTATTTCTGTTTGTATGATCAAATTTATTTTGTGTTTTGTCAAATTTATTTTTTCTTTGATCCTTTTATTTTGAGGTTCGTTCTTTAACTTGGATTCATACTCTATGAGTTCCTTCAACAAGTTGTCTCTTTTCTGTTGTTTTTCTTTGTTTTTCCTCACCAAGTATGCTATTGTCAGATCTCTTATATAGGCTTTCGCCGTGTCCCACAGGTTTTGGAGGGATGTTTGCTCTTTGTTGTTGATCTCGAAAAATATTTTCATTTCTTTTTCTATCATTTGTACATATTCTTTGTCTTTTAAGATTTCAGTGTTCATCATCCATCTCTTCTTCTTTTGATAGCCTTTCCAAATTATTTTTAGTGGACTATGATCTGCCCATATGTTTGTCATTAATTCTATTTCTTCTAGGTCTTTCCTGAGATCCGTTGTCATCCAGGCCATATCTATCCTGGACCAGGATAGATGTGGATTGGAGTAGAATGTGTACTGGTTTTTTTCTTTATTTATTTCCCTCCAAGCATCCTGAAGGCATAATTCTTGCACCATTTCCTTAAAGGTATCTGGAAGGGTCTTTTTCCTAGTTTTATTTTTCCTAGTACTCAAATAGTCTTTTTCTGTATCCAAAATTGCATTAAAGTCGCCTACCAGGCAAATATTCTCATAATCCAAGTCTTTTACTTTCTTATGTATGTTTTTGAAGAAGGCACGTTGATTCTCATTTGGGGCATAGATCTAGATCAATAATATTGTTTTTAGTTCTGTTTGTATTTCAATCATTAGAACTCTTCCCTCATCATCTGCATATACCTGTTTTGTTTTTAGATGTTTCCTAATGGAAACTGCAATGCCTCTTTTTTTTTTTTGTTCTGCTAGTGAGGTGTAAAGGTTTCCTAATCTTGTATTTTCTAATATCTTTTGGTGTTGTTTTTTGATATGAACTTCCTGTAGGTTAATAATGTCCATTTCCAATTTTTGTAGTTTGGTGAATGTCCGGGTTCTTTTGATTGGGGCGTTTAATCTGTTTATGTTGATCGAAATCATTTTTATTTCCTGTTCCATTTTTCTTCCTATCTATTTGTTGTCTTTAGTTTCCTTGTGTTTCTTGTTATTCTTTGCGTTTTTCCCCTTGCTCCTTCTCTCTCCATTTTTTCTCTTTCCAGTCTTCTCTTCTCCTCTTGTTCCTCTTCTGTTTCTTCTATGGGTCGTTCTTCATGGCTCTTATTTTCCGATTCCTCTCTGGATTCTTGATCTTCTTCAAGGACAAAGTATTGGTCAAAAAACTCCTGGGCTCCTTCCAGGTTGTCTATCTTAACTTTCTTGTCCTGCCACGAAATTAAAATGCCCTCTGGAAGTAGCCAATGGAACATCACTTTGTGTTTATTTAGTTGTGATGTGAGGAAGTTGTAATTTTTCCTCTGGTCCCTTATGTGTCTCGGAATTTGTTTCAATGTTATTATTTCCTTCCCTTTGTAAAAGGTTGCCTCCTCTCTCATTTTTCTGTATATCTCCTCTTTCATCGTTTTCTTTGTGAATTGAATGTGCAATTCTTTTAGCAGTTTGTTCCTACGTGCATAGTTGGTGTGCACCCTGTAAGCTTCATCTATACCCCTTCGTATGTCATCTTTATCTCTCTGTGTTGTTTCAGCGAAAATCTCTGTCATAATCTCTCCCAGGTCTTCCGCTTTGGTTTCTGTTATGTTCTGGAACCTTAAGTAAAATGATGCCTTCTCCATTTCCAAGAAGGTAAGTGAGTCTTCTAGCTCTTGATTACTTGCCATCTGTTGTTGTTCCAGCATTTCTACTTTCTTGACCATCTGTTCCATTTTAAGTTGTCTTTTGAATCCTTTGTTCATTTTTGACAATGTTCCTTTCTATCTTATTGTCCATTTTCTTTATGTTGTCATTTCTCTCCCACATCAGATTTCAAATCATTGTGATTTCTTTTTGTCTCCTCATGGTTATTAGCAATCGATTCCTGAGTCTTATTCATCGCTTCCTGTATCATTGCCAAGACTGACTGGATATTTTGTATGCTGGTAATGGAACCTATCTTTTCTTTTTCTGTTCCAAGCATCATTTCTATAGATCTCTGTTGAGCAGGGGATGTTGTAAGGGAGGCTTGATTTGGAGTTATTTTCTTATTTGCTTTGGTTATAGTAGTTGTTCCGGTACTTGTCATCTTAACTATTTTTTTGTAAGTTCTCCCAAAATTTCATGCACTGAACTACTCTTATTATGTTTCGGTTCCATTATATATAGTAGTATTTTTGTCAATGATAGTGTCAAGAGTCTATATTGTGTAGATCTTCAAATATTAATTAATCTTTTTAATTTATAAATTACTTCTATAGATGTCCTTAGCACTTAACACTCTAATAAATAATTAAATATATAGATATATACTCAAGTGAGGAAGAAGAACGATAAGGTGAAGGAGATGTGGGGAAAAACTTAAAGTTCTAGCACTTCATTAAATCTCAATATAACTAATATAATATAATAATCAATCTATCAAATCAAATCTATCAAATCAAATATCACTAGTGTAAGTATATAAGTAAAAATTAAATATTGTTTAAATTAATATCCACTTAAACTATTTATTCTAATTAATTCATAATTAATTATCCATGTAGTTTATTAACTATCAATTAATCAAACGTCTCACATTCAAAAAATATTATACTGTTTTACAAAAATTAATCAGTATATATATAAAGTTATTTTGCAGTTAATATACAGTTCTTTTTCACTCTTATGTGTGAAGTTCTTGTGTCCAAATTCTTATATTTATAGTCTTTAATGTCTTAATGTCTCTCTCTCCAGGGGCATCCAAATCACCAAAAGCCCAACTGTCCAAGTTTCAGCACCTTGATATAGCCCGATCACAGTTATCAGTTAATTAGTTTTCGTATTAACTTCGTATTTTGTATTAACTTCTCAGTTATTTTCTCAAAACACCGCTTCTCCACTTGCTGATCTGTTGCGCCACTTTCACTTGCCCTCCTGGCTTCAGTGGCCTCTGTCACTCCATCACTCTCACTCTCACTCTCACTGTTTCGTTGTCTTCCTGTTCTTTTCTCTCTGGATACTTCCGTCTAGTTCACTATGGTTCTTTATTCAGTCCAAACACCCTTCTTCTCCATTGGATTCAAATCTAAAGCCTGGTCTCAATCACCTCCACGTAGATCCCTTTGAAATTTCTTGTTCCAAGCAGTCTCTCTTTTTCATGCAGTCACCGCCTGTCAATTCTTCTTCCGCCCTTGTCATCTTTCGTTGCCGCTTTCTTTAGTTGCTGTTCCGCCGTCATTTGGAGTCTCAAATTCTCTGCTCTCCACTCTCTGCTTCACTTATTGCTGTGCTTTACTCACTCCGCTTTTGTCTCAATCCGCATTCAATTTAAACTGGATACAGTTACGATCCTTTCAGTTTGATCTTCGCCTTCCTGCTGTGCGGTTTCAACGCTTCGGGCCAGTCAAAATGGCTGGTTTTTTCCCCTCCGGAATTAGGGGGTTTCTCCTGAACCTTCAGGATGGTTGCCTTCCCCCCAAGGTCCTTGGAGATTCCTCCTTAATCTATTGATCTCTCCAAGATCAATAGCGCCTGGAACGGCTTCCTAGATGGGAATCTTGGAGTTTCAAGAATGGAGCCCCGTTCTCTAGCTCCAAACACGCTGACGTCACCACTGGAAGTCTCCGACTTGACTGATTTTAATATATTTCTCAATAGCTCTGTTCAATTTTGGGGAGATTACTCAAAACTTTTCACTGAGCTTGTTTCAGTCTGCCATTCTTCCCCAGAAACCAATTAAGTCACTTTCTGAGTTCATATGATAAGAAACCAAACTAACCCAATCAAATTTAATGCTAACCAAACTTTGCATATCCGGCAAATACATTCAGTTATCTTTAATACATTCAGTTATCTTTAACAGACCTGGAAAAAATCCCATTGAAGAGCAAATCCCCTTAGGTTATGGTTAAGTCTCCATCAATTAGGTCTCATGGAGTGGATTTGTCCCCCAATAGAATTTTCCCATGTATTTTTACCAGGAAATGTAAATAAGGCAGGCTCAAAAAGTCAGCACCCTCCTAAGCATACCCATGCACTCCAAATCCATTGGTGATGTCCATTTTGCTTTCTGAATTCATGGGCACCTAACCCTAAGTAGATTTGCAACCCCCTCTCCAATGGATTTTCCCAGGAAATGTAGATAAAATGGGGTTTTAAAGCCAGCACCGTGCATAATGACATGCTACAAATCCGTTGGTGATATCCAGTTTGGTCTCTGAATTCATGGAGACCTAATGCCAATGCTAATATTAGCCCCAATCCTAACATTAATCCCAATGCCAACCCCAGTTCTGCCCAGTTGTGGGGAGATTACTCGAAGCTTTTCACTGAGTTGATGTTCAGTCTGCCATTCTTCCCCAAAGCCAATTAAGTTACTTTGAAAAATCAAACTAACCCAATCAAGTTTAATGCTAGCCAAATGTTGCATATTTGGCAAATACATTCTGTTATTTAACCTGAATGTATTTTGGGTGAACACCCTTCGAATGGTGTGGGAGTATGAATGGATTTCCAGAAAAAATTGCAGACTGAAAGACCATTTGCACTTCAGTTTGAGATGCAGACAATACAGACTCATCCCCACAGCTTGCACCTGTGTTCAACAGTGAAGGGACACAGGGCATAAAAACATCCTGCAGAAAGCACAGCCCCACAACACAGCCTTTTCAGCAGTTCCAAGAAGGCTCCACACCCATTTGCATTATTCAGGTGACCCCGAGGACACAGACAAACCTACAAGTGGCCTCAATGACTGTCTAAAAGAATGCAAATGACCTGGAAAAAATCCCATTGCTTTTTTCGGCCCATTTTTTCGGCTTTTTTCAGGCCTTTTTTTCCAAAAAAATGGCCAAAAAAAAAAAAGCCTTGAAAATGGGCCAAAAAAGCCTTGAAAATGGGCTGGAAAAAGCCTTAAAAATGGGCCAAAGAGGCCTCAAAAATGGGCCATAAAAGCCTCAAAAACATGCTGAAAAAAGCCCCAAAAATGGGCCCAAAAAAGGCCTGAAAATGGGGCTTGTGGAGGCAAAAATATGGCCGGTGGGTGGGTGGGGTTTTGGCAATATTTGATCTATAAGATGCACAGACAATTTCACCCCTCTTTTGGGAGACAAAAAGTGTGTTTTATAGTCTGAAAAATACGGTACCCCAGATCAGTATTGTGGTTTCCTATCATTTTCATATGGAGAAAATAACACACTAAAAATAATAATGCCAACCTTAAAATAGGCACAGCACAATTAAAACGCACTAGCAAGAACAAGAAATAAACCTTTCCACTTTCAGTCATATGATGGGGAGTATCATTTCACATGCTAAGCAAAACATTAGGCTGCCCCCTGGCTACCAAAAACCCGTCAGTCTTTGATTTACAGCATTGCACCCTGTCAGAAGCTATTGAGAAATCCTGCACCCTAAGATGAAGTATATTTAAGCAGAAATAAGAACACTTGGATGATTATAAATCCAGCCTGCTTTATTAACTGTATTTGTAGGCACCATTCTAATCTGTCAGATTATCCTGGGTGAGTAATCCTAGCCAGAGTGGCTGATTCCCTTCTGCTCTATGCTTTTATTTCTCTGGTAGAGTCGGAAGGCTGCTTTTCTGCACCAGGATTCTCTTCAGCATATTGCTTATATTCAGAAAAAAAAAGTTTGTCTAATTCGCCAGTTGCGTCCCTTTCTGGATCGGGATTCCCTACGCACAGTCACTCAGGCGCTCGTCACTTCCCGCCTGGACTACTGCAATGCTCTCTACATGGGGCTCCCCTTGAGGAGCACCCGGAGGCTCCAACTGATGCAGAATGAGGCCACGCTGGGGATTATGGGAGCGAGGGACCGCTCCCATGTGACACCTCTCCTGCGTAAGCTGCATTGGCTTCCAGTGGTCTTCCAGGTGTGCTTCAAGGTGTTGGTTACCACCTTTAAAGCGCTCCATGGCATGGGACCTGGGTATTTGCAGGACCGCCTTCTGCCGCCGATAGCCTCCCACCGACCAGTGCGCTCCCACAGAGAGGGACTCCTCAGGGTGCCGTCAGCCAGGCAATGTCAGCTGGCAACCCCCAGGGGGAGAGCCTTCTCTGTGGCAGCTCCTGCCCTCTGGAACAATTTGCCCCCGGAGATACGAAGGATATCGGATCTCCGGGTTTTTCTCCGTGCCCTAAAACTTTTCTTTTCCACCAAGCAGGGCTGGCGTGAAACCCCCTCCCCTTTTTAGTTTTTAGCTTTTAAATTGTCAAAGGGGTTTTAGTTTCAATGTTTTAAATTTTTGGGCCACAGTTATTTAATTCTTTTAATCTTTTTAAATTTTGTATCGATATGTGTTTTAGTCTGGCTGTGCACTGCCCTGAGTCCACTTGGAGAAGGGCGGGATATAAATTGAATAAAATAAAATAAATAAATAAATAAATCCTATCACTCAACTGTAAATCTCCATTTAAAGCTAAGAGGCTTTGAGAAATGAAATTAGGTGGATAAATGTTTTGGCTTTGTGCTGCCAGCCAGCCAGCCACTTGCTGGTCATTTTCACTGACAGATTTGTCTGTTGGATTTTCACTGGATGCTAACTAGGAAGGCTCCAAAAGAGAACCAGCACCTGCCATTCTCACTAGTTAATGAAAATGGAGGCATTTTGAAATGGCTGGGCAGCTGCATGTCACCACATGTCAATAGCTTGTCTTCAGAATGAAGGGAAGTCAGACAGATGTGAAAATTAGGAGCTATTTCTGTCTCATCCCCCAGTCTTCTCAGTGATGAATAGCTTATCCACTTTAAGGGAGGGTAGAGATGGCTTGCTGGCCATCTGGATCAGGCCATTGTTTTAATTAAATGTTCCTTTTTGGCACAAAGAGGTACTGTAGGTCAGGCAGCCAAGAAAGCTCCCTCAGAAGGAGAGAGAGAGAGGGAGATCAAGAGATAATGTACCCTCTAATGCTGGGCTGGTTGTGTTTCTTAACAAGTGGACAATCCATAATTCTGAAGGAAGAAGAATTAAACCATGAATAAATACCTGAGAAGATGACTGAGAATGTATGTAGGTCATTGCTTCTTTTGATCAAGATAAAGCATCAGAAGACACTGAATATCCATAAATAAAAACACATGGATTTGGAACAAAATCATGCTTCTATTTAGTGTAACAATCTTAATTAAAATATCTGCAAAAACAACTGTTCCATTTGAACTCGGACAAATTCAGAAAAAACTGCCCATTCTCTCTCTCGATTATTGGTTCCATGGCTGAACCCTTCTTACTGTTGAGAAGATTTTGCTAATATCCTGGAATTTTGTTCCATTTGGATGTCCTTGATGAGGATCTCCTCAAATCTGTAACCCTAAGATTATAATTCCAGGTCCTCCATTTTGTAGGGTTATAGGCTATATGTGGTGGAAGAAGCCCACCATTTTCAGATTTTTAAGGTCTCCCAAGTGATGTTGGTGGAAATGAGCAGCAGAAATACCTTTTTTTAGAAACCAAACTGTTATGTACGGAGGTACGGAGCACCCATTTGCATGCCCGCCGCTGATTGGCTAATCTAGCGGCGGGAAAAATAAACTGCTCTCAGTGGCTGGTGAGACTGATGGAGCTCTATAAAAAGAGAGCTCTGGCAGCCTGCCGCTCTCTTGCTTCTGAAATAAAATGCTGAAATGGACTACAGTGTCCTGCCTTTTTTATTTGCGCCCCCTATCTAACACTGGTGATGAAGGTGGGATTCTGAAGAGAACAAGAAAGGAGACAAAAGGGCATTGACCTTCACCTCGTGGCATCTGCGGCCATCTTGAAAGGAACGATCTTGTCCGGCAAACAAAAAAATGATGACCAGCCAAACCTCTGCCACACTGGCTATCTACGACCCACAGATGGAGGAATGGCACACCTATATGGGACGATTCTGAATGTTCTTGGAAACCAACAACTACCAAGACCTCCCAGACAACAGAAAAACAGCCCTCTTCCTCAACTATTGTGGCCCAAAAATTTACAAGATGGCTCAGACCCTCACATCACCGGCAGACATCAAATCGATGACCTGGTCCACACTGCAGAATATCCTAAGGGACCATTATGCCCCAACAGCAATGCCGATGGTGAGCCAAAATGAATTTTACCACCAGCGGCAAAGAGAGGGTGAGACCATCAGCGATTTTGTGGCCAAATTGTGAGAAATTGCAACCAAGTGCAAATTTGTCAATCCAGAGGAGATGATGAAAGATTGATTCATTTTGGGGATGACGGACCTGACCCTACAGAAGAAGCTGCTGATTCAAAGGGGAGCCACCTTCAAAGATATTGTCGAGGAAGCCAGAGCCTCAGAAGCATCTGATAATTCTGCCACCAACATCCGAAAGACCAGCGGAGTACATCGCACCCAATGGGGGCCCGATTGGGCCATTGAGGTCCCCGTGAATGATGAAGACTGGGAGGAGGAAGAAGCAGTGAACCAAATATACCCAGAAAGAAGGGTAAGCCAAAGAGACAATGATTTTAAACAACCCCATTGCCTGGGATGCATGGGTTCCCATCTAGATCAGCTTGCTGGTTTAAAGATGCCATATGCCACAAGTGCCAGCGAAACGATCACATAGCTGAGGCCTGCAGGGCCACCCAGACTATACCATACCAACCCAGACCCCAGGCTGGTCCAGGGAGGCAAGGACAAGCGAGACCAAGGCCCCAAAGAAACAGGTGCAGGGAAGAACCATAACCAGAGGAATAAATCAAACAACTGTGGGCCACTCAGATGCATGTGATGCTGATAAATACCACATCACCATCCCTATAGAGAAGACCCCTTGCAGCATGGAATTAGACATGGGGTCCTTCTTCACCATTGTGTCATGACAGACATTGAAGAGCCTCATCCTTACTATGAAGAAAAAACAACTCAAACCGCAAAACATCACTTTAAATGATTTCTAGAGAAATAACATCCCCGTGCTAGGAAAAGCATCAGTGCAAGTCAGATTCAATGACTTCAGTGAACAGCTGTCACTAACTGTCATCAACAATGACAGACCAACTCTACTGGGCCTGGAGTGGTCCAAACCCCTAGGATTAGGGGTCACCGGCATCAACAAAATCAGTGGGAGTGAACTAGAGCAACTGCTGGCAAAGTTTGGGGATGTTTTCAACAGGAGCCTAGGCAAGTATACAGGAAAACCTGTATCTTTTAACCTAGACCCTAGTGTTACCCCAGTCAGGCTAAAACCCTTTCCGTTTGCTCTTTGGCCCAAGGTAGATGAGCAATTAGATAAGCTAATTGCCCAGGGGATTCAGGAGCCAATCGACCACACCACATGGGAAATGTGATTAAATCACCTTGATTAAAGGGTGATTAAGTCACCCTGATTAAATCAGATGGGTCGGTGCACATCTGTGCTGACTATAAATGCACATTAAATAAAGCATTAGAGCAGAGTGCGTACCCCGTGCCAGTAGTGCAACATCTGTTACATTCGCTGGGAAACAGGAAAATATTTGCCAAATTAGATTTAGCCTAAGTGTATCAACAATTGCCAGTAGATGGCGCAACTGCAGAAGCCCAAACCATTGTGACACACCGCGGGGCATTCGAATGCAGCCGATTGCAGTTTGGGGTAAGCATGGCCCCAAGATTATTCCAGAGCATGATGGAGCACCTTCTACAAGGCATCCCTGGAGTAGTCTCCTATTTTGACAATGTCTTTGTTTCAGGGGAGAACAAAGAACAATTGATCAACCGATTGGAAGAGACCCTGGGCAGACTTCAAAGGAAGGGACTTCCTTTCAAGGAAAGGAAAAAGGAAAAATGCCAAACTGGGGTGGAGAAAGTTGAATTCCTGGGATACTTAATTGATCCACCCCACAGATAGTAAAATCAAGGCAATTAAAGAAGTCCCAACCCCAAAGAACAAAACTGAACTCCAGGCGTTTCTTGGGCTGCTAAATTTTCATAGTATTTTCTTAAAACAGAAAGCCACCATTGCTGAGCCATTGGATAGACTACTAGGGAAGACAGCCATGTGGACCTGGGGAAGGAAGGAAGCCCACTGTCAACTTGCAAAGCTTTCAAGTTGCCATGAGCAGGAGGGAGGAAGAACTGATGGAGCTGATTGATTTCTCTAACTGAAGCTACATTCCACATATGCTTTCTTACCACAATCAGTAGGAGAGTGTTGGGTTTCACAGCCAGCCGAAGTGGTTAATTGGAGAATGTGATTTATAACATGGCCAGGGTGTAGGGGAGAGATAGGGTCATAGGGAAACATAAATCTACGTGGGATTAGTTCTAACTGCATCTGAATATTGCCAAAATGGTGCTCCTAATAAATGACTGCATTTCTTTTGAAGTTTGGCTCATGGCTCATGAATTAATTAGGGCATCTTTCGGAAACTTCACAGACAGTTAGAACTACTTTTAAAATCTATCAAGATCACCAGGTTTCCTGAATTCTGGACTCTCCAATCGCTCCCTGATATTTGGGGCGCCTGGAGGGAAAATCAGGCAACCATGGCCGAAGATCGGGTTTTTGAAGAGAGCCTGATTGCAGCCAGAGTGCAGCCTCCCTCAGACATCAAAGCTGAGATGCCTGCTCCAGCAGTGGAAGCAAAAGAGATGAGTATTGGTGGGAGTTAATCCCTAAAGCAGCTGAGGTTGAGTTCCCCCACCCCAATGCCTGGAAAAAGTGGAAGCCCCTGAGCGAGCTGGGAAAAGTGGAGTGGAGGCTGGACTGGAAACAAGCCAGGCTCCCAAAGCCCCTGGGGAGTTCCAGAGAGCAGCTGAGGGAGGAATTTGACTGGGCCACCCATCCCGATAGGGGGCCATCATGCAGGCCAAAGGAGAGGGGAGGAGGAGTGGATCCCTTTGAAGTGAGGAGAAGCAGACAGGGGGCCAGACCCATTATGAGGTGCAGCAAATCCTCAATTCAAGGTGGCACAGGAGACAACTCCAATATTTAATCAAGTGGAAGGGTTACCCCTTATCAGAGGCATCTTGGATAAAAAGTCAAAATATCCAGGCTGATCACCTTATAGCCAAATTTCATGTGGAAAATCCAAACAAGACAGGTGCGGGGGGGGGGGTGTCACATCCCTAAACTCTACATCTGTACTTAAATTGTTTTGCTTTGTGCAGGTCGCCCTCAGGAAGTGAGGGGAGCCGAATGTCAACTTGCAAAGCTTTCAAATTGCCATGAGCAGGAGGGAGGGAGAACTGATGGAGCTGATTGATTTCCCTAACTGAAGCTACATTCCACAGATGCTTTCTTACCACAATCAGTAGGAAAGTGTTGGGTTTCACAACCAGCCAAAGTGGCTAATTGGAGAATGTGATTTATGACATGGCCAGTGAGGAGAGGAGAGACAGGGTCATAGGGGAATGTAAATCTACGTGGGATTAGTTCTAACTGCATCCAAATATTGCCGAAATGGTGCTCCTAATAAATGACTGCATTTCTTTTGAAGTTTGGCTCATGGCTCATGAATTAATTAGGGCATCTTTTGGAAACTTCACACCCACGCATTTGCAGCTGTTAAAGGCTTGTTATCTTCAGACAGTGTTCTTATTCAATACAATGAAATTCTTCCCCACTTAGTGACTTGTGATGCTTCTCCTTTTGGGGTGGGAGCAGTCCTCAGCCATAGGCTGCTGAATGGCACAGAAGTCCCAATTGTGTTTAATTCATTTATTACAGCCAATTGGACAGGGAAGCCCTGGCTGCGGTGGTGGGTATTAAATGGTTCCATGAATATGTGTATGGGAGGAAATTTGAACTCATAACCAACCATAAGCTGCTGTTGGGTCTCATTGCTGGGGACCGACAAACACCGAACTACATGCCCCCCAGGATGGCCAGGTGGGTGATTTTCTTGATGGGATATGACTACAAGCTGGTGCACAGACCAGTAAAGAAGATTACCAATGCCGATGCTCTCAGTAGGTGCACCCTGCCGGAGCTTGTTGAGAACCTGGCTCCAGCCACACAAGTATTACTTATAGACATTGGACTTAACAGCCCAGTCACCTCCAACAGAATAGCAGATATACTAGGAAGGATAAATTGTCGTCCCAAGTTTTAAACTGGGTGTTGAGGGGGTGGCTGCAAGAGAAACTGGGTGAAGAGTTCAAAACATTCCAAACTAAACAATTAGAATTGTCAACACTAAAGGGGTGCCTGTGATTGTGGAGAGAGTGATTGTGCCACAGGGGTTAAGGAAACAAGTCCTGGAAACATTACACATGGGTCACCCGGGGATTGTATGAATGAAGGACCTGGCCCAGAGCTATATTTGGTGGCCAAACTTGGACAGACATTGCAGAATGGGTAGAGACATGCATGCCATGCCAAGAAACCTGGCCAGCTCCACCCCGGGCATCCATCAGGGAGTGAGAAATCCCTAAGAGCCCATGGTCATGGATACATATTGACTTAGCTGGGCCAATGGGGGAACAAACATTTCTAATTGTCATTGACGTGTATTCAAAATGGCTAGAGGTAGAGGCATTATCCCAAACTGACCACAGAAGCAACAATAAGGGCATTAAGAAAATTGTTTGCAACCCATGGGTTACTGGACGTCCTTGTCTCTGACAATGGGCCACAGTTAACTGCAAAAACAATCGAGTCATTCCTAGCAGAGCAAAGAATCAGACATGCCCTGGTTGCCCCATTTAACCTGGCTAGTAATGGTCAGGTAGAATGAATGGTGAGACTGACCAAAGAAACACTTACCAGAATGGGCACCGATAAGTGGCAGGAAAAGATAACAAATTCCTCTTAGCCCAACATATCACCTCTAGTAAATAAACTAATAAAAGTCCGGCTGAGCTATTAATGGGCTGGAGACTAAGGTCACTATTGGACCAGTTGCACCCCCATTACCACCTGGAGATACCCCTGGACTCAATCTGACAACTCAGGAAGTTCAGAGAAGGAGATTTGGTGTTTGCCCATAATTATATGGGCTACCCCACTTGGGTACAGGCAAGGGTAGTAGCCATAATGGGGCCAAAGTCATACCAGGTGGAACTTAAGGATGGCAGGAGGCATATTGACCAACTCCGAAATAGACTAGGGGAGACCAGGTTAAGGCAACTCAAAAAATCCGCCATCCAACAAAAACCAGAATCCCGGAAGGCCACTAAGTGAGCCTCCGCCCCAAGGAGCATACAAAACAGCAAACGGAAACCCATACAATAAGAAACTGTCCTTAGCTCCAAACAACACGGAGACCCTAGACTCAAATCTGAGAAAGGACTGCGAACACATATCTGAGGAACCAGGAGTCCAGTGACGAGATCCAGGAACTGAAGAATGAGAGGCCGGGGTGGAATCCTCCATGCCCATGGGAGTGTTCCAGGAGGTTCCTTCCGAGGACTCAGGAACGGCAGCAGGCCTGACCACACAGGCTGTCACCACTGGAACAAGTGAACCACACAGGTCTGGTTGTGCCCTGAAGCGCCCCGCCTACCTGCGTGACTATGTTGCCTAGTTACAAATGTGATTGGTTGTGCTCTAACTAGGAGGGGAGGGGTGTTAAGTACGGATGTACGGAGCACCCATTTGCATGCCCGCCGTTGATTGGCTAATTTAGCAGCAGGAAAATTAAACTGCTGTCAGTGGCTGGTGAGACTGCTGGAGCTCTTTAAAAAGAGCCTGCCGCTCTCTTGCTCCTGATCGTGACTGGAAATAAAGTGCTAAAATGGACTACAGTGTCCCGCCTCTTCTATTTGTGCCCCCTATCTAACACAAACTTTCCTCCTTCTCTTCCTGCCCCCCATCCACCTGCACAGAAAAGTAGACTTGGAGATCCAGGTAAACCCTGGGACCTTATGGTGCCATGTGACTCTCAGCAAGGGATGTTGCTTGTTTCTATTTTCACAGTTTTGAGGAAACAAGAATTTCACCTTTGCTGCCTAACTGAATTCTGCAGTCCAAGCTCAAATTCTCCCCACCCCGCAGTTGAAGAGATGTCAGCCAACCAGAAATTCAGAAGACAAGCAACTGTATTTCAGAACTGGAATAACAAACGGTTTTCCTGCCAACCCTGTAGGATGTAGCAACAGCTTCATGCCATTGGCATTATTCTCTAGTATATTTCTCATGCAGCATATGGTTGCAAATTTTAAACATTTCTGTTTTTTGAAGGGGGAGGAAGAATGTGGGCAGAATTCTCTCTCTCTCTTTTTAAATACAAAGTACTAATGAAGTTAATCCTATAATGGACTAGGAAGGGATTAGATATAGCACTTTGTTTGGCTGAATGATCTGTGATTGGCATTTTTCTTTTTTCTTTTTTTAAATTTGATTTATATGCCGCCCTTCTCCGGAGACTCAGGGCGGCTTACAATGTGTTAAGCAATAGCCTTCATACTTTTGTATATTTATACAAAGTCAGCTTATTGCTCCCACAAACTGGGTCCTCATTTCACCTACCTTAGAAAGGATGGAAGGCTGAGTCAACCTTGAGCCTTGGAGAGATTCGAACCAGCAGTAATTGCAGGCAGCTGTGTTAATAACAGGGTGCTTAGACCACTGTACTATCAAGGCTTTTTTGGGTTATGCTCTACTTTACAGAGAGGAAACCACATTATACTTCTCTGGCACTAAGCTGCCCAGAATGAGGGGCTTCCAAAGAAAGAGAGAAAGAAGAAAGGTGCCAATCCTAATTTAATGTTCTGTATATAGTGGGACAAATAGAGGTTCAACTCCAAGATCTGATATTTGAAGCCATTCGCATGGAAGAGTTCCATTTAGCAGTTCTCAATTTCATTTCCCTCCTATCCAATTTATGATGAAATTGACAAGATTGGGGAGACCTCCCTCAGAAAGGGAGGGAGGGAGGGAGGGAGGGAGGGAGAGAATTGGAGAACAACAAACAGCTCCATAATCCTTGAACTGAGATACAGTATTTGATTACTGTGAATGGTCTACTTCATAGGTGTCAAACTGATAGCCCCTGAACTGGATGCATCATGCACAGGACATGCCCACCCCAGCTCTGTGAAGGGGAAAACTGTTGTAAAACATCACATGACAGCAACGTGACGTGGTAAGTTTGACACCTGTGGTCTACTTAGTTTCTGAAACTAAAATCTAAGCTAAAATGCAATGTTCAGGGTATTTGTTCTAGATTCTTCATTCCTGAAGACTTATCATGGCATCTAAATGAATCAATATGTCCAATGACATGTCCCAAGATGACTGCCAAGGTCTATATTTTCTGATAGGAATGCATGAATCAGAGAGAAATAATTTCAAATGGTTAATTTAGATTTGCATACGAATTCTGACATATAATTTGATTTGGCAGACTCATTTGATTTGGTTTGGATGTCCAAATGGGATCATTGAATTGAATTGATTTAGAATGTTAATAGATGAGAAGAATGCTCAGAAGTCAACTAATCATCAAATCAATGCTTTGAATGAATTTGCTGATTTAGTCTGCAAATCCAGTTGGGAGACTGCAGAGATTCAGATTTTTATTTTATTTAGACAACTTTAATTTAACAAAATGCAAAGCACCAGTCTCAGGGATGATCTATATATTCAGGAAAAAAAATCTGTCCATTGATTTTTCTTCTTGCTTCAGAATCACAGTACATAAAGCAGTAAAGTTTTCTCTTGTAGAAAACAGGGATATCTTGTTCAAAAAAGATCTATAAAAAAGATCGAACTATTGAATAGTTTCTGACAACTGTCACAGCAGAGACCTTTTGGTATATAAGATATAGTTAGAAAGCCAAGTCCTTTGGAGCTACTTAAATCAGATCAAGGAGATACCCATGCATTTCACATACAAGGCAGTCAAGTGATACTTGGGTTGTCAATTCTTGAAATGATTCTAGCTGAAGCTGTATTTTTCTTGCTTCGTTTCTTAGTTGCCATACTTATGGAGGGGAGGGGGACTTATGGAATGTAGAATGTTTTCCTCAAATGTGCCAGACCACATCATTGTGCCCTAGGAACGGCAGGGGGGAGTGCTGAGAAGTTCATCATCTGCTTGGTTGGTTAACATGACCTGTGATACAAGGGGGATGGACAGTATCTATTTTTTAATTATACCCAAAATGTGGGAATTATTCAGTGTTGGTTCCACCTCTGACCGTGCCGATATGATGTACCCAATAAACAGGATTTTTGAGGAAGCCAAGGGCTCAGAGTCTTGAATTGACTGGAAGCATTACTTGGAACCATGACAATGCTAAAGCACTCTTATGCCCCAAGTAGCACCCGGGGCTCCCAAAATAATGATTTAAAAAATACATGGCTGAAATACATTGAGCTTTCAGTGTTCTTGTTTGCGTTTTATGAGATTTCCTGAGAAAATGTTCCATCTCTCAAGATTTCCACATTTGTGAATGTCAAAGCCTATCTCAGAGGACTTTGTATGAAATCTGAAGAGATCTCCTGTGAAATAGCAGATGTCGTGATATTTTAGAAAATTTGGGGAATCGTTTTCATACCTGGGGTATGAAAACATTGCCGGTCCCCATTGTATTCATTACTTATTCTCTAGATTTTTCATAAATCAGTATTCTCAGTTTCTTCCTTGAGATTAAACTCTACAGAAAAATCACATGCTTTTGAGGACCTCTTTAAACAATCAGCTGAAAAACACAGAGCCAGCAAGAATTACAGCACACTTGATTCCCCCATCATGAGATTATTGGCACTCCCAAATTAAATGATATTTTTAAAATGGCTAGAATCATTTTAGATGACTACATCTTGCAAGGTTCTGATGTTGTCATTTGAAATCTTGTGAGATTTTGGTGAGGAGCATCAAAATCTCTTGGGATTTCAAGTGGCTATTTCAGTTTTGTTTTTAAATGGATCTTTTTAAAAATGTTTTTTAAACAATTATGCATCAGTGGCATTACAGCCTAAAACTCAAGCAATCCCTGGATCCATAGACTGAGTCCAATTCTCCCTCACATTATATCTAGAAACTGCAGGTCAGTTACAATTACTCTTTGAAATTCACATTGGGAAAAATATGTGAAAGACATATGCCTATAGAGATTCTCAATCATTCATGATTATCTCAAAGATGCTTTTCCAAAAGGCAACTGAATTTTCTTGGGTTTTTCTTTGAAAACATTTTGCTTCTCATCCAAGAAGCTTCTTTGATTCTTCTGAAGCTTCCCATCTGAAGAAACATCCTGGATAAGAAACAAAATGTTTTCAAAGAAAAAAAATCAGTTGCCTTTGGGAAAAGCATTTTTGGGATATGTGAAAGATACAGTTTGTTTGTTTGATTGGTTATATGCCATCAAGTCAGTGGTGAAATGTAAAATTTGTTACTACCGGTTCTGTGGGCGTGGTCAACTTTTTTTTTTTTTTACTTTTAAAACCATTTTTTCTACAACCTCTTCGGCTGAAGAGGTTTTAAAAAAATGCTTTTAAAAGCCTCTGATAATCGCAGCTGAGTTGCCTGATCGGCAGAGGCTTTCTTTCTTTCTTTTTTAAAGACTCTGACGATCCCAGCTGACTTGACTGGGAAAAAAGCAGAGGTTTTTTTTTCCTTTTAAAAACATTTTTTCTATAACCTTTTCGGCCAAAGAGGTTGTAGAAAAAATGCTTTTAAAAGTCTCTGATGATCCCAGCTGAGCCGCACGATCATCAGAGGCTTTTTTTTTTCCTTTTAAAAGCATTTTTTTCGGCCAAAGAGGTTGTAGAAAAAATGCTTTTAAAAATAAACTAAAAAAGCCTCTGATGATTGCATGGCTCAGCTGGGCAATGGGGGGGGGGGGCAGGGATTTTTGCTACCGGTTCTCCAAACCACCTGCCTCCATCCCTACCAGATCGAGTGATCCGGTCCAAACCGGGAGCATTTCA
This sequence comes from Pantherophis guttatus, assembly GCF_059756535.1. Lineage (NCBI taxonomy): Eukaryota > Metazoa > Chordata > Lepidosauria > Squamata > Colubridae > Pantherophis > Pantherophis guttatus. The sequence continues at coordinate 14,999,195 of NC_142071.1, read as the reverse complement.
CCCCTGCATCAAGTCATTTTCAATTCCTAGTGACCACATAGATAGATTTTCTTCACGAGGATCTATCCCTAACCCATCTCTCAATGGTTCACTTATCACTATTGTAACCTGGTCCATCCACCTTGCTGTTGGTCCTTCTGTTCTTTTTCCCTTCCACCATTTCAGCAATTAGATTCTTTTCCAGAATACAGGGCTGTGTTAGGAAACAGAACTATAGAAATCTTTGCAGAAGATCCCTAACTGGAGGCAATCTATTGTCTCCTTTCAAAAGGAAAGCAATCTCCGCTCCCCAAGTTTCAACAGTTCCTGTGCTATGAATCCACTGCAAATATGTTTTGTTATACCCAGTTTATTTCTATGTTAGCTTTAGCACACCAGATTTTTCTTTGGTGATGGTGTACAAAGTGTGACCACTAGGGGCCGCTCTGATTATACAGAAATCTCATTTCTGTTTCAGCAGTTTAAAATAAAAATAAACAACTATGTCCAATACGAGGAAACAAACAAAAGTCAAGGAATTTTTTCCAGACATTTCTGTTTTCTATTCTTAAGGCATACCTGCTCTGCACACTGCTGGTAAGATATTTTTTGGAGAATCACTGTATTTATGGAGAAACTGTTATTCTGCCAAGAGCATTTTTAAAGCCTCTGCCCTTTACCTAAAGTTCAGGAGGAATCCCAGTGGGGATATGTTGAGAAACAGTGGTGCTGCAGTGTCATAAAGTCAGGTCTCTTGAAAGTAGCACAGCTTCTGCAGATGGTAACGTTTGGAGAACTCAGCAGTGAGGTGAGTAGCTAAAGGTCAACAATCACAGATGGTGTATTCCATGCTAACTAAATATTTCAATCCATGCTGATATGGAAGATGATGTACATTGAAAATGATCCAAGATTGGGTGTGGCCAGGGGTGTGGCCTGCTTGACGTTACTTGCATTGGTGGTGCCTATGGGTTTGGGCATGGTTGGGTAGGGAATTCAGGGGTCTCTGGTGGGTGGGGCAGTAGGTGGGAGGCTCATCCTGCAGGATGAGATGAGGCGAAGCAGGGGGTGGGGCAGCTGCAGCCAGAAACCTGTCGGCCACCATGTGCTTGCCGCCCTTTGTGTGCAGGGGGAATGGTTTTTGGCTGTAGACACAGCCTGCCATCCTCTCAGCTGGCACATGCATTGCCAGCACCAGGCTGGCTGTCCAAGCAGCAAGCCCTGCAGGAAGTTGGGGAGGGTGTGGAATTTCCCCGTCTGTTACCAGACCCAATATGTGGTGGCCGGCTGGACTTCCCTGAAGCATGGTGGGGGTGGGGTACAAAGCGGCACCCATCCCAAGGCTGGAGGAAGAGGGACTTTGAGCCACAGTGACAGATTTGGGCAGCGCCCTGCCGACTTGCCCAATTGCGTGGAGGGAAGCCCCACTATCCCGGAGCCACGCCTTCCCAGAATTCCGGCTGAGTGGGGAATTTGGCTGCAACCCTCAGCTTGGAACAGAGATATGAGGGGGCCCCCCTGCAAGACAGAAGGCTGTTTTCAGTCCAGGGAAAAGACCGCAGCATCAGGGGCTCCATCTGAAGGCGTTGCATCGGTTGGGCAGTGCCCTGAAAGTGCTCTGGAGCTGCTGCCTTACAGGGCAGGGCGGGGCTTGGCTCTCCCTGCCGAGCAGCCCTGATGAAGGAGGCTGTCATTGGGGGTCTCTACCCCTTGCAGATCGAAGGAGGCAAAGCAGACAGCAAGAAAGGTGTGCTCCCCTCAAACTCCCGATGCACCTCGGCACCACCGAGGCCACAAACAGCTCACGCAGGTCCATTAGGCCACTGCTGTCACCTCCCACCTGCCTTCCTATTGATCAATTGGTGTGTTGATGGTCAGTGATTGGCTGTTGTTTCCTTGTGCTGCCAAGTCCTCGGCTACCTAGTCAGCTCCTTGAGAAACATACTGTATCTGAAAGGCATGATGAAGAGCAAGGTAAGCACCAAGCTAAGAATATTCCTCCAGCAATCTTGAAAGTCAGTTGTGAGCTTAAATATCCTCAGAGGTGAAAGTTCTGTAGCATTGCCCCCATGAGATAAGCATTTCAAGTAACTATGCTTAAATATAAGACCCAGTGGAGATGGCAAATCTGCTGCTTTTGATTATAGGAAGGAAGGGATTCCAACACAAAGCTTATGCTTTAATAGCTTACTGTATGATGAGTAAATGAGAGGCAGGTCAAGTATCTTTCATGAAATTGATGGTTGGTTTTTGGCTCTTGAATCTTTTTCCTGAAAATTCTTGGCAAAGTGGACATTTCTGGATTCCTTACAATAAAGAAAATATTCATACCCATAGTTGTCTCCAGTTATTGGATAAATAGGTATTTAAGTCCATATTTTTTTTAATCCATTGGACAAGTTCTTCCTAAATCACCAGGTTTCTCTGGATTGAATCATTTATTTTGATCCAGATTTTGACCTTCGGTTAGAATGACAAAACTTATATTTCATCAAAGCCAGAACCCAGTACATAGTAAATCATATAGCTAATAATAATAATAATAATAATAATAATAATAATAATAATAATAATAATAATAATAATAACAACAACAACAACAACAACAACAACAACAACAACAACAACAACTTCACATGTGTTTTATTTCTCACTTCTGACAGATGAAAACTGATAACAGAGAGGGAAAATATCAACTGTCAGATGGTCATATGTGACCCTTTGCTTGCTCACCCCTTATTTAAATGTTTCCCAATAGATTGGAAGCAGGGGTGAAATGCTACCGGTTTGGACTGGTTCAGGAGGACCAGTAGCAGAGATTGAGGCTAGTTCGCCATACTGGTAGCAATTGGTGGCTGGCCACGCCCCCGAACGGGGCCACGACTTGAAGTCCAGCCATGCTTCCCTGCCTTCTCATGCAGCCTTTCCGTGACCAGTTTGCGAAGGCAAGCAAGCGGAAGGCCACGTGGAAGGCAGGCAAGCTTCGCAGGGCTGCAGGAAAGGGAGCTAGCAGCGTACTCCCTTCCCAGTGTGCACGCCTTCCACGCTGCCAAACTCATTGTTCAGAGCGTCAGTGATCTAAGGAAACATCTTCCAACTCTTCAAAATTGACTTTAAGAGCACTGAGAAGCCGACAGCAAAAGTAGCGGCAGTGGGGGCGACTGTGTGTGTGTGTGTGTGTGTGTGTGTGTCCATCCACGGTCCTCCTCTCCCAGGTGACAGCCAGGGCTTCGCCGCCTCCTCTTTTCCTCAGAGGGGCAGCGTCTGCCTCCAAGTCCTTGGAGGGAGGGACACACACACAAACACACACACCCCTGTTGCCCCCCCACCCCCACCACTACTTTTGCTGTCGGCTTAAAGTCAATCTTGAAGAGCTGGAAGATATTTCCTTACATCACCACCAAACTCATTGTTGGGAACGTCAGTGATCTAAGGAAACGTTTACCCCTTCTTCTCCCCATTCCCCCCCTCGTTTTTCCATTTCTGTGCTGGATTCTGCTAATTACACCTTCTCCTCCCCATTCCCCCTCCCCGTTTTTCCATTTCTGTGCTAGATTCTGCTTCTGCAAGAGAAGGCTCCGATGTTCGCGGGTGGGTGGTGGAGGGAAACTCAAAGCGTTGGGGGCTTCTGAAGGGCAGAATGAGCTTCAAAATGTGCAGCTCCTGCTCTAACAGTGAGTGACGTCAAGTTGGCCATGCCCACCCGGTCACATGACCACCAAGCCACACCCACAGAGCCAGTAGCAAACATTTTTACATTTCACCCCTGATTGGAAGCCTAATTCTGTCACACCTTTGTAGTATTGTTTTAAAGCTTCTAGGCGGGATAATTTGCTTTTTTTTAAAATTTGTTTTAGTATATAAAAAACAGGAAAAAAGTAGGAATGGGAAATTAAGGTAATGAAAAGAAATGGGGAAAAGGGAGTGTGAAATACAATGGGGGAAAAAAGCAAAAAAACGAGCATTGACTTCTGACTCCTAACACAGTACGAGATAAAACACTACAACCTCAACTTTTTGCTTTTACACATTAATATGTAGTCATTTCTATAACAACAAATCTTTCTGATCAACAAAACCAAACTCAACGTTTCATTTTTTTTTCATCACAAGCACAAAATCCAGAAGTAAAAATATTTTCCACTTTGAATAAAATAATCAATTTAACCATTGCTGATTTATCTTCCTTGCTATGGAAATAGTATGTATTTCTATTTGTACCTAATAATCTTTGTGAACTGCCACATTTTTATTAACAAGATTCATTGTATTCTTCCAAATTCTTTGCCCTTACTGAACCCCCCCACACTCTTTTTTTCATTTTTTAAAAGTGCTAAACTTTTTTAAAACATTTTTTTAAAGTCAAAACTTCAGTTTTACATTTAGATCCCTCCCTCCAAACTATCCTTATAAAATATTTTTTTCCTTTATAAACAACCTTTTAAACATCTTTTTTCTTTAAACTTTAAATAAAATCATTTTCAAATTTTGGATTGTCTTTCTTTCAGTTACACATAGCAAACAAAGAAAGATCCCTCTTAATTCCAGTTAGCTCATTGAGTCACTCCTTCCAGTTTATCTTCATGGAGTAATTTTTGTTTCTTCTCTGGAAGATTTATCAAGCAGTTATAAACATCTCTTTGTATCATGAAATCCTCAACCTTGTTAATATCCTTAAAGAAAAAGTCCCAAATTTGTCTTTTTTCTCGATGCTCTTTTAGTTGTGTTGAGAGATTTATATTTAAACTATAATAGTGAAAGTTATGTTTTTCCAAAACTGCAATGAACTCCTCTGCATTTTCAGCTACTTGTGAAATTGCTTCAGTAGTTTGGTAACGTTTTCCACATATTTGCATCTCAAAATTTGAGAGGATTTGTTATCATCCTTGGACCACAGCTGGTCAACAAATTGGCAGATTTTGGGGGGGACTTTTGGTTGGCGCCGCGGCGAGTGGATGGGGCTCTTTGGAGCCCCGCAAAAACCCCATCTTTTAAGCCACCGCCGGCAGGTCTGTGGATCTACCCTGTCCTGGAGGGACAGGGGATTAGATAGGGACCCCTTGGATGGCCGAGAGGAACGGGCAGGTTCCTCAGGGTCGGAGGATTGCCCTCTGCACCGGCGGTGGTGGGAGAGGCAGCCATGGTGGCTGCCCCAAAGCTTTGGCAGCCGGGACAAGCAAAGTGCAGGAGGAGACACAGGAGCAAGATGTTTGAATGCCGGGTGAGTAGGATTAGCCCAGGCGAGAACAGTCTTCAAAGATTTAAATACTAATAATGCCCTGGCTCTAACAGTGGCTAAGAACTATTTGGGCAAATAATTTAAACAATTAACAAGGAGAAGACCCATTAAAGGACAATAGCACCAATTGACTGCTTTTGGAATTTAACGTCCCTTTGGATGGATTTAAAATTTGATATTTTCTTGGTCTTTAATGAGAATGGATTAGTTTGGTAGGGGAAGAAGGAGAAGAGGAAACAAACAGAATGTTTTTTTAAAGCTATGAGAATAACAAGCGGAGGAAGTTAAAATGGCTGAGAGAATGAAAGTGCAAATTGCAACTGTGGAAAGTTTGCTGGTTAAAGAAGAAACTTTGTCTCTTGCTTCCAGAATTGGATTATTTTGAGGAAAAATTAAGGAAGCTTGATTTTAGATGTACTTAAACTGTCTTTGGACTACTTATGGACAGTTGGAAAGAAGAAATTAATTGTAACAATTAAAATTGCTGATTAATGGTGTTCTAACATAAGGGAAGGGCGGAGCCCCACAAGAAGACATGATGATACCATATATGGAATACAAAAGAACTAAATCTTTTAGTCTTTATAACTTTATTGATATTGGAATCGAAAGGAAAAAAAGAAAGAAAGTTTGGACAGATTAGCAAGATGAGAAAAGTACCACAGTTTGATTAAAATGGATGTAAATACTTTCTATGTAATTGATGTCTAAATAATGTAAGGAGGAGCGTTCCTCCTGCTTCTTTCTCTCTCTTTTCTATTTTTTCTTTCCTTTTTTTAATATCCTATTATATTCCTCTCTTTTTGTTTTCCTTTTTTCCCCCCTTTCTCTTTTTGAATCTTTCTTTTTGATTTTTTCTGCTATACTTTTATTCCTTTTTTATTTTTTTATTTATTTGATTTGATTTGTATCAAATCAGCAGGACTCCAGCAGGACTCAGGGCAGTGAACAGCTGAGATAAAACAGAGCATATAAAATTTAAAAAACAGTTTAAAAGGTAATTAAATAATTTCGGCCCACAATTTAAAACAACCCAATTAAAACCAATTTCAAATTAAAACCGAAACGGATGGGATCAAGCCAGCCCAGCTAGGTGAAATAAATGAGTTTTCAGGGCCCAACAAAAAGTCCGGAGGTCTGGTATCGTGCGTATCTCTGGGGGGAGGTCGTTCCAGAGGGCGGGTGCCACCACAGAGAAGGCTCTCCCCCTGGGGGTCGCCGGCTGACATTGTCTGGCGGACGGCACCCTGAGGAGGCCCTCTCTGTGCGAGTGTACTGGTCGGTGGGAGGCTATTGATGGCAGAAGGCAGTCTCGTAGATACCCCGGCCCTAAGTCACGGAGCACTTTAAAGGTGGCCACCAACACCTTGAAGTGCACCCGGAAGACCACTGGGAGCCAGTACAGCTCGCACAGGAGAGGTGTCACATGGGAGCACCCCATCGCTCCCATAATCCCCCACACGGCCGCATTCTGGACCAGCTGGAGCCTCTGGGTGCACCCCAAGGGGAGTCCCATGTAGAGAGCATTGCAGTAGTCCAGGCTCCCACCTGAGTGCCTGAGTGACCGTGCGTAGGGAGTCCTGATCCAGAAAGGGACGCAACTGGAATATCAGGTGGACCTGATAAAAATCCCCCTGGCCATGGGGGGCTTTTTTCTCCCTTTCTCTTTCCTACTTTTACCTTTCATTACTATTATTAAGAGAAGTGATTTTCAAGGTGGGGACAATGTGATTATAGAAAAACTACAAGAAATATGAAGATTATCAATGAATTTTTGATTATTAATAAGAATCGTTGATAGATTCAATGACTACAGAAGATTGTTTCTTTAAAATGGTTTAAAATATTGTTCTTTATAGAAAATAAGAAAACGTGAATGAAGCTTTGAATATTACCAAGAATTGTTTATAAACTTTATGACTATTTTAAAGTGAGAAATGTCATTATAGAAAAGCTACAAAAAATGTGGATATTTTGAAAGAATTTCTTTAAAAAATATATATTAATAAGCGTTCCAATGGTTACAGAACATTTTATTTATTTATTTATTATTTAAATTTGTATACCGCCCTTCTCCCGAAGGACTCAGGGCGGTGCACAGCCAAAATTAAAATATACAATACAAAATTTAAAATAATTTAAAAGCAGAATTAAATCGAATTGGCTTCCCAAAACATTAAAACCCATTACCCTTAAAATAACCCATTAAAATTTTAAGCCAGCCCAGCTTGCTGAAATAGGAAGGTCTTCAAAGCTCTACGGAAGGTCCGGAGGTCCGGGATTAGTCGTATTCCTGGGGGTAGCTCGTTCCAGAGGGCGGGTGCCCCCACAGAGAAGGCTCTCTCCCTGGGCGTCATCAGTTGACATTGCTTGACTGATGGCACCCTAAGGAGGCCCTCTCTGTGGGACCGAGTTGGCCAGTGGGAGGTTATCGGTGGCAGAAGGTGGTCTCGCAAATAACTGGGCCCTAAGCCATGGAGCGCTTTAAAGGTGAGAACCAATACCTTGAAGTGCACCCGGAAAACCACCGGAAGCCAGTGCAGCTTGCGCAGGCAAGGTGTCACATGGGAGCGCCATGTCGCCCCCATAATTACCCACGCGGCCGCGTTCTGGACCAGCTGGAGCTTCCGAGTGCTCCTCAAGGGGAGCCCCATGTAGAGAGCATTGCAGTAGTTCAGGCGAGAGGTGCTGAGGGCATGAGTGACCGTGCATAGGGAGTCCCGATCCAGAAAGGGACGCAACTGGCGTATCAGGCGAACCTGATAAAAAGCCCCCCTGGCCACGGCCATCATATGCTCTTCTAAAGACAGCCGTGCATCCAGAAGGACGCCCAAGTTGCGAGCCCTCTCCGTGGGGGCCAATGACTCGCCCCCAACAGCCAGAGATGGCACCAGCTGACTATATCAGGACGCCGGCATCCACAGCCATTCGGTCTTGGAAGGGTTGAGTCGAAGCCTGTTCCTCCCCATCCAGACCCGCACGGCCTCCAGGCACCAGGACATCACTTCAAGGGCATCATTGGGGTGGTCTGAGGTGGAGATGTACAGCTGAGTATCATCAGCGTACAGATGGCATCGCACCCCAAATCCACAGATGATCTCGCCCAGCGGCTTCACATAAATGTTGAACAGGAGAGGCGAGAGGACCGACCCTTGCGGCACCCCACAAACAAGGTACCTCGAGGTCGACCTCTGCCCCCCAGCCAACACGGACTGCAACCGATTGGAGAGATAAGAGGAGAACCACCGTAGAACAGTGCCTCCCACTCCCAGCCCCTCCAGCCGGCGCAGCATGATACCATGGTCGATGGTATCAAAAGCCTCTGAGAGATCTAATAGGACCAGGACAGAGGAACATCCCCTGTCCCGAGCCCTCCAGAGATCATCGACCAATGTGACCAATGCCGTTTCCATGCTGTACCCAGGCCTGAAGCCAGACTGGAATGGATCCAGATAGACAGCTTCATTCAGGTACTGTGGGAGCTGTCGCGCAACCACACTCTCGACAACCTTCACCACAAAGCGAAGATTGGAGAGAGGATGGTAGTTTGCCAAAACATGGATTTGAAAGTGGTTTAAAATGTTGTTTTTCTACAACAGAGAATGGGAATGAATTTTTGAATATTAATAAGACTTATTTATAGATTTTATAACTATGGTAAATGGGTTTTAAAAATGGTTAAAATGTTGTTTTACATAGAAAAACAAGAAACAAATGAGAAATGGGAGAAATTTAAAGAAAATTAATAGTCCAGGAGAGAGTAGGAGAGAAGATATATACTAAAACGCATTATTAGTTTAAATTGGCAAATAAGTATGATTTTGGGGATCAAAATCAAATTGTGAATTAGTCAAATATAAGGTTAGGAGCAGAGGAAAGCATTTCTGGAGAACAGCTGAGTAGGCTGTGAACCAGCCAAAAATAAACCTAGGAGGAGCGGAGGAGGCAATGCTGGAGAGCAGTGAGAGCCAAACTGCGAACCAGTCAAATATAGGGTAAGGAGTGGAGGAAAGCATTCCTGGAAGACAGCTAATTAAGCTGTGAACCAGCCAGAAATAAACTTAGGAGGAGTGGAGGAGACAATGCTGGGGACCAGTTAAAGCTAAACTGTGAACCAGCTAAATATAAGGTAAGGAGTGGAGGAAAGCATCCCTGGAAAACAGCAAATTATGCTGTGAACCAGCTAAAAATAAACTTAGGAGGAGAGGAGGAGACAATACTGGGGAGCAGTTAAAGCTAAACTGTGAACCAGCGATATAGGTTAGGAGTGGAGGGAAGCATCCCTGGAAAACAGCTGAAAAGCTGTTATCTAGCCAAAAATAAACCTAGGAGGAGTGAAGGAGAAAGCAGTTGGAAATCAGTTAAAACTAAACTGTGATCCAGCCAACAAATAAGGTTAGGAGTGGAGGAAAGCATCCCTGGAAACCAGCTAATTAAGCTGCAATCCAGCCAAAAATAAATCTAGGAGGAGTGAAGGAGATATTTTTGAAGAACAGTTACTGATTTGGGCAGTTTGAGCTTTCTGAGTTGGTGCAGAAAGAACATTCTTTGTTGTGTTTTTTTGATGACGTTTTTGATGTTAGGTGTCCATTTTAAGTTTTGAGATGTGATAGAACCTAGAAACTTTAAGGTCTCTACTGTTGATACTATGTTGTCTAGTATTGTAAGAGGTGGTAGTATAGGAGGGTTTCTCCTAAAATCTTCCACCATTTTTACAGTTTTGAATGTGTTTAGTTCAAGATTGTTCTGGTTGCACGACAAGGCTAGTTGTTCAACCTCCCATCTGTACGCAGCTTCGTCATTATCTCGAATGAGATCAATCACTGTTGTATCATCTGCAAACTTCAGTACTTTAACAGAGAGATCTTTTGAGATGCAGTCATTGGTGTCTAGAGAGAAGAAAAGTAGAGGGAGCTGATCTGTCCCCGTCTATACACACACACAAACACAGCCAGCCGAGGGTTAAGAAAGTACTTGGCACGCACACAGGTCATTATCTCAAACTTGGCAACAATATAAGCACCGTCTGCCAAGAGCTTTACTGCAACAGATAACATAAAATTACATACGCATTGCAAATAGTCCAGCAAAAACAATATCCCTTCGGCAGCTTCAGACGTTGTTCAAGTGACTAGCCAGAGTTAGTTTTTGTTCGTCACGGAGTTTTACCAGCCACCACCCTCTCTTATATAGTCTCTGGGGTGTGGTCCAGTGACTCAGTTCTAATCCCTAGCACGCCTCCTTAATTGCTGCAACCGTTTATCGCGCCTTCGTTGGCGTGCATCCAGGAACAACGGCTCTCCTTCCTCGCTCTCATCAGAGACACCTGGCTCCTGGCTAATCTCCTCTCCCTCGGCCGGCACCTGAGACAGTGCCAGAGGGGAGGGGCCTGGAGAGGGAGGCCTGGCTGACTCCTCTCCCTCATGTTCGGAGCCTTCTTCCTCCGATGAGTTAGGCTCAGAGGGCGGGGCCACAACACTAGCACACAGCCCTGGGGCAGCTCCTCTGCTAATTGTACAGGTATCTGATGTGATTTTGCCTAGCTTCACCTGTTGCTTCCTGTCTGTTAGGAAGCTTATGATCCATTTACAAGTGTGATCAGGTACAGCTAGCTGATTTAGTTTAGTTAGAAGGATATCAGGAATGATGGCATTGAATGCTGAGCTGAAGTCTATAAAGAGGATCCTTGCATAGGTCTTTGGAGATTCAAGATGTTGTAGGAAGTAGTGCAGAGAGCCTCTTTTTAACTTGAGTTTTAAAAGATTAATAGTCCTTGAAGGTGATTAAGAAGAGAAAGGCACAACTTACTGTCTGTTTGAAAGGTGAATTTCAAAATGGTGGCTTCTTCAACCCTGAACAGATTGCAGCCCCTTCCTCACAGCTTTTAGCATGCAGATAGCTTTGGAGTCAAACTTCAGAAGCCGTTTGCCAGCTTTCAGATGTATTTGGTGGGTACCGAGGGGAAATTTTTTGACTCACCTTGAGCAGGTGGGTCATATAAAAGGAATATCAGTCCCTTCAATTGAAACCTGGAGAGTTACAACCCAGGGAAAAACTCTTCAGAAATCTCTCCCCAAGTGTGTATTTCAGTTG